>NC_045426.1:350430248-351051359 GCF_902635505.1 Sarcophilus harrisii
TTTTCCTTTTTTTATTCAATCACCCTTCTTTCTCACTAGCGTATTTTCCTTTTTACCCTCTTTTCTTTTCCCCCTCTTCATACCCCAAGAACAAAATCAATGCATTCCCAGAATGGGGGAGGCGGGGCACGGGGTAGGGAAAGCTGTCTTGTATTTGTTTTCAATTTAACTCCCTTAATAACTTTTGAAGACATGAAGATTCTGAAAAGGCTCCTTATTTCTTCTTTCTTATTAGAATATTAACACTAGCTCCTTCTAGTTACTCGAATTTACCTTTTTTTTTTTACTTCATCTTAAGTCTTGTGTTTGTATTTCCTAGTGCCTACTCTACTCTTGTCTTTTCATTAGGAATGCTTTATCTCCTATTTCAGTAAAGTCCTTTTTATTCCTCTATAGGATTATGCTTGAGTTGGAAGGGTAAATTATTCATGGTGACAAATTTAACATCTTTTGCTTTTTTGGAGTATTGTATTTCAAGAGCTCTGATTTTCAGTAGAAACTTCTGGGCCTTGTGTAATCTACACTTCTTGGTACTTGAACTCCTTTCTTGATGCATGATAGTGATTTTCACTTTAACATGGAAGTTCTGGATTTTTTGTGACTTTCTGGGTGTTTTCAGTTTTGATTTCCTTTCAAAAAGTAATTGATAGAGCCTTTCATTTTTACCTTGTTCTGTGGTTCTAATATATCTGAGCAATTTTCATTTGTGAGTTAAGGAAACATTGCATCCAGGCTTTTTATTTTTATTTTTTTTTTAAAGCATGGTTTATTGGAAGTCTGATGATTCTTAAATTGTCTCTCCATGTCAGTTGTTTTTGATGGCAGATACCTTATATTATTTTCTTAATCTTTTGATTTTATTCTAATATTTCTTGCTGACTCATGGAATCATTGATTTCTGATTAGTCTACTTTAATTTTCAGGTACTTTTGGAATAAGTTTTCCGCTTTCTGTTCTAAGCTATTTATTTTCCTTCTAAGAACTTTTTATTTCACTTTTTGTCTTTCTTCATTTCCTATAGATATTCACCTAGTCCTTGTAGAAAATCTGTTTTTCTTTTGAATCTCTGTTTGCAAGTTTTATGGAATTATCAGGTTGGATTTGGGGATATCACTGGATCCATTACAATTCTTTTTGGGGTCTTGTTAGGTTATTCATCTCCAATCTTAGTTCTCAAATGGAGGTTTTATACCAGAGCCAGAGTCTGATACGCTTTTTGGTGGCATAATTATCCCTGCTTGGTCTTGAATTGTACCACTTAGGTTCTTATGCTAACCTCCCACTTTCAGTTGGCCCTCTACCTCTAAGATCTTAGAATTTCAGAGCACTGGTTCTTCAGAGACTTCTATGGCATCTCAAGATAAAGTATGGGGACTTTAGAACCTTCACAGCTGAGCTCTTTCCATCTGAGTGGTATAGCTGCTGTCAGCCTAATTAACTTATAAGTTACCTTGCTTGGTTTCAGACCATCCTCCCTCAAGAGAACCTTCTATTCACTGCCTTGGGATAGAGAGTCCTATAGGTTATATGTGAATGTCCAGTCTCTGGTTCCCTAAGAGGTTCCTAGTTTTTTGTCCTATGCCAGGGACTGGCTTAACTGAGAGGAAAGGTCTTTTTTTCTTTTGCATTTGGTTTTCTAACTTTTTTATGCAGTTCTAGAGTGGATGAAGTCACTCATTGAGATTTCTATTTGGATTTCTTAAACATCATTCAGTTTGGTGTGATTTTTAGGGTTTTGCTGAAGAAGATGTATGGCACCTGGGTAATCTTGCCTCTATTCAGGCAATCAACTTATTTGGAGATTTATATTTGATCCTAAGCTTGACTTATTTAAGAATTATTAGTGGATTACAAAGTTTATTAAAATAAAAATACAATGTGAGTTTAGTATCTGGGTATTTTGAGTTTTGGTTTTTTATGCTTTTTATAATGGTTTCCAACTTACTATCTGAGCTTGTAAAGGCTTGTCTTATTTGTAATCAATATGCATTAACTTTTAGCTATTATTATTGTACAAAGTTCTTCTAAGGAGAAAACTTATACAATTAAGAAATTTTAATTTTTTACCTCTTAAAGAGGCTAATTTCTAGTGTCTCAACTTTGTTATAAATTTAAAGTTTTCTCTACTCATATGTGGATCATTTTTTGCTGATTATTTTTAAAGATGAAATTTCTTTAAGTTTTTTTTTTTTTTTCTCTCTCCAAACTACAGTGATGGTGCTAATCAAGCTTTATCAAGTTGCCAGAGGGACTTTCGTAATAAGCCATATCCTGTCCGGGCAAAGATTACTTATTACCAGAAAACGCTGACAGTAAGTAACAACAATTAATAGTGATAATATTAGTAGTTGACATTTAGCTAGCTATTTAACCTGGGATATGGCTTTTCATACATTTTCATTTTAACCTCATGACAACCCTATGAGATTAAAAACTACAGGTGTTATTGTTCCCATTATACAGATAAGGAAAATGACATTAAGGAACTTGCCCATAGTCCCCTACCCTATAATTATTAGAAGCAGGATTTGAATCCAGCTCTTCCTAACTCCCAAGTCTACCATTCTATTCATAATTTCCATGTTGCTTTTGCAGGAATAATGTTTGAACATAGAGTTAGGAGATGACTTTATACTAGGTTCCTTATCTAGGTCTACTTGGTAGATATTTACTTGATACCTCAGGATTAGTATAAAACAGTAATAATTGTCTCTAAAGTTATGCTTAATATGAACAATAAACATGCAACCTTATTACTATCTCTGTATAATAATATTTCCTCTTATTTAATATTTAATTTTAATATTTCCTAATAATAATTCTGAACCCTGCCCTTGAAAGGCTTAATTACTTAGTGATTCTGTACTTGGAAATAGAAAATCAATTCAAAATTTTACATTTGGGCCTTTTTCTTTCCATGGTGCCAAGTCACTTTGCCTACGCCCTAATTTTAGCACAAAGTCATTATGAAATGACCCCTACTTACATGGCTTAAAACCTAAAAAAAAAACAAAAACAAACAAAAAAAACCCTCTCCCTACCTTTTTAGAAATCCTCTTGATTTCACAGCCAAACTCCTAGCAAACCTTGTTTGTATTTCTCTCCTCCACTTCTCTTCTGGAAGTGTGGTTTCCAACTTCATTACTCAATGGAAACTGCTCTCTAAAGTTACAGTGATCTCTTAATTGCTAAATCTGATAGCCCTTTTTCAGTCCTATTTCTGAACCTCTTTGCAACATTTAACACCTTTGACTACTCTCTTTGCTCTGGGTTTACATGACCCTGCTTTCTGTCAGTTCTCCTACCTATCTGATCACTTCTCGGTCTCCTTTGTTGAATCATAATCCATATCATTTCCCCTAATCATGATTGTACCCAAAACATCTGTGTAGGCCACCTTCTTTTCTCATTCTGCACTGTCTCTCCTGGTGATCTTATCCTGGGTTTAATTATCATCTTTATGCAGATGAAGCCCGACACATTCTCTTTCCTGAGCTCAAGTATTATCACTAGTTACCTGTTGGACATTTCAATGTATCCAAAATAGAACACCTGTTTTCCTCTAAATGTGCCTTTTGAGTCTTCCTATTTCTGTTAAAGAGTTCTCATTCAGGTCCACAACTGCAGTCATTCTCGACTCTTCATCCTACTTATCAAATCAGTTGCCAAATCTAGTTCGTTCTGCTTATGCAGCATCTCTGTGCTCACACAGCCACCAATCTCATCACCCTTTTTTTGAATTCTTAAGAGTAGTCCCCTGATTGTTTTCCCATAGCCTCTCCTCTTCATTTCATCTGGCCATGCTCCTCTTCCCTGCTTATTAAATTGCAGTAGTTTCCTTTTTCCTTTAGAATCAAATCTAATCTTTTTTATTTGGCTGTTAAAATACCTTCTATGAGTCAGGCATTGTGCTAGGCACTAGAGATACACGGGGGGAAGAGATAGCAGGCCCCATTACCAAAGAAATTATGTTACAGAGTGGTATGGGAATGAATGAGAAGGTAGCATCAGTACACAGAAACACGTATAAACAGATAGAAGCTAATTCTTTTGGGGAGGATGAAGGCATTTAAAAGTTTTGGGGAATCAAATATAAACTCTTTGATAGCAGGGATTATTTCCTTTTTTTTTCTTTTGTATCCCTAGTACCTAGCATAGTTGATGAAATATAGTAGGTACTTTTAAAATGCTTTTAATTGATGGATTATATAAAAGTGGGGGTTGAAAACAGTGAATACTTTGCTTTATAGGATCCAAACAAATCTTGATAGACTGAATCAAATAAGATGACAGTTGAGGACTTAAACATGTCTTATACTAGAGTTAAAAAAAAATCAGATTCCCAAGTTCAAAATAGAAGAGGGGTAGTTTATCATCATTATGTCTGAAAAAAGTCTTAAGAGTTTTGATGGACTTCAAGCTCAATATGAATCAGTACTATAATGTCGTGATCCAGAAATATAGTTTTGGACTACATGAAGAGAATCAACTTCCAGGAATAAGTGGGGAATATTTATTCTATAATCTATCCTGGTGAGACAATATCTAAAATATTGAGATTAGTTCTGGATGCTATAGTTATTAAATGCAAACTATGTTCTAGGCACTGGGTATACAGAAAGAGGCATAAGTACTAATAGGCTACATTTAGGATAAATAGAAAGTAATTAACAGAATCAGTTCTAGAATTAAGATGGCTTAGAAAAGAGTTCCTGTAGAAGGTGGAATTTTATTTGGACCTTAAAGAAAGCCAGACAAGCTAGATAATAGAGATGAGGAAGGAAAGTGTTTCAGCCATGAGAGAGAGCCAGAGAAAATACCTGGAGCTGAGAGATGGAATGTCTTATTCACGGAACAGCTAGGAGGGCTGTGTCCCTGGATCAAAGAGTACAGTATAAAGAGTAAAGTACAAGAAGACTGGAAAAAATAGGAGGGGCCACATTATGAAAGGGTTAATGGCATGCCAAAAAGCCATTTTGTATTTGATCCTGGAGGTGATGAGGAATCAGTGGAATTTATTGAGCAGGATGTGTTATAGACAAATAGGATTTAGTAAAAATCACTTTGGCAACTTTGTGGAAGATGAATTGGATTTAGGAGAGATGAACCAGGGAGACCATGACCATGTAAAGAGGCTATTGTAGTCATCTAACTGAGAAGTTACCAGGATTTGAACTAAGGTGATAGCTGTATAAGTAGAAAGAAATGGACAGATAGATACAAGTGATGTGGAAATAGAAAAAAAAAAAATTGGAAACTTAGAGGATATATGTGGTGAGGGAGAATGAATTTGGAAGATACTGGGATTATATAGGTTACTGAAAGGATGATAATGCCTTATATAGAATCCTTCGTCACAATGCATACAGAAATTGTGTGTGTGTGTGTGTGTGTAGTAAGTTCACAATTAAAAAAGAAAATTTTAGAAATTAGAATAGGGAGATTAGGTAAACAGGTGGATCTGAGGAAAAAGATAAATGTAATGAATTATACAGTCTATTACAGTCCATTCGTGCCTACTTATCCTGTTCTCTGTCCTACCCAATATTCCTGCTTCCCCATCAGTCACTATGCTCAGCACTGATCCTTTGCTCTGCAAAAGGTTCCTGTCAAAACCAGATTATGATCTGAGGATCAGAGGGAGAAGTATGCTGAGGTAGAGAAATGTAATTTTCTCTTTTTTTTTTTTTTTTTTTAATTTAATAGCCTTTTATTTACAGGATATATACATGGGTAACTTTACAGCATTAACAATTGCCAAACCTCTTGTTCCAATTTTTCACCTCTTACCTCCCACCCTCCCTAAATGGCAGGATGACCTAGTAGATGTTAAATATATTAAAATATAACTTAGATACATAATAAGTATACATGACCAAAACATTATTTTGCTGTACAAAAAGAATCAGACTCTGAATTATTGTACAATTAGCTTGTGAAGGAAATCGAAAATGCAGGTGTGCATAAATATAGGGATTGGGAATTCAATGTAATGGTTTTTAGTCATCTCCCAGAGTTCTTTTTCTGGGTATAGCTGGTTCAGTTCATTACTGCTCCATTAGAAATGATTTGGTTGATCTTGTTGCTGAGGATGGCCTGATCCATCAGAACTGGTCATCATCTAGTATTGTTGTTGAAGTATATAATGATCTCCTGGTCCTGCTCATTTCACTCAGCATCAGTTCGTGTAAGTCTCTCCAGGCCTTTCTGAAATCATCCTGTTGGTCATTTCTTACAGAACAGTAATATTCCATAATTTTCATATACCACAATTTATTCAGCCATTCTCCAACTGATGGACATCCATTCAGTTTCCAGTTTCTAGCCACTACAAAAAGGGCTGCCACAAACATTCGTGCACATACAGGTCCCTTTCCCTTCTTTATAATCTCTTTGGGATATAATCCCAGTAGTAACACTGCTGGATCAAAGGGTATGCACAGTTTGATAACTTTTTGAGCATAGTTCCAAATTACTCTCCAAAATGGTTGGATTCGTTCACAAATCCACCAACAATGCATCAATATCCCAGTTTTCCCGCATCCCCTCCAACAATCATCATTTTTTTTCCTGTCATCTTAGCCAATCTGACAGGTGTGTAGTGGTATCTTAGAGTTGTCTTAATTTGCATTTCTCTGATTAATAATGACTTGGAGCATCTTTTCATATGACTAGAAATAGTTTCAATTTCTTCATCTGAGAATTATCTGTTCATATCCTTTGACCATTTTTCAATTGGAGAATGGCTTGATTTTTTATAAATTAGAGTTAATTCTCTATATATTTTGGAAATGAGGCCTTTATCAGAACCTTTGACTGTAAAAATATTTTCCCAGTTTATTGCTTCCCTTCTAATCTTGTCTGCATTAGTTTTGTTTGTACAAAACTTTTCAGTTTGGTATAATCAAAATTTTCTATTTTGTGATCAGTAATGATCTCTAGTTCTGCTTTGGTCATAAAGACCTTCCCCTTCCACAGGTCTGAGATGTAAACTATCCTATGTTCCTCTAATTTATTAATGATTTCATTCTTTATGCCTATGTCATGAACCCATTTTGACCTTATCTTGGTGTACGGCGTTAAGTATGGATCAATGCCTAGTTTCTGCCATATTAGTTTCCAATTTTCCCAGCAATTTTTATCAAACAGTAAGTTCTTATCCCAAAAGCTGGGATCTTTGGGTTTGTCAAAGACTAGGTTGCTATATTTGTTGACTGTTTTATCCCTTGAACCTACTCTATTCCACTGATCAACTAATCTATTCCTTAGCCAATACCAAATAGTTTTGGTAACTGCTGCTCTATAATATAATTTTAGATCTGGTACAGCTAAGCCACCATCATTTGATTTTTTTTTCATTAATTCCCTTGAAATTCTTGACCTTTTGTTTTTCCATATGAACTTTGTTGTTATTTTTTCTAGGTCATTAAAATAGTTTTTTGGGAGTCTGATTGGTATGAAATGTAATTTTCTCAATGATACCCATGAGACTGCTGTTGTGGGTGTCCACATGTCTTGTTGTGTAGTTGTCATGAGAGGCTGATCCCCAATTCAGAAGTAGGGATGTTGGAACCTTTCATAAGAAGGATGAGTAGACAGTGGGGAAATCAGATTGGAGATAATAGTAGCTATGACCATGTTGAACAAAAGCACTATAATTTGTCTACAACTCATCTTCCTACCCTCTGGTTTATCAGAGACTCCTTAGAGCAAGGCCATGATACCTTATGATCAAACCATTGCCTCTTGGGGGGGGAGTCCAGTCCTCAATATTTCAGACTATGTCCTCAGTATTTGATAGCTTTCTTTTAGACCAAAATCCCAATATGGGGTCATATAACTGAATGTAGAGACCAAAATATTTGGCAACAGTAAAAGGTTTCTGAATGTTCTGTGTCCTGCAATATTCCACCAAGATTTAGTTCTTTATGTTTAAAAAAAAAAAAAAAAACACATCCATCTCATTGGTGTGCATTTCATCTTTTAACAAGTGATAAAATTATATGTACACCAAAGAATTGTTTTAAAATAAACATGATTAAATCAATAAATGTTTGATTTGTATTGCTATTTTATATACCTATATACCCAGAGTCACATATAAATTTCTCAGACAAAAAGGGATCACAAGTGGAAAAAAAAGTTAAGAAATTGTGATCTAGAGGGTAATTCTGAATTGGGAAGTCATTATCATTACAAAGAACTTACCGTAATAGCCATCTTACTCCTTGGTACTTGTACTCAGAGCTTTGTTAAGAATTCCATCTTAAATAACTTTGGTTATCTTATTTTTCAACTTACAGTATATTAAAAGCAGCAAACTAGAATAGTGGTTAAGTACAAAAGTCAAGAGACAAAGTTCATAATAAACATCTTGCCAATGTGCCAGACCTGCCTCTGACATATTAATTATGTGACCACAGGGAAATCACCTAACCTCCCAGGTAATTCTCTGCATTTAAGTTAAAGACAAGTTGCGGTTTTGTATTGGTGAAATGAGTTTCTACACCAGGAGTTCTTTGCACAAATGAAACTACAAGTGCAGGCCATTACAGAAAAAGGTCCTTTGTATTTTAAAAATTCTATTCTAACTCTTCCCTGCAATAACATATTAGAAATAGTATGAAGACCAAATTCAAAATTAAATTTGAAGTTTGAATTAAGTTTCTTAGGCTCAAAATTAGTTCTGTATCTGTTTTTCTAGGTGATGATCAATAATGGCTTTACACCAGATAAAGATGATTATGAGTTTTGTGCTAAAGTGGAAAATATGGTAATCCCTGCACAAGGGCATTTTGGAATATCTGCAGCAACAGGTGGTCTTGCAGGTAAATTTTTATAGCCTTTAAATATTGAAAGTTTGGTGGTTAAATTTTACTGGGAGGATTGTTATTTGTTTAGATATGCTAGAAATTTTTATTTTAATTTGGCCTTGCTAGAAAATAGTCATTTCATGCCTGTTCATCTTAATTTTTTAATTGTATTTTTATTTTCATTTCCAAATTCTGTCCTTCACTTTACTCCTTCTTGATCTATTGAGAAGGCAGGAAATTACAATACCCATTATACATATGAAGGCATGTAAATCATATTTCCATATCAGCTATGTTCAGGGGGAGGAGAGATGGGAAGCAAGAAAGGCAAGAAAAAAATAAAGAGGGAAAAATAAACTTGAGTCTTCATTCTGAGTCTATCACTTTTCTATCTGGAGGTGGACAGCATTTTTCATTATGAGTTCTTTGGAATTGTGGTGGATCATTGTATTGAACAGAAAGTAGTTAAGCTTTCTTGATTGGTCATCCTTAAATGTTCTGTTTACATTGTTCTCCTGATTCTCATTTTGTATCATTTCATATATGACTTCCCAGGTTTTTCTGAAACCATCATTTATTATAAACCCAATAGCATTCCATTATAATCATATACAACAATTTGTTTAGCCATTGCCCAGTTGATGGGCATCCTCTCAATTATCAATTCTTTATCACTGCTAAAAGAGCTGCTATAAATATTTTCTACATATGGCTCCTACATACCTACCTTTTGCTAATGATTTACATTTTCTTATTCCTGTACCCATGTCATAAATATACCGCATTCGATGCTTGGGGAAGAAAACAATCCAAGATTGAATGTAGAGAATCCCCATTGTTGTTTTCTAAATATGGCCAGCTGAGAGTAACAGTTTACTAAGGCAGTGCTGAATTCTACCAGTACACATTTTCAACTTCAATGATGTGAAATTAATTTTTCTCTGAGCTTTAAAACTAAAGTATTAAAAAAAAAAAACAACATACTTGGTATCTGTTCAACTCTTTGTGCAATAACAGAGTTTAACCAAGATTACAAGCTTAAATAGCTATATAGCTTTGTAGAACACTGACTACTTAAATATATAGGTATAGCCTGTGATAGAACTTGATGTAATTTTTCAAAGGTGTATAAACCTGTCCTTTAAATTTCTCTGATTCTTTTGCCTCTATGTACCTCCTGTCCTCCCTGTGTCAAATGCACTCCCCTCCACTTCCCTTCCCAGAATACCTACCTCCCAGTAAATCACATCTCAGATACTGATTCCTCTGCGAAGCCTTTCCTCATTTTTCCCTTGCCCCAAATATTTGTGGTCATCTTCCCCAAGATATTTTGTGTTTAACTTCTCTGTATACATTACTTCCACTAGAATTTAAGCCCCTTGAGAGCAGTGACTGCTTCTGCTTTCTTAGACTATAAAAGTTTCTTGAAAATTGATGTATATTTAACAGATATCTGCTTGAATTGGGTTTTGGGATGAGTATCTTGTCTTTCAAGCTAATCACTGAATAATTTTTAAAATCTTAGATTTAAATTAGTTCTTAGATATTAGTTCTTAGATTTTTTTTTTTTATGGTTTCCTTAGTTGTACATGGTTATCTTCATCATTATTTATTGAAGAAAAACAAGTTTTAAAGACAACAGAAATTATTAAGTAAATGAGTGATTATATAAAAAAATTAAATGTGATCATTTAGTTCAGAGATTAGTATAGGATGGTGTATAATGTTCAAATTTTTTTTTTTTTTAATTTGTAGACGATCATGATGTTCTTTCTTTTCTGACTTTCCAACTGACTGAGCCTGGAAAAGAAATAGTAAGTGAATAATATATTATGCTTTTTTATTTAAAAGTGCTTTTTCGGTTTAGCAGTTATAAATATGGTGTAACTTGAATTAGACTCTAACAACTTTTTATATACTTTAGTATTCAGCTTCGTTTTATCACTATTTTTATAGTAGAAAAACAGTAGCAAAAAACCTTTTTGCAAAGATTTTTATAGTAGTTCAAAATAAGGAAAGTTAATTATAAAATATCTTACTAATATGATTATTTTTTCTTATTTATTCTTGAACTATAAAAGCCTGCACCTGATAAAGAAATTCCTGAAAAAGACAAAGAAAAATACCAGGAAGAATTTGAGCATTTTCAACAAGAGCTGGATAAAAAAAAGGAGGCCTTCCAAAAGGACCACCCTGATATTCAAGGGCAGCCAGGTAAATTTAAATGAACTTACTTAAGCTCCCCACAGGAGAATATGTGCCCATTCATGGAGCTCCATTCCAGCTAGTTGCCTGGTAACTGTTGCATAGATCCTATTTCTGCTCTGTGTTAAAGTAGAATGGCTCATAACAAGTAATTTCTCTGTCAGTGACCAAGACTTAAAAGTTTTTTTGCATATTAGTTAGGCTGTTGAATGTTTAAGTGGCTTTGAGGACTATCTCCAGCCTTTGATGAGTATCCTGTTGTTGGTCCCGTTAGAGGAATAAGTTGATATTAAGGGATTAGAGCTTATTTTGTCTTTGAAGATTGACAAATGAAAATTAGCACTGAAATCAGAATGTCTTGGGCCTTCGCTAGCACATGGCAGAAGTCATTACAAGATCCCAAAAAACTAAGCCTTAAAGGACATTTGTTCCCCAAGCACAGTCACCTTAAGTATACTCCTAAAATTGAGATGTTAGGCAGGGGAAATCATTGATTGTTGTTCTAGGCAAAAGCATACAGTGAAAAATTCACTGAGCTCTCCTTGTGATAATGTTTAGTGGAGAGGCCAGAATTTAGAAAGCATTCAATTGTGTCATTGTGCTTTCTGTTCAGTAATACTGGGAAACTTCCTATAATCCAGAATATCAACTTTTGGGAAGCTATAGCTGATTGCTCTGAAGAATCACTTTGCATTGATAATTGAAATTTACTTAGTTGTTATTCTGTTAGAATATAAGTTTCTTGAGAGTAGAAATTCTGTCATTCTTAGTATTTATATCCCTAGCATTTAGAGATACATTTAGAGATACAAATGTGCCTGGCTTATTTAATGATTGTTTTAATGTAAACATTTCAAATGATTCTTTTATAGTTTTCAGTTTTTGAAAGGACTTTTTCAAATGCCCCCCCCCTTTTTTTTTAAAACAAACCACATTAACAAATATACTTTATTTGAAATTAATGAAAAAATAATAAGAGGTTGTACTTTGGACCAAAATTCAGTAATATTAGTTTCATTCCTATCTTCATAAAAGTCTTTTTTTACCTTTCATCCCTGTATGATAGAGACTTGTTAATTCAACTCTACCAGCTCTGTTATGAAAGCAATGTGTTTGTTATCTTTGGCAGATTATACTACAAAATGTTTAATTATTTAATAAATGTGAAAATTAATTTTCTTAAAACCATCACAGGCTTTCTTATTCGTAGCTTTACATGATTCTGGGCTGTTTCTATGTCTTCATTTGCATTAGTGGATATAAGTTTAGGGAATACAAATTAATTTTTAACATTAAGCCAAACCCAGTATATTGAAAAGTAAATATGGGGGGGGGGGGTGTCATAATGTATATTCCTAAACCAGAGATTTTTTTTTGGATTATTTTGTTTTTAAGACTTTTTCATTACCAATCACTCAGCAAGCATTTATTAAGCACCAGTGACAACTAAGATGCAATCTCTATCCTCAAGGAGCTTAAATTCTTATGGAGAAGTATACATAGAAAATATACCAAATAAACACAAGGTGGTTTGGGGAAGGATATATACTCACTGCCAGGGGACCAGAAGAATCTTGAAAGAAATCAGAATTCCAAGTAGAAGGAGTGAGACTAGAGTGTATTTCAGTCCAGGGGAACAGCTAGGGCAAAGGCCTGGAGACTGGAGATGGAACATTGTGAGTTTGGAACAAAGAGAGCCGGTGTTCTTGGATCACAGAGTGTAAGGAGGGAGAAATGCACTGGAAAGATAGGAAGGAGGTTAGCCTGCTTAGGTAGGGGCCAGCTTGGGCACAACTTAATGTCACATAGAAGCATCTCTCTTTGATCCTTGTGGCAGTTGGGATTCGCTGGAGTTTATTAAGTTGAGAAGGGATAATGACATGTTTAGATCTTCATTTTAGGTAAATCACTTGACCAGTCTGTGAAAGACAGTTGGGAGAAGGAAGAGACCCAAGACAGAGAAATCAAACAGGAGATCTGTAGCATGGTATAAGTGTGAGGTGATGAGGGCCTGAACTTGCGTGGTGACTATAAAAGGGCAAGAGGGGACACTTGTAAGAGATTTTGAGGGTGTAGAAACAATAATATTTACAACATATTGGCTATGTGAAGTAAGAAGGAGTCAGGGATTACATTGAAGTTGTGAACTTGAATGATTGGAAGGATAGTGGTGCCCTCAATAGGAATAGAGTAGTTTGAAAAAGAAATATGGAGCAGGGGGAAGAAGAGGATAATAATAAATTCTGTTTTGGATATGTGGGATTTAAGCTTCCTGTGGAACATCCAAGTTAAAATGTCTCATAAGGAGCTAGCTGGAAATGTATGAGTGGAACTCAGGGGAGTTTTCTGCATTTAGATGATAGTTGAGTCCATAGTAGTTCATGAGATGATCAAGGAAGAGAAAGGATGTGGAGAAAAGAGAAGAGGAACATGTATAAGACTGCCTGCCATCTAGGGGAGGGGCTGGAGAAAGGGAAGGGAAAAGTCAGAACAGAAGTGAGTGCAAGGGACAATGTTGTAAAAAATTACCCATGCATATGTTCTCTCAACAAAAAGTTATAATTAAAATAATAAAAAAAGAAACTTTAAAAAAAGAGAAGAGAAGAGGGCCCAGGACAGGACCTTGGAGTTTACCTATAGTTAGTAGGTGTGATGTGGCTGATGAATCAGTCAGTAAAAGAGACTGAGAAGGAACAGTCATAGAGGTAGGAGGGAGAACCAAGAGAGAGGAGCATCCCAGAAGCTCAGCAAGGAACACATATCCAGTAGAAGAAGTAGTGTCAAATGAAGCAGGAAAAGTTGTTAATGTTGTAATGCTGTCTCTGAATCTCTTATAGAAGTTCTATAGTTCCTTATGTGCTGAGCACTGGGAGGGAAAGTTTAAGTAAGGCTTGGTTTTATGTGGTATTTAATCAAAGACTTTGGTCCATCTCTAATCATTATTCTTAAAATGGAAAATCTGCCCTGCCCTTCTCAAAATTTGTCTTTTTCTGTTGCATTATCACCGCCTTCCTGCCTTTGTTTCTCTCAGGCTTCTGTTGATTCTTCTGCCTGTTTAGAGCCGGTTTAGGAATTATTCTCCTCTGTGTTCCACAACTTGCCTGGATATTCTTGGGAAAAAGCAAACACTAAGGGATAAAATGGAATTGAATTTTCTGCTTTTCATTAGATTTGTCATTGATACTTTGCCATCTATCACAATCTAGGTATATAAATGCTGAACTTTTTTAGAATTAACTAGAGAAATAGTAAAGGAAGAGAGAAGAAAATGATACAAGAAGGAAGAAATTATGGGGGAAAATCCATTATAAGAAACTTTGTTTGGGCCTATGGGATTAAGGGTATGAAGAGGTTAGAAAAATAAATGGAAAGAAAAAGAAATGAAATTATATTTGAAAAGGAAGAATGTCTTCACATTTTTCTTCAAAAAGAAGACTGTCATTTTAATAATGACGACTCCATTTGTGACTCCAAGCAGTGGAATCATTGAATTAATTATTTTTTAATAATTCAGCGCCTAGAACAGAAAGAATCAGACAATTGAGCTCAGTAATCCAGTGAACCTGAACCCTTTTTCCTTGGGGAAAAAATCCCTGTTTAACAAGAATTGCTGGGAAAACTATAAATTGAATATTATAGGTCACAACGTTTTGTTAAAAATAAAGAATCAAGGACAGCTAGGTGGCACAGTAGATAGAACATTAGCCCTGGAGTTCAAATTCAGCTTCAAACACTTAATAGCTCTGTGACCTTGCACAAGTCACTTAATCCCAATTGCCTGCCCTTCTTAACCCTTCCTCCCACCAAAAATTAGAGAATCAAGTTAACAGGCCTTTTACAACTAGAGCTGAAGGGAAAGTTTTTTTTTTTTTTCTTTTAAAGGTAAAGTTTTAGGAGGGAAAGTTTTTTTTTTCTTTTAAAGGTAAAGTTTTATCTTTTTAGAGGGAGAATTTTTAACAAAGCAAGAGAAAAAAAATTACAGAAGACAAAAGAGATAATTTAATTTACATGAAATTCAAAAACTTTTGCACTAATAAACTGTTCAATTGGGGAAAAGAATTTTACATTAAATATCTCTGTTAAAGATCTTCTATCTATTAAAAAAAGAAAGTTAAAGCAAATAGATTGTTCAAAAGTAGTTCCAGTGGTAAGTGCTCAAAACATACAAACAGCCTTTTCTCAAAAGAAAAATTGCAAGTTATTAATTACCACATAAAAGACTGCCCCAAATCATTGATAAAAAGGAATTCACATCAAAACAACTTTGAGATTTCATTTCATAGTTAGAAAATTGGCAGAGATGACAAAGAATCAAATAGTTAATATTGGAAAGAACTGAAAAGACAAACATTAATATAGTATGGTGGAGCTGTGAATCATTCCAGAAAGCAATTTGTGTAATTTTGCTTTAAAAAAAAATAGTAATTATTGAGCCCGTATCCTTTGTCCAAATAGCCTTCAGCAAATATATCTACTTCAAGAAAATAAAAAACATCAATAAAGATTAAAAATGCCAGAATATTCATTTTTTTGTAGCAACAAAGTATAGATACTATACTATACATTAAAAAGTTGAATTTGAAAAATATAACGTATAAAAAGACTTCTTAGAAGTAAATAGAACCAGGAAAATAATATATAATAGCTACAGTCATATAAATGAAAAGACATCTCTCCTCCATGAAACTAAGTGCTGTATGTTAAGATTACGTTTGATCCCAAAGTAGTGGTGAGAAAATACATCTCCCATACACCTTTGCAGAAGTGGGAACTCTGGTTATTTAATATTGTGGGAACTGACATATGAGTTAGTATTGGTTAATTTTAGTGAGCTGTTTTTTGTTTGTTTGTTTGATTGATTTTTTAACTCTTACGTTAGAAGGAATGGCTTTTTAGGGATAGGAAGCATATATTTGGAAATTTAGATGACATAAAAACAAGATTTCAGTCAAAATGAAAAATTAGTCATTGAAAGTAGTACAAGTGAATAGCATTTTATATTGTCTAATTAAATTATCTACTGGCAAAATGTTTGCTGCACTTAGTAGATTATGGTGTCCTTGTGCTAATTTTGAGATATGTTAGAACTACATTACTTTAACAACTATATACATATGTGGTTCTGATACTCTAAATTTACTTTTTGTAGCTGAAGAAATCTTTGAGAGTGTAAGTGATCGTGAGCTAAGACAAATTTTTGAAGGGCAAAATCGTATCCATCTTGAAATTAAGCAACTAAATCGACAATTAGATATGATCCTTGATGAGCAAAGAAGGTATGTCTCTGCCTTGACTGAAGAACTCTCCAAAAGAGCACATGAAGGCCCAGTACAGGTTGGACAGGTGAGCTTAAAAATGTACTCACAGCTCAGCACATGAGTGAGAAATGGAAGAGAAATAATGGAAGATAAACTGTGTGGGTTGCATAGTTATTGAAGAAGATAATCAAAATCGTTTGCATATCTCATTGTAGGTCCCTCAACAAGAACTTGATACTGTAGTGAAAACTCAGCAAGAGGTCCTAAGACAAGTGAATGAAATGAAGTAAGTATGCATAAAGATAGACAGTATAAAACAGGTGACTTTTTAAAAAATTTATGGAATAAAGCTTTTCCTTAATGTAGTAAAAAGAAAAAAAAATAATTGCATGTGAAACCACAAATTTACTATGTACAACTTGGCTATTCTTTTTAAATACACAACAAAGTTTTCATGTAAATTTCCTTCCCCCTGCCTTTTTTTCTTCCCTCACCCCCTCCCTTCAGAGATGACAGCCATCTGCCATAGAGACAAATAGGTATATGTATAAAATTATTCTACATATATTTCTATTAGTTCTTTCTCTGAATGCAAATAGCATCTTTCTTCATATGCTCTTTGTAATTAATTGAGTTATTCATTCATAATAATCAAAATTCTTACTCATTCAAAGTCATTCTTAAAACAACATTTCTCTTATCGTATACAATATTTTCTTGGTTCTGCTTATTTCACTCTTTATTATTTTTTGCTTTTTTTCTAAGATCAATGAGCTCATCATTTCTTATAAATATTAGCATTCCATCACAATTATATATCACAGTTTGTTTAGCCATTCCCCAATTGATGGTCATCCCTGCAATGTCCAGTTTTTTGCCACCACAAAGAAAGCTGCTGTAAACATTTTAGAATATATGGATTATTTTCCTTTCCCATTAATCATCTTTGGAAATTAGTAATGGCATTGCTGGGTCAAAGAGTTTAATAATTTGTACTTTAATTTTAATAATTTTATCATTAATTTATTGTTGTTATTATTGATAATATTTATTTAATAATTCTTTGGGCATATTTCCAGATTGCTATCCAAAATAGTTGGATCAATTCATAATTGTACCAACAATGAATTAGTATACCAATTTTTCTGTATCCCCTCCAATATCTGTCACTTTCCCCTTCAGTCATTTTAGCCAATCTGATAGGTATAAAGTGATATCTAAAGATTGTTTTTAATCGCATTTCTCTAATCAGTAATGATTTATAGCAGGTTTTTTTTCTTATAACTATAATTTGTTTTTATTTCTTGATTGGAAAATTGCTTGTTCAATGTTCTTTGACCATTTATCAGTTAGGGAATGGCTCATATTCTTATAGATTTTACAAACTTATTTATATATTTGAGAGATGAGATCTCTATCTGAGAAACTGGTTTTTTCCCCTATTTTCTGCTTTGCCTTCTGATCTTGGCTACGTTTGTTTTAACAAAACCTTTTTAATTTAACGTAATCGCAATTATCTATTATACACTCAACTTTGCTTTCTTATCTCATTCCCCTATCGTAAGTCTATAAAGTGATATGTTCCCTGTTCTTCAAATTTTCTTGTAATATCTCTTTATATCTAGTTTATGTATCCGTTTTGATGTTATCTTTGTAAATGGTGTAAGGGGGGTGTGTGTGTGTGTGAACACATACATATATAAGTATATATGTATGCAATTTGTTTCCTATAATAAAGATGCTAATGAGATACTGAATTCATATATGTCTTAACAAAGAGTTCAGATATTTTCCTCTCCAGCTTATCAGGATCTTGTGCTTATGATATTTTAGAGAAATTTTAAACTAATCCAAAATATGCAAAATTACTTTTAAGTAAAGAGGGAGCTTCAAAGAAGAGGGCATAGAAGGAATTAGCAGAAGGGATGAAATACTAGTAGTTCTCACAGGAATTGCTTTATCAGACTAAAAATATGGGGCAACATACAGCTTTTTGGTTCTCTGTTTTTTTGCTGTTTTCCTCTGATCCTTGAAGACAAAAGTCCAGGTGAATACCAGAGAGAGGTTAAGTGGAGAGAAGATTGCAAAAGGAATTTTGTTTTTATTTATCGTGATTGACATTTTTATTTAGATATCAAAAACTTATTTATACTACTAAATTAAAAACTCCACGAGGCCAAGAAAATTTTTTGAGTTTTTTTCTGTTTTTTTCTGTTTTACTAGCTTTTTTCCATGTGATAGATAACAAAATGTTGATCAAATGAATATTCTTTTGAGGCATTCTTAAATGCAACTATTTGATGACCAAAATAAAACATCATGACCATTCTACAATATTTGATTCTTTAAAGCGTAAACATAGGTTCCTTATTATTCATATTATGAGTAATAATAACAATACTTCTTATTTAGTGATTAAAGTTTTATAACACTTCACAACAATCCTGAGAGGCAGGTTATAGGAATATTAATCCCATTTCAAAGGTCTAATGACTAGAGCTCAGAGAGTTGACATGACTCTCATTGTCACAAACCTGGGACTTGTAGGGTGGGCTTCAAACCCAGCTCTCTAACCTCTGTTCTGGCACTCTTCACTGCCTCACAACCCCTGCCCTCTCAGTTTATATCATTGAAAAGCTTTTTTTCAAAATGATCTGTCAGATTTTTCCTGTTTAGCCTGTTAAGATTTGACTGGTGAATTTTTTTAATTTTCAAATAGGTAACACTTTTTTTTTAGAGTTGTTCTCCATGACCAACTTGTTGTTATACTGATTTCTGGACTTTGATAGTGCTTTAATCTCACACATTGTGTCTTAACATAATTTTATCAAGTGTTGGGCATTTTCTTTTTCAGGAATTCCATGGGTGAAACCCTCAGGGTGGTCAGTGGAACTCAGCACATGGGCACAGCAGGCAGTGTGTATGAAACAACACAGCATTTCAATGATATCAAAGAGCACCTTCACGTAGTAAAGAGGGACATTGAACACTTAATACAACGAAATGTGGTAACTTTCTTTTCATTGAACTTCTTATGAACTGTATTCTTGTCTGGTTTTAATTTCATTTAAGAAAAGAAATCAGTATTGGCTTTTGATTATTCAAACCTCAGATTTTCATTT
Source organism: Sarcophilus harrisii (assembly GCF_902635505.1). NCBI lineage: Eukaryota > Metazoa > Chordata > Mammalia > Dasyuromorphia > Dasyuridae > Sarcophilus > Sarcophilus harrisii. Next base: position 350,449,647 of record NC_045426.1, read on the forward strand.
TTTTTCTCCCTCAGTCATGAGTTTTAAAATCATAAAATGAATTGAAATACTTTATATTTCTTAAGTAGTTAAAAGAATTTTAACTAATGTTTAAGAATGTTTAAAGAATACTCTTGGCTCTTCTGATTTTTTTTTTTTTTTTTAAAAGCAGAAGTGTTTTTTTTTTTTTTTCCTTTTTTTAAGCAAAGTAACAAATATCAGTTGTTAAAACTAGTTGTAAGGGTTGTTCCACCCCAGGTTTTATTTATCATTATTCCTATTTTCTATATGCTTTTGAAATGCTGTGACTAATGCTTTGAAGAGAAAGAAAATGTTAACCATTTTAGCCTGCTATTTAGCAGAATAATATCACACCCTGAGTAAAGGTTGCTGGTCACAGTGATCGGTCTTTCTTTTTACATATCCTTTTACTGAGCAGAGTAAGACTTATTGAGGTTTATAGTGTTAAAGATAGTTCAAAAATATGAAATGCACATATTTTTATTAGAAAATTTTATACATGTTTAATATGTTTGAGACTGCCTGCCATCTAGGGGAGGGGATGGAGGGAAGGAAGGGAAAAGTTGGATTGCAAGGGTCAATATTGAAAAATTACCCATGGATATGGTTCTGTCAATAAAAAGCTATAATAAAAAAAGAAAATTGTATATAAGATAAAGTAATGGCCAGTGCTAAGTGGGAGAAGGTAAGAGAAGAAAGTCAAATACTTTTTTATTTTGGTGAATTTTTAATGTTTTTCATTCAAGTAATTTTTTCAGCAATCTTAAGCCTAGGTAGCTGAGATTCATAGACCTTGAGTGATTATTCCAAATACCATTTCTCTTTTGTTTTGCAGCTGAATGGGGAGGGTTGGGTCTGGGATCTGAAAGATTTGAGTTCAAAATCCAGCTTCATTCAGACACATACTAGCTATGTGACTTTATAATCTTCAAAATACTTTGATAAACATTTTCTCATTTGTTTGTTACAACCCTATGAGTTAGATAGAGTAGGTATTTTCCACATTTAACTGATAGGAGAACTGAGGCTTCTAGAGACTGACATGTCTGAGTTCATTGAGGTAAGAAAGTAGTAAAGATTAGTCCAAAATACAAGCCTTCTTCTTCTTCCTTTTTTTTCCCCCTGAGGCAATTGGGGTTAAGTGACTTGCCCAGGGTCACACATCCAGGAAGAATTAAGTGCCTGAGGCCATATTTGAACTCGGGTCCTCCTGACTTCAGGGCTCGTGCTCCATCCACTGCACCACCTTAGCTGCCTCTAAGCCTTCTCATTCTTCATCTATTTCTCTTCTATGCCATGCTGCCTTTTTGCAGAGCTTTTATATATATAAATTGAGTAAATTTACTATATCCAAATAACCACAAGTCATTTTCACAAGGGTGTGGGTATGTGTATGTGAAGGTAGAGAGGATTAGTGGCAGTGACACAAGCGTGGCAAGTAGATTAGTTAGTGAACTTTGGAATAAATTGCTTGCAAGTCATTGATCTGGAAGCGACTGAGATCTGATTTTTGAAATGCTAAATGTGCCAGGATATTCTTAGATATTGTCTCATGTACTTTTTTTGTCTTGTAGCCATCGAATGAAAGAACAAAATGCCCAGAACTACCACCATTTCCATCTTGTTTATCTACAACACACTTTTTAGCATTTGTAGCAGTACAGACGATGTTATTCATTGGTTATATCATGTATAGGTAAGTTCCTTTTACAAAATCTGACCAGATTTTCCCCCTTTTCCATACATAGGTAGATTAATGGTAGTTGTCTATTTTAATAAAAACAAAGAATTTATCTTAGCACTAATTTCCAGGTTCAATGATAAGATAAAGAGATTTCTATATTTTGAAATATACCAAAAAAAGAGGCTCTACAGAGTAAGGTTTTACTTTTTTTCCCCCTTAGTTAATGATATTTTCAGTTAGAGGGGCATGTAAAAGCTTTTGGAGGAGAAGATAACTTATATGTTAAAACTTCTTGGTTATGCAATCTAACAAGTAGTAGAAATAAAATAGGTTGTAATAAATTGTTATGTTTTAATTTGATTTATAATGCTAACTTAAAGTATTTTAACTTGTTTTAATATGTTTTGTGTGTGTATTTAGGACTCAGCAAGAAGCCGCAGCCAAAAAATTCTTTTGATCACCATTTTTGTACATGTACATGTATGTATGCACAGAACTTTGACTGTAAATGAGGGAATTTTTATGTGTTTAAATTGCTTCAGTAGTCTAAATTATTACCTTTTTGTTAAAATTACCTGTTAAAATGTTAAGTTGTGGTAAGAATAAACCTTACAGAAGTGAGAACTACAAGAAAAACTGTGCACAGTATATAACTTTATTTAAAATTTATTGAGTTGATAGTAGATGGTAGAACAGCCATGAAAACAGTACGTTTATTTCCAGTGTGATTAGGGTAAGAAAAACTAGGGATATGGCTCCCAAATGATGATTAGTATATTTGATTTCTGGGACAGAAAGTTTACTTGTAAAAATATAATGTTATAAGTAAATTTATTTAAATGAAAATTTATCCACAATTAAGAAGTTGACCTAAAGTCCAAAGTATATAATTCCCCTATAGTGGTAGTTAGAGTAACCAAAGTCTTACAATGTAGGAATCACTGTATCCTAATCAAAGACTTACTCCTGTCATCATTTATGTTGATGTAACTCCCTCTGAAATCAAAGGTCATTTTGCCCAAGTAGAACTTTTTAAAGATCAAGTTGTTAGCATTTCATAATGTCTCTGTAGAACTCTTAGGGTTTTGTTCCCCCTTTCAGTGTGGTTATAATACATTTTATTTTGAAAGGAAGTTGGGGAGGGAGAGACTTAAAGCTGCTTTTTGCCTAATTTTCATTCAGATGAAAGGCATTCTTCTGATCAACGGTTCTTACGGGTATTTTGCCTGCTAATAAAATTAATTTCATATTCCTAAATGTCTTCACCTCAAAGAAAATCGCTTAAATCTTCTTTTCTTTTTCCTCCCAATTTGTAGTTTAACTCAGTCTTACTATATTTTAAAATATAGCATGTAAATTCAGCTCTAGGGTGCACGGGATTTGAATATTGTAAATAACTCAAAAGTAACCACTGCGTTTGAATTACAGTGCCATTTCACTACACAACCTTGAACACGTGAATTTGTACAGCCCTTGAAAATATGGAATACTCTTTCTCATTGTAATTTCAAGGCTTTCATGAACAGTTTTTAAGAAATAAAAAAAGGTAGACTTGTGAATTTATTTTTAAAAGAGCTTCAAGTATTATACATTTGTCAATAGGGTTTGCCTTTTAATGTCTAAGTATAAAGGGTCTTCATAAAGTCCTTGAAATTTTTACACTTCTACCTTCTGAGCTTTAATGATTAAATTTGTATGCATGATGATAATTTGTTCAATTGAGTTTAAAAGATTGTCAAATTTTTTTTTTCCCTCTCATAATTGAACCTGATCTAAATGTTTCATAATTAACAGAACTTGCCTTCTCATCTATTATAGCCATTTTTTTATTTGTCACATATCTTGGAATAAAAATATATGGTATGTAACTCCATAAGGTCCCAAGCTAGTGACTGTTTAATACCACTTAGAAGTTGATCCTTTTATGCCTATAGCCTACATGAGTGAGGACTCTATGAAGACTCTAGATTTGCAATATTCTATTAGTGCTAATATGTGAATTGACAGTCTTACAACTTTTGTGAACATTTGATCTGGGGTGATAGATAAGATTATTCCAGTCAGTGATATTTCACTCTACCATATTAACTTAGTTGTAATAGGAATGAATTTTTCCCCCTTTATAAAAATATTAACATTTTAAAATCTATTTGGGCACATGGATCATTTTAAAGACATCACTAATTTATTCTTTTTTAGCAGTCCATAAGAAATTTTAATAGCTTCAAAAGAAAGTTTAGATTGTAAAGTAAGAAATTCATGCTAATCACCCCTAAAAAAAAAAGCTGCCAAATCCAGTATTAAAAACTCCACAGTCACACTGTGCCTGAAATACTGAAAGAAATACCAAATCTATGCAGAATATTTTTGTCAGGCTAGAATTCAAGTGGTCTCATTCTGATTACAGCCTAGACAAGTGGACACCTGCACTATACTGAGAGGGCATAATCATGCATTTTAAACTCCCTATTCCCTTAAATATTGAATTGCTTTGAAACATTGTAAGTCAAGTAGTTGGTAAGGGGCAGTGGTGTACCATTAATTGGGTCTGGTTTATCTTCTTCAAAATAATTGAAGATAAGTAGATTACTTATGAAGAAAAATGTTTAAACTTGGTGGGGGAAAAAAAAAGTCACTGCCAGGATTCTTTAACTTCTTTGTTATTTCGGATAATTAAATTTATTCACTCTCACACCAGCAAATATTTTACAGGGTGCCTTGGATTAAAAAAAAAAAAATTATTTAGAATATATCAGTGTTCTTTGTGCTCAAAAAGTCACTTTTTAAAGAATGCAATAACACGATTGTCAAATATTGATTTGATGTACCTTTTTTCATGTTCCAACCCTCTATAGCTATGTTTTATTTAATTTGAAATTTTGAAATAATAAAACCATACCAGTATATCATGTATTATCTATTGATAGGGTCTACCAATGTCTTCCCTGGTTTAGAACTAGTAGCATAACATAGCACTTCCATCATTGATCCCATAAGCTTTTGTGCACTGATTCTTTTGTACACGTAACTTCTTAACTGCTCTTTTTTTAAAATTAGGAACAATTCTTATGTTGTTATTAGTCACCCAGAATGATGCCTGACTCCTGAGTCAGCTTAATAGACGACTTTTAAACTCATTGATATTCAACCCACTGTGTTAAATTACATCCAAAACCTGCCTACCAAAAAACTTACTGCATTTAATGGTAGTCATGGTTGTGTTGTTTTGTATAAAATTAAAGATGACTTTAATTACAAAAGCAAAATAAAGGCAGGAGAAACTACTTGAATAAGAAGTTACCTGGCATAATGTGTTACAAAGATAACAAATCTTGGGAAAAAAATGTAATATTGAATATTAAAATCTGGTGACTGGATTTCCCTGACCAAATGTTCATTACAGGAACATTGTAATAAAAAAAAAGTTATATTGTTTTTTAAAAATTGATGTAAAATCTATACTTGCAACTTTTTAGATCTGTTGCCTATTTAAGATAACAATTTTATTGATGTTGCTGTAAAATTGGATTGATTTTCTAGCCACTGTCAATTGGATAGTCTTTCTCAAGTTATTTTGTTTTCTGACTAATGTTACTTGATGCTAGCTGGAATTCAAGAAAAGACATTAACCTTATTCAAATAAAGAAATATTTTATTAAAATTATTTTCTCTTTTATTGAACTCTGATAATAACATAGCCATATATTTATCAAGGCAGTATTTCATCTTTTTAAATTGACATATATGAGATACTATGCTGGTCATTGTAAGAAGTAGCAGTATGTAAATATCCCCGGCCAAAAGAATTAACACTCTTGTTGAGAGAGAGAGAGTGAGTAAGTGTGTGTATTACTATAAATGTATAGACACATATAAAACATGTTATATTTTTCTCTCTTCTGCTGAAAATACAGTATTAAATTCCTTAATCTTTTTTTTTTATTATTATTACAGCTTTTTATTTACAAGTTATATGCATGGGTAATTTTACAGCATTGACAATTGCCAAACCTCTTGTTCCAATTTTTCCCTTCCTTCCCCCCACCCCCTCCCCCAGATGGCAGGTTGACCAATATATGTTAAATATGTAGAAGTCCTTAATCTTTTTTAAGGTAGTCCTGATTCTCACTGGCTTTCTTCTTAGCCCAATTTTCTCTTCTCATTTGTTACTTTTTTCCCTTAAGGGTTTGTTTATTAGTTCCTTTTTTTTCTCCTGTTTTTGTCAACTTGTATATTTCTTCTCACTTTTTTTTTCCTTTTTCAGTCAAATTGCTCCCTCCTTTCTCTGCCCTTCAGTTAGTCCTTTTATTTTTAATTGCTTTCCAAAAAGAATTTCTCTCACTTCATTATTCATGTTCTCTATTTACTCTACACTATCCCTCTCATCCCCCATTCTCTGATTCGTGATCTCTATACTTATCTGGTCTCTTTTCTCTTCATCCTTCAAACAATCAAAGCTTCCAAGGTATCCATTCTAAGCTTTCTCCTTAGGGCTTTCTACCACTTCCTTATGTAGCTAACCCTGTGAATTCCCCTTTTACATGGTGCCTCATTTCCAGAGCCATGCAAATTATTGCAGGTGTCAGAAAAGACACTGCCCCATAGTAAGGCCCTTCCCCAGCATGTCCCTCATTATGCAGCTCACCACTACATTATATCTTCTCTTTTTGACCTTTTTTTTCCTTTCACATTTGCTTGGAAATCTCCCTGTGTCCAAATTTCCCATTCCTTCAGGTTCGAGTTGCCCTTGGGATTCCAATTCTCCACCTCCCAGGACAGGTAGACTTTTAAAATTCTCCAGCCTTCATCCAGTATGTTTCTCATCTCTCTTCCCAGATAACCTCTTTATCAAATGAGCATTCATCCTCACACCTCCTAAGGAAAACTTCCTTCTTTCTCCCCATCCTTATCAATCCTCCTTCTCCTTTCTTTATCATCTAACATCTAGATTCTTCTCTTTTTGAAACCACAAAAGTCACCTTCCTATAGCTAGCCCTTAAAACCCTGGTACATCCCACATCCCACTTACCCTGCTCTCCTTATCCAACAACAACAAAAAGCATTGGTTCACCTGAAGGCAGGGTATGGCAAGCAGGGTATGGCTAGTTTTTGTCAATAATGCCTCAAAGCCTCTTCACTGTTAACTCTACCAAATGTCCAGCTTCACCTCTGTCTCACATTTTTAAAAGAAGTCACTTTCTGGTGATCTCTGTTGTCATTTTGTTGCTGTTGTTTTTCTTGCCTTATATAGTTATTCACTTCTGTATTTTCATTGTTTAGGGAGTTTAAGAAGCAAATAATCTCTTCTGGATTTCTTCTAAAAATGTTTCAAACCCTTCTTTATTATTGAGCATCCTTTTCTTGCCCAGTATGATTAAGCTTGGATTTGCAGAATGGCTCATCCTGAATTGTATCATGAACTCCATAGATTATATTATTCCATTCCATTCTTTTTTTCTAGTGAGTGTAATCTTACATTATTCTAATATCTCAAAAAAAAATTTTTTTTTGACTAGGTAAAAAAGGCCACTTTTTGCCTTATTAACTTAAATGGGAATTGTATCATTTAGACCAAGAAGTGGGAAAGTCCTTAGCTTGAAAAGGCTTATCTCCCACTACATCTGGGGCCATCTCCAGTCATCCTAATTTATATCTTGCCATGAACCCAGATTGTCTGTCCCTTCACTTCCTGGAGCCAACATGGGTCACATTCAGACCAAGACTGTGAAGACGGCTTGAGTCATCATCAAAAAGTACTACACCTGCTTGGGCAGTGACGTCCACACCAACAAGCACTTGTGTGAGGAGATTGGCATCATCCTTGGCAAGAAGCTACACAACAACATCGTGGGATATGCTACCCAGGGGATGAAGCAGATCTGGAGAGGCCCCATGAGAGGGAACTCCATCAAACTGCAGGAAGAAGAAAGAGAGAGGAAGGATAACTGTTCCTGAGGTTTCTGCTTTGGATCAGGAGATTACTGAAGTGGACTATGATACCAAAAAAATGGTGAAACTCCTAGACTTTGGCATTTTGTCCAACCTGCAAGTTATCCAGCCCACAGTTGGGATGAATTTCAAAACACCAAGAAGGGATGTTTAATATTCACATTTGTCTTCTTTTCAATAAACTTGGGAAACTCCCCTCCCCCCCAAAAAAAATCTCTCACTCAAATCTAATTCACTTGTATGCTATTGCATCAACCTTTCTGATGTCATGATCCTCTTTAAGAATGAAGGACAGGTGGTAGCTAGGTGGTACAGTGGATAGAGCACTAGCCCTGAAGTCAGGAGGACCTGAATTCAAATGTGGCCTTAGACACTTAACGCTTTCTGGCTGTGTGACCCTGGGCAAGTCACTGAACCTCAATTGCCTCAAAAAAAAAAAAGACAAACAATACTAACAGGGTTTTTGTCTTGTCATAGTCTTTTTTTTCATGTTTTATTTTTATCTTCCCCAGTTACATTTGTTTTTAAAACTCTTAAGTTCCAGATTCTCTTCCTCTCTCCCTTTACCCCTCACTGAGAAGGCACATGTGAAGTTATGCAAAATATTTCCATAAAAGTCATGTTATGGAGAAAAAACCCCCCACAAATCTTCAACCCCTCCCAACCCTCAAAAAAAATTTACAAAAACTATGCTTCAGTCTGTATTCAGACACAATTAATTCTTTCTCTGGGTATGGATAGTATTTTTTGCCATGAGTCATTCAGAGTAGTCTTGGTTCTTTGTACTGCTGAGAATAGCAAAGTCATTCACAGCTGATCATCCCACAACATTGCTATTATTTTGTACACAGTACATTTCATTTTGGTTGCACTCATAGAAGGCTTTCCAAGTCTTTCTTAAAGCATGCTGCTCATCATTTCCCATAGAAAATAATATTCCATCATAATCACATACTACAATTTATTCAGTCATTCCCCAACTGATAGGCATTCCCTAAATTTCCAATTCTTTGCCCTGAGAAAAGATCTGCTGTAAATATTTTTCTACATATAAGTCCCTTTCTCTCTCTCTCTCTTTTTTTTAATCTCTTCTGGAATTCATGTGTAGTAGTAATATTGTTAGGTCAAAGGATATGCATGCTTTTATGGCCTTTTGGGCATGGTTCATATATTTTGACCATTTATCAGCTGGGGAATGGCTCTACTTTTTTTTTTATAAATTTGACTCAATTCCCTATTCATTTGAAAAATGAGGCCTTCGGAGAAACTTGCTTCAAAATTCTTTAAATAATTACTCTTGCTAATTGTATCTACCCCCCACCCTGTTTATTTTATTTTCTCTCTCCTTTCACCCTATCCTTCCTCAAAAGTATTTTGCTCCTGACCAGCTCCCTCTCCAATATGCTCTCTCTTCTCTCACCCTTTCACCTTCTCTTTTCACTTTTCTCTCCTACTTCCTTGCAAGGTAAGGTAGCTTTCTATACCCATATTGAGTGTCTGTGTTATTTCCTCTTTGAGTCAATTCTGATGCAAATAAGATTCCCTCTTTCCCTTCCCTTCCCCTCTTTGTAAAGGCTTTTTCTTGCCTCTTATGGAAAATAATTTGCCCATTTTACCTCTCCCTTTCCCTTTCTCCCAGGACATTTCTCTCTCACCCTTTAATTTTTTAGATATTATGCCTTCATATCCAATTCACATCTGTGTCTTCTGTCTATATATACTCCTCCTAATTGCCATAACAATAAAGTTCTTAAGAGTTACAAGTTATTACCCTGCCCTGTAGGAATGTAAATAGATAAACCTTTTTAATTTCCTTAAGATTTCCCTTTCCTCATTACTTCCTTATATTTCCTGAATCCTGTATTTGAAAATGAAATTTTCTGTTCAGCTCTGATCACTTCATCACAAATGCTTGGAAATTCTCTATTTCATTGAATATCCATCTTTTCCCCTTGAAGAACTGTACTCAGTTTTGCTGAGTAACTGATTATGAGTTGTAATCTTAGCTCCATTGTTCTTCAGAATATCATATTCCAAGCTCTTCGATCCTTTAATGTAGAAGCTGCTAAATCTTCTGTTATCCTGACTCTGGGATGCTTGCATTATTTTCTCTTTAATCTGGGAGTTCCAGAATTTAGTTCTAATATTCCTGGGAGTTGTTTATCTTGGAATTTCTTTTAGATTGTGGGATTCTTCAAATTCTATTTAACCTCTGGTTCTAGAATATCAGGACAGTATTCCTTGATAATTTCTTGAAAGATGATGCCTTTTTTTTTTTTTTTTTTTTTTGATCATGGCTTTCAAGCAGACCAATAATTTAAAAATTATTCCTCTTGGATCTGTTTTCCAGGTCAATTGTTTTTCCAGTGAGTTATTTCACATTGTTTTCTAATTTTTCACTTTTTTGGTTTTGTTGTATTTTTTTCTTGATTTCTCATAAAGACATTAGCTTCCATTTACTCAATTCTAATTTTTAAGGAATTATTTTCCTCAGTGAGATTTTATACTTCTTTTCTCATTTGGCCAGTTTTGCTTTTTAAGGCATTCTTCTCATTAGCTTTTTATGTTTCCTTTGGCATCACTCTGATTTCTCAAAATTTTCCTCTACTTGATTTTCAAAATTCCTTTTCAGCTCTTTCAAAGCAAAAGACCAATTCTTATTTTTCTTGGAGCCTTTGGATGTAGGAATTTTGACTTTGTTATCTTCTGAGTGTGTGTTTTGAGCTTCCTTGTCCCCATGGTAACTTTCCATGGTCAGAATCTTTTTTCTGTTGCTTTTTTTCATTTTCCCAGCCTATTATTCAGCTTTTAACTTTCTTAAAGTAGGGTTTTGTTACCAGGGTGGAGGGTGAATGTCTCAAGCTTCAGGGGTTTTGAGCAGTTGTTTTCAGGGATCCTTCTAGAAACCTGTATTGTGAGCCAGCATTGCTACCCAGATCTGAGTATAGACAAAGCAACAAAATCCTGTCTTAGAGTCATTATTTAAAGGTATTTGAAAGGGTAGGGGGAAGTAAGTCCCTGCCTTCACTCCATTGTCTTGGTTTCACCTGTCTTGTCATATTCTTTTGGAATTTCTATGATACTGGATTGTCCCTATGTATTCTGTCTAAAAGGTTAATATGCTTTATTTGCATAGTGAGCATGTTTTCTTTTAGTTCTTGTTTTTTGCTTCTCTTCTAGATTATCCTTCACTTCTGCATTTTTGAATTCCCAATCTTTACTCTCTTTTGTTTCTTTGGTGAAGTGTGCCATTCCAGATTCAAGTTTTTCTATTCAGTTCATTATTTTTGCCCTGTGGGAGGTAAATTCTACTCTTGTAATTCTCATTTCACTTTTAAATCACTTAGTAACAGCATATTGTAGCTCCATGTTCTCAAATTCTGCAGGGTTCTCTGTCTTATCAAGTATTGATCATTTTTCTTTGTTTTGTAGTATTTTGATCTGGATGCCCGGACTCATTTACTAGATTTTAAGACTATATTTCCTTATTTTTGTTACTAATTTTCCTGGGATTTATCTCTTTATATTCAATGTCTTTGATTTTATTCTTCCTGAAATCTGTAATATTTTTAGTTTCCATTGTCCCCTTGCATTGTTTTCCTTACCACTCATTTTTTGACTTCCTGCCCTATTATGGCAGTTTTTTGGGGGACTGGATCATAAAGCATCTCATCTTCCTCTAAGATTGGGCAATTTGTGAGTAACTAATTCATAGTTTGCCTTAAGGAACTTTTAGGTGGTCAGAACCAGCCCTAACTCCTTTCAGGCTTGGTGTAATTCTGTATGGACACATGGCGTCAAGTTGGTGACTTGTCCAACTCTCTCTTGTTCAATTCTCTGGGCCAGCATTGGTATCTAAGAGCCTGTTTTCTCTAGCTCAGAGATATACAGCAGTGGTGCTCTTGGTTTGCAGCCCCTGGCAGACATGCTCCTGAAAGGTTGTGGCCAAGCTGGCTGTTTTGACAGCTCAAGGAAACATTCACAGCTTAGAGCTGGGATCTCACAACACTGGAAAAAGGAAGGAGAAATGAGTAGAAAGGATTTGATACAAGTGAACCAATGCTGTACGTTTGCACAGGTAGTACAACGTTGGTACTGGTAGGTAAGATGGAAAGTGGAGGAGGAGTGCTGACTAAGCTCAGGGTTAGTGAGCATCAATTTCTGGATTGTTTTTAACCTTATTTTGGATTCTGGGTGAGTTAGACCATAGAGCCAGCTGAAATTGGTTTGCATTTGGTACATAATTTGTTTTCCAGAGATTCACAAGGTGGTGGGGATTACAGAAAATGTCTAGTCCACCATCTCTTGTCATGTGACCCAGACGTCATGTATCCACCACTGCACACAGTTGCAGTTCAAGGGACCACTCCTATTTCCTTAGAAATAGGTTTGTCACGGTATTCAGCACAGTAGCTATTGAGCAGGACAAAAACTAAGCAAGCTCAAAAGCAAATCCTTGCCCAGTGCTTAGAGCCCAATGAGATAAAATGATAGATAAAAAAGGATTATTTTAGTTTAATGAAGCATTCTGGTTCTAAAAGCTCACTGCACTGTTTTCAATAGGAATGTTGTGCTAAAGGGTAGGAATGTGGAAATTCCTTCAAGTTTTTTTTTTTTTTCAATGAAAAAGTTCCTGATAGCAGCCTGCTGCACTTGTAATAAAATTAAAAAAAAAAAAAAAAAAAAAGATATAGAAAGTAGTCAGTTTCATCTAATGATGGTGGGATGGGCTTTACCCCCAGAGTAATCTGAACCATCTGCCTCTATACACTAAGGAGTTCACTGCTTTAATCCAGCTTATGGCCGACAAATCAATTTTGGCAACCTCTTTTCCCTATCATTATGTCCTTGAAGAGCTGAGGAGTTTGTATAGAAAGCCTTTTGCTGTTAAATGATTTACTATCATTAGGTAAATTCTGAGAATTTTTTTTTTTTAAAGATTTTATTTGAGGCTTGGTTTTCACTTTTTTGGAAAGAGACCATGACTTTCTTCATTAAAAGCATGGTAAGTAACCAAGTCAAGAATTTAGGCCTTGGTGGTGGTACGGAAGAAAAAAAAGAAGAAGGAGGCACTTCTGATCCCGCTGCTGCACAAGGAATGACTAGAGAGGAATATGAGGAATATCAAAAGCAGATGATTGAGGAGAAGTGAGTACATGGTTGCGCCTGCAAAACAAATCTGTGAGAACTGCGTGTTTGAGTCATTTCCTTTCCCTCCTAGGTGACAGGCTTTCCCCTTCTTACAGATCTCTGTTTTTCTTCATATGCTAAATATGGATTCAGAACAGCAATACTCACCAGGAGGGAACAACCAAAAAAGAAATCCCAAAGTCAAGCTTTCTCTCTGCTCCCCTTCTCAGTGCCGTGGGTGAATGCCTAGCTAGCTTGGTTGTGTTCTGCTTGCATGGATTGGAGAAAGTTCATTTTGGTCTATTAGGCATGGATCAAGCAGCAAATTTAAGTCAAAATTCCATAGTCATGTTCAGGAATGTACTGGAAAGGATCTAGTGGAACTTCCATATCCCAGAGAAGTCAAGTGCCTTCCTCAACATCAAAAAGATAATAATTGTAAATGATAAGGTTTGAACCTAAGTTTCCTCTTTTTCAATCAAGTACTCTTTTTCTATGTGCCAAATGCTGGGTATGACCCATTTTCATTTTCAAAATTGAAAGTAAATAAATACTAGGAAAAATGAGCCCAATTCTTCTTTTCTTGTTGCAGTTCATAGAAGACGGGGAGTTCAGAATCCTAGAGAGATGATAAAGAACCTAAGACTCGGGGTTATTTAGTGACACATTAATTTGAAGAGGTGAAAAGTACATTGGGCTCATACAAGTTGTCTTCCAAATAGTTCTATAAAATTTTAAAAAAGAAATATATATATGTATATTTCCATTTTCCTTTAAAGCTCATAATAATGATGATTTATTAATTATGATAATATATCATTTGGGAGAAAATTGCTTTTTTCAAGCTAGAGAATTAGTGGTTACTAATGCTTAGTAAAAATCCATCTTTTTTTTTAATACCAAAAAAGTTAATTAAAAGTGTGTTTAACAGTCAACTTAGAAGTGAAGCAAATATCTATCACTTAGAATTTGAACTGGACAGCTTATGATTTCAAGGACTAGCATTTCTAATGCTGTGTTTTGCCATTGCAGCTATTTTACTAATGATCAATTATGTAATGGTTTTCTAAATCTGATACTAAGGTGATTATGGGTGAAAAGGTTAATGACTTGAGAGATCTAAGACGTGTAATGGGTTGAGTTTAATGGTCACTATTCCCATTGTTTTTTTCGGAAAAATATGATTGTTTCTGTCCAACTCAGCCTCTAGGAAGGGGCTATGTAGAGGAGCAGACCTGAAGAAAAGGGGATGCTCCTGTAATGTCTCAGGGCAAAGCCAGGGATTGACAGTCAAATAGAAAGAAACTGCCTTATACCAGTTTGAGACCCTTCAAGTCTGCAATGCAAGCATTTGTAATACCCTTTCATCACATCAGAAAAGCAAGTAGATTGAAGAAACAATAATTGATCTAGAGCAGCAGTTCTCAGACTTCTTGATCTCAGGACCTTTATACAGTTAAAAATTATGAGGACCCCAGAGTGTTTTTGTTTGTGTGAGTTATATCCATCTATATCAATACAAATTAAAACTGATAAAACTTTAGAATATTCATTTAAAAATAATAAGAAATTCATTATATGTTAATATGACACATTTCATGAAAAATAACTTTTCCAAAGCAAAAAAAAAAAAAAAATTTATGAGAGTGGTGTTGTTTTTACATATTTTTTTTGCCAGTCTCTTTAATGTCTGGTTTAGCAGGAGACAGCTGGATTCCCATATCTGCTTTTATGTTTAATTTGTGCAATCTGATCTTTTGATGGAAACATACAAAGAAAATCCAGCCTCTACAGCTATGTAGTTGGAAAAGGAAGAAGTATTTTATAGGCAAATGATAGCTTAATATTAAAATGAATTATTATAATCAGACTCCCTATAAGGGACCCTAGGAATCTTCAGATCACACTTTAATAACTGCTGCTGCAAAATCTACATATTATATAAACACATATGTATACATACACATGGATACACACATATGTATGTAATATGTACATATGTATTATAAGCACATAGATATTTCTAGCTAATAACTAGAAAAGCAGTTTCTAGTTAACTGACTTCACAGATTCTTAGCCTAGATGCAAATCTAACCAATAGCACGGTGCCAACATTTCAATTATTTTAGCCCTTGTACCTTATCATGTAAAGAGTGATCTAATTTAGCTATGCAAAACACTGAGTCTCTGAAACTGCATCTGACCAGACCATGCTTCATAAGAGTCAAAAAGCATGTTAAGATCTGTGACTTGGCTTGAATTAGGATGCAAGTCCCTTCCATCCTGGTAAATTTTTATGATTTATATTCTTTCTAGTTAAGTGTTCTGTGGCTAAAGGGATCTCCTTAGTCATGTTGTGGGGGAGGAGAACACAAGAAACTTAGAAAATGAATCACTATCATAGGAGTTCAGCCATTTAACCTATGACCCATTGTCACCTAGTCCAACCCTTTTCCTTCTGACAAGATTACCCTCATTTGCCTGTAAACTATCCCTTGAAGGATATATTCATCACCCACAGGTCATATTTTGACTTCAGAGGAAAATAGTAACAGACAAGTGGGCAAGACAATTGTGGTTCATAATAATGACTATTATAATGATGATGAGAATATTTCACTTTTATAGAACTTTAAAAAAGTATTTGCAAAATACTTTACATATATTGTCTCATCTGTTCTTCACAATAATTCTATGAGGTAGGTAGTGAATGAAGTAATCAATCTCTCTCTAGCTCTATTTCAGGTGGAGAAACTGAGGCTTTAGGGAGATTATGTGACTTGCTCAAAGTCATTCAGCTAAAGCAACAAATCTGGAATTCAAATTTAGGTCTTCTAGCTGCAAATCCGGGTTTATTTCCATAGTATTATGCTGCCTTGCAAGTTTTGTGAGATCGAAATTGTTGTAGAAATTAAGTGGCTTCCATTCTTTCCTTCTCTTATAGACTTGAAAGAAATGTTAATTTAATTTAAGGTTCCTAAGAAGATTCATTGCTGAAAGCATGGCCTAAGGATAGGACTGGCAATATACCTAGATTCAAATTCTGCCTCTGATTTAGACTACCTAGATTCAAATTCTGCCTCTGACTTAGACTAGCAGAGTGATGTGAACAAATCAAATAACTTTCCCATGGCCCAGTCAATATTCTAAAGCCAAAAGTTCAGGACAGATTGTATGTTTACTTGTGGAAGTCAGTTCTCTACATTGATGGATTTGTATGACGTCAAATTAATATTCAAAATTTTAAAAAATTGGTTTTGTCTAAAATGGACATTAGTTTATAAGTTCTTTAAAGGCAAAGATTGGTTTTTGATTATTTTTTGCATTCCAAGTCCTTAGCATAGTGCTTAGCACAGTAGATATTTAGTGAGAACAAGTTTGGATAACTGGCAAGTTTGCCAACTAGGGCAAACCTAAGGGGTTTGGATTACACTTTTTAGACATTGGGGAGCTTTTTGAGCATAAGAAAGACACTATGAATACAAAGTTTTAGAAGTATTACTTGGGAAATTTTTAGGGGCAGGTAGAGCAAAGCTCTTGTAGTATGAGGTGATATTGGATTAGGGTGAAGGCAAAAGGAACAGAGAGGGATGGACTAGAAGAGTTATATAAGGTGGTTATTAATCTTTCACAATTTTTATTGCTAGCTTTTACTTTTATATGGTCATCAATCTCCATTACATACTCCTTTCTCTGAGAGAGCCATACTTTAAAAAATTAAAAAGAGGAAAAAAAAATCCTAACAGTTCAGCAAAACTAACCAATATGTTAACCAAGTCTAATATCATGCTCTCCTTTCTATAACTTTAGTGGCCAACCTATGTAAAAATGGAGGAAAATTTATTCAAATATCTCCCTTGGGAGGGCCAGATTTGATTATTATAATTTCAAAGTATTCAGTTTCAATTTATTGTTGCTATTCTTTCCAGTGACATTGTGGAGTAATTGTTCATATCATTTTCCTAATTCTGCTTACTTTGTATTGCATCAGTTTTTCTAAATTTTCCCATGCTTCTCTATATCCTTCATTAACTTTTTTATATTAACAATTTTAACATTTCAGTTAGGTATAAAACATTAATTTAGTAAGGTAGAAAGTTTACCCCAGGGTATTGACTTTTATTTCAAACTTTCACTTTTTACTAATTAATTTCTTTCTTTTTCATACACACTCATCCAGAGTCATAATTCATGATGACAGTTATTAGACATTATACATTCTTAGGCTCATCCTGTCATTTTCAGTATGAAATCTCTCAGTGTTCTTCAGTGTTTAGTGTGGAGGACAAAAAGTTAAGTCACTGCAGCAAAAAGGGAAGGAAGTTTTTTTAAAGGCTTATAGGATCATAGATCTAGCACTAGAAAGGTAAAAATCACATGGTCTAACCTCTTTTCTTTTTTTTATTTTAATTTTTTATATAAAACTTATTTTCAGAACACATGCATAGTTTTCAGTATTCACCTTTGCAAAACCTTGTGTTCCAAACTTTTTTCTCCCTCCCTTGCCTCTACCCTCTTCCAATGGCAAATAGTCTATGTTAAACATGTGCAATTCTTCTATACATATTTCCACAATTATTTTGCTGCACAAGAAAAATCAGATCATAAAGAAAAAGTGAGAAAGAAAACAAAATGCAGACAAAATAATAGCAAAAAATATGAAAACACTATGTTGTGGTCCACACTCAGTTGCCACAGTCCTCTCTTTGGGTACAGATGGCTCTTTTCATCACAAGACCATTGGAACTATGCTCTAGCTTATTAAACTATAGTTTGTGACTCTATAGATGATGGATAATTGTGACGACCGCGCTAGCACCCAGGATGCCTCAAAATCAGCTGGAGTCAGGATAAGCAAAAGTCCTCAATCTTTATTCTAAGTCCCCAGACACAGGATTGAACAGGATAGAAGCCGATTCTCCTGGACTGCCTTCTCCCTCTCCTCTACTGGAAAGTGTGTGCCCCTGGCTAGCTTTACTCCACCCCCTAGTCCCTCCTACAATCCTCTATACACCAATCATTGAGCCAGTACAGATATTGGAAAGGACCATTTTCCAAGCATATGCCCATAGAGTATTGTCCAATCAATAGTTAGTCTCAAGTGCTCAGCTGTCCCCACCTCACTGCACTGATTCAATAGTTTCAGCCTTCTACAGATAATCATCCTCAATTTAGGAAGCCCTGGATTCAAGTCCCACCTTTGGCATATAGTTTGGACAAGTCACTTAATTTCTCAGTGCTCTAAGTCTCAGCTTCTTGAGGGTCACATAACTGAATTGGAAGTCGCAAAATTATGAGTTATCATCAGTAAATATTTGATTTGTATCTCTGGCTTTAATATACTCAGGTCATATAAAAGTTTCTTAGGCGAAAAAAAAAATATCATGGTTAGGAAAAGTTTAAAAAGCCCTGCTCAGAAAGAAAGAAAGAAAGAAAGAAAGAAGAGAGAAAAAGAGAGGAAGAGAGAGAGAGAAAGAGAAAGAAAGAAAAAGAGAGAGAAGAAGAGAGAGAGAGAGAGCAATCCTTAGTGAGCTAGAGAGCCCAAATGCAGAACTCAGTGAATAGCAACCCTGCCTAGCCTCCTGCTTCAGTTTCAATTCTGTTCTAGAGCACAGGTCATAAGATCCAGAGATCTAGTATCCATGATCAAGAGTCCATTTCAGGCCAAGGCAATCACATATCTGTTTTGAAATCAGATTTTCCAATTAAGGGTATTCCTGATGGGCATTCTGTGGATTTCTTGCTTTCAGGTTTCTCCTAGTTTTATTTTGTTTTGCTTTGTTCTTGAAAAGGAAAGATAGGCAATAAAATAAGTATAGTGCATGGATTGCTACTGGAAACAGGGAGATACTGGGAAAAGCACTGGGTTTCAGCTGAGGCTATAGTCCCAGCTATTCCTCTTGCTCAATATTGATCACTTCAGTTCTCTGAAGCTCATCTTTCTCATCTGCAAAAAAAGGATGGAAATATTAAGTAATACTACACACCAGGTACTATGCTGGATGCTTTACAAATACTATATCCTTTGTTCCTTAACGACAAACCTAGAAGGTGTTATTATCATCCCTATTTTATGGTTGAACAAACTGAGGCAGCAGACAGGGATTAACTGACTTTTCTAGGGTCTCACAGCTGATAAGTATCTCTAGGATTTGAATTCAAGTCTTTGTGATTCCAGGCTCAGTGCTCTGTCCACTAAGTCACCTAAAAGGGTTGATCCTTTCTAGATTTAGATCCTACAATTTAAAAACTTTCTAAAGATACAGAATTTTATAGCTGAAAGAACCTTAGGGATTATTTAGTCTTAATTCCCTTATTTATGGAGGCACAGAGAAGCTAAAAGTTACTTGTCCAAAGTCATCTAGCTACTTAGAGGCAACTAAATAGCTCAGTTGATAGAGTGCTGGATTTAAAGCCAGAAAGAACTGCCCATTGACAAGAAATTTAAATTTTATTAATCTCATTTTCCTTATTTATAAAATGGGGTTATAATAGAATCCATCTTACAAGGTTGTTGGGAGAGCCAAATGAGATAATAAAATGTTCTGCAAATCTTTGAATGCTGTGTGATTGCTAGCTAGGAGTAGGGAGCCCAGAAAGATGGGGACTTGTTAATTACTTAACTCCTTAGTGGCAGAAAGCAGACTGGAACCCAGGCCCCTGACTCCTTCTCATGCACTGGAATCCACAGACCTGGGAGGGAGGAAGAAAGAAAGGAAGAGGGAGGAAGAGAGAGAGAGAGAGAGAGAAACAGAAAGAGAGAGACAGAGAGACAAAGAGATTGAGAACAGAAATCAAAGGAATTCTGAAAGTACGGTCGTTTTGTCAGGCACTCTCCAATCTTGTTTTCCTCTTGGAGTCACTATCAGAGACCAAGGTGGGTGGTTTATTTGCTAATAACAAACAGGTTAAGGAAAGGCTTCTTCCCAGTGGTATTTATCATAGAGGTCTGCTAGGATCCATAATCTTTCAAGATCAAATGGAATGAAATCGAATATATATACATATACATATATATATATATATGAAAACACCTTACATGTCATATATGATACTTTATATGCATATATGCTGTATGTATATATACAGATATATGATATTTAATTCCTTTTGGTCTTAAAGTCATTTATCTTTAAAGATATCTATGATAAATTCCCTGGGGAGGGAGATATAGATGAGAGAGATGAGAGACAGAGAAGAAAATATATACATATTTTAATTCCTTTTGTTCTTTAAAACTTATTTGTCTTTTAACATCATATATATGTATGTGTGTATATGTATATATTTATGTGTGTGTTCTACAACATTAAAATATCTATGTTGTTTATGCATATATAATATTCATGTTATACATATGATTTATTATGTTATATATAACATGTAAAAGATGTTTTCATTACTTTTAAGTATATATATATATATAATGTACATCTATATTATTTTTATAAAATGCTGCAATTGGTATTTGGGGGACTGGAGACTTCTATGGTTCCTCTCTACTTGATATGACTGACATTGGTTTCTTAGGGGCTTCCTTAGGGGCTTCCAGTGCTTCTTTTCAGTCCTTTTTATTCTCCCTCCTCTTCTGACTGGGACCCATTCTGGTTCTGCTCTGACTTTCAGAATGGAAAGGGATGCTGCATTTACACAGAAAAAGGCAGAGAGGGCATGCCTCAGAGTTCATCTCAGAGAAAAGTACCGGCTCCCAAAGGTAAGACATTCTTTACAAAGAGTAGGTAAATATTCTGTCTACTTGAGAGGAAAAAAGAGGTGGGGGGAGAAAAGAAAATTTGCTACTGAAGCGGTGTGTTTTGCTGTTTTGTTACAGCATTTATTTGCTGTTGAAGGTAGCATACTCCCTGAATTTATATGACATTTTCTCTTCTGTGTCTGAAGCAGCTTAGGTAGATCAGCATATAAAATATTGGATCTGGAATCAGAGGCTTTTAGTTCAAATTCTATCTCATACTTACTGGCTATATAACCCTGGATAAGCCACCTAACCTGTGTTTAACTGTTTCCTCAATTGTTAAAATAGAGATGATAATAGCACCTACCTTACAGGGAGAGTTAGTGTGAGGATCAAAGTGCTTAACAGTGCCTGGCACACAGTAGGGTTAGGGTTAGGTCATTCACTTAAAAATGCTTATTGTTGTCCTTCCTTTCATGTCTTTGCACAGGCTCTTCCCCAAGCCTAGAAGTCAATCCCTCCTCACTTGTGCCTTGTGAAATCCCCATTTTCCTCTTAAACTCAACTCAAGAGCCTTTTCCTACTGATTCCTTCAGTTGAAAGAGTACCTCTTCAAAAGTTACTTGGCATTTATTTCATACACATTTTATGTTTAATTATGAGAGGACACTGTTTCCTGATGGAATCCAAGTTACATAGGGACAGACTATTTCATTTTTGTCTCTGGAATATTGAGTTAAATACTCGATAATCTGATGCACTCACCTATCAGGAGAGTGTGGACGTTAGGGTAGGAGCTCCAGAGGTGAGACTCTAAGTCCCGTAGGCTATAGTTTCTGGAGATCCAGTGACCAGGAAAGTACCAAACGAAAGAGATTACAGACTCCTCCAAAAATATACAAGACCTTGGGTCTGATCTTATATCTGCTGTTTTCACATTCAATACCTGCCATCCCAATCTCCCTGAGAAAGAAGTAGTTGGCATTCAGACAATTAGAGAACATGTCTACATTCTGGGGGGTAAGACAATAATCAAAATCTACAATGAAAAAAGAGAAAAGTTTCAGGTAAAACACTGCCAAGTATTCTGAACAAGGGTTTTTGGCTGTGTAAAAGTGGCCATTAACAATGACACATTATAAAGGGTCACTTTCTCTTGGTTTTCTGAAAGCAAATACATAGGCTTATCATTCTTGAACTGGAAGGGGTCTCAGAGGTCATCTGGTAAACTTCCTCACCTTTCCAAGGTCTGAGGAGGTTAGCATGGTCACACAACTTTGGTAAGTGCCAGAATTAACATTTTGAATTTAGCTTCTCTAAGTCCAAAACTTATGCTTTTCCCACTGTACCAAGAAAATGAAGGGGAGGGAAATGAAAAGAGAAATATCATGGAGATATAATTGAAAGGATCTGGCAGGTAATTAATTAACTGTTATCTCTTCCCTTAACCCACACATCCAAAGTTACAAGCTGGGTTGACTGGGAGAAAGATGGTGGCATCTGTAGCAGCAGAGAAGTTAATGAGACAGATATATTTTTGGGAAGGTGACAAATTCTGTTTTGGACGAGTTAATTTTGAGGTGTTGATGGTCCTGCAAGTAAAGATAACCTATCATATGGAACAGAGGTTCTGGGCAAAGTTGCAAGGCAGAAATAGATTTGGGAATTGGTGACCATTAAAGTCACTTAATCAATCAATAAACATTTACTAAGTACCTATTATATATCTAGTACCAGGACTGAAGAAGATATGATCACCAAAGGTCACCTCAGGTCAGCTTTCTGGGAAGATTATGTAGGGATACAGGTTTAAAACTAAATGTAACCTCCTCCCTCTCTACTTATCCTCATAGGGAATAATTGAATCCACTCTTCAGAGAAAACAGCTTAATTTTAAAAGTTTATCACTGGGCACTTGTCTAGGAGCTCAAGAGAAATGGGGCCATGTTTCAGGCTGTTTCACCTCAATGGACAGTAACAGGAAAGACTTTGAGAATTCTAGCCAAGTGTATTCAGACAAGCCAGTGTTCCGATCAGGAAATCTGGAAGGTGCCACCAAACTGGGTGACCCTCTGTAATCCGAAGTCTGACTGTTGACAATGCATTCTGTGTGTGTGTGTGTGTGTGTGTGTGTGTGTGTGTGTGTGAGTGTGTGTGTGTGTGCGCCTTAAGAAAACTAAAAGCCAAACTGGCATGGACAGTATCTGGTGCCATCAGGTCTCAGATATATTGCTGCCCTCCATCTAGACTGAAGACTTTATGGGAAAAATAGTTTGGGATAGCAGCTCAGGGGGCCTCAAGCAGACTTTAGAAAAATCCTTCCCCTGCTACTGGCAATGAGTTACTGGTATGCATTTACCCAGGAAACTGGCAGATTTCTTTCTGGAAATTTTTGAGAACAGAGAAAACAAGAATGGCAAGAGAACAGAGCAGCTCAGGGCTCACAGAATCTGTGAGCAAGGAGGGAATTCATTCCTGTATATGCATTCCATTCGCAAATGAGATCCTCATTAGAACATAGCAGCAAGAGTTCATATAGCCTCTGGTCATATTGCTCACAATCAGTCTGATTCTGATCAAATCAGAAAAATGAAATTCTAGATAAAGATTGGATTAAGAAGTTCACACTATCTCAGCCATTGGGGAAGGGGATCTTTGGAGAAGAGAAGAAAATGAGTTGGCTTTGTCAGATTATTTCCAATCAGGAGGATGTCAAGGAAGTAAATTTGGCATTTCAGATCTGCTCTGGGCCAAAACCAAACCATGGATCTGCTTTGATCCAGAAGCCCATGACATGACTCTCTAGGGGTTTTATGGACTGAAAATTCCCTTTCCCCAAAACTGTCTAAAACTGGTAGTGTTTCTAATTCCCCATAATATCACACCTGATTTATTTGTTGAAACATAATTGGTGGAGCTGGAAGGAATCTTAAAGAACATCAATCCCAAACCCCTCATTTTATGAATGAGGAGATTGAGACCAGGAATTGCTCACACAGAAGAGTGACAGAATTAGAATGGAATCCACATCTTCCAATTTCAGAGCAGGAGTTCTCCCCTTCACCCAGTGCTTCATTTTCTCCATCCCCACATCCACCATGCCCACCCCAAATTCCATTCAGGAATGTAGATCCAAAATTTTAGTGAAAAGCCAAGTATTGGAAGCTAACACGTTGCCATCTCCATTTTAGACATTTCTCCTCATTCTTTTCTGTGGTTTTCTGGGGCTCATTCTGAGAGGCATGTGGGTGAGTGTTTGTTTACCTGAAAGAAAAACCAAATTTGTAATTAAAACAGAACTAGGGGATGATAGTTCACTTAATTAAAGGAGTCACCATAGGTTTCCTTTAAATACAGAGCTCCCCCTAGTGTATTGAAAGCAGAATTTTATGTGTCAACAATGTTTTCTTTTTCTTTTATTTTCATTTATCTTTTCAGAAACACATCTTTTGTGTAAAGGTCAATTCAATGGAAATGTTTCTTTGAAATCTGTAAAACACTTTTAGATGTTGCAGTGATGGACCTACTATCATGTTCTTTTTTGAAAAAAGAAATTAAATAAAAAATATTTGCAATACCAACTTTGCTATTATGTGACTAATTCTACTGAATTATTCCAGTTTTTCTAATTACTCTAACCCTGGTAACTTTTGACATCAGTAACACAATAATAGTTTACATTTAGTGCGTTTTGTGGCTTATGGAATGGTTTCCTTATGAAAGAACTGAAATTCAGGCAAGTGAAGTTCCCTACTCATGGTCATACAGTGACAAGTAGTAGGACCCTGGACCTAGAGTGACCTTTAGTAAATATATCTTTTTAAGTGGCTTTCATGGTTACAGTTTCTCAAATCTATATCTCTATCCCCCAATTTTGCCTTAAGTGGAACTCAGGTCCCATATTTTAAAAAAGCTGAATGAGCTCTCAAATGTCACTTAGTCCCCCCTTCCCCTCATTTTACAGATGAGAAAAAGTGAGGCACAGAAAAATCCACTGACTTGCCCAAGATCACTTAGAGAATAAGCATCATAGCTGGGTTTTGAATCCAGGTCCTTTCTATTGTATTGCCCTGCTGGGCTTCACTCCCAACTTGCCTGAATAAGTCCAGCACAAATAACCCTTTTATCTTTTGCCCTTGACAAGCTGTCAGGGATATTTATTATAACGGTACATCACTTTAAGAGTTATTCTCAGGGACAAACAGCTCTGTATACTCTTGCTTCTAATGCAACAAGGAAAGAAAATTGAAATTCAGATGGGCTGTCTAGCCTGTCCCAGAGTAAAACAAACGATTAGCAGCTCACACAGGAGGGAGGGAGATAAATGCTCTGAGATTCAGGTTGACAGCATGTAACACAGCCCTCCCTGTGGTTGCAAAGGCCCCGCCTCTGAGCAGAGAACACATGGAGCCCACATTGGGGATTAGGGAAGCATCTGGTCCCCACTGTTAGCCGTGAGTGTCTGACCCGTTGCGCCACCTGGTGTTCCCGTTACAAACAGCCGGTACAGCATTATTTTAGTGACGGAGAAAGAAATTCACTAGGAACCAGATGGAGAAATGGGGTGAGAAAGAGTTCTTTGTAGGAGACTGTGGATTGGGGCTGGCCGATCCTGAGGAACAGCACTCTTGGAATATCCAGATGAAACTTCAGATAGTTTCTGGTTTATTCCTATAAGTCAAGGCCAAATCCATGGTAATGTGAAATATTGTATTGCTCCTAGACTTTTTTTTAAAATTAAGCCATAGACAAATCAAACTGGAAAAAAGTTTTAAAAGACAATTGACTATTTCATTTTTTCTCCAAATAACTGAGATGATCCTGGAACAGAATGAAAGATGTTTTGAGCACATTTAAGAAACTCTTCAGCACTATCAATGATTCCATGTTGTTCCATGACATGCAAATTTATTTTTTAAATACTAGTGTTCTCCAAGTGATACTTTATAGTTATAAATCAAAGAATAACACAACTATTCTAAAAAAAAGTCAAAAACTGCAAGCAATCCAAAAGCCAATGAAGAAACAGAGCATAAATAAATAAGTAGGTTACAAATTATTACAATAATGATGTGAGCTTAAGAAGTAGTCAAATAACATAAAGGCAAAAAAATGAGAAATTTTATGTAATGGAGGAAGACTTGCATGAAGAGATAGAGTGAAATAATCAGAGTCAGAAATATTTTTTTTTGCAATGACTACAATAAAAGGAATTAAAATGACACTAATACAAAGTCAAAATTCTGCTTTAGTGTAAGACCAATCTTGGCCATGGAGAAAAGATGGCATATACTTCCTTTCCTTTCTTGGAGAGGCAAGGGCACTGTGGGTGCTGAATATTATATATTCTATGTTGTTCAGTTTTGTTTAATTTTATCCCAAGGACTCAGCCCAGTGTTGTGCATATAGCAGGAGATTAATAAACACTTGCTAATTGATTCAGTGATTTGTTTGAGGAAATAGTTGGTATTTGACAAATTGATTCCTCTTTTCTCCAGTTGATAAACTCAGTGAAAGCAAAGGACAGATAATAGAGGTAAGGAAGTGTAATATGTTCAAGTGGCATTAAATTAACAATAAGGATTTATCTATGCCCTTATAAAGTGTGAAAACATCTTTAAATGTTTGATTTAGAAGACTGTGAGTTAGCTTGCTGAAAACAGCTTACACCTCTGGAGGACTTTAAATAGCTAGTCTGTTAGTCTTAAAGTCATTCAGAGAGTTCAAGGGTATTTGGGCAAGAAACAGCTTTGTAGGATGTGGCCTCTGGGCCAGTACCAAGAACAGGGATTTCTCACATATCTAGCAACAGGAATAATCACAAAATAGGAGAAACTCTATTAAGCAGGTAGAGAGTTCAAGTCACAGTTGAGGGAGCAGAGATAAACCTAGCTATAGAGAGGCAATCAGTAGAGGTCAGAAATGACTTTAAGAAATGTGGCTTCTCATTCCCCAGTTGATCAATGGTCAAAGGATGTGAACAAACAATTTTCAGATGAAGAAATTAAAGCCACTTTTAGTCATATGAAAAAATATTCTGTCACTATTGATTAGAGAAATGCAAATTTAAACAACTTTGAGGTACCGCTTTATACCTCTCAGATTGGCCATGACAGAAAAAGATAATGATAAATGTTGGAGGAGATGTGGGGAAAACTAGAACACTTAATACACATTTTTGATGGAGTTGTGAAATGATCCAACCATTCTGGAGAGCAATTTGGAGCTATGTTCTAAAGGCTATAAAACTGTGTATACCCTTTGATTCATTAGTATTTCTACTGAGTTTATATCCCAAAGAGATCATAAAAGAGGGGAAAGGAAGGACCCACATGTGCAAAAATGTTTGTAGCAGCCCCTTTTTTGTGCTAAGGAATAAGAAATTGAGTGGATGCCATCAGTTGGGAAATGACTGAATAAGTTATGGTACATGAATGTAAAAATGGAATATTTCTATTCTATAAGAAATGAGGAGCAAGCTGATTTCAGAAAAGCCTGGAAAGACTTACATGAACTCCTGCTAAGTGAAGTGAGTAGAAACAAGAAAACATTGTACATAGCAACAATAAGATTGTGTGATGATCAACTGTGATGGACTTGGCTCTTTTCAACACTGAGGTGATTCAAGGCAATTCTTTATGGAAAGAGCCATCTGTATCCAGAGAGAGAACTATGAAGAAAAACTATGAAGACTGAATTTGATTCACATGTGGTAGTATTTTTACCTTTTTGTTGTTACTGTCTGCTTGTTTTTTTCTCATATTTTTCCCTTTTGATTTGATTTTTTGTGCAGCATTATGAACATGTAAATATGTTTAGAAGAATTGTACATGTTTAACCTATATTGGATTGCTTGCTGTTTAGGAGATGAGGAGAGAAAGAAAGAAAAATTTCCAACGCAAGGTTTTGCAAAGGTGAATGTTGGAAACTATCTCTGCATGTATTTGGAAAAATAAAATAAAAACCCATTATAAAAAATGTGGCTTCTGGCCAAACTGATTATGGTTTCAAAGAAGAATGAATCCTAGAAGTCAAGAATCAAAAAGCATAAGGACTTCATGAAGAAAGAAAGAATATTGCCATAATATGGGTGTGTTACCTTTGTCATATATATTTCTTAAATATTTCTCTCACTACCATTATATCCTATTTGTTTTTTTTATTTTTAATGATACTAGAGGTTAATTTTATTAATTTATCCTTTAAAATCCTTTCACAGGCCACTATACATAAATTCTTTTAGACTTACTCTTATGAGAGAAACATTAAACGTTATATTTAAGGGCAGGATGGTGTAGTGAAAAGTCACAATAACCCAAGTTCCCCCAAAACTTCTATAATGATAAAAGAAAATGTAAAAAAATTGAATTCTGAGAAAAAAAGAAACGAAAAAGGAATACTGAATCAGAGCAAATTAGAAAGAGAGCCATTGGAATGAGGAATGACTGAGAGCTCAAGTCAAGAGAAATGGCTACAGGGAAGGAGAACAATAAAGGGACTGAAAACATGGCAAGGAAGACATCCCAGTGTACACAACACCAGTTTGGAAGTACCAAAAGTTTGAGAGTCTCCCAGAAGAAATGATAAAAGTATCGGAATGCTACAAAAAGAAGTTTAGGCCAGATATCTTTGCTAGAAGAGAGCAGATCCCAACTTTAGCATAAAATCCAAAGTCAAGAAATAGGTTGGAAAGATAAGTAAACAACAGAAAAAGAACACAAATTTTAAAAAATTATTTTAGTGACAAGGAAACTCAAGACACAAACTCAGAAGACAATAACTATAAAACATCTAAAAGGAAACAAAAAAAAAAATAGGAAACAAGCTCAACAAGAATTCCTAGATGAACTAAAGAATAAAATAAAGAGCAAAAACAAACAAACAAAAACAAAAAACCCCTGAAATATGTCTGTGTAAGTGCAAATTTCAGATCTGGGCCACAATTTACAATTTGGCCACAAGATACAATTTTGATGGTTAATCCAGGAAATATTTGATCCTTTCTTGCTTTGAAAAATAAGCTGTTTATAACAGCAAAGATTGAAGCAGGTCATTCTTTTTCTTTTAAAGTAGTATTTTCTTTTCCTCCCTCAATTACAGGTTAAGACAATTTTCAACATTCATTTTTACAAGATTTTAAGTTTCAAATTGTTCTCTTTCCTTTCCTCCTCTCCCCTCTTTAAAAAAATATTAGGCAATTTGATATCATTTTTACATGTGCTATCATGTATAACATTTCCATATTAATCATTTTTAAATGATTAATATATTGTGAAAGAAAAAACAGATCAAAAGAGGGAAAAACAAAAAAGAATAAAGTAAAAGAAAAAAATAATTTCTGACTTTCATTCAAAGTCCATCAGTTCTTTATCTGAATGTGGATGAATTTTTCTTTGGGAGGCCTCTGTACTTGTTTTGGATCATTATTTTGCTGAGAACTAAGTTATTCATAGTTGATCATTATACAATGTTGCTGGTAATGTGTACAATGTTTTCTTGGTTCTGCTCCTTTTACTTTGCCAGGTTTTTTTGAAACCTGCCTGTGAATCATTTCTTATTGCACAAAAGAATTCCATTACATTCATATATCACTGCTTGTTCAACCATTCCTCAATTGATGGTCATCACCTTAATTTCCAATGTTATGATCTCTTTGGAATGTAGACCAGTGAGCCAAGGAGAATGAGTGAAGATACAGCCAGTACTGGAAAGGATGGCCAGAGAGTCTGCATCAGTAGAGGGAAATCAGGTTTGAATAATAACTAGTAGAGGGAAGAAGTGAGATCGGAAAAGATTTAAGAGGAAGGGAAATTTATTGCCTATGAAACAGACATTCCAGAGGGCCCAATGAAAGGACTATATGGAGTTAAGATGAAACTTTGGGGTAAGAAATTGAGGGAGACAGCAACGAGATCAACCAAATCATTTCCAAAGGAGCAGTAATGAACTGAACCAGCTATGCCCAGAAAAAGAACTCTGGGAGATGACTAAAAATCATTACATTGAATTCCCAATCCCTATATTTATGCACACCTGTATTTTTGATTTCCTTCACAAGCTAATTGTACAATATTTCAGAGTCTGATTCTTTTTGTACAGCAAAATAACGTTTTGGTCATGTATACTTATTGTGTATCTAATTTATATTTTAATATATTTAAAATCTACTGGTCATCCTGCCATCTAGGGGAGGGGGTGGGGGGTAAGAGGTAAAAAATTGGAACAAGAGGTTTGGCATTTGTTAATGCTGTAAAGTTACCCATGCATATATCCTGTAAATAAAAAGCTATTAAAAAAAAAAGAAATTGAGGGAGAGAGAAATGATCAATCAGGTGATAGGATGTGTGGAATAAGGTTTGGATGGTGATCTACAGGAGTTCAGAGTCACTGGGATGTGAGGTATGTTCATCATGAGTGGAGGGCGGCACTTTTCTACCCTCAAAGAACAGTTGCAGTAAGAAGTCTGAAGTCAATTGAAGGATTGTTCTTTGTACTGGAGGTTCTCCACATCCCAGTTGGGAGATTGGGTCAGCAACAGGAAGGGGAAGATGGCCTGAGCTGCTACAGATAGAGGTCTAAGAAGTCACTTATCTCCTGTTGGCCCCAGTTTTCTTGACTATAAAATGAGGATTACATTAGCACCTACCTCCCAGGCTGTGACAATCAAATGAGATAATATTTGTAAATCCCTTAACAAAGTGCCTGGAATATAGTGGGTATTACATAAATGCTTGTTTCTTTCCAATTAAAAGTGGGATAGACTGCCTCATGATTTCTCTCATAGTTATATTTGATCTAAGAGTGGATGATCACTTGGAGGTGTTGAGGAATTAAATAGGGAATGAGTTAAAATCAGGGATGGAGAATCTTTTTTTTCTGCTAAGGGTCATTTAGATATTTATAAAATCATTTGTGGGCCATACAAAATTATCAACTTAAAAATTCAAGCTCTGGGAAGTTGTCCCTAACTTTCAGCTCATCATTGTGGTTGTTTTGGTGGGGCCAGACAAAATAATTTCCTGGGTTGGACATTCCCTCCCTCTCAGTTATATGAATGAATGCATCATAGATCCATTAGGCTAAGGAAGCTGGGGTATTTTATAGGCGAATCATATATAAGAAACTTTAAAATTCCTTTCGGCTTTGAGTTTCTAGAGTAGAGATCAAGAACCTTAGAAGGCAAACTAGGGTCATTCATACCCTCCTGATTCTGGTCGAAGACTATTGTCTTAGGAAATACTAAATGTTATTGCTAACATTAGTATCAATCTATATCAATTAGGGAGTAATAGTGACATTAATAAACCACAGGGAATGTAACATATTCAAAATGTCCCCAAGCTAACAAACAATTAATCCTTTGGGGTACTTCATTCATAATTGCTTAGCATTGCCATCTCAGAGGTTAAATAGCAGCAGGATTCAGTTCTTGCCCCCCAGGACATCTCCCTTATTAGGGCCCAACTTGGAAAAATTTGAGGAAAATGTCCTCCCAGGAGCTGTCACATCTTATAAAGATTACTTTGCCAAATTTTCGATTGGGGGGTGAATTTTTTAAAGGAACTATTTGACTGGGATCTCTTATTAAAAAGGCCATACTCTGCTGACTGGGGAAAAATAAACTGAGTAATTATTAAATGAAATGATTGGCTCACTTTGACAGCTACTAAAATTTTTCTTAGGATATATTTTCTTATTCCCTACTTATGCATGTCATCAAACATATTGATGATACCTGGTGACCATTTTTAAATACCACTAATAAGAAAACAATAATCTTTAGAATGATGAAAGTGAACAAATATCTAGATTTTAAATTCCTAAAGTTTTCCCCCCACAAAAATCACACTTCATTAAGAAATATATTGGACTAGATATTCTCTAGTCTTTCAGGTCTAGAATGCTATTATCCTATAGCACCTAAAAATAATTAGAGTAGTCCATAGTCATGTTAAATTCAAAATTAGTTGTACCCACTGAATCTGAATCTGACTCAGTGAGTCAGTCTCTCAATACCCAATGAGGACTGCAATTCATCCATGATTTCCTGCAAATCTTCAACAAGTAGACAGCCCAACCTTGCTGAGATCTTTTGTGTGGATACCAATACAATGTGTGACCCACCCATCTTTGATCTCTTTCTACATAATTAAAACAATCTCATTTTCTAGTCACGCATCTTTTTGACAAGATCTTTTTTGTTTTTTCCTTATAAAAATGCAAATTTTTCTTTTACTGATTCTTTTTGTTGTTATATTACTTCATTTCTGAAGGTGTATTCCTCTCTTCTGCCTTACTCAGAGAACCATCTCTTTTAACAAAATATTTAAACAGATTGGGTAGGGACAGGAGAGCAATTCAGGAAAAACCAATCAGCTTATCAACTTTTTTTTGGTCAATACACGTTATATTGCATGCTTGTAATCCTCCATGATGGCATATTTTGTGCCACTATTTACACATTATTTATCATTGGTAGCATGCTGCAACATATGCATATTTACGATATATCTTTCTCTTTCTCATGTTTTTTAAGTGACCTTCAATTTTTATTCCTCAAATCCTGTGGTATTCTATGAATCTAAGTCACATAGTATTTGATCTTAGCTATTGATCTTCCAACTGCATTACAATGGTCCACCATTCAAAAGATTATGCTTTCTTCAAAGTAACTGTTGGTATCATAAAATTATTATGTAATTCTCCAACTGTAATCCAGACCCTTTCTGTTTGAGTATAGTTAGTTCATTGTGGGATAGAGTCAAGATGAAAGTTGCCTGAGCTCTTCTGAGTTTCTTTTGGAAACAACATTAAATCTCTAAAAGAATTCTGGAGTGACAGAATCCATAAAAAGGCAGAGTGAAACAACTTTCCAGCCCAAGATAATTTAGAATGGCTTCACAAAAGGTCTGTCTTACTTGGGTAACAGGGAAGCACAGCCCAGGTCAGGTAGTGTCTGAAAGAGCCATTAAAAGCCACAGCACAAATCAGTATCTGAGGCCTTTTGATTCTGGCTCAGAAGACCAGTTGTAAGACATCCAGTCCCAATATTGTGGTCAAACTGCAAGCTCTGGAACCCAGGTCATAACAGGAACAACTAGGCCAGGTTACCCTTGTGCAGTGAAAAACTGCCAATCCCAGAGGCCCTGGCAAAGAAAATGACCAAGATCCTGACCTTAGTGTAAGAAGTTTGGGACAATGTCCCTTGTACTCTAGAAGTAGAGTTCAACTTTTAAAAATGAGAAAAAAAAAAGCCCTAATCATAGAAAGCTACTATGATGAGAGCGAAGACCTAAATACAAATTCAGAAAAGGACAATGTCAAAGGGCCTACATATGAAGCTTCAAAGGAGAATATAAATTGATCTCAGACCCAAAAAGTTCTCTTGGAAGAGCTCAAAAATTATTTAAAAAAATCAAGAGAAGTAGAAGAAAAATTGGGAAAAGAAATGAAAATTATGCAGGAGAATTATTGTAATATTCTCTCTAAAATGTAATGTTCTCTGTTGAGGTTTTCTTAGGGTTCTCTGAGAACAGCTTTCATTTCAGTTCAGTAATCACCACACAAATAGCCAGGGGTTAAAGTCCAAATCCTTTATTGTCTCTTTCAAAGTCTTGTCTCCTTTCCTGGAGCCCAGTTAGCTTTCTTATAGTCCAGATCCTTTATTATCTCCTTTCTGGGGCTGGGCAGCTTTCTGGAGAGCCTTCCAGTAGAGTGGAGAAGTGAAGGAGGAGAGCCTGCCACCAAGGTAGTATGAGATGGGATGAATAGATATGGTTCTGAGTCCCCGCTTATAAGCTCCACACTGAGTACAGACCAATCATTATATCACTAGGAAACCATTATTTGTTGTAGGATTAAATCAGTGCTAAACTAGATTTAACCATTGTCTCCTCAATTCCACTTAGTACCCTTATTTCAGGTTCCGGTCCATACATCTCCTTGTAGGATTAAATCAGTCATATCGAACCATGCTAAATTAGATAACTATTGTCTCTATCAATTCCACTGACTTAGTACCTTTTAAGAATCCTTTGTTTCAAGTTCAGAATTCTGGCCCATAACAAATTATAACAAAAGAATCAACAGCTTGGAAAAAAGAAGCACAAAAATTGACTGAAGGAAACAACTCCTTTAAAAGTAGAATTGCCCAAATAGAAAAGGAGGTACAAAAGCTAACTGAAAAAAATCATTCCTTAAACATTAAAATTGGGCAAGGGGAAGCTGATGACTATGAGACATCAAGTATCAGTCAAAATCAAAAGAAAGAAAAGATGAAATAAAATGTAAAATATCTCATTGGAAAAATAACTGACCTAGAAAATAGATCTAGGCGATATAATTTTAAAATTATTGGACTAACTGAAAGCAATGATCAAAAAAAAAAAAAAGCCTGAAT
Organism: Sarcophilus harrisii; assembly: GCF_902635505.1. Taxonomy (NCBI): domain Eukaryota; kingdom Metazoa; phylum Chordata; class Mammalia; order Dasyuromorphia; family Dasyuridae; genus Sarcophilus; species Sarcophilus harrisii. Next base: position 350,483,502 of record NC_045426.1, read on the forward strand.
ATCATCTTTCAAGAAATTATCAAGGAAAACTGTTCTGATGTCTTAAAACCAGAAGGTAAAATAATAAGTAAAAGAATCTACCAACTACCTCCAGAAAGAGATCTCAAAGTGAAAACTTCAAGATCAGGTTGAGGAGAAAGTACTGCAAGCATCCAGAAAGAAACAACTCCAATATCAAGAAGTCACATTTTTGGATTATATAGAACTCAGTAGTTTTCTACATTTAAGAATTAGAAGGCTTGAAATATATTCCAGAAAGCAAAAAAATTCTTGGATTACAACCAAGAATCAACTACCCTGCAAAATTGAACATAATTTTTTCAGGGGAAAAGATAGATAGTCAATGAAATAGATGACTTCCAAACTTTCCTAATGCAAGTTGTAGAACTGAGAACAGTCCATCATCTATTTGCAGTATCTGCCCAAAAAATATGTACTGATGGACTAGCTGTGTAGAAAATGCATCCAACTGAATTTGAAAGAGAAAGACATTTCATTTTAGACTCTGGCTCCTGAAATATGCAAGTTTCTAAAAAGTACCACAGGCAGAAATCCTATACTTTTACAAAAAGAAGAAAATGGGAAGGATATAATTGTATATGTGTTTTCCAACTTTCACTAAAGTTCTTATTCTTTGTGACATGAAGATGATCTGAGGTTTAACCAGAGACAATGTCAGTGGAGCACAAACTCTACCTAGCCTTTCCAATCTTCCCAAAGAACAATATAAGCTTAGTGATAGGACTGTATGTCAATAACTAACCATACCTAGGTTCGTAGAAGGCATCACTAGTTTGGTTAAAGAATGAAGACTCTTTTAGTCATAGCAACTCTTGAAGATCATTTACTAAGTTGAAATAGCTCACAAAAATTAAATCCTGGCTCTGTGAAGGATTGAAGTATATATTAGTTAAAGATTAGTGGATTAGCCTAGCAAGACATCTAAATGTGCTTGTGGTTCTCTGAATGGCATGATTGGAGAGGATACACTGTCCCAAATATCCTCCACTCCAAAATTTTTTTTAAATGTCCCTATTAGAGTTTCATTTCTTTGGATTCCACTTCCCACTAACATCTTTAAAAAAAACATAATGGATAAGTTGCTGATCAAATTATTTCCTCCAGAAGGAAGGGATGGGACAATAGGGATTTCCTCTTTCCAAACTAGACTTAGTACAGGCCTTGTATAGCACTTAAAAAAGTAAAAATTCAGTTCTGATTGGCACAGCTTCATTAGACACTTAAAAAAAAACACAGAATTTTTATTGCATCCCTGGATCAATTAGAAAAAAAAATGTATTTGGTTTTGTTTGAGGTTCAGCAAATTATAGGGATTTGTTTTGAGTTTGGATTAATAATTTGTTTCAAATATGTTTTTAAAAAGGATTTTGCAAATCATTGAAAAGATAACTAGTTATAAAAATTTGTCCAAGGGAATATTGTAAATAATCAAAGAAACTCAAACACCCCCAAAAGAATATAAAACCAGTAGAAACAAGTTTTCTGTCTTATCATATTCAAATTACTCCCTATAATAATTACAATCTTAGTGATTAATCATTATTTTAAAGTAAATGATGTTCTTGCTATAAGGGAGAAGCAATGTTGCTAGATTCACATCAGAATGATATCATTTTCTTCACTTGAACTAAAATAAAGAATTATTTTCTGAACAAAACCATCAGGCTATTTTGAGACTAAAATGTGCCCCTCCTCTTAGCAAACCCCAAATCCATATGCAAGTCAAACCAAATTAATAAGAGAAAAGGGTTCCATAATGAACCATAATCCTATTAACAGAATTGTCAATCTTGGTTAGTCATTGAAAAAAAATGTCTCACCCCCCACTGAGGAATATGATTTATTTACACCTGGTGTTTGTCTCTTCTATGTAGGGCATCATTTATTTGGATTTTGCCATGGGCCTTCTTTGAATATAATTGAAAATGTATTGAATAAAGCAGTTGTCTTTAAAAGTATACATTAGAAGATAGAGATAGATGATAGGTAGATAGATAGAAATAGAGATTATATATTATCACAATTTAATCTTTGAATTGTTTTTAGAAAGAAGAGTCCCAGATGTCCCTAGCTTGAATCTTGGAGAACTGGACTCATCTATTATTCAATACAATACCTAGTTCATAACAGATACTCAGTAAACACAGATCATCAGAATCTATTTTCTAATAATTCAAAGCCCAAGCCAGTGTGGGAAAGTGGTGACTGAGTAACTGAGGAGGGGAAGAACAATAGTAACAGCAACGACAGCAGTAAACCTCTGGCTCTCTTCTCGAAAACAAATATTTCTGATGCATCTTTCATAAAACCCCCACTAAAATCAAATATGTGTATCAATTTTTTTGTAGCTCATCTCCAAAATTCTCTTACCTCTGATTTCATAGGTGTGTAAAATTTCCACTTTATCTTTGAGTCTCAGTTGCTTGGAACATTGATAGGATAAATCACTTGTCCACAGTTGTGTGGCATCAGAAGAACTTGGACCCAGTATGACTTTGAGGTCCTTTCTCTGTATACTATGATTTTTCCCTTGACATATATTTAAATGAAACACTAAGTTTTCTGGAAGACTTGTATTATATTATTTGTATGGCTTCTATGTTTGGGCATATTAGTGACTATGTCTTTGATTGTATGGTCCTTAAGGGTAGAAAACATATGTTTACACCCTGCACAATCTAAAGGGTTTTTCCACCCTAACAGGACCATTTACAACCAAGTATTTGATGAATATTTTTTTCCATTAATGACAAAGACAATTCCCATTGAGACTGTGGCTCTACAATGACCAAATACCTAGCCAAAAACAAAAAAAAAAAACAAAAAAATCCATCATACTAGTTACTTGTCACCATATAGACCACAATCCCAGTTGTTTACTGAAATATTTTTTTTCTTGTTTTAGTCAAACTGGTTTTTTTTAGACAAAACTTTACCATATAGAAAGTGAGATATGGTGTATGCAAGGGTCTGCTGAATGATTTGAGACCCCTCCCCACTTTAGGAAGCTATGGATACCAACACTGGAACATGATGGAATGTGAGTTTAGAGTCCCAGCTCAAAATCTGTACAAAGACTAATGCCACTTTGGGAGATCTGTGAGGTATCAAAGGTTGAAATTCACAACACAGGAACATCAAACATTATTTTACTCATAAGGAGAAAATTAACAGTAAATGTCCCAGAGAGAAAAAATAGTTTTTTTTTTTAAATAGGGCAGTTTTTTAAACCATGGACATAGCTAAAAATGCTTTATCTCATGAACATAATTTCTATTTTTGAGAGTTTGGAGAGGTTATGAGGATCAGAGATAAGGTCTAGTTCCTCATATTTCTTATCATATGAATCAGAAAACTCAATTTTATATTTACTAGTGCTAAATGGTTTTGATGATTGGCATTTTACAATATAAAGATCTGAAAATGCAATTCCTTTTTACTTTCATTAATTTCATTATTTCCCCTGATATGTTATATCTTTTGTCCTCCAAATGGCTCTATAAAGTATACCTTTGGAAATTTGATTGGTGTAATATTAATTCAATAAATTTTTAAAAATAACAGAGCATCTGGGGTTAGCTATAAAGGACAAAGTGGGATAATATATGCTAATTCTACAATAGACACCAAAAAAAATTATCATTTATTAGCTTAGTTAAACAAAATGCAGATAAGTTTCCAAACACAAAGATTAAGAATAGGAATTCACCAAGACATTGTGGGACTTCAGTGTTTATGGGTAAATAAATGGTTAACATTAATCATCCCACTCTTACTTTAGGGGGGGGAAAAAGATGGGAAGCGCTACCAGCCCCCTGATGTTGCCAGTCTTTCATTCATTCATCCATTGGTTTATTCAGACTTGGGACGTCCATCCCCTCTTGAACACTTCCTGCTGCTAGCACTGATGTTGGCTCATATCAGCTTGTAACCACTGTCATGTCTCATTTTAGGGATGTAATGAGGCATTAATGCTGATCTTTGACGTGTGAGCTGTGTCAAAATATCCTGGTTTCCCTAGCACTGGATTGGTTCACAGCACCAGGAAACTTAGACAAAACAGTCATTGTTTGAGTTACCAACACTATCCCCTTCAGGAGAGCTGTTCAGCAGGAAAACAGGAAATGGGACTGAGTGATGCCCACTATATATATATATATATACACTCTGCCTCTGTTCTTTTAATTATTTTATTCTGGTTCCTTCTTTCAGGCTTAGTTCTATTTCTATGTTATTATTTGTTGTATTCTTTATCCCATGGACTCATTCAGCAAAAGGTAGTATACTAGAAGGGATGCTTGACATGGAATCAAGAGACATGAGTTTGAATTTATACAATAGCCCTTATTAATCACATAGTGAAGCAAATCCCTGTACTTCCCTTAGTGTTGGTTTCCTCATATGAAAAGTCGAGAAAACCTTAAAATGCTGCAGAAAGGAGCTATCATCAAGAGCAAGAACAACAATCTCAATATGTCCAGTGCTGTTTTCTTTTTCCCTCTGGATTGTGACTTCCTTAAGAACAGAGATTGTCCTTTGGTTCTTTAAATATCCCCAGTGCTTAGGACAGTGTATGGCACAAAGTAGATATTTAATAAATGTATATTGTTTAATTGGTTGGTTTCCTGTAAAAAGCAAATGTAAAAAGCAAGCTGAAAAATTTGCTGTTAAAGTAGAAATATAATTATGCCTCTTTGATCCAATAATTCAATTTTTTGGCAATATACCTTGAAAGTATTAGTGAAAGCAAAAAAATAGAGTTTCATAGCAGCATTATATATAATTTCAAAAAGCTGAAAGCAACATGAATGGCCAACAAGAGGATGCTTAAGCAAATCATAGGTATTATAATGAAATTTAAACTAAGCAAGCAAACTATAGAGAAATATGAATACACGTTCATGAAGTTATACAAAGTGATCAAAACAGAGGCAGAAGAATGGAATAAATGTTAACTATGAGGAAGAAAAGTGAATGAGAATCAATAGACAAAGAATGCTGATGCGACTTTAGAGTGACTGAAAAACCTTTTATTTTGCATTGAACTTAGTTGATGCATAAATAGTTATCAAGAAAGCTTAAAAACCTTAAAAGAAATTTTAGCTGGTTGTATTAATGTTCAATCTTAAATTTTAATAAAATACCTCATTATAAAGAGCAAATGAGTAGTTCATATAGACTATCAATATAGGAAAATTAGAACCTCACAATCTTTTCTAATTACATTGTTATGGCTACTACAGGTTAATTATGACATGGTGTCATTGAACCCAATGAAGCCATGGGCTTAATCCCAATGTGAGCCAATTAGCTTTATTCCATTTCATAATCATAGGCTAACCATGTCTTTCAGTCTAGGCTAAGGCTGGAGGAAAGGGGAACAGAGAAAGAGGAGAGTTTGGGTGACTCAAAACTATCTTTCACAATTATTTGAAAACCAATTTGAAGCATATCTTGCTATTGGTAGGTCAGTGTCACCATCTTTGTTAATGAAATCTAGCAGCTAAGGAGTACTTTTAAGATCTGCAAAGCACTGTACATATATCATCTCATTTGATCCTCATAACAAGAGGGCACTGTACTATCCCAATTTTACATGCCCAGGGTCACCTAGTAAGTGCCTGAAGTGGGATTTGAAAGCAGGTCTTCCTAGACCCTTATCCATTCAATCACCTAGCTAGCACATGACACCCTTTTATCATACAAGTCTTAGTTGACCACATCTGGGAAGCTGTTTTTTGCTTTGTTTTACTGCAATTTTAAGCACACTGCCTAGTAAGAAGCAGGTTCACTTGTGCCAATCATGCCTATAAAAGGAGAGCAAATATTGCAAGTGGGTGGGGGATATGGTGAAATGAGAGTGAGTACTTCTTACGGTGGGAAATTCTCTGCCATGTGCAAAGAACTCTAAGCACCTCAAAAAGATTTGTATTAAACTAATCGATCTCAGAGTCAAAGGATCAGAGATTTCAACCTGAAAGGAACCTTCAAGGTTATCTAAACCAACCCTTCATTTTACAAATGGGAAAAAGAGACCTGGAGAGGTGACATTATGTGCCCAAAATCACACAGGAAGGACGTGGGGTAGCAGGCATTTGAAACTGGCTTTTCTCACTAAAGTTCAACATTATCCCCACACTGAGGGAAAGTACTTGGTAAGCTGCAAAGTGCTCCACGAAGGTCAGCTATTTTGATTAATTACAACTATAATGAAAATGGTAGCAATTAGTTTAGGGGTAGAGCCCAGGACTCGGAGTCCAGGTCTGAGTGTGAATCCTGCCTTAGACACTTAGCTGTGAGACCCTAAACATTCTATAATGTATCTGTGTCTCAGTTTTCTCACTTGAAAAATGGTGATAACAGTAGTACTTACCTTACAGAGTTGTAAGAATCAAATGAGTTAACATTTGTAAAGTATTTTGCAAAATTTAAAGTGCTACATAAATGCTAGCTATTGTTATTATCATGTAATGTGAATCTACTCTCCCCCACTTCACAAGGTAAGTGTATAACATCAACAGGAACCACTAATCATCCTACTGCTGAAGGAAGTGACAAAACAGAGCTAAGTCCAAAACAAATCTATAATTTTTGACATCACCTGTGCCCCTCAACACTGCACAGCAATTCTATCCATCTCTGATTGAGCCCTCTGGATGCTCTGTCATAGCTCTTCCAAACTTCCTCTTCTCTGTTCATGCTTCCAATTCTATCCCCTTCTCCTTTCTCTCAGCAGATTTCCTTGCTTGCTACATTCCCGAAGAGATTGAAACCATCTATTATGAGCTTCATCTCCTTTCCCCCATGTCCTTAACAATCCATTTGCTCTTCTCTCTTCCTCTCTCTTTCTTTTTGCCTATTTCTCTGAATCTGTCTGTCTATCTGTCTTCCTCTCTTCCTCCCTCCCTCTTTCCCTTCTTCCTCTCTCTCTTTTTCTCTCTCTTTCTATCTCCTCTTCTCTCTTCTCTTTCCCTCTCCTCCTCTTCTTTCTCTTCTACTTTTCACCTTTTTGTCATTCTCTTCCCTCTCCCTTCCCTTCCTCTTCCTTCTCTAGTCTTCCCCTTTTATGTTCTTCTTTTCTCCTTCATTCCCTCCTTCTGCTCTACCTTTCACTTGCACTTCTTCTTCATCCTATCTCTCCTCCTCCTTATATTTCCTTCCTTATTCATCTTCAATCTTTCTCCTTCTAATAGCTCAGGTCTCCTGCATCTTAAAAAATCCTTCTCTTGAATTTGCCATTTCATCTAACTATTGTCCTACATCTTTCCACCATAGTATAGCTAATTTCTCTTTCCCTCTCTCTTTTTTTTTTACTGTAGCCCCTTTCATTTTATTTATTTATTTTTATTATTAAAACTTTTTATTTACAAAACATATGCATAGGTAATTTTCAACACTGACCCTTGCAAAACTTTCTGTTCCAAATTTTTCCCTCCTTTCCCTTACCCGCTCCCCTAGATGGCAGGTAGTGCAATACATGTTAAATATGTTAAAATAATATGTTAAATCCAGTTATCTTGCTCCACAAGAAAAATTGGATCTAGAAAGGAAAAAAACCTGAGAAGGAAAACAAAATGCAAACAAACATCTACAGAAAGCGTGAAAATGCTATGTTGTGGTCTATACTCAGTTCCCACGGTCCTCTTTCTGGGTATATATGGCTCTCTTCATCACTGAACAATTGGAACTAGTTTGAATCATCTCATTGTTGAAGAGAGCCATGTCCATCAGAATTGATCATTGTACAGTCTTGTTATTGCCATGTATAATGATCTCCTGGTCCTGCTCATTTCACTCAGCATCAGTTCATGTAAGTCTCTCCAGGCCTTTCTGAAATCATCCTGATGGTCATTTCTTACAGAACAATAATATTCATAAACCACAATTTATTCAACCATTTTCCAATTCATGGGCATCCACTCAGTTTCCAGTTTCTAGCCACTACAAAGGGGGCTGCCACAAACATTTTTGCACATGTGAGTCCCTTTCCCTTCTTTAAGATCTCTTTGGGGTATAAGCCCAGTAGAAAGACCACTAGGTTAAAGGGTTGTACAGTTTGATAACTTTTTGAGCATAGTTCCAAATTGCTCTCCAGAATAGTTGGATCCGTTCACAATTCCATCAACAATGTATGTGTCCCAGATTTCCCACATTCCCTCCAACATTCATCATTATCTTTTCCTGTCAGGTCTGCCTGCCAATCTGACAGGTGTGTAGTGGTATCTCAGAGTTGTCTTCATTTGTATTGCTCTGATCAATAATGATTTAGAACATCTTTTCATATGACTAGAAATAGTTTTAATTTCTTCATCTGAAAACTGTCTGTTCATATCCTTTGACCATTTATCAATTGGAGAATGGCTTGAATTCTTATAAATTTGAGTTCATTCTCTATGTGTTTTAGAAATGAGGTCTTTATCAGAATCTTTGAATGTAAAAATGTTTTCATTTTATTGCTTCCCTTCTAATCTTGTCTGCATTAGTTTTGTTTGTACAAAACCTTTTTAACAATATCAGAATTATCTATTTTGTGATCAATAATGATTTCTAGTTCTTCTTTGGTCACAAATTCCTTCCTCTTTCACAGATCTGAGAAGTAAATTATCCTATGTTCTTCTAATTTGTTTATAATATCAGTCTTTATGTCTAGATTGTGAATCCATTTTGACCTTATCCTGGTATATGGCATTAGGTGTGGGTCAATGCCTAGTTTCTGTCACAATATAGCTAATCTCCAAAAAAGCTTGGACTATTATGTCTTCCTTCCACTTCCTCATCAACAAACCTCTTGTAGATTGACTTCTGACTCCATTCCTTCACAGTAACTATTCTTTCTAAAGTAACTATTGATTTTATTTTAAAAGTTTTATTAAATCTTTATTTATACCATGGTCATATCTCAGTAACATCCACACATAAATGTAGACTTCTGTTATGTGACAATAAAAATCAGTTAAGAAATATCAGTCAATGGGACACTAATACATTATTGGTGGAACTGTGAACAAATCCAGCCATTCTGGAGAGCAGTTTGGAACTATGCTCAAAAATTATCAAATTGTGCATACCCTTTGATCCAGCAGTGTTTCTACTGGGCTTATATCCCAAAGAGATCCTAAAGAAGGGAAAGGGACCTGTATGTGCATGAATGTTTGTGGCAGCCCTTTTTGTAGTGGCAAGAAACTGGAAACTGATTGGATGCCCATCAATTGGAGAATGGCTGAATAAGTTATGGGATTCAAATGTTATAGAATAGTGTTGTTCTATAAGAAATGATGAGAATGATTTTTCGAGATGCCTGGAGAGACTTACATGAACTGATGCTGAGCAAAATGAGCAGAACCAGGAGATCATTATATACAACATCATCTATATTATATAATGATCAATTCTGATGAATATGGCTCTTTCCAACAATAAGATGATTGATGCCAATTCCAATGTGATGAAGAGAGCCATCTACACCCAGAGAGAGGACTGTGGGAACTGAATGTGGACCACAACATAACATTCTCACTCTTTTTAATGTTGTTCACTTGCATTTTGTTTTTTAACTCATTTTCTTTTCTTTATGATCTGATTTTTCTTGTGCAACAAGAGAATTGTATAAATATATTTGTGGATTTAACATATATTTCTACCATGTATAATATATATTGGATTGCTTGCCATCTAGGGGAGGAGGTGGGGGAAGGAGGGGAAAATCTGAAACACAAGGCTATGCAAGGGTAATTCTGTACACATGTTTTAAAAAAAATATATCAGTCAAGGGGGCAGCTAGATGGTGCAATGGATAGAGTACCAGCCCTGAAATCAGGAAGGACCTGAATTCAAATGTGACCTCAGACACTTAACACTTCCTACCTGTGTGACCCTGGGTAAATCACTTAACCCCAATTGCCTCAGGATAATACATGTATGTACACACACACACACACACACACACACATATATACCAGTCAATACATTTAATAGGACTAACAGCCCTAACAATCTAAACCTTTAATCCACCACTTTTTTTTTATTTTACCAAGAGAGACAGTTGTTTTCACCATCAATTCCTGGAAACCAAGACTAGGGATTGTCTATAATCTGAATTCTAATTTCTTTTAGTGTTGTTTTCATTTATACTATTTTAGGGTATAACTTGTTCTCTTGATCTTCAATTCTGAATTGGCTCGTGCAGATCTTCCCATCTTTTTCTGAACTCATATTAATAATATCTTATGATACAATAGTGTTTCACTATATCCACACACCCTAGTTTGTTTAAGCATTCCAAATTGAGTGGACACACACATTGTTTCAATTATTTACTACCTTAAAATGCTTTTCTCACCTAATCCCAAGTTGTTTTCCTCAGTGGTTGGGTCAATTCACAGTTCCATCAAGAATGTATTAATATTCTGATTTCCTATCATCATTTCAGTATTTTTTCTTTTTTTCTAATAGTATTTTCCATACCAATTCTATTTTTCTTTCCTTCTTTTTTATTGTAGTAAGTTTATTTTTAATACACATTGCTTTTTGAATCATGTTAAAAAAGAACAATCAGAGCAAATGGGAAAAACCATGGGAGAGATAAAGAAACAGAAAAAGGAAGTGAACATAACATGTGTTGATTTACATTGTCTCCTTAGATCTTTTCTGAATGCAGATGTCATTTTCTATCCATAGTCTATTTCTTTGAACAATCTGTATGCTTTGGATCCCTGAACCACTGAGAAAAACCAAGATGTTCATAGTTCATTATATCACATTCTTGCTGTTACTACATACAATGTGTTCCTAGTTCTGCTTGTTTCGCTCAGCATCAGTTCATGCAAATCTTTCCAGGCCTTTTTATAATTAGCTTTTTCATCATTTTTTATAGAACAATAATATTCCATTACCTTCATGTATCACAGCTTGTTCAGCCATTCCCCAATTGATGGGCATGCACTCCTTTTTCAATTCTTTGCTACCACAAAAAGAACTGCGGTACAAACATTTTTGTATATGTGGGTCCTTTTCCCTCTTTTATGATTTCCTTCATCCCAAGACACTTCAAAGAAGTCATTGTAAACATTATTATTTTTTAAAATTATTATCTTTGTCAATTTAATAGTGGTGAAGTGAAATTTTAGAGTTGTTTTAATTTACAGTATTAGTAATTTGGAACTTTTCATATAATTATTAATTTTAATAACTTTAATAATAATTAATTTTCATTAATTGTATTATAAACTATCCATTCATATCTTTTGCTTACTATTGGGGAAACACTTTTCAGTTGATGTAAACAAATTACCAATGAGTTTTTCATTGCCATCTCCATTGGACCTTTCTTAATCCTCATCCACAGAAGTCTGTAATATTTGACTTGCCTCTTTTTGCGTCTTTTGCATCTTTTCTCTTCCCTTGCTTTCTGGTTTTTTCTGTTTTTTTCTTCCTGATTGTCTGATCATTGGTCAGACACTTTCACCTCTTAGCCAATGGAGGGGGTATCATACAGAGCCCTTTTTTCATTTATCTCTACACTCTTGGCAAATCATCTACTCCCATATATTCAGTAAAGACTTCTCAGCAGATCCATACCCCCAGTCTCTCCCTTGAGTTCTTATATACCCTGGGCTTCTTGTCATATGCCCTGTTCTTATCTCTCTTCTCCCCACCTGGAATAACACTCTATGGGAGATTTTTGGAGACCAATTACTCCTTCCCCACAGTTGATTTACTCAACTTTGAAAATGAAATTGTGCTATTCTGATTGATGAGTGAATTAACCACTTATCATATCTTGTTAGTACTAAACAAAACTTCCCAACCCACCTAACCATCTACCCCAGTCATCTTGCCATCTGCTTGCCACTATTAATGTGCCTCTCCCTACCTCCTTCCAACTTCTACCTCTTGCTCTGGAAACAGTAATTAAATCATTACTTTCATTGTTTCAGCAAAGAGTATGATAGTCTACTGCCTTCTGGCTGGCTGCATCCACTGCCCCTGCTATTCCTCCAACCAAAACTCCCATCCTTGTTTCCCTACACTTATACACACACACACACACACACACACACACACACACACACACACACAAACACACACGCACACACAACACATATAAACAGAAAGAGATGGTCTTCCACTATTAGGATGTAAGTTACTCAAGGGCATGTGCTGTCTCAGTTTTTAATTTATATCACCAGAACCTGGCAAAGTGACACATAATAAAAGATTCATGAACTAGTGGGAAAACCAATAGAACGAGTAATAAAGACTTATCTTTTTTAAAAACTGGAAGATTCACTAGCAGCCTGGGTTAGGTTATTGTGAGGATTAGTCAATCATCATAATAGTTTGATGAAGAACCGATTAATCTTTTATGAATTTATAAGGTCAAAAAATCTGGGACCACCCCATTACATTTGTTAAGACACAGTTGTTATTCCTTGTTTTTCTTTTCCCAAGGCAGATTTCATTTCATTTCATTATTTTGCAGTCTAATTGTTTCTTAGAGTTCCTCTGGGGAAAAAGCCCTCTGAATTCCTTGTCCATCTTCTACTTTTCTCCCTCCCAAATAAATAAATCTTCAGATGCCTGGTGACTATTTTCACCTAGTGTTTCCAGGAGCACCTTCGGGCTCATCATGTCCCAAATATATTCCATCTTCTCTATGGTTGGTTTGCCTGTGACAAAACTCCACTCTAATACATTCTGCACTCAGTCACCAAAGTGATTTTTCTAAGGCACAGGTATAATTATATAACTTCCCATGACTTAATAAAGTCTAGTGGCTCCCCTATCACCTCTAAGATCAAATATAAAATCTTTTGCTTGTTATTCAAAGCCCTTCTTATAACTCACTGGCCTTATCTCATTGGCCCCATGCACTCTGGGATCCACTGTCACCCACCTCTTGGCTCTCTTTCTACCAAGCCACTCCATCTCCTAACTTCAGGTATTTTCACTGTTTTCACATGCGATGCATGGAATACTATCCCTCTTCATACCTCCTGACTTTCTTCAAATCCCATCAAAATCCACCTTTTACAGGAAGCCTTTACTAATCCCTCTAATTCTAGAACCTCTATTTTGTTGATGATTTCTTATTGATCTTGTTTTTCTGCATCATCTCCAACAGCTTGTGAGCTTTTCAAGACCAAGTCTTTTGTCTTCTTTGTATCTATCCCCAATGCTTAGCATAATGACAGGCCCACCAATAAATGTTTATTGACCAACTGACTGATTATGTCTTCTCCTTCCCCTAACTTCTCCATATTTTTTTTCATGTCAGTATAGTTGTCCTAATCACTCAAGCTCAAAATTTTAGGCTCAACTTTGATTCCTTCCTCTCTTTCACCTCCTATATCTGATCATGTGTCAAGTCCCATTATTTGACTTGCACATTCTCCCTGTATTCCACATTAATACTAATCTTTGAAAAAAAATAATCTTAGGTCAGTGACTTTACCTCTTAAATCCTCAGTTCCTTCATTAATGGGTATAAGGATGAAGAAACGGACAAGATTCAATTCTAAGTTTTATGACAACAAAGTGATTAGAGAGGTTGGTGAATGAAGAGGATTATTGAAAGAAAACAGATACTAAAGTTCTCCCAGGAAAAAAATGTGGCAAAATCAATCAATAAACTAACAAGCATTTATAAAGTATCTGCTATGTACCAGGAATTATTACTTAACTAGAAGAAAATAAAATCTAAGAAGCAAAGAGTTCATTTGAAACCTTTGAACAGACTTAGTTATCACTGGACACCATTCCTGACACTGAAAACATAAGAGGCATTGTGTTGGAATCTGTATTGCTTTTTTTGAGTAATACTCTGTTATTGCCAATTTCAGAAACACATCATAAGCCATTTTTGCAATTGCTTTATTTTTTCTTACTTAGGGTTGAAAACACCCCAATTTTGAGAGGGCTTAAGGGTAGGAACATACTCAGTATATACTTGGCCTATAAAATACATCAGCAAAAAACATCTTTTTCTATACTTAATGAAAAAAAATACCCAGAGGCTCATGAGCTAGTAGGAAAGCCACTAGCAAAAGTAATAAAGACATAAATACATTTTTAAAATGGAAGATTGGCTAGGAGCCTAGGTTGGGCTATTGTGAGGATTAGCCAATTAATCCTCACAACAGTTTGATGAAGAACTAATTAATCTTTTAAGCATTTAGAGGGTCAAAAAATCTTGGCCTGGGCCAGAGTAACATTTGTTATGACACTGTTATTATTTCATGTCTCTCTTTTCCCAAGGCAGATTTCATTTAATTTCATTTCATTGTTTTAAATTGAATTGTTTCTTAGAACTCCCCTGGGAAAAGAGCCTTCTGAACTTCTTTTTCCATCATTCACCTTTCTCTTTCTAAAAGCAGCTGTTCTTACCCTTATAATAGGAAATCTTCTTGTTCCAGTATTTTTCTGGAGTTACTACTTTTGAGTTTGCATGCTAAACCAGGAGAAACATAAACTGCCTGAGGGAAGCATGTGGCTGATCCTTCCTCCATATCCCCCTTAAAAAAATCTACTGTTGTTCAAAGTTTCATAGAATTTCAAGCTTAAAGGGATATTGTTGTTTTCGGTTGTTTTTCAACTGACTTCATGACCCCGTTAGAGGTTTTCTTAGCAAAAACACAGGACTAGGTTGCCATTTTCAACAAACTGAGTGTGAGTCAGAAAATGGCTAAAACCAGATTTGAACTCAGGAAGAATCTGACTTTAAGCCCAGTTTTCTGGGCACTATGGTGCCACCTAGTTGCCCTTAGGGACATTAGAAATCTTTAAGAAAAGGTAGTTAGATGGTACAGTGGATAGAGCACCAGCTCTGAAACCAGGAGGACCTGAGTTCAAATCTAGCCTCACCTGGATTCCTTCTTCCACTTCCTAGTTGTGTGACCTTAGGTAAGTCACTTTATTTCAATTGTTTCACAAACAAAATAAATCATTGAGAAGCACAGAGAAGAAGTGGTTTACCTCAGGATGAATAAATTGCATATAGGAGAACAAGGATATGAACTTTGATCTTCTGAGTCCAAATGTAGTTTTTAATTGGTAAGTCACAGAATCATAATAATGGATAGTATTTATGTAACACTTTAAGTTTCCCCAAGTGCTTTGCATAGATTCTCTCATGTGAGAATACTTCAGGTATTATTGTAATAATTTTACAAACAGTGCAAATGACTCGCTCATCATCAAACCTAGTAATGTCAGAGGTGGGAATGAAATTCAGGTAGCTTCCTCTCTCTTCCCTGCCCCACACGGGGTTAGAATTCATTTACTAATTTACTAAGAATTTATAAATGAGGATGGGGACAGTCACTCTTCACATTGTCAGAAAATGAAGATATTTCTTTTCACACCTAAACAAAATGTACTCCCCTCTTACTAGAAGTCTAATTCCCAAAGTTGCTGTTCAGTCATTTTTCAATTGTGTTTAACTCTTTGTGACCCCATTTGGAGTTTTCTTGGCAAAGACAGTGGAATGGTTTGCCATTATCTTCTCCAGCTCATTTTATAAATAAGAAAACTGAGGTGAACAGGGTTAAGTGACGTGCGGATCACACAGTTAGTAAATGTCTGAGGCCAGATTTCAACTTAAGAAGATGTCTTTCTGTCTCCAGGCCTGGCACTCTGTGCATTTTGTCACCTGGCAGCCCATACATTTATCCCCCAAACAATCTTGTAAATCAATTAAGGCTCATATTTTCCCAAAGCCACAACAATTTTGGCTGATAGCTTGAAGGTATTTCTTGACAAAGAACCACAATCTCAGAGTTGGGAGTGACCTCAGGAATGATGTAGTCCAATTAATACCAAACTTAGAATGCTTTCTACAACACACCAAAAATTAGTCATCCAGTCTTCCTTTAGAAATTCTTGTAAGGCAGCTCATGCTACTTCTGGATAGCTCTAATTCTTGGTATGTTTTTCCTGACATCAAGTGTGTCTCTTTAAAACTCCCACCCATTTTTTCCAGTAGTGCCCTGTAGGGCCAAGGAGAATAAGACTAATCCCTCTTCCATGTGACAGCCTTTTAAATACTTCAAGACAGCTATCCTGCCACCTGGCTAAGTCTTTGCCAGGCTGACTATCACCAGCTGCTTCAACCAGTCATCATCCAGCATGCTCTAAAGCAGGGGTGTTCATCTGAAATAGAAATGGGGGTCACTAAAACACATATATAAGGATCCCAGGGAGCTTCTTATTGACTTTGAAAACCACAAATATAACTATGTTCTGTTGTATTTTTATCTAGTTGGTTAAATACTTCCCAATTCCATTTCAGTCTGATTCAGGCTGCACTCAAGAGTGTTATGGTCACATTGTACCTGTGACTAATAGGTCTGACACCTTTGTTCTTGAAGACTAACCACACTGGTTGGTGTTCTGCAGCTTATCACCTAGGTTCAAATCCTGCTTTAGATACTTACTAGCTGTGTGACCTGGGCAAGTCACTTAATCCACCAATGAATGCAGCTTTTTCAGCTGTAAAATAAGAATATTAACAGTTCCAGTCTCACAGAATTGTGATAAGTCAAATGAGATAAAATACTATAAATAAAAATAAATGCTTGGCAACCTTAAAAACTACATAAATGTTAGCTTTTATCATCAATGTCTCCCAAAAATATAGTACACAGAACTAGATAGATACAACCAGTCATGGTTTTGTCAGAATCAAGTATGGTGAAATGATCCATTCTCTTTTTTTTCTAGACACTTCATTGAAGAAAAATCACTTTGTCAAAGCTGCATTATCTTTATAACTTTCAGGTTTGGTGCTAAATAAATTACAAAGTTGGCAAAGTATCTGCCCTTTCTCTCTGCCATTTCCCCTCCTTCCCACTATTTCATTTCTTTTTATTGTTCCTTCTCCACTCTCTAACCCAAAACACTCAATGTCATCCTTCTTTGAAAATCTACCTTTAACAAGTTATAATAGTAGTCATTAATATCTTAGTGTGAATCAAAGGCAAGGCAATTACCTCTCCTAGAGGGATTTTCCAATTAAACCTTAGATTTCTAATTGCAGAATGAAAGGCATTATCCTTTATTACAGGAATTTTAACCAGCTGGGATCAAGCAGAGGGTTCTTTTGGAGAAAAGTGTTCTTGTTACTTGGAAATAAACCCACATAACCCACCAGTTCTAACTATATACTATAAACTTGTTGTTGAGTCATTTCTGTTGTTTTCAACTCTCTATAACCACATTTGGGGTTTTCTTGGCAAAAATACTGGAGTGGTTTGCCTTTTTCTTCTCCAGCTCATTTTACAGATAAAATAACTGAGGCAAACAAGTTTAAGTGACCTGCCCAGGGTCATACAGCTAGTAAATGTCTGAGTCTGGATTTGAATTCAGTTCTTCCTGATTCCAGGGCTACCACTCTATCCATTGGACCACCTACTTCCTTTCTACTTTGTGTATGGTTAGGAAAGTGGCTTCTTTTTGTAATATGATATAGCTGTATAGAGAGGTAGCATAACATAGTGGCTACAGACCAACCTCAGAATCAGGAAAAGCTGGGTCCAAGACCTAATTCTGACATGTACTAGCTATGTCACCAATGTCATCTCACTTAACTTTTTAGTGCCCCAGAAATTCTTTTAAGTTTAAAAGTTATAGAAACCTTGTTATTTTACTTTCACAGAAGGAATTTCCATAGCAGGAGTTCCTTATAATAATGAAATCACAGGACTGAGACAAAATGTGTATCTTTCTATTCAGGATAGATAGATATACAGATATGGGGGAGAGACAGAAAGAGACAGAAACAGAGACAGACAGACAAAGAGAGACACAGAGAGACAGAGAGAGAAACAGAGACACACACAAAGAGAGAGAGAGAACTTTGCTACTCTAATCAAGGTCTGTTTTTATGCAGAAAAATATTATTTAATAACAGAAGACCAAATAGTATTTTTTCATTGAATATTTTTTTTTCTTCATTTAGAGTGAAATGGATGAGAATCAAATACAGATGGCTGGAGATGATGTGGATTTGCCTGAAGATCTTCAGAAAATGGTGAATGAAGATCAAGAAGAAGAAGAAGAAAAGGATTCCATCCTTGGACATCTGCAGAGTCTCCAGAACATGGACTTAGATACAATCAAAGAAAAGGCCCAAACCACCTTCACTGAAATTAAACAAACAGCAGAACAAAAATGTTCTGTGATGTAAAAAAATTAGGAACTGGCATAGTCTGATGACAAACAGAATCAAGATCCAGCTGTGAGGGTAGGATTATTATGTGGCATTTTAAAAAGCAACATGTACCTAAAATAGTGACTAGAGTGAGAGAGACCAAGGAGCTGAAGCATCAGACAAATTCATAGTCCTGTAGATCATATAGCACATTGTTAATGCCAGAGGATATATTTCAAAAACATAAATTTAGAAATTTGTAAGGTGCAGAAACTACCCTATTTAATGAAGCAATCCTTAGAATGATTAGTTAATCATAGGGAAATTCAGACTAAATTCTCTCTCAAGTTTTCTCCTACTCAGTGACTTGTATCATTTTGTGTCTCAATGTCTGGCATCCCTTACCGTAAACCAAATATGGACAGCTGAAAAGACCTGGGGGAAAAATGCAAAAAATAGGAAGCAGAAAAGCTTACTACAGGCTTGCTCCCTTTGTTGTTACAAAGGCATACAGGCTTTGTCCCTTATGCCAACCTAAAAAGAAGACAGAATGTCAAGCAGACACAGAGTAAGAAAAAGATTGACTATAATTTCTCAGTCTCATGCTGCAAATGACAACTCACTGAAGGCCTGTGTCATCTCCTATTCCCATCTCAGCAGGGCTGGTTTTTGTCATCATATTAGCTTTAAAACTGGATGGGAAGTGTCCTCTTTCTCCCACTAGACATAATCCTGCTGTCTTAGTCTCCTATAGCATGGAGTGAAATGGAAAATTGTTTGTGATTTTGTGGATTTGAGGTATAATTCACACTATCACCATCCAAGAAAGAGGAAGGAAGGAAGGAGCAGCTGCTCTTGATCAAGAAGAATCCCCCCCAGACCATGTGAATCCAGGATGCTCCAAGACCCTGGGGAGAACAGATCTCATGCTCAGAGACGATTATTAAAGATGTTATTTCTTGAAACGACATCCCTTCTCTCACACCCGTCCCCTTTTTCATTACTTTGATAAGCTTCTTTGTCCTCCTGTCCCTGTCACCCCAACCACAAAAAAGGCCCCTTGAATGGAAAAAGGAGACATTGTGTGTCTCTCAAAGTTTATGTTTTTCTGTTAAATTATTTCTTCTCTATGATTCCTGTTTTCTTTGCTGCGAATGGAGGAGATCTTCTATCCCAGTAGTCTCTGGTTCTTTAATTTTTCTTTTCTCAAATCCTTGGCATAAATGAATTATGCTAGGAATTAATAATGGTGTGCAGATTTTCCCAGCCTCCCTAAATTGGTCTGTATATTCCTACTTCCTGATTGCCCAGCTATCTCCACCAACTGGCACCCATTTAGCCATGAAATTTATATAAATGACTTCCATAGATAGAACAGGACTCTGGTCCTTCTTCTGAGATGATACATTTTTTAATAAGTATTTTATATTTTTGAATGAATTCTAAAGTTTAGATTTAGGAATTAGCAGGATCAAAACATTTATTACTGATTTAAATCATTGTTAATGAGTTAAGCAAACCAAAATATTGGAAAAAGTGGGGGGAGGGAGCAGGAAGGAAGAACTTTTAAATATGGATTTGAAATCAGGGAAGCATCATGACATGGTGGGTAGACAGCCAATCAAGATGACCTGGGTTTAAATCATGCTTCTGATAAATACTTTTTGTATCACCCACAGCAAGTCACTTAAATTCTCAGTGCTCTAGCTGACTCTCAAGATTGTAAGAAACTTCACTGTGACCTGCACTGATAGAGGGAATTTCTTCAACAATTTTCTACACCAAGGAAATAATTTTTCTTCCCAGAAAACCTAACTGGCTGAAGGATTAGCAGGAAATCTGTTACTGAAAGCAAGCTGAATTCAAGTAACATAGCAGATAGAAGCACCTTAGTGATTTCTAAACCAAAGTTATTCTACTGTAAATGTATTAGGATGTGGAGTTATACTGAGAGCTGGTTTATTAACAAGAATTTTCATGGGAGAGAAAAACTGAGACTATCTCAGCCTCTTTTCTTACTGAAGCTTAGGAAGGTCCAGCCTGGGCTCAAAATTCACAATCAGGGATGAGAATGGAAACTGTTTATACTGAAGTAACACTCAAGCTTATCCTTAGCTATTTAAATGAGGTGGAATTGGTATTTTTGTTTACACTCTCATTTCCAGAAATGTTTCAATGCTCCAGAGAAGAATTTATCCTTGTTACTTCAAGAGCATCCCCCAAACATTGGCTTGAACTAAAGAATAACAACAAAATCCAAATTAAAATAAACAAAAATAAAAGTTTCTTTCGCAGTTTTTAGACAATTCTAAAATCTCAGGGATCTGAGTTGATTTGTTTTATAACATTGTTGGGATCTCTAGGGTTAAACCTCAATGGCTATGTTCACATACAGGACTAAGAACTGCTATTTCAGCAGCACTGTGATTTCACCAAAATTACTGAAAATCAACAATTTTACACAAATATGATTTCCTTAAAGTTAGAGGGGTCTTTTTTTCCAGGATATCTTTCATTAGGCATATTGGATGATATGGTCATTAATTCCAGCAAGGTCTGAACACAACTAGTTCTTCTGAATTTGTCCTTTTCTGATAAGGGGAATATTTTGTCCATCCTACCAGAATTCAATCTTTTTAGGAGTCTTAGGAGGTAAAGTGAGAGCTAATAAGACTCCCTTTGTAGAACTTGAGGGAGATTTAAGTAAGCAGGCTAGAAGGTTCAACAAAGCTGGAGGGGCTAAAAAAACAGTTTGTCATAACTATTTCAAGGTCTAGTTCTTTTTCTTAAAAAATAGTATTTTTTTCCAAATACATTCAAAGGGAGTTTTCAATATTCACCTTTGCAAAACCTTATGTTTGAAATTTGTCTCCCTCTCTCCCCTTCCTCCCCTAGACAGTAATCCAATATAGACTAAACATGTGCAATTCTTCTAAACATATTTACATATTCATCATGCTGTACAAGACAAATCAGATCAAAAGGAGGTGAAAACATGAGAAAGAAAAAAACACTAACAAAAAAAAGGTGAGAATACCATACTTTGGAAACACATTCAGCCTCCATAGTTCTCTCTTTGGATGCAGATGGCTCTTTTCATCACAAGTGTATTGGAATTGCTTTGAATCACATCACTTGAAAAGAGCCAAATTCATCACAGTTAATTATCATACTATCTTGTTGTTGTGTACAATGTTTTCTTGGTTTTGAAAACCACTTCACTTCACTTAGCATCAATTCATGTAAGGTTTTCCAGGCTTTTCTGAAATCAGCTTGCTCCTCATTTCTTATATAGAACAATAATATTCCATTACATTCATATATCATAACTTATTCAACCATTCCCCAACTGAGGGGCATCCATTCAATTTCTAGTTCCTTGATACTACAAAAAGGGTTTCTACAATCATTTTTTCATATGTGGTCCTTTCCCCCTCTTTTATGATCTATTTGGATTATAGACCCAGTAGTGATACTGCTGGATCAAAGGGTATGCCTCGTTTTATAGCTCTTTGGATAGAGTGCCAAATTGATCTCTAGAATGGTTGGATTAGTTCACAACTCCACCAACAATGCATTAGTGTCCCAGTTTTCTCACATTCCCCTCTAACATTTATCATCTTTTCCTGTCATTTTAGCTAATCTGAGAGGTATTTGCATTTCTCTAATGCCTAGTGATTTAGAGCATTTGACTAAAAATGGTTTTAATTTCTTCATTTGAAAATTATTCACATCCTTTGGCCATTTATTAATTGTGCAATGATATATACAAATTTGAGTCAATTCTCTATATATTTTAGAAATGAGACCTTTATCAGAAATGCTGACTATAAAATTTCTCCCCAGCTTTCTGCTTCCCTTCTAATTTTGGCCGCATTGGTTTTGTTCATGCAAAAACTTTTAAATTTAATTTAATCACAATTATCCATTTTGTATTTCATAATGTTCCCTAGTTCTTCTTTGGCCATAAATTCCTCCCTTCTTCACAGATCTGAGAAGTAGATTGTTCCTTGTTCTCCTAATTTGCTTATAGTATCACCCTTTATGTCTAAATCATGAACTCACTTTGACTCGGGGTCTACTTCTTAGTAACACAGAATATATTTACTCTTTTTCTTTTCTTTCTGGATGATTATAAGCAGTTTACTCTCAAATCTCCTAGAAGTGAGGCCTGCCTCAAAGTAAGGAATCCCCATGCTCAAAGTACCACTAAATTATGAAGGCAAATCCAGGTTCATCCTTCCCTATGCTGCCAATCCATTCTTGAGAAACTCTTGAGAGTCATTCCCTTCTTGAATGATTCTTTTCTGAAGACGAAGGGCATCTTTTACCCCCATTTCTTAGCTAGAATTTAGCTACTGAATGGGTATTACCTCAGATATATTGAGACCTGGGAAAGACATTAGCTTAAAAAGATCAAGGTCTCCCATTGCATCAAGGGCCATTGCTAGTTGTCCTGACCTATGTCTTGCCACTGGACTCCAATAACTCTAGAGGAGAGAGTGGGGCTGATGACTTTTAAGTGAGCCTCTGACTCATTTAAATCCAGTTCACTTTCAAGTTAAGACATTACTCTGCTGATATCATTGGTTCTCTTGAAGAATGAAGGACAAACAATTTCCCATTCTGATAAGAATAAGCCAATTGTTCTGGACTGCACCTGACTAAGCCAATACTCATAGTATAAGTTGACTATTTGTGGGGGAAGGGAAGGGAGAAATAAGAATTTATAGAAAATTAAATACTTAAAAAGATTTACTTAGTCATAATAGGAGAAATATAGTCAACAAAATTAGGGATTGAAAACACCTGAAGTTGATTCAGCTAAAAAAATACTTATCAGCTAATCCTCAGAGGTCACCTGGCATTCCCCGTAGCCACTTTGTATTCAGGTGATGAGTAAATGATGACAGTAGTCCTGTTTCCCTCCACTAAGTCTTGAGGAATGTCTCAATATCTTTTAAGGGGGATATTAACTTAATTTTCATGAGGAGAAGATGTTATCACTCCTAATACAAGTAACACCAGTATTTGTAAGTAATGCTATCAAGGACACAGTTGGCCAATAGATAGCAGATAACTTCCTTTGAAAATTTAAACATCTATAACCTATATAACAATTAAGTCTTTCTAAGTCCAGGAGAAATAAAGATCCCTCAGATCCATGTGTTCCTCTTCTCTACTGCTTTATGAGGTTTATATTAAGTGAAAGTTAGTAGCTGAGTCTTCAATTAAGAAGATTCCTAAGATCTAGACAGAGACTTGGTTCTCTGCCTTAAATTTATGTTTCTTTTTAAAAATAATTCTTGGCCTCTTTACAGCTGAGGCAGAATTCATGTTGCCAAAAATGTTTGGGTAAAGAAGCAAGCAGTGCGTGTTTTACCATTGATGAGGTGCAAGAATTGAGGGAAGAGATCCCCTCTGGTCTGTCAGAGATTCCTTGCGAAAGAATTAGCAAATCCTAAATTTGTGGCAAAAGGGGATTTATTTACACCAAGAAGACAGCTTGCTAAGAAGACAGCTTTCTTAGTGGGCAGGGTCCTGTTAAGACTTCTGCAAAGATGAGTTTACAAATCCCAATATATCGACCAGTGTTGGCCTTGAGCTGGAGAGCAGTTGGAGCCGCTCAATACAGGTCATTGACTGTACCCCAGGCTGAGATTTTCAATTGAATGAGATTATTTTTCTTGGGAAGGGTGTTGTCTGGGGAAAGTGTGTCCCTCCCAGGGTTTGGGACTCAGGAACATCCTTCCCCCAAAGATTCCTTTCCAACTCTTCTCCCCCCAAAGATTAAAGAGGACACAGTTCACATCAGGGCCCCCCCCAAAGGTGAAAGAGGACATATTTTACATCACCATGAATGTTATAACAGAAGGAAAGATAGGGGAAAGAATAAATCTTTTCTTGGAACTCAGTCATTGAAGAAGTGGCTTCAGCCAGAAACTTCTGCCCCCAAATATCTATGGGGCTCCAGACAGAGGTGGAGAGATTGACCTTATTGTTGCAGCTGTTCTACACTTAAGGTCTCCCTCTTTTCTGGCTTTTATAACCTATCTCTTTAAGGACTTTGGAGTTTGGCAATTTTGCCTCCTGGCTCAAAGACTGCAATAGATCCAAATCAATCACTCTCAAAGTTAAGAGAGAATGCTTGTTTCTCTGAACTACAAATCCCTAGATGCTCATCAGATCTCAATTCCCATTTACACCTATAAGGAGGTTAGGATTTTTTTTTTTTTTTAAAGGCTTAACTAGTGCTTGATTTTTCAAGAGCTGACTTACCTCATTTGTAGAATATTCAGGCCCTCTACTTCTTTACCCTGAGCATCTGAGTCTTTCAGCATCTGAGAATCATTGCTTTTCAAGATCACAAAAAAATCTGGCCTCTTTCATTCTTGTGAGTAGCTATTAGGGCACAAATCTAAGAGATAGCAAGGGAGTTTGAAATAAAACTTTTGATTATCTGTGGATTTCAAATAATCAGAATCACAGGATTTCAGAGTTGTAAGAGAATTTAGTGGCCATTTAATCCAATACAGTTATTGTTGGGTCTCACTCTTTCCATTTCCTTCTTTAGTACATTTTATATATGAATTAAGTAACCCACCCAGGGTCACACAACTAGTATCTGAGGCCAGATTTGAATTCATGATGATGAGTCCTTCTGATTCTGAGCCTTCTGTTCTATCCACTTTACCACCTAGCTGCCCCGTTCAAACATGGCTGAATATTCCCAATTTCTTTAGCTGATCCTTATAAAATATGAAATGAATGTCTTTCATTATTCTGATCACTTCCTTTGGATGAGTACCACATTATCACTACTCTTCCTAAAATATGAGGTCTAAACCAATTACAGTAGTCGAGTTGTGATCTGGCAAAGAAAAAATGCACAACAACTATTTCTGTAAATTCTTGTAAGTTATATCCCTCTTAATGAAACACAAAACTTTTTTTGGCAGCAATATCCCATTACTAATATTCAATTTGCAGTCAACTAAGACCCCAAGCTGGTTAGCACATTTGTTGGTTTCTCTCCCATATTATACTTGCAGAGTAGATTTCTTGAACCCAATGGTAAGAACTGTGACTTATAAAAAATTTGAGAGAGTTTCTGGGAAATCAATAATTTTATTAATTGTGTTAGGAATATATAATAAAAGGGATTGGTGGCACTCTAGAAAGCCAAAGACCCCCTCATGAAACACATTCAGGGCTTAAATGCCCTTGGAAGGGTTGCAATCAACTGCTTGATTAGCAATTGATGAGAAGAATGAATATTATAATAAGAGGCAGATTCAATCTAATGAAGGACTAGAGTATGTGACTTCAATCACTCTTCCTCCTAGACTATCCCCAGTCTTGGGCAATCTAGACAAGGATTTATTCCCCATTTGAACCTGCCAGAGTGGAACACAATGGATTGTAGTTCACCTTGGATTAAATTCTTTGTAAAATTCTCTAGTTGGGTGGGGTCTCTTAACCAGGATCAAAAAGCATGTGTATCTTTGTGTGTGTGTGTGTGTGTGTGTTCTGAAATAATCATGGTCCTAATTCATTAATGATTATTAATGTAAGAGAGAAATAGTCATTTCTTTCAAAAATTATATTTATCTTCAATAAATTTCAGGTACTCGTTTTAGTCCAATTTTCTAGCCTGTCAAACTCTTTTGGGATCTTGATTTTATCATTCAGTATATTTATTAGTTCTCCCTGCCAGGTTAGGTCACCTGGAAATGTGATTAAAAATGTATTATCAAAAGATCCCATGGAATTCAGCAATATTGGGCAGTAAACCCAGAATAAGCTGCTGGTGCCCACTGCATCCCCAGTTGCAAACTAGTCTAGGAGTAGTGTTACAAGCAACACACTTTTAGAGTGAAGAAGAATCCTTAATTCAATGATTCTCATGAGAAATGGGTGTGCTCATGAGTGAGACACACATCAACTACAGAAGTGGGAGCTAGCTTCACACTGTTAGTTGGATTCCTTATCTCTTCCTTCAAGATTCGGATTGGTTTGATTTATAATCAGAGTTAGTTACAATTGATCAGATTTACAATCTGAGTTACAAGCTTATCTTCCATTCCATATGTGGGAAAATGTCTGTTGTCTCCTTCCCCAGGGTGTGTCAATTAATATGTATGAGACATTTTGAGAAACCTTGATCTCTTCATTGACCCTAACCAGTTTGGGCCTGAGTCCCTTTTTTCAGAAACTTTATTGTTTAACCAGTTTCTTGACCACAAGGTGATTGGTTGGAGATAATTAACAAACATTTCACCCCTCCCTTCATCCTGTGTGAAAAGCTAACTTTTCATACTTCTCAGAGATGTCACTTCTAAATCGAAAACATTGATAAAAATGCCTAGGGGCACAGATCCATAGATTGATCTGTAATCGCCTTCCCACCCCCCCCATCAAATTTCTTTCAATGAAATGACTATACTGTCAACTAGGATCTCTCTGTGATTCATCAACTTAGATGGACATGAGATGATTGGCAATTGTCTACTGGGAAGATTTTTCATTTAAGAATTTCAAATTTTCTTTAAAATTTATCAAGGCCACTCTCAATACCCCCCCCAAAAATAAATGTAAATTCATTGAGATAAGAACCAGGAGTGAAAGACATCAGAGATAGCATTAGAAGAAAATAAAGAAAAGTTTCCCATCACTTATTTGTATCACCAAATGTCATTTTCACCATCACTGTCACTATCCATTTTCTTTTTTTTTTAATGTTTTGAAAATCATTTTCAACTTTAATACAAAATAAAAAAAACATTTCTATACACAGAGTTAAAGATAATGAGAAGATTCAATATAAAGCCATACATTTCCACTTCATACTTTATTTTTTAAACTATGAAATAAATGCTACACATTGTTTTCAAAGCTACCCAGCTTTTTTGTGCTTCCTTCTGTTTTCTTTTGTTTTCTGCTGTGCACTATTTTTCTCCTTCTCTTCCCACCCAGCCTTAGAGAAGGTTACAATTAAACATGAATATATACATATATCTTTTTATGTTGTTTTAATTAGCATTTCTCGAATCAACAATGACTTAGAACATTTATTTATATGACTATATATAGTTTTGATTTCTTCTCTGAGAAACTGCCTTTTCATCTCCTTTGACCACTTATCAATTGGGAAAAACTCAAATTCTTATAAATTTGATGGAATTTTTTATATATTTGAGAAATGATACCTTTATCTGAGAGACTATGAAAAAATTTCCCCAATTTTATGCTTTCCTTGTAATCCTGTCTACAATGGTTTTATTTGCACAAGGACTTCTTAATTGTCCATTTTACACATCATAATGTTTCTATGTCTTATTTCTTCATAAATTGTTCTAAATTGAGTGGATGCCCATCAGTTGGGAAATGGCTGAATAAGTTATGATATATGAATGTAATGGACATTATTGTTCTGTAAGAAATGATGAACAGGTTGATTTCAGAAAAGACTGGAAAGACTTACATGAACTAATTGATGTTGGGTGAAGTGAGCAGAACCAGGAAAACATTGTACACAAAAACAAGAAGATTATGTGATGATCAACTGTGATGGATTTGGCTCTTTTCAACAATGAGATGATTCAAGGCAATTCTAACAGACTTGGGATGGAAAGAGCCATCCATATCTAGACAGAAAACTATGGAGACTGAATGTAGATCCAAAGTATAGTATTTTGACCTTTGTTTTCTTGTTTGCTTGTTTTTTTTTCTCTTTTTTCCCCTTTTGATCTGATTTTTCTTGTGCATCATGTTGAATATGGAAATATGTTTAGAACAATTGAATATGTTTAACCTATATTAGATTGCTTGCTGTCTTAGAGAGGAAGGAGGAAGGTAGAAAAATTTGGAACACAAGATTTAGCAAAGGTGAATGTTGAAAACTATCATTGCATGTGTTTGGGGGAAAATACTATTAAGATGGGGAAAATATAAATTATTCTCCTATTCATGAGTCTGATATTCTTTTTGATCCTCAGAACATTTCTTCATGTACCCACATCAAAGAACTAGAGAACCACCAAATAAAATGAGGAGAGTGCTGGCTTTCCTTTCCTGTACTCATAGGGCAGACCACTAGGCATATCAAAAAATGAATTGCCTCTTGACTCTCAAATCAAGAACTATGATTGTTATAGATTTTTAATTGTTTTCTTTTCTTTTTTTTGGGGGGGGGGTTATACATGTACCTTCCTTCCTTCCTTTTTTTCTTGGCAATTAGGGTAAAGTAACTTGCCCAGGGTCACACAGCTAGGAAGTGTTAAGTGTCTGAGGTCAGATTTGAACTCAGATCCTCCTGACTTCAGGGCTGGTGCTCTATCCACTGCACCAAATAGCTGCCCCTATTAATTTTTAAAAAATACATATTTCTTTATGAATCATGTTGGGAGAAAAAAATCAGAACAAAACCACAAGAGAAAAAAAAGTAAACATAGCATATATTGATTTATAATCAGTCTCCATAGTTCTCTCTCTGGATGCAGATGAAGTTTTCTATCCAAAGTTTATTGGGATTGCCTTGAATCACTAAATAGCTGAGAAGAGCTAAGTCTTTCACAGTTGATTGTCATACAATCTTGCTATTATTGTGTACAATGTATTCTTGGTTATACTTGTTTCATTCAGCATCAGTTCACACAAATCATTCCAGGCCTTTGTAAAATCAGCTTGTTCATTAGTTTTTATAGACTAATAATGTAATAATAATATTGCATTGTATAATGTAATAATAATATTACATTATTTTCATATACTGTAACCTATTCACCCGTTCCCAATTGATGGGCATCTACTCACTTTCCAATTCTTTGTCACCACTAAAAGAGCCACCACAAACATTTTTGCACATGTGGGTCTTTTCCCCTCCTTTACTTGGGATATAGACCCAGTAATAGCACTGCTAGATCAAAGACTATGCACAGTTTTATAGCCTTTTGGGCATTGTTCCAAATTGCTCCCCAGAATGATTGGATCTTTTCACAACTCCACCAACAATTCACTAGTGTTCCAGTTTTCCCACATCCCCTCCAACATTTATCATTATCTTTTCTTGTAATTTTAGTCTGAAAAGTATGAGGTAGTACCTCAGAACTGTTTTAATTTGCATTTCTCTAATCAATAGTGATTTTGAACATTTTTTCATATGACTATAGATGGCTTTAATTTCATCATTTGAAAACTGTCTGTTCATATTTTTTGGTCATTTATCAATTGGGGAATGACTTGTATTCTTATAAATTTGACACAATTATCTATATATTTTAGAAATGAGACCTTTATCAGAGACACTGGTTCTAAGATTTTTTCCCAGATTTGCATGTCCCTTTTAATCTTGTTTGTGTTGTTTTGTTTGTGCAGAAACTTTTTAATGTAATGTAATCAATGTTATCCATTTTGCATTTCATAATGTTCTCTAGTTCTTTGGCATAGATTTTTAGATGCAACTCAATCCAAAGTGTTTAACTGAAAGATCATGATATCCTAGCTTTCAAACTGATTGGGAAGTCAGAGGTCATGTAACACAACCACCATTTTGCAAATAAAAGTCCTGAGAATCAAAGTAACTTATTTGTCCAAAGTCACTCAGGCAGAATTGGATTCCAAACTCAGGAGTCATGACTTAAATCTCTCCTTCTTTTACAGTACCACACTGTTCCTATGCACGCATTCCCTGTGCTGCTTTCTTATTTGTCTTCCTCATTGGTCTCCTAAGAAAGTTCTATCCTCTTTTCCCTCCTCAAGTGAATGGCTATTTTAGGTTTTCAGGAAGATTGGTATGACTCTGAATCTAAACTAATGTTTTCTTTAAGGTTTCATGGAAATAGCTTTCAGTACCATGTAGCTCAAATCTTAATACAATACAGTTACCACAGAAATTTCCCTGTCTAACACAAAGATTTACAAGCCCTAGCCAGAGGTCTAGCTATTTTAAGTCCAACAAATATTCAGTACGGTTGTACCAATATTCAGCATGACAAAAGAATGTGGTTAGTCCCCTAGAATTCACTGCATTTGGACCTGACCTGATGTTGACTTTCCCTCACCCTATATTATTTCTTATAATGGAAAATGCATAGTTCAAAGTTACCTATATTTGGATTAATGGTTACAGTTTTCTAAATTGACCTTAAAGAGCCATTTAAAGATAGTTTGTAATCATCTGAAACAGATTAGAAGTCAGTATATCTGGCTTTCTGACTCAATTTATGAAGCACTGTCAAACTTTTAATTAATTAATCAATAAGCATTTATTAAGCTCATTGCTAGGAGATGCTCTAGGTCCTACATCCAGGAACACAATGAACAATCCCTACTCTCAAGAATCTAACAAGTTACATTGTGATATCAATCTAGGGGCATCATGGATCTCTCTACTTTCAACTAGAAATGGCAGGTGATGATAATTAGGGCCTACCAATTCCCCATGACATCAGAAAGATCAACTAAGAGAATCTTAGAAAGAGATTTAGGGTTTTTTGCCTGAAAAATACTATAAAGATACAAGTTAGTTGTATTATTATTATTATTATCTCAGCAGACCTTAAACAACCTTGAAGTATACATTTTTAAACTTAGTTCATTTATTTTGAAGCCCACGAAATGCTTCTGATCCT
This sequence comes from Sarcophilus harrisii, assembly GCF_902635505.1. Classification (NCBI taxonomy): domain Eukaryota; kingdom Metazoa; phylum Chordata; class Mammalia; order Dasyuromorphia; family Dasyuridae; genus Sarcophilus; species Sarcophilus harrisii. The sequence goes on from NC_045426.1 coordinate 350,514,303, forward strand.
TACATGAAGTGGATTTAAGGGAGCATTTGGTAGCTAAATGAGGCTAATTAGATACATCAGTGTCAGGGTCAGGATTTTTTTTTTTTTAAGACTAAAAAGGATCCATGGAGAAAGTACAATAAAATTTAGCAATTTTTTTTCAATTGGAAAAAAATTGAAGCATGAGTCTTCAGGAGAATTGCAACAACTGCTTTTGGAAATAATTAATATACTCTAGGACAGTCCACTGAGCAGGGAAGAAAGTTTTGAGATGTTTACGTAGGTGTTGGGTAGTAGGAATGCAGAGGGGAGAGGTTGGTGGGGGAGGCACCATTTCCTTATTTGATGGAAGAGGACAGACAAAACTATGGTCAGGTCTGATGCTAATAGTATTAGAGTGTTTTAAAATACTTTTTGAAGGTGATCAAATGACTTTTGCCTACTGATCGATCTCTCTCTCTCTCTCTCTCTCTCTCCCATTTTAATATATTTTTATGTATTTCATGAAATATTTCCCAAATACATGTATTTTTTTTAACATTCCAGTTTTTAAAAATTTGAGTTCTCCTCCTCCCTCTTCCCCTCTTCTATCCCTTGAGAAGCCAAGCAATATTATACAAGTAATGCAAAACATATTTCCATATTAGTCAGGTTGCAAAAGAAAACACACAATGCAAAAACAAACAAGAAGGATAAAAAAAGTATATTTCCATCTTCACTCAGAGTTCATAAGTTCTTTCTCTTGGATAACATTTTTCATCATGGGTCCTTTGGAACTGTCTTTCAGCTGATCATCATTACAATGTTGCTATTACTAGGTATAATGTTCTCCTGATTCTGCTTACTTCACTTTGCATGAGTTCATATAAGTCTCCTTAGGTATATTCCGAAATATTTTGGTTTCATTTCTCTTTTTTTCTCCCTCTGTTTCTCTCTCCTGTTCTATTTTTCTATTTTTTTTATAAATAGAGTTTTATTTTTTCCATTTACATGTAAAGATAGTTTTCAACATTCATTTTAAAAATCTTACTTAATATTTGATTTTTCTCTATTTTATATAACTATAATTTTAACATTCATAGTAGATCATCATACAATATTGCTGTTACTATATATAATGTTCTCCTTGTTCCACTTATTTCACTTTGTAGTATCAACATTCATTTTTAAAATAAGATTTTAAGTTCCACATTTCCTCCCTCTTCAAGACATTAAGCAATATAAGTTATACAAGTGCAATCATTTCCACATTACTCATGTTGCAAAAGGAAAAACAGAACAAAAGAAAACACATACACACACACAAAAGTGAAAATAGTATGCTTCCATCAGTTCTTTCTCTGGATGTGAATAGTGTTTCCCATCATGAGTCTTTTGGAACTGTCTTGGATCATTGAATTACAGAGAAGAACTAAGTCATTCATGGTAGATTATCATACAGTATTGTATTTCTCCTGGTTCTGCTCACTTGAAACAATATCAGTTCATGTAAGTCTTTCTAGGGTTTTCTGAAATCTTCCTCATTATTTCTTATAGTATAATAATATTCCATTACATTCATGTACTACATTGATTGTCATTTCTTATAGCATAATAGCATTATATCACATAATCACATTCTATCACATTCATACCACAACTTGCTTGGTTATTCCCCAATTGATGGCATTCCTTTTATTTCTGCTTTCTAATTTCTTGCTTCCACAAAAAAGCTATTATAAATATCTACGTATAAATAGGTCCTTTTCCTTTTCTTTAATCTCTTTGGATACAGACCCATTAGGGGTATGCTTGGTCAAAGAGTATACAGAGTTTTATAGCCCTTTGGAAGGAGTTCCAAATTGTTATCCAGAATGGTTGGACTAGTTCACACTCTACCAATAATGCATTGGTGTTTCAATTTTTCCACATCCTCTCCAATATTTGTCATTTTTTTTCCCTGTCACATTAGCCAATCTGTTAAGTATGAGGTGATATAGAATTATTTTTTTAATCAATAGTGATAGCATTTTTATATGATTATCAATAGCTTTGGTTTCTTCTTCTAAATTCCTTTGACAATTTATCAATTGGGGAATGGTTCACATTTTTATGTATTTGAGAAATGAGGTTTCTATTAAATAAACCTGCTATAGAATTCCTCCCTCCCTATTTCTTGTTCTCTTGAATTTGGCTACATTAGTTTTATCTGTGCAGAACCTTTTTAAATTTCACATAATAAAAAATTACCCATTTTATTTCCTATAATCTTCTCTATCTCTTATTTGGTTATATCCTTAGATCTAACAGGTACATTTTTCCAGGCTCCCCTAGTTTCCTTATGATATTACCCTTTATGTCTAATCTTGATATATGGTGTGAGATGTTGTTCTATGCCCACCTTCTTCCAAACTGCTTTCTAGTTTTTCCATCTATTTTTGTCAAATTGCGAGTTCTTACTCCTAAAATTTTAAGCTTTAGGTTTGTTTATCAAACACTAGATTTCTATGGTCATTTACTTTTGTGGATTGGGTACCTAATCTATTCCACTGACCTACCTCTCTTTTCTTGGTCAACACCAGATTGTTTTTATGATTACTACTTTGGAGTATAGTTTGAAATCTGTAACTGCAAAGCTGCAATTCTTAACATTTTTTTTCATTGATTCCCTTGATATTCTTGACCTTTTGTTCTTCCAGCTGAATTTTGTTATTATTTTTTCTAGATTTATAAAATGATTTTTTGATAAGCTAAATACTTTATTTTTTTCAGAACATAATGAATAATTAACGTTTTAGAAAAATTTCAGATAATCTGGGAGCCAGTGCAAGGTGGTAGTTACCAGTTATGATTATTGGCAAGTTATTTAGACTCTTAAAAACTTAGTTTCCACATCTTTAAATTGGGGATGAAAATATCTACCATAACTATTTCACTTGGTTATTTTGAAGAACAAACAAAATAATGTATATGTAAAGTTCTTTGTAGTGGGAAAGTGCTACATGAACATAAATTGTTGTTATTATTATTGTTAAACAAGTAAAAAGAAATTTAACCACATGGTGAGAGAATCTTTCCTTAAGCATGCAAGTCCTGCAAACTGTGCATACCCTTTGATCCAGCAGTGTTACTACTGAGCTTATATCCCAAAGAGATTTTAAAGAAGGGAAAGGGACCTGTATGTGCACGAATGTTTGTGGCAGACCTCTTTGTAGTGGCCAGAAACTGGAAACTGAGTGGATGCCCATCAATTGGAGAATGGCTGAATAAATTGTGGTATATGAATATTATGGAATATTATTGTTCAGTAAGAAATGACCAACAGGATGATTTCAGAAAGGCCTGGAAAGACTTACCTGAACTGATGCTGAGTGAAATGAGCAGGACCAGGAGATCATTATATACTTCAACAACAATATTATATCATGATCAATTCTGATGGATGTGGCCATCTTCAACAATGAGATGAACCAAATCAGTTCCAATAGAGCAGTAATGAATTGAACCAGCTACACCCAGGGAAAGAACTCTGGGAGATGACTATGAACCACTACATAGAAATCCCAATCTCTCTATTTTTATCCACCTGCATCTTTGATTTCCTTCACAGGCTAATTGTACACTATTTCAAAGTCCAATTCTTTTTGTACAGCAAAATAATTGTATGGAATGTATACATATATTGTATTTAACTTATACTTTAACATATTTAACATGGATTGGTTACCCTGCCATCTGGGGGAGGGGGTGGGGGGAAGGAGGGGAAAAGTTGGAACAAAAGGTTTTGGAACAAAAATTACCCATGCAAATATCTTGTAAATAAAAAGCTATTAAAAATAATAATTTTAAAAAAAAAAAGGATGCAAGTCCTGGATTTGGAGACTATATAGTTTCTCTCATGTCAAAGAATAAGAGTAGAAAAGTTGCTTCCTAACCAGAGAACTGTCAGCTTCCAAGAAATTGATCCACTTTTCCCTCCATTCACTCAAATGACACTTTCCCTAGAAATCAGTAGTCTCTTTTTAGCACACTTTCTAGAAATTATCCCTGAGCAGAAACTTGTAGGAGAATTTAATTGTCTATTTGTTTTCCAAATGTCGGATACAATTTAAATTTTGTGAAGTTATCTAGAAATTTCTGGAGGACATATAATGAAATCCTTGACACAGAATCATGGAATTTTGGTTTGGAAGGTACCACAAGGGTTACCCAGTGAAATCCAAAGCAGAAAAGAAAGCCCTAATATAACGCCCCACAAGTGTTTGTTCAGTGTCTTTCCAAATACCTCTAAAGAAGGAAGAACCCAACACCTTCCAGAGTACCCATTCTATTTTGTATAACTCTAATTATTAAAAGATTTTAAAAATTGATATCCAGTGTACATTTCCCTCTTTCAGTTTCCATCCAATATTGTTGATATTTTTATTATGCTACTGAAAAATGGTTTCAAGTAGTATTTTCACTTTTTAAAAAATTGTTGTTATTATTTGCTTGGCTTTTTTCTTTCTCATGTGTTTTCCCTCTTTCAATCTGATTTTTCTCGAGCAGCAAGACAAATGTGGAAATATGTTTAGAAGAATTGCACATGTTTAATCTATATTGGATTACTTCCTATTTAGGGGAGGGAGAGAAAGGGAGAAAAATTTGGAAACATGAAGTTTTGCAAGGGTAAATGTTGAAATATATCTTTGCATGTATTTTGAAAAATAAAAAGTGATTATCATTTTTAAAAAGGAAAATGGTTGCAAGAAGGATAATTTATAAAAACAAAATCAAAATTAGAAAAATAGTACACTTGTTTGCTTTATTTGTATGTGAAGCACCTGTGTAGAAATGAAGAAATAGAAGAACAATGGAAGAGATGCAGGAAATAAGCACCAGATTTCCTAAAAACTTGCAGAAGGGCAGAAGGATGGCATTCCTGGTGGATAAAGAAAGGTTGACAGTCATCCAAGACAAAACTAGGTGATTTCCCCTCCCTTTTTTGACACTTTGGATTATTCATACTTTTCCTCTCATTGACATAGTAATTATAGGATGTTATATAGTTCAATCATTAAATATATGCTTCACACCTATGGGTCTGGCACAATGCATAGAATGGATAAACTTGTAGTCAAGAAGTTCAAATTCTGTCTCTGACATTTATTAGCTATATAACCTTGGCTAAATCTCTTAAACTCTGTGAGGCTCAGTGTCCTAATCTTTAAAATGTGGATAATAAAAACACTTACTTCACAAGATTATCATGAGGACCAAATGAAAAAATTATATAAAAGTTCTTTGCAAATCTTAAAAAAGAATATGGGTGTGACATTATATAGCAGTTATTATCATCCAAAAGTTGTGTCTCTTAGTATCAATATGATATAAAAGATGCAACCTTAGCAGATTTCATTTGTTGTTATTCAGTCATTTCAGTCGTGCTATATTCTTCACAATAGTATTGGGAGTTTTCTTGGTAAAGATACTTCAATTATTTGCCATTTCCTTGTCCAGTTCATCTTTCAGATGAGGAAACAGAGTAAAACAGGGTGAAGTGATTTGCTCAGGATCGTACAGCTAGTAAACGTCTGAGGTCAAATTTGAGCTCAGGGAGATGAGTCTTCTTAACTCCAAGTCTGGCACTCCATCCACTGTGCCCTGGCTCTAGCAGATAGAACCCAATAAAAATTGGATTCATATCCTGCCTCTAATACTTGTCTTAGGCAACTCATTTAACTTCCCCAGGCTTTAGTTTTCTCATCTGTAAAAATAGGAAGAGGGACTCAATGACTTCCAAGGTTATCTTCCAGTACTAAATCTATGATCTAATCATCTATGGGAAAAATAAAAAACAAGTCTGGAGGTCATCTCTGACCTCAAAGTACTTATAATTTTGATAATAATATTGCATATTTCCATAGCATTTTTTTAAGCTTACAAAATACCTTTTTCAGAACAGCCTTGTAAAATAATTAATGCAAATATTAATATCCCAAATTGAGAGCTATGGAAATTAGAGTTCAGAAAATTAAGTAGTTTGCTAAAGGTCATTCAGTTAATAAAGATCAGTCAGAACTGAAACTCAAGCCTTCTTTTAGTCCAATGTGTTTCTATCATACCTCATTACATCTATTACTCCAATGTGATCAGTCTGAGTTTTCAAAACTTGTTGACATAAAGTATTTTCTCCTACCTCAGTCTACAAGTAAAGGCATTCTTCAAACTTCTTTTAAAAACCCACCAAAAATCCTCCCAAATTTAAGAGATGAGATCTAGCATGTTAATTTGTTCCATTTTTAATGAAAGATTTGAGCTAATTATATCTAATCCAAATCATGTTTATCATTGTATATGTATAAACACAGAGTTGTAGAATGTGTATATACTCTATGTATTACCTGTCGTTTTATCAGAAGTTATAAACATTATTGTTCCTGACACTGATATGTGCACATCCAAATACTAGTATGTTAATGTTATAAGTTCAAATGATTTATTCAGCATACGCTAGTAAACCTTCTAATCATTCCATAATTCAAAACCATTTTTAAGAAAAATAAACAATAAAAAAAGACAACTCTAGGAGGGTTGTCAAGGCTATGCTACTAAAAAGAAAATACATTAATTATTCAACTCTTCTTTTACTATCATTAGCATTTTCAAATACATAAACCAAGGCCCAGAGAGATTAGGCGGCCTGTACAAGTAAGTAATTAAATAACAAATAATATATATACAATGTCAAAGTTGGTTCTAACCTAGATACTTGTGAGATATAAGGAAAACCCCGAAAATAGGAATGGGAAGGACATTAAAAGGATGATTTGGAGACAAATCACCTATTTCATAATTTTGACTAAAACAGTCCTGCAGGGTAAAAATGACTAGCTTGACAGAGAGGTAAATCTCCTTTCCAAAAGAAGGGTCTAGCAGATTACTAGGGCACTCTGGCCTTGGGGCCCAGGAAGAGGCAAGGCTGTTGCAGAATTGGTATCCTAGGATTGGCCTTCTTAGTACTAATAGGATAGACAAAGTTCAGAACTGTCATCCCATCAAGATAAATGTCTCTAGTGTTTCCTCCCAGACAATCTGATTTCAATTAGACTAATTAGAAAATAAGTAAAGAGGAATTACATTGCTTCACTTTTTGCAACTCAACTACTCCCACCAAAAAAAAAAAAGGCATTATCTTCAAGGAAATTCAATATCCCAGTTTCTGGATTTTGAAACTCCCTCCCCCTTATACTTCCAAAGGAGAAGTTTAAAATGCCATATTACTTTGCAAATATATATTTTTCTAGCCTTTCCCCAAGTTTAAGTGTTTCTATGTTAATGAAAACTCATGTCTAGTTTTCTTCTTCCCTGGCGAAACAGAAGGGTGCCAAGAATTTGGCAGGAAATACATTCAATCATTAAATGTGGTCAAAATCTTCTCTAATTCCATTGACACTCAAGAAAAACACAAGAAATCCTGTAGCTTTGTCTTTTGCTACAAAGAAACTGATTTGTTAGGTATTAACATGGTATGGGACAAAAGGCTCAGAGCCCTGTCTGTTTTGGTCCCAACATTTAGAAATTTCATAGGTGAAATTTGTATACCACTTAAAAGATTGAAAATAACTTTTATATATTATCTCCTTTATAACGAATCTGTGAGGCAACTAAGATAGATCTTACCATCCTCATTTTGCATGTGTCCTGGAAGTGATTTTTGTGACTTGTCCAATGTCACAAAGTTAGTAAGTGTCAAATATAGGGTCCAAACTCTAGGACTTAAGTTTCTTTACCTGTAAATGAAAAAGTTGAACTAGATAATCTCCAACCTGGTTCTAACATTTTATGAGCCTATGAAACCATTGACATTAAAACTGGAGAATTAGCTTTAAGTCACTGTGATTTGTCCAAGTTTCTTAATTGAGATACAATAAGAATATTAAAAGAGAAGAAACTCCTTTTTAAGTGCTGGTGGTTGACAGAGTTGTGGTGCCTGAATTTGTATAAAGGATATCTTTCAAATTGAACAGTTATTCCCGGAAAAGACAAAGGCTCCAAATTGTTTTTGTATCCCATTTGCTGTTGAAATGTATTTCCATCTGTGCTCTTCTGAGAGGTGTTCCAAATTCCACACAGAATAGTTATAACATGAACCTATCACTTCATGGGCTTATGAGCTGTTTGATAACAATTACCTGTTATTGTGATTTTTATTTAGCATTGGGCTTGAGAATCAAAGGCTATAATTGAAGTGGGAAATTTTCAATAATGGCATTATGTAGACAGAGGCAGGGAAAATATGTCCCTGCCACCATGAATTGCTCTGTTTTGTGGGGAAGGTCATGCAGAGCAGCAAACTAGTCCATGAACTACTTTCTATTTTGTTTAGAGAATTATATAATATATGCCAGAGAATTAGCATATACATCCATGTATTTTTATTTTTCTCAGTTATAGCATCTTCAAAGAATCCTTAACATTATCTCTTTGAGTGCTCCTTCCCTGCTATATACTGCAACCAAACCATACTTTTTCATCGTGTATGATTTTTGTCCATATCTTTCCATAAGAATTTCATAGAGGTTCCAGCCCAAATGAGAGAAGTTATTAATTTAACATTTAGTGAATCAAGGGCTAGCATCAAGGATATTCATCCCTCACTCTCTTTACATAAACAGTTCACCTATTTTCTCATCATACAAATTCTTGATCATATCTTTCAGTCTTTCTTCCATGTAAGTCATTGTTGATAATATGCTATAACCGATTTGCATACACAACACATTTTTCTATCATACTTTGAGAATCAATTGAAATTATGACTTAACTGAGATCATGGAAATCCATGATTCTTAGACATGCAGCATTGCTGTGAGAAGAATGTTTTTAAAAGATGTTCTTAGGGTAGGGTTTAGGGATCATTGTGCCGTTTTCTTATCTGTATCCCAGCATTTAGAATAAGATGAAGAAAACTACCCAAATTTATTCACCAAGGCAAATACTACAGAGGGAAGTAGGTGTGACATAAAAAAAAATCAGTGGAGGGGACAAATAATTTATTCATATAAGGCAACATCCAAGAAAGAGGGGATATACATGGTTTCAAAGGTCTCTCAGCAAGCATGCTGAATAGGAGTAATGCACAAGATAAACCAGATATCTTGATAAAGAGAGAAAAATACTTGACAGACTTGACTGGCTATCAAAGCCCTATTTAAAATGAGCAGAATGGATAAAAAGGGTTATAGCACAGCATTGTATATAAAAACAAAATAATCATGTTGGAAAATCCCCAAACCCAAGAGAGAGAAGTACAGTGGAGAAGCTTTGTGTGAGGATTACTGAAAAATCAGAAGCAATATACAGAGATAGTAGGTTACTTTGCCAGTGCAATACCTAGCACACATTAGGTGCTTAATAAATTCTTTCTGTTATAAGAAACCATATAGTTCTGGAGTCAGAAACTTCCCTCAGGTAATTATTAGCTGTGTAATCCTAGGCAAATCACATAATTTAGCCTCAACTTCCTCAATTGTAAAATGGGGGAAATAATAGCATTTTCTCAAGAAGGTTTTGTTAGGATCATATGAAAACACATTCACTATTCTGTTGGTAATACACTAGAGACTAACAGGTCAGATAAAAGAAATGGAAGCAGCTCACAAAACTTCTATGTGTAGTATTATTAGGAGTCTTTAGCTAGACTGTTCTCTGAGTCAAATAAAAGCAACTGATGACTTAAATGAATTATAATTGAATTCTAAAAAATAAATACAGAAGGAGTATAAGGGGAGAATGACTATACTGAACCTTTTGTTTTGTTTTTACCAAACTGATGGGAACTTTGAAAGAAAGTGACTTCTTAATCTTAGACTTTGGACCACTTAAGGAGCAATTTACCTTCTGTGCAAACCCTAGGAATGTGGAATTAAGAGGGAAAAAATAATAGGTAGGATGGGAAGCTTTCAAGATCATAATTCTAATAATGAAAATATATTCTTCTGATGGGGAAATAAAGGTGGAGTGATAAAAAGAGGATGATATGACTGCATAGGGTATTTATTTTCCAACCTAGATTTTTTTTTATTTAATAGCCTTTTATTTACAAGATATATGCATGGGTAACTTGACAGCATTAACAATTGCCAAACCTCTTGTTCCAATTTTTCACCTCTTACCCCCCCACCCCCTCCCCCAGATGGCAGGATGACCAGTAGATGTTAAGTACATTAAAATATAAATTAGATACACAATAAGTATACATGACCAAAACATTATTTTGCTGTACAAAAAGAATCAGACTCTGAAATATTGTACAATTAGCTTGTGAAGGAAATAAAAAAATGCATGTGGGCATAAATATAGGGATTGGGAATTCAATGTAATGGTTTTTAGTCATCTCCCAGAGTTCTTTCTCTGGGCATAGCTGGTTCAGTTCATTACTGCTCCATTGGAAATGATTTGCCAACCCAGATTTTTGATAGGCATGTACAGAATCATTGAGAGAAGAAATTGCTATGGAGAAGAGCCCCACCAGCAGCAACTATTGAACAACAGCTACCAACAGGCAGAGGGGCACAGGAGCCCTGGAAGCCATAGCACGCCCTCCCCCAGAGCCCTGATCTTGTTTCCAAGTCCAGCCCTCACAGCCATCATCTTGGGAGGCAGCTCCTAGGGAGAAGAGGCTAGCCATCTCCACCAACTGCCAGCCAACTGCCTGACAAGGCAGGCAAGCCAGCCCAGCTGAAGCAGCAAGGAACCCTGAGGAAAAACAAGAGTGTGCCAAGCAGGTCAAACCGTTAGAAACACCTCCAGAACCATCTCCCCTCTGACCCGAATGGAGGCAATCCAGGACCCTGAACTCTGAAGTCATTAGAATAGAAATGCTTTCAGTCCAATGTCAAATGCTTCAACACCATAAATTAATATGATTTCATCAGTGGAAATGGCAGAAATGGCATTAAAGAGGAGGCATTATCACCTATTTTGTCACTGCACCACAAGGGGCAGGGGACCTTTCCATCTGACTGGAACTTCCCACACTGTTTTGTCTCCCTCTTCCTTAAGAGCAGAGACTGCCTTCTTTTTCTATTTTTACCCACAGCTTTTAGAACAATGCTTTTGCACATTTAAATTCTTAAATGTTTTATTCACTCAAGAATTGCATTCGAAAGTGAGGAAAGGAAGACTCCATAGATTACATAATAATTGTCTTTATGGTTCTGAAAGACTAGTATGCTGAATTATAAGGATGAGCTCCCTTCTAAACTCTGAAGCCATGTAATTCAATCTTCTCATTCTGAGGTCAGAAAAGGTGAGACTTGCCTAAAATGGCAGAAGTAATAAACATTCAAAATAGAATCTGAACTCAGGTCTTCTGACTCCAAAGGACACCCTTTTTACTATACCAAATTGTCTCCTAAGAAGGATTAGACTTCTTTTGTTTTGATACACATGGTTGAACTAGGAACAGTTCATGGAGATTACAAAAGACAGATAGAATTCTGTTTAATAAAAGGAGAAGCTTCCCAGCAAGTAGAATTTTCGGATGTCTTGGGAGATAGTGAGTTCCACCACACAGGAGTCCTTCAAGCAATGCTTTTGGCTAGCCACTTGTCAAGAATATTGTGAAGAAAGAAACAGGTGGGATTAGGTCCTTTAAACTCCGTGATTAGGCACTGTGCTGATAAAATATTATAAATTATTTTGTACTTCCCTAGAATTTATTATGTCATTCTAGGATCTATTTCTGTAGTATATAATAAGTAAGACAATCCTTCTGTTGCTTCTGTAAAGATTCTGTCTGTATGAAAACCAAAATAAAGAAAACTATTTCATGCTGAACTATGCGATATAGTAGGACCTACTTAAGCTTTAAAAAAAATTTCTCCCATTATCTCAAGTTCTTTCTTCCTCATCTCCCTTCCTCTCAGAATTTTTTCTCCAGTACCATCCCAGGTTTCATCTTCTCTTCTCCCTACAATTCGCAATGGGGTCTTCGGTTTTGGGGGGTGCCCAGAAATTCTTACCATTACTAAAAACCCACCTGACCTAAAGGCAACTTTAAGAGATGGTCAACTGTACCCAAGAGCAGCCAGTATGTGAGAGGGCTTGGGGAAAGACATTTTCTTTTCATCAGTCTAATGAAATAATGAATTAAAGAAAAAGCCGAGTTCAGAAGCCAGCCTCCATGCTTTTGGAGAAGCAGGGCTGATTGTATGTTGGTGTAACTGCTGTAAAATGCTGCTCCCCATTAGAAGAATTAGGGACATGGCAAAGTCCATTCATCTTCACTAATAGAGTTCTTGGGAAATACACATGTAGATTAGACCCTCACAATGACCCCCGGCTGATTGCTTTGAGTACTCTCCAGTGCACCCACAATGGTATTGACTTGCTTTTTATACTGAACACAAAAGATGTCCTAACCTTCTCTTGTCCCTCCTTGCCCTGTTTTCCCTATAGGGCCCTGCCAGTGACTGTTGAAGTCTTTTTCTTTTTTTCTTTTCTTTCTTTTCTTTCTTTTCTTTCTTTTTTTCTTCTTTTCCTTTTTTTTCTTTCTTTCTTTTTTCTTTTCTTTTTCTTTTTTTTTTGTTTTTCTCCAGAGACTCTGCAATAAACAGTAAATAACCTCACCTGGAGCTATGAGGGCGAGCTGAGCATTTCCAAAGGGAATTAACTTTGGAAAACAAGACCATAAGCCCCTTAGCAGCGTGTGGGCAGGAGCTTAAGAAAATGTGGCCAATCTTTGTTTAGGAGTGATTACCGAGATCAAGTTAATATTGGGGAAGTTTACAAATAATGTATTCTCATTCAGATAAGGAAAAACAAATGCTAATTAATCACCTCACTATCGTGCTCTGACCATATTCTCTAGTGACCACACACTCTAAATTTAGGAGCTAAAAGTTTGGGCTGTTGTATTGACTACCTTTTCTGGATAGTTGGTACACTTAAATCATATTGGATGGTCCTGACAAGAATGTCCTAATGCACAAAATTCTTCCTTATAATAATTTTTGTTCTAGAATTTCTGAGTCCATCATGGAATGCAAAAATCTAGATCACTGTAGTAAGACTACTTCATCTTAGTAGTTTGTATGCAGGAGACAGACCAATGGGCTTGAAGTCAGGAGGTCTGAATTTTAGTATTAGCTCTGCCTTCAACCAACTTTATAGTCTGGAAGAATCAATTCAACATCCTGAACCTTGGTTTCCTTATTTGTAAAATAAGGGATTTGAACTAATTATCACTAAGGTCCCTATTACCTCTAACATTCTATGATTCTACACATCCCATTTGCATAGGATTCTCTCAATCAAGCAATAAGCACTTTAAAAAGTGCCTATTATGTTTTAGCAACTATGTTAGGCATTGGGTCTATATATTCTGGATAGAGTTCCACATCTTTGATCTTTGATCACAATTTTTAGGGGAACTAAGCTTACATTAGCCTTAATTTCTTAGGTTCAATAATTCAGCCTGGTTAGGGTTAAAGGATATGTTCTTATTTGCTATAATGGATATTAATATTTTTGGAGACCTGTGATTTCATCAACTGGCAACTCCTTTATAACTTGCAGCCTTAGAGGGTTGCCTGAGACCCTAAAGTGAAGTGGCCATGCTAATAAGGGTCAAGGGCAGGCACTGAGGCAAAGGCCAGACTTCTAACAACTTGTTCAAGATTTTATATCAGTTATATGTCAGTATAGTAAAATCAAATTTATCGAGAGATGGAAAATTCTACTTCTTTGAGGTAAATTTTTAAGAGAGTTCCAGAGCCTCTATTTTTATCTTTTTTAAAAAAGATTGATTTAATTTTTTCTTGAAAATTAAAAATATTCCATGACTTCAGGGGTTGAAATCTCATCTAATGAATTCAAAAGTTCATTTTAAAAATCTGTTTGTATGCCCAGAAAAAGAACTCTGGGAGATGACTAAAAACCATTACATTGAATTCCCAGTCCCTATATTTATGGACACCTGCATTTTTGATTTCCTTCACAAGCTAATTGTACAATATTTCAGAGTCTGATTCTTTTTGTACAGCAAAATAACGTTTTGGTCATGTATACTTATTGTGTATCTAATTTATATTTTAATATATTTAACATCTACTGGTCATCCTGCCATCTAGGGGAGGGGGTGGGGGGGTAAGAGATGAAAAATTGGAACAAGAGGTTTGGCAATTGTTAATGCTGTAAAGTTACCCATGTATATATCCTGTAAATAAAAGGCTATTAAAGAAAAAAAAAGAAAAAAAATAAAAATCTGTTTGTAAATGAACTTGAATCCAGGTAAATCAGATGTATATAATTTCATTTTGGTACTTATGATTAGGCACTGTATATAGTATTGTAGGAAAGAGCTGGACTCTACCAGTCAGGAGAACTGAGTTCTTATTCTGATTTAATTATGCCACTGTGACTTAGAGCAAGTGTTCTTCTCTTGGGCTCCAGTTTCTCATCTGTAAAATGAATGTATGAGAGAGATGGGGGGGAAGGGAGAACGTAGAAAGTACATTATCTCTAAGGTTTCCTTCCAGATTTATGATTCTACTTTTCTACAGTTTAAGCTCTTCTATGTTCTTAATTGGCCCTGACATTGTTTGTACTCTAAGATCCTAACTATGGCCACTTACAAAAGAGTGGAAGCTTGAAAAATATTTACTAAATTATGAGAGAAAGAGGTAAATCAACATCAGTGGAGAAGCCAAATTACAAAAGATTTTGAAAATCTTGTTCTTGAAATTGTTCATCTTTTAAAGGGATTGTCTTTTTTTGTCTTTTTTATGCTCCATAGTTCAGGTCTCTGATTTCTGACAGGTCAGTCTCTACAAAGCAACTTCCAGTTTGGATTTACAGTGCAAGCACACACAGAAACACACACACACACACACACACACACACACACACACACCTTTCTACTTTTGGGAGCTAAACTGGGCTTGAAGAATCAAGAGTCCCCATGGAGGAGAGACTGCATTTGGAAGTCTTGGGACACTACATTTGGAAGTTCTGGATCCTTTCCTGCTAAAATCAATTCAAAGTTGTTGAATGGATCCAAGATACCAAAAACTTGACAAAAATAAGAAAGGTTAATATCAGGGATGTTCCTCAAACGTGTAGCAAAGTCTCACTCTGCCCTTTTCCTACAGATTGCACAAGGAGATGGTTTTTGGCAGGTTTGGGAGAACTTCAGAGGAAGATAATAGAAGTAAATCAATTCCCTGGTGACTCAGAAAAGTAGTTGGTGCTTCCCCACAATTTATTCTGAAAAGTATTCCCACTATTACTACAAAGGCCCAAAGAAAGGTGGATTCCCCCAGCTTTTCTCCCAGACAGTTTGGAGGGGGTGCAGAAAGTCCCATCTTCTCCTGGGAAAAGAGTTGGGGGAGGAGGTCCTGCTGAATCTCAAATCGGAGAGGAACTTGCAGAATTAGCTCAAAACATACGTGCAATTCTGGTGCACAGGACGTGGGACTCCTAGAAAGCAGAAGAGACATTTCAGAAGATGTAGTTTCGTGTGATCGCGGCTTTCTCTGTATTTCGTTCACCTTCACTCTCCGAAGTTGGAAAGTTGGAAAGACACTCCCCCCCTCTTCTGAGCTCTCTCAGCCTGTTCCGCCAAAATCCTCATAGGCTTCGCCGGCCTCTAGCTGCTCTGACTCCTGAGAGTAGGCGAGATGAAGGCAACCTAGGGATGGCAAAGTCCAGGGACAAATTCCTGCCGGTCCCAAGAAAGGGGACAAGCGGGCGAAATATGGCAGGGGGAGCACTCCTCCCTCCTCCATCTGCGGCTTAGGGCTCTTGGAGGGGTTGGGGGAAGAGGAGGGCGCTATCGAGGGAAGGGGAAACCTTCCAAATCTTAGGGGAGTGTGAAATCTTCTAGGCTTTTCTCCATTTCCCCGCTCCATTCCAGTGACAAGGTGATGATCCTAGAGACTCAGCTCGGACAGAACTCGCCGGGGGGAAGGGTTCAGAGAGAACAAGACCAACCCAGCTGGGGAGGGAGGAGCTGGAGGACGGAGGTGGGGGAGAGAGCTGGCGCCCCGGGGTGAGCGAGAAGGAGGAGCTGGAGGTGGGGGGGGGGGGAAGAGACCCTGAGACAGAGGGCATTTGCTGGTGCTGGCGCAGGAGAGGAGTTGGTTCTTCTTGGCTCTTGCGAAGAAAAGGAGGGAACTTCCAAGGCTAAGGAACACTACTTACTCGGCGGGAGAAAGAGAGGCAAGTCTTGTCTCCCGCCCCACAGCACCTTTTAAAGTTAGTTTGGGATCTTCTGAATTTTGATTGTTCAAACGAGAAAGAAAGCTTCTCTCTTTTGAAGGAGCAAAAAGAAAAAAAGAGTGGTCCTCTTCCTTTTTTCTCTCCCGTTCTTTCCCCATTCCCACCCCCGTACCCACCCCGGCCACTCCCCGGATCTTTCCTTCCCCTCATGCACCTGCCGGGCTCCGCTCTGACCATGGCAGACGGGAGCTTCTCCCTTTCTGGACACCTGGTCCGGAGTCCCACCGCAAACCCCTCGCGGCTACACAGCATCGAAGCCATATTGGGATTTACCAAGGACGATGGGCTACTCGGCTCCTTCCCCGCAGACAGAGGTTCCCGTGCTTCCAAGGATCAGGATAAGAGGGCAGGAGCCCGCCTCAGCTTACCCAGAGCGCCGAGCGAGGCAGAGGCGCCGCCGCCGCCGCCGCCTCCCCCGCCGCCGCCCCAGCTCCCTGGTCCGATGCTGCCCCTTGGCCAGGCCCAGACCGAGGAGTACGTAGGTGAGTGAATGAAAGCTGAAATCCTGACCCCAGGGCCATCAAGGTTGCTTTAGAGGGAGCCCAAAGGAGAAAAGAAGGCTGTGTTATCCGAAGCTCGGAGCAGCACTTTCTTCGGAGGGATGTTCATTAGTTGTCGAGATTTTAAGGGGCTTTTTAAACAAAAAGGTAGAGTCCAGGTGTGTGGTTGGGGTTGGAGAGCTGAGAGAGGGGTTAAGAAACTCCCTTCCCAAGAAAACTGGAAAGGCCCCTTAAGCAACATACTCTCCCAAGACCTCCATTAGACAGCCATGGAACCCAAAATTCGGAGGGGAAGAGGCCGATTGGAGCCATGGGGAGGGAAGAAAAAAAGAGGTGAGCAAAGAAGTGCCCTGAACATAGTAACTAACGGAACGGGTCTCCCTTACCATCTCCACCCCACCCCAGATGCTTGCTCCTATGGTCCTAAGGAGCCGGGGGAAGAATGTCTAAGCCCGGAGCTGCCCGCTTGCCACACCCCCAGCGATGGGAAACTATCCGACGAGGAGCAGCCCAAGAAGAAACATCGCCGAAATCGCACCACTTTCACCACCTACCAGTTGCATGAGCTAGAGAGGGCCTTTGAGAAGTCCCACTACCCAGACGTCTACAGCCGCGAGGAGCTGGCAGTCAAGGTCAACCTGCCAGAGGTCCGAGTGCAGGTAAAGTGGGGATCAGTCCGAACTCATTGTACCTGAGGAGAGTAGGAGGGGCTCACCTTAGGTGCCCAAGGATGCATAGATTCCTAATCCGGGCTGAAAGTGGGTGTCGGGTGGTAAAATGGGTTTATGAACTATATTGAACTTTGGAGGTTTTCTTTTCTCGAGCCTACAATCGCGGCATCCAGACGTGAAATCCTTTAACCTCTCAGTTAAAGACTTTGGTAAAAAAGGTGCAAAGGCGTCTTCGTTGGTCTTCCTACTTCAGAAGAAAAACACAGAGACTGAGAGACTGAGAAAGGGGGGAGAAAAGGGGAAGAGAGGGAGGGAGAGAGAGGGAAAGAGAGAGAGAGATTGGAAATTGTCTCTAAATTAGTTTTAATATACACATTCTCCACCTTATGGCCCTTAAAGGCTTGAGGGCATGGTGTAATGGGAATTGGGGAAGGCTTCCACAGCTAGAATAAACACAAACCCATTCAGGATAATTAAATTATAGTATAAATCAAGCCCCAACTTGGATATATCCTCCCTTGATTATTTGGTCAGTCCTGCCATCAAAAATTCTACTTTGAAATTGGGTCATATTCTTCTCAGTTGCACTTCTCAGCTGAGACATAAAGTGGGATTTTGTTTAAGAATATTGCTTTGCCATGTCTGTTTCAAATCCTTCCAATTCCCAGTGCAGAGAGCTTTTCATTTCATTGTATGGTACTTTTTTTTATTTAATTAGAGCTGAATTATCTTTAATCCCCATCATTAAAATATTTAAAAGCCTTATATATTTGCTAGTCATCTGTGAAAAATCTGGGAGGGTTTCCAAATTGTGTGGGTTTAAGTCAAACCTGAAGAGGAGAAATTGGGAAACAATTTTATTGAATTTTAACATTTGGGATTCTAGGTGTCCAAGTAATTACCTTTATGTAAAGGAGACCAAGTTGCTTTAAAATATTTAATTTTTTTCTTGTAAATAAAACAGGATAAACTGGAGTTTAGGGTAAAATGCCTGCAAGTGGATAGAATATTAGATTGTAGTCATTTAAAAGGACCTCACAATGTCTGCTTGTTACCTAAAAGTATGTAATGAGATCATTTCAGGGTACCAGAGTATATCTAAGGTCTAAACTGATTTCATTTGGGGTGTGTGTGTGTGTGTGTGTGTGTGTGTGTGTGTGTGTATGTGGTCAGAAGTATAGAATGAGAGTGGCTTGATGAGGAAAAGAGGGAAAAGAGACAAGGGATGGGGAGGGAAAGGATCAGGGAGAGAAGAAATGGGCAGGATTCCCCTACTTGTAGAAAACTTTATTGAACCTCCCAAGGGAGGTATCATGACTATAGCATCCCAATTTTTCCTCCTGGTAACCTGGAAACTTTGGATTCCTATTCCTGACCCTCTGATTCTATTTATTAAGGGTAAAGGGAATTGAGGCAATGGCAGAGATTACTGTATGTGTGTGGGAAAGCCAAGTTCCAAAGAAAGGTACTATTCCTTTTTGCTATTTCTGGGAAAATGAATATCTTAAAGGTTTGAGGGAGGCAAAATCTGTTCTGTTTTGAAGTTCCCAGGAAACAAAGATGTTCCAAGATCTTAAAAAATCATGGAGGAGAGGTAGAGAGGTGTTCTTCCTTTGTCTACTTTAAATGCAGATGTGTTCTTTTGCTGTGCTATCTCAATGTAAACTTAGTTTTAGATTTACTTAGCTGCCTCTTCTAACTGTGTCTCATCTCTCCCCTATCCTAAATCCCGATGTCCTTTTTTTGGTAGTGATTTCCAATTAACCATCCTTTCTAATTATTTTCTCTCTTTTCAATTTATTTCTGGGTTAAATGGGACTTTTTGTTTATGCTTTTAGGACAATTAACACTTTCAGGAACAAAGTTTCACACTTGGCCCTTCTATATTTTTTAAAGTCACTTTGCATTAATTTCCAGATCCTTGGTTAGAGTTGAAATTATCTGTGCATGTACATACACTTAAGTATCTACATATGTGTGTACAGTGTGGTGTGTGTTACCTTATACTGACCACCATGTTCAGTAACATAAAGTTTGGGCAAATAGGTTGACAAGGGGAAAAATAAGAACTAAACCTAGAAGAAAGATGATTGAGATTTTCTGGGGAAAAAGAGGAAGAGAGGACAGGGCATATGGAAGAAGTGTGGGGGGAAGAAGATAAAAGAAGAAATGGTTATTGAGGGGAAAGAAAGGAGAGGAATAAAAGGGAAAGAAAATTATGGTGAAAAGAGTTGGATTTGCAGTGGGAAGACCCTAACCCTCTCTCTCTCCCCAAAGCTTATTTACTACCTTTGTGAGCTTATATTTTCTTAGGCAAAGCACTTAATTTCCCCAGGCCTAAATTCCTTTCTTAATAAATTATGGACCTGGTCCACAGATTCTTAGACAAGGATCTGTGAGCATTTAAAAAAAATACACACACACACACACACACACACACACACACACACATATATATATATATAATAGCCAGTTCAATAGAAGGGGTTTCTTTTGTAATCAATAGGTTTTCTTTTTTGCATCTAAAACTTTAATGTGAGAAGGGATTCCTAATTTTCTCTAGACTGCCATTAAAAGGTTAATAGTTTCCTTGGATTAGATTATTTCTAAGGCTCCTTCCTACTCTAGAAGCTATGATCCTAAAACGGAAAGGATCTTAGCGGGATTACACAAAAATTGGTATCGTTGGAATATAGATTGAACAAGAGAGTAAAACATTTCGCCAGCATTTCGGGAAATTATGGCTGGGAGGCACTGGAGCAGTGTGCGGTACAGGTTCCACCTACTCTGACCTTCCCGGCGCGTTGTGTGTCCGCAGGTGTGGTTTCAGAACCGGAGGGCCAAGTGGAGGAGGCAGGAGAAGCTCGAAGTGACTTCCATGAAACTACAAGACTCCCCCATCCTCTCCTTCAACCGGTCTCCACCTGCCGCTGCCCTGCCGCAGCTGGGGGGAGGAGTGGGAGGCGGCGGCGGCGGGACGACCCTGCAGCTGGAATCCTGGCTGAGTCCGCCACTGCCCGGCGGCGGCGGCACCACCTCCTTACAGAGCCTGCCCGGCTTCGTGACCTCCCCGCAGAGCCTCCCAGCCAGCTACACGCCCCCACCACCCTTCCTGAACTCCCCTCCTCTGGGGCACAGCTTGCAGCCGCTAGGGCCTCCCCCGCCTCCTCCTTACCAGTGCGGAGCTAACTTTGTGGACAAATTTTCCCTGGAGGAAGCAGACCCCCGCAATACCAGCATCGCTGCGCTGCGTATGAAGGCCAAGGAGCATATCCAGTCGATTGGCAAGCCTTGGCAGACCATTTGAGGTCACTGCCTTCTCTCTCCTCTTGACCCCTCAGGGGCTCAGGCTGTGGCCTTTCCTCATCGAGTTGCTTTTCCCTAACACACTTCAAACTCATTCCGTGTCTGGATCCCCTAAGCTGATGGAGAGGATCCGAAGTTATGAGGGCGTCCCTTCCCTCTGGCTATTCTCCCCTGACACTGGTCCTCCAAGCAGGGATTCTACTTCGGCCCCAGGAAACCCGACTGCTTCCAGACTGGAAAGTGTTAGAGCATACTCATTGTCCCAAGAGGATACTAATCAGTGGAATGGGGTTGATGGAAATACTCCAAGTCTATGCAGAAGGAATAACTGAAAGCTATTTGGAACCACTCTATCCTTTTCCATCAATTCAACAACAAGCAAGCAAAGGCAGATCCTCTTCTCTTAAGTAGCTGGAAGGAAATAAAATATTTTGAACTCATTCAATCCCCAACACTGACCCTGTCATTTACTGACTTCTAGAGACCTCAACCAGTCCACCAAAGAGTTCGAAAGTTTCAGCGAGCACTGGGGCTTTTTTTTTTTTTTTTCTTCACCAGTTCTCTGAATTGCTAATGTCTGACTTCTCTGCAAGATTACATTGACTGGGGCAAGCAGTAAGGCTGGGGGGGAGAAGCTGAAGGGCAGAACCGGGAAAGTAGATTTTAAGAAGTTGTTTATACATAGAGTAGTTTCTAAACATCATTGGAGAGAATTAAAGACTACTTTCTGTGATTTTACTGGGTTGTATGAGGTTGAAAGTGAGGTTTGTTGAGACCATCATTTGTAGAGAAAGGGATGGTGAAAATCTGGCAAACTCTCCTAGAGAAGTTGAATTAGGATGTTTTGACAGTGCTGAAGACCCTAGATTTTTTTTTCTGATCAGTCTAGTGGGAATTCCAAAAACCACCCAATTACTTGGCTCTTGAGGAAGGAGACTGCTGCTGTTCTCCCCAGCTCCCTGATTCCTAAAGGGCCACAGAAACTAATTCCTTTCCTACTCCCTCTTCCCAGAGAAAGGAGTGCAAGAAGAATTTACTTTCAGGCAAACTCACAATTCATTTATCATCTATACTAGTTGCTTCTTTGCCTAACTGCTGCCTTTGATTACTTTTACATTATATTACATTAACTAGAAGGTGTCTAGGCTACCTCTGTGAGAGCAGATGAAGTGAGTCTTGGTTATATATCCACTTCTGAGTTGATTCTAATAGCACACCCCAGCACTATATTAAAAAAAAACATGCACTGTCAGACTCCTTGAATTTTCTCCCTTGGTGGGGTTAATCAGTTAGCATCTCAGACGGGAATTCTTTTGGGTTGTATCTTCTTTTGGAAGAATTTTTTTGTTTCTCCTTCCTCTTCCTACCCAGGCATTGGTTCCACTAAGAGTTTTTGCCTGTCATTCACTTGTGTATATCACAAGTTATACTAATGACTACTTTTGCTATGAATCTAAACAGAGGCCATCTTCTTTTTCTCAGTACTTGGTTCCAGTCAGTGCAAAACAGAGATATCCATTTCTCCATTTAATAAGCCTATTCTATGCAAAGAATCATAATAAGTGATATTGGAGAAGCAAAGATGAGTAAGAAAACATTAAAGTGTAGACTTGGAGATATGACACTGATACATGTTTACTATATGAGGGTAGCATTGAGAAAGTCCATGGGAGTTGTGAATTGAGTGACACAGAAACAATATTGATTGAGAGCTTCTTTTGCTTTTGAGGTAAAAAACAAAAAAACAAACAACTGCTTTTACATAAAAAAAGCATGGTATAATGGGAGGAGCATTGTGTTAAAAAGTCAAAGGATCTGTGTTTCATCTTTGACTCTGATACTTACTATTCAAATGACTGTTGGAGTCTCATTTTCCCCATCTGTCAGATGAAAGGCTTGAGCAACATGATAAAGTAAAGCTTTGAATTTGATATTGGGAGGCTGGTTTTAAATCTTCATTCTGCCATTTACTATCTATGTTCTTGAACAAGTCATTTCATATCTCTGCACCTCAATTTCCTCATCTAAGATTGTCTTATGGCCTCTTCCCAGCTACAAATATTTGATATTATTTAGTTGCTTTCTAAGACCCCATCTAGTCCTAAGTACATTGTGAATTTATCTGTTACCCATACCTGAGAACTTGCTAATTATTTATATAATTCTAGTTTTTACTTTAGTGCTTCAAAGTAAGCCCAGCCAGTTGGTAAACTACTGAGAGTTGTGGCTGAGATGGAAACTAACAGGAAAAGAATAAGTCATTAGAGCAGTGTCATTCATCATAAATGCAGAAGAGGTGTTACTAATCTTGCATTGTCTCTAGGACCAGATGACAGGCATTATAGGAAACAAATGTTGCCACCAGAACAAGGCAGCATAAACTTCTCTGATACATCCACCTTTCTCTGGTTCCTTTTGTCCCTCTTCCTCTCCATCTTATCCATCATATTTCCCAGTTAAATGTTCTTAAAGGATAACCTAGGAGTATGCTCTTCCCTTTGGAAGTCTGCACCTCTTCATATAGGGGGATCTGATAATGACGCCATTTCTTCATACTCTCTTATTTATGTTAATATTCCATCAATTCCTAAGATCATAAATGTAGGACTGAAAGGAGACTTGAAGACCATCATTTAATCCCCTCAATTTCCAGGTGAAGAAATTTCAATAACAGATGTCAAGGTTATATGGATAGTAAATGTCTGAGATAGGATTTGAACTCAGATCATTCTGCCTCCAGTTCTACTGCTTTTATCCACTGCACATTAATTGCTTGGCTAATCAATATAGGGAAGGGAGAAATAACTTTGGAATGAGGAATGAGAAGCCAATACCCTGTTCCTGAGATTTGTTTGAGGTGGGAAGAATAGGAAAGATGGTGCCAGTGTTCTAATATAGATCCTGAGTACAAAAAAGGGATGAAACCCTTATCTATTTCACCAAGATGGTACTCATAGCCTAAGGCCTTTAATTATATATATTTATTTTAGGTTTTGCTTTATTTTCTAAATTGTGAGCTGCTTCAGGGCAGGGGTCAGAGTGTGGGAGAATTGAGCATCACATCCAGTTCTTTGTATATAACACAGGTTCAATAAATATTTGAAGAGACAAGGTTAAACTAGATGGTCTCTGAACTCAGATGTTATTCTGTGATGTGAGTTTTTGTTCAGAAAAGTATTACGAAAAGTTAAGAAACAAATTGTTTAAATAGATATATCTTTAATTTCAGTTTACTTTCTTTGCATCTCTCCCACTACATCTACCCAATGGTGAAAATAGGCATTATTTAGTAGTCAGTAAGTTGACTAGTAAATATTAAGTGCCTTCTATTTTCCAGGCACTATACTGAGTACTGGAGATAACAAAGAAAGACAAAAAACCATTCCTGCCCTCTAAAAATTCCCAATCCATATGTGGATATAGTATTATTATATATTTTTATCACATTTTAATACTCCCTTTCCTTCTATTTTCACTACTTCTTATATATATGTCACTGGCATTTTTCTTTTCTCTTTTTTTTTCCTTCTTCCTCATTTCTTATCACTCTGCCTGCATCCTTTTCTTCTCTCCCCTTTGGCATCTTTTCCCCACTTTTTTCCCCTCCTTCTCTAAACTCTTTAATGTACTTTCAATTTCCTTCCTTTCTTTCTCTAAATATCTATTATGGGCCTACTAAAAGTTCATTCATTTGTTAAACAATGACTGGAATACAGAGAAGAATAAGACTGGGTCCCTGCCCTCAAATATCTTACAATCTAGTAGGAAAAATAAAATATGTAGGTAAATGACCTTTACAAGGTAGGATTCATCACATGTCATAATAGAAGTACAGTACCAACAAAATGCTATGAGATTTGAGAGATGAAGATGGCTTTTTCCTAGAGGAATCAGGGAAAGCTTTGTGGATGAGGTGGAATCTGAACTGGATCTTGAAGAACAAGTAGATTTTAACATCAAAAATTGGGGAAGGCATTCTATGGTAAGAAACAGTATGACCAAGAGCACAGAGTTGGAATGTTCCAAGAACTATTACAAAACAGTTTCCCATGATATAAAAGAGGTAGTAAAATTTTTACATTTATGTTACACTTTATAATTACAGAGTGGTTTTTAAATATATTATCGTGTTTGATTCTCACAACAATCCCACAAAGCAGTGAGTTTTGGAGATGAATTTGGAATCAGAATCCATAGCTTTGAAGCACTGTGACTCTGGGTCTCAGCTTCTTTATGTGGAGGCATCACAGTGTAATGGAGAGAGTGCTGGGCTTGGATGTACAAGATGTAGGTTTAAATCTTGTTTTATGAGTGATTATGGCAGGTTTCTGAGTCTTAATTTTATCACCGATGGACATGGAAACAACAGTGGCTAGAGGGTGTGTCTCTAAGTTAACAAGAGTTAGAGCCCTTCCTCTGGCATATTATACTGGTTTATATGATCCAGGAAAGTCATCTATCCTCTGAGTGCCACAGGTAACTTTAAAATTGAAGGGCAATTTCAGGTCTGCATTAGTAAAAGGAGATTCCTCTCTAGAAGTTCTTTATACTTATGAATCACAAGCCAGATGAGACCACTTGAACCTATCGACCTCATAGGGATTTTATGAAGATCAAATTAGATCATATATATAAAGAACTTTATGAATTTCTAAAAGTGCTTTATAAATGTCAGCTATTGTTTTTCCTAATAATTAAGGACAATTAGGTGGCAGAATGGACTTAGAAGGCATTACTGTACCTATTTTATAAATGAATATGGCTTCAGATTCAGAAGGTCACACACAAATAGTAATTGATAAAACTCTGACCTACCTTAGATCTCCATTCCTTTTGATTCCAAGCTACATGCTCATACTTTCAGATAAGGCAAGAAAAGGAAATTAAGATTAGATTGTTGAGGGCCTTGAATGTCAGTCTAAAGAATAAGAAATTTCTCTTGGGATCTATGCTTAGTTGCTTCTCATCTAGAGAGATACAGTCCTCATGGGAATAATCTTCAGAGGAGGTAAATATAAGATCAAAGTAGATAGTGTGAAAAATGTTATATTTCAATCAGTAAAAAGCCAAGCTACAATCAACAGGAATAAAAAATACTTTAGGGTCTTCAGCTCAGATATTGTATATCTAGGGCTAGCTTGGGCTTGATACAAATTATTTTTGTTTTTAATCCATCAGGATTAAGTGACTTGCCCACGGTCACATACCCAGGGTTTACTTATGCTGGATTTCAATTCAGATCTTCCTGACTCCTTGGCCAGCACTTTATTGCAAGTTCTTGAAACCGGGTTGAAGCAAGAATCAAGACTCTCTGCAAGGTTCAGGTAAACAAATAGAAGCCCGAGGTTCAGAGATGAAAGCTTTCATTTCCACCAGCACATAATATTCAGCCTTTCAAGAGGAGATGAAATTTCTCTAGTCTGTCCTTAGGAAGTTTTAAATATGAGGCTACCTGTTACTCAATGAGCTATCTCATTATGAAAATACTTGGGGTGGTTATATAGGATGCAGGCTTGAGGAAGAAAGGAGAAAATAGATTCCTCCCAGTACGGTCACCTACCTAGGTCACATGATTATCATTTGCCAGAATTTGAAGCAGATGTGACTTCTACTGAAGGAGGATCTCAAGGAAGTCATAAAAGAAGATGGGGGGATTCTCATAGTACCAGACAACTCTGAAGACCTGGCCCCATTTTTCTGTAATCAATTTCACCCTAATGAGAAGGGGGGGGGGTGAAGAAAGAGAGAGGGAAAAAGAAAAAGGGAGTAAGTAGGACAAAAAAAAATCAGATCTAGAATTTTCTTGTGTGGAATAAGTAGAGGGAGGCATCAACATGTAACATTTATGTCTGGTCATGAGAAATAACTAATGCTTACATAGATCTCATTGGCATGGGCGTTCTCTCCAGGGATGCAGATCACAATCCATTTATGTCTAATTATCTTGTGAAATTATTATCTATGCCTTCCCATAGTTTTGTTAACAAATGGTTCATCCAAACTGCATGAAGCCTTCCTTTCTTTCTCTTGACAGCATGAAGACAAGTGGAGTACCTGGGCTTTTCAGTGATTTCTTGTTCTCATTACACTATCTTCATTTTCAATCATGCACTTCTTTATTGATGTCCTTTCCTACTAATGACATTGTTTACTTGTTTATCATTTCCTACTTGTAAAGTGTCATGCCCTATTCATGCACCCCGCACTCCTCTACCAGGTAATATGTTCTATGAGAACAAAGATTACATTATACCTGAACATGGAATCTTCCCTAGTGACTCACATAGTGTTATTAATTTTTAATTAATAAATGTAGTATTCCATAACTCCCAGGCACAAAAGTAACTATCATACTAAGCACATACACCAAGGAGGTCAAAGATGGGAAGGTCCCATATACATCAAAGTGTTCATAGCAGCACTTATTGTAGCAGCAAAGGACTGAAAGCAAGGTTGATGTCTATCAGTTACAGAGTGACTGAATAAAATGTTATACATGAAGTTAATAGAATATCACTTTGCTGTAAGAAATGATTAATTTTTAAGGCTATAGACAAACATGGAAAGACATGAACTGCTCTAAGAGTGAAGTAAATTAAACCAGGAAAACAAAATGCACAATGACCATAATAATATAAATGGGAGGAGTGAAACCTCAGAACAGCAAGCAGCTAAATACTGTATAATTAAATGTCTGAGAAGCTTAGAAAGAAAATATATCACCATTCCTCTATTGCGTGGGGATGAACTATTGCTCATACTGTTAGACTATTAGCTCATCTTGCTGAACTTTCTTTCCTCTTTTAATTTTTTTTTTATTAAAAGAGGAAAGAAAACAAGCATTTGTGTGTCATGTAGTAACAATTGGAGGGTGTGTGGAAGAAATGGAAAAAGAAAGAACTGTTAATAGGTTTTTCAAGAATCCATCCAAAGATAATAGGAATAAAGAGGAGAAATGGATAGAAGAAATATAGCTGTTGGACTGTCAGAACCTGATGGTAATTGAATTAGAAATGAGAGATAAGGAAGAACTCTCTTTATTGTGGAGTACTAGTTTTAGAGGCACCTTTTTTTTTTTTTTTAAACTATGTCCTCCTCCAAAGCCTTCTCTATCAAGACATTATTGTCAAGAAGAAGCAAAATCATGTCAGTGGATTGGCATGAAATCAGGTGATCAAATTAGTAGAAACTCAATCATTACCACCAGTTATCATCACCTGGTCCCAACTTACCTTTCTAGCTATATTACTCATTGATGACTTCACTTCCATATACTACTGTTCAACCAATTTGAAATCAAACTTATTCTCATTCCTCCACTACTCTTAACCCCTTTCCTCAGAAATATCACTTATTTTGTGGCAAGGAAGTGTACTAATGAAAAGAGGACTGACTATGAAATCAATAGATGAAGTCAGATGATAAAGTCAATGGATTCAAATACCACCTGTGATGATTATTATTTGTGTTACCTTGGAGAATCACCTACAAAATAAGGAAATAGCATAAGGTCACTTCTAGCTCTCAAATATATGATACTGTAAACTCAAATTTGAAAACACTGGAGAAGGACCAATCTGTGCTTTTCCAGAAATACACACACACACACACTCCAATTCTAATCACTTTATCATGCCATCCCAAAGAAGAATAACCATCCCCATTCTCACGTTATAGAATCTTTTTGCTTCAGCAAAGTCATCAATAAACTTTTTCTTGAAGGATTTGACTCTACTATTTTGTTTTCATAAATTAATTATAAATTTGGTAATAAATAAAAAACAAGAGACAAGAATAAGGGCATCCCTCAAAAATTAGACAGCCTGGTTGGAGAAAGAAGAAATATAATAAATAAATAAAAGGCAGTAATAGTGTGAAATGAGTGATGTGACTATCGATGTCCAGAGAAGAGAGAGACCACTTTTAAAAAAAAAAGCTTTTAATCTTCAAAATACATGCAAAGATAGTTTTTGACATTCATCCTTGCAAAACCTTGTATTGCAATTTTTTTTTCACTCCCTTATCCCCTCCCTCTGCCCCTAGACAGCAAGTGATCCAATATATGTTAAACATGTACAATTCTTCTATAATATATTTCCACATTTATCATGCTGCACAAGAAAAATCAAACCAAAAAGGAAAAAAATGAGAAAGAAAACAAAAAAGCAAGCAAACAACAACAAAAAGGTGAAAAAAACTATTTTGAGCCACATCAGTCCCCACAGTCTTCTTTCTGGGTGCAGATGGCTTTCTCCATTACAAATCTATTGGAATTGGCTTGAATTACCTCATTGTTGAAAAGAGCCAAGTCTTGTTGATGTGTACAATGTATACAGTACGAAAGTACAAAGAACTTGGTTCTACTCACTTCACTTAGCATCAGTTCATTTAAGTCTTTCCAGGCCTTTCTGAATTATCCTGCTGATTGTTTCTTGTAGAAAAATAATATTCCATTACATTCACATACCATAACTTATTCAGCCATTCTCCAATTTGATAGGCATCCACTCAGTTTCCAGTTCCTTGCCACCACAAAAAAGGCTGCTACAAATATTCTTGCACATGTGGGTCCTTTTCTCCTTTTCATCTCTTTGGGATACAGACCTAGTAGTAACATTCCTGGATCAAAAAGTATGCAGTTTGAAAGTCCTTTGGGCGTAGTTCCAAATTGCGGAGAGACCACTTCTACAGTAAGTTTGTTTGAAAAGGCTTCCCGGAACAAGTGGAAGGATGAGGCTAGGCAAAGGAGAGTAAGAATTTTCCTTGTGAGGGGAAAAGAGAAAAGCAAGCACAAAGCGGAACTGAAAAAGTAAAACGAATGTAGAGAGAAAAGGTTAGCGTAGCCTGCCTAGAGATTAAATGGAGAAGGAGTTCCTTTCCCTGAGCCACCAGTGCAGGTAGAAAGAGGCAATTATGTGGCTTTTATTTAGATGAATCCTAAAAGATCTTACTCTCTTCCCTCTCCTAGCCCTTTGCTGGGGAGGAGTCTGACTTCAACTTTCTTCTCAATTTCAATAGCTTCCTCTACACCTCCCCCTTAGACATTCTGGGGTCACACAGTCTACAAGGAACTAATTTTGCTTCTCTGCTGGTGCTGCGATCCCCTCTTCTTATAGACAACTGAATACTCAGTCTAGACCAATGACTCTCCCTTTTGGGGTCCTTCCCCACCCCCAATAGCTGCGGAGACAACAGTCTTCCCGAGGGCATCTCGGGCTTTATCTGCCGCCAAAAACCTTCGCTTCAGGGCCAAATCCACTTTTAGGCTTGGAAAATCCTAGTGCTCCTATCTCTGGCCTGGTTAGGAGGCCGAAGCCTTGAGTTTCGAGAAGCCCAGCGGGCTCAGTGAAGCGGAACAAAGAGAGTCCCACC
This sequence comes from Sarcophilus harrisii, assembly GCF_902635505.1. Classification (NCBI taxonomy): domain Eukaryota; kingdom Metazoa; phylum Chordata; class Mammalia; order Dasyuromorphia; family Dasyuridae; genus Sarcophilus; species Sarcophilus harrisii. The sequence goes on from NC_045426.1 coordinate 350,544,376, forward strand.
AGCAGCGACTCCAAACTCTTCCTAATAAACAGCTGCTTCTGAGTCCCCTTTGCGTCAGCTAAGGGCCGGTTGGAGGCAGTTCTCCCCCGCTAAGCAGGCTGACCCTTTCTGCTTTGGTTTGCGGGCCAACTGCCCGAACAAGTTTCCTAATCGAGATTCGAAGAGAACTATTTTGTCTTGTCTCCTGGATCCTTCTCCAAAATGTTCCACCTGCATTCAGGCCAGAGAAGGAAGATCTAGGGTTTGGTTTTGTTTTAATTAGGTAGGCTCCTAGGGAGAAGGGTAGAAAGAGGTAGGATGCTTGGAAATGGATTTCAGTGATTCAATCTGGAAGTCTCGACATTATAGATCAGGATTTTTTCTTTTCTTTTCTTTTCTTCTCTTTTCTTTTCTTTCTTTTTTCTTTTTTTTTTTTGGCAATTTATTGATTATGCACTTGGGAATAATGAGAATGGTAAGGAAGCAAAATCTTGAAGAAGGGAAAGCTCGTAGTATGATAGCTTTTTTTTTTTCTTTTGATTTTATTTTTCAACACTCTCTTTACACATAACCCTCCGAGTCTAGTTTATCCATGGGGAAAGGAGATGTGGAGTATGGGAAAGCTTTTATCCAAATTCCACCCACCTACTCCCGAACACTCAGTCTGAGGTTCTTCTGTTAGTTGAAAAGCAGCTGGGCACCAATGCCTGGCAAAAAAAGCGGAGGGCTGAGACTGAACCATGAAAGCCACATCCTCACCCCTCCTTCCTGCTCAACAACTCACGCATACTCCCTTTTCTCCTCGAGCTACTACAGAGTAAACATAATCATATCACTTGGGGAGAGGACGACCAAGAAAAGGAGGAAACCCTGCTCGCCAGCTGTTTGAAACCAGTTCGAGCCTCAGCCCCAAGTCTATAACCCCAACCCCACCGCCTTGTTTCTACACACTTCTTTCTCAACAGAAATCTTATTACATTATGAGGAGCCAAGTCCTAGGAGAAGCGAAGGGGGAGAGATAAAGTCTTTCCCCACCTTGTGTCGAAGATAATGATATTAAGTAAATCTCCGTCTCCCCCTCCCTCACCCTTTCCTCGTCAGATCTGCAGGGTGAATTGGGAGGCGGCCCCTGAGAGCATGGAGCAGTTAATAACCCTACGTGGGAACCAGGGAACCTCCTCCAAGCTGGCTCGCCTGAACATTTCAAGAGGCCAATGGTTCGCTTTGTTGCGAATGTCTTCTCCTTAATTGGGTGCTGGCTCTAATAATCCAGCCTCAGCTTGTTAACTGTACAATGGTAGTAAGAGTTAATGACCCATTAGTGATTAATTCCTTAACCGCTCTGTAATTGCTCACTGTAAAACCCTTTTCTTAAAACTGGATTAAATCATCTAGATCCTTAACCACTTCTTTCCATACAGCCCTAGAAGACTCAGAGCCTGCCATTCCAGTCCCTCCTCTCCAACCCCCCCCTCCCATTTTTCCTTTGCTTTAGGAAAACAATGCATAGGGCATTGCAGAAAAAACCCTCTGAGCTGGAAATCAGGATAATTGGGTTCCGATCCCAGCTTTGCAACTATTTGGATTACTACAGGCAAATCACTTTGTCTGAGGTCCCGGTTTTCTCCTCAGGAAATTCTAAAAATTTCTAAATTTCCTCCTTCCCCCCAAAAAATCTAAAATCTGGATCTTTATAAATTTTTTAAGCTATCCATGAGGCATCCCTCCAGGACAATGGAAGAAGGCCTCCAGTAGACCACTATGTTCAATTTATAGGAGACTAACAAGAGTCCCAAGAGGATGAAAAAGCCTGAGTGTCTTGAGAACATCCAAATGAATAAGATCACAGATCCATTTTAAGTGTTGTTTGTGACAATATCTCTTTTGTGCTCCCTCTTGAGAGGAAATAGAAATGGAAGAACTTCAGATACAAACTCCACTTAATAAAATAGCTCCTGCCATCAAAGAACTTATGTTCTATCACATTCTATCAGGATAAACAAATAATGGAAGTACTGATGTGATTAGAAGAGTTTGCCACACTAGGGTTCTTCCTATGGAGCCAATCATTTCAGTGGCTCAAAAGAAATGTGAGATGTACAAGTTTAGACATCTCCACTCCAAATATTTATGTGGCCTATTTGTACCTCACTTGTACAGCACCTTGGCTCCAACATAATATCACTTTGGTCCTCTTCAAGAATGAAAGAAAATAACCAACCAACTTATCGGAAGAAACAAGATGTACACCTACTAGCAGATACTATCTATCCATCCATTTATCTCCTGATCCATCAATCTAGGTCTGTATGTGTATATGTATATATGTGTATATATAAAACCTATGACTATTTAGGGTGGGATGGTACCAACTTGGGGATTAGGAAAAGCTTCATGTGAAAGGTGGCTCTGTGTACCATTATGTGAACTGTGAAAAAACCTAAGCATTCTAAGATAAGATAGGTAAAGGAGGGTAAAGGGTAAAGGAGGGTAAAGTGAAATAAGTCTAGAAAAATAAACCAGTGTCAAATGATAAATGACTTAAAATATTCTAAAGCAACAAGGAGCTAATGAAGATGATTGGGCAGAAAAATAACATGCCTATAATTGTTAGTGTCTTTTCTGGGCTCCACTTTAAGAGGGACATAATAACTTGATGTCCAAAGGAAGTAATCAGATAATGAAGGGACTTCAGATCATGTGAGAAACAGTTTAAAGAACTGGGCATGGATAGCCAGGAGAAGAAAAGATTTCTGGAGAACATACCTGTTTTTAGGTCTTTGATATTATTCTAAAAAAATTAATAGTATATTAATACATGTAAAGATAAGTTTTCAACATTCATTTTTGTAAGACTTTGTGTTCCAAATTTTTCTCTCTCCCTCCCTTACCCAAGACAGCAAGCAATCTGATGCAGGTTAAATATGTGCAGTCTTTTAAAACATATTTCTATCTTTCTCATGTTGTACAAGAAAAATCAGACCAAAAGAGAAAAACCATGAGAAAGAAACAAATTACAAGCAAAAAAGGCAAATGTAAGAAACTTGGAAAGATAGGAGGGGAGGATTAGGTTATAAAGGGTTTTAAGTGTCAAAAAAAGCATTTTGTATTTGATCCTGAAGGTAGCGAGGAACCACTGAAATTTATTGAGTTAAGAGGTGGTATGATTTTTTTCTTGTACTTTAGGAAAACTTAAGAAGGAAAAAAATGAGAAGAAAAAGGAAGAAAAATGGGATGAGTGGGGTTGGTCTATTTTTTTAAATGTCCACTCTAATATTACTAGCCCCTCAATTGGCAGATATCAGAGCTCAAGAGAAAGACAAAAATCTAGATGACCATATCTTTTTATTTAGTACTTTTCCTTCAAGCATTTCAAAGAATTACCACAATCAAGGGAAGGAGCAGCTGCAGAGCAATTGATATATGAGGGCAAGAAGAAAGCAGTTCCTGCAAATAGTCCCATGGAGGAAGGGTGCCAGGCTTTTCCTTCCTTTCCTTCAGACAGATGAAGCTGTCTGTAGACACTAGAGAAAGCAGCAAGTCAGAGCTTCTGGAATACTATTGGTTGTAATCTGATTCATTATGTGGTTGCAGAAGGGATGACCTTCAAAGGAAGGAGAGTAAGAGTGACAAGTGTTATTTTTTTCTTAAGAGGCTAATATAGCTCTGGGAGAAGACATATGTTATCTCAGTTTCTTTCCTTTATTTGTGTTCCCCTTCCATGTGAGTGTTCATGGTAAAGTCTTCTGTGCTGAGCTCTGCTACAAACTACATAGTCTTGGGCATAGGGAATACCAAAGTATCTGACAATGATAACTCTGTGTCGCAAAATCAACAACAGTTGCATCCTTGATATTCTCTTCCAAGATCTTCCTATTTCCTCTGTAAGCTGCTATAAGAAGTTGGGGGGGGATACTGGTTGCCACAGGTTGAAGTAATCCAATAATAGACATGCTAGAATTCTATCCTCTATGTCTTCCTTGTACCACCCAATAAACTCAACTAACAAAGAATGGATTTCTTTGTTGTGGATTTCCTGAAACTAAAACTTTTCTGGAGTTACAGAACCCTCAGGAATGATTGCAGAATAAGAAACTGCTTCCTGAGGGATCCTTTTAGGCCAAGGCACATAGGTCTTCCAGACAATAGAACATAAGCCAGAGGCTCAATTCTCCATGTTGTAAGGAAGGTTCTGGGAATCACTCCAAAGAATAATAGTATTTCATCTATTAATATATCTTTTGTACTCTATATTGATAGTTTTTTTTAACTGAAAATTTCAAAGATGAATAGCCTGTTTGCAAATTTTTAATATAGAAACTTTCTGTTTGTCCCTGTTCCACTAATTTTATTTTTTTAAGTGTTGTAAGTTGCAAATTTAATTTATCAATAATTTATAATAACTAAATAATAGGGGGAGGTAGAAATGTGTAATTAATTCAGAGTGGAGCTGGGCATTAAAATGACATTTAGTTTATGGCCATGAAATGCTTTTTACAATTCCTAACTATCACCACTGAGGAAATAAATATGAGCATGGAAATAGGTTAGGACAGATGGTACTGTACTTAAAATTGAAAACTAGTGTCTTTGATTTATTCTGTTGAAAGTTTTGGAAAAGCAGTCTATTAAGTCAGGAGGAATTAATCTTTGCTCCTTGAGGGCACTGGTTAGTTTGGAAATTCTGAGTGGTTTCTGCTTCCTGGTTATCATCGATCATGGTGGCTTCTACCATCTGTTGTCTCCCTTAGAAAACTGAGAGTTGGTAGTTCCTAGGAGTTGTTACAGAAATCTGTGTTTTTGAGTGTTTCCTTTAGAAAGACCAGGTCTTGTGAAGGAAATGGTTAGTTTCTTTGTATGTTTTGGAGTTGTTTTGAAAGGCCTTCCAGCCAATATCAGTTTTTTCCATCTTTTCTCCAATATTAAAAATAAGTTTATTAGATGAAAGTCTATTCCTAAATCTAGGTAGGCTTAAAAATGCCAGTCCCTTGGAAGAAATACTTTAATTGTCTTGAACTCATTCATACTAATATAAATACAATACTAATATGAAATGATTTGCCAAAAACATGAGGGGAAGAGGGTTGAGAGAAATAGAGGTCCATGAGCATGTAAGGAAGTGGGGTGCTTTAGAGAAAAGAAAAGAGCACAAAAAGGCAGGCTAGAATCTGGAAAGTGAAACTCTGCCTACTTCACAATGTTGCCTACAATCTGTCCTGGGGAAAGTCTGGGTGTAATTTTAAATATCATCTAAACAGCTTCAGGCATGGTAGCATGCCTACTACCCAAGAGGCTAAGGCTGGTGGATCACTTGAACTCAGGAATTCTGGTCTGAAGTGGGTAAGACTGATCAAGTATCCACACTAAGTTTAAAACTAATATGGTGAACTACTGGGAGGGGAGGAGGATTGGAGGAGGCTACAAGGCTTTTTTTTTTTTTTTTTTTTTTTTTTTAAGGAAGGACCAAGTCTGAAGTCTGAAATGGAGCAAAACAAAGCTTCTATCCTGAGCAGAAGTAGAATCAGGCAATGAAAGGCCAATTTTTCAATCTGGGAGAGATAGGATGACCCAGGCTCCTTGCCCTCCCTCTAAGATATTCAAACATAAGGGAGAAATGGTTTAGTAGATCACTGGTCCAGTTTCACCCTCTGGAGAAAGAATGTAACTTAGTGGATTCTCCATAACTGGGATATACCAAAGAAATTTTCAGATTCACCAGAATTTATAATGAAAGACCAGTTTGGATGGTATCAAATAATTCTCCCCTGCTAAGCATCTCTTTCTAATAAACTGACTGTACAAGACTCTGACCCATAGCCAGGGGCATATTTCAAAGCACCAAGAATAATAAGACAAACCTCCTTGTTGGTCTCCCTGTCATTAGTTTCTTCCTGGTTTCATATATTCTATTTTCACTATTGAAAATATTTCCTCAACACCATTATCATTAGGTTACTTCCTTGCCCAAGAACTGGTATCTGGAAACAGCCTGGGAAAGTATTTACTCCAAGAGAACTCATAGAAGTTCTTTAACATGTGAATTGACATCCTGTAGTCAATTTATGGAAAGACCTGGACAAGAGTCCTCCAAGTTGGACAGGGAGCTTGGAAGAGAATTTGTTAGTAAAATCATTGGTTTAGGGTCCAGAATGAACTTTCTCCTCCCTTAAGCCAATTAACAGAATTTTAAAGCTGAGAGGAACTTTAACAATCATCTGTATGTAGACAGGAATCCTTTTTATACATCTCTGAAAAAATGCTTATTCTTTCCCCAGTTTTGTGGAATTCACTATCCCCCAATGGAATTCCACCCTAAGAGAGCTCTAATTGTTAGAAGATGTAGAAACTAATTCACCATTAGTGGAATTGTGAATTGATCTAACCAGAATTATGCCCAGAGTTATTAAATTGCTTATACTCTTTGACCCAGTAATACCAGTACTATGTATATTTCCAAAGATGATTAAGGAAAAAGGAAAAGAACCTATATGCTTTTCTTCTACTTTTTTTCTTTTTTGCACCAGGCAACACAGCTAGTAAGTGTTAAGTATCTGAAGCCACATTTGAACTGGGGTCCACTTGCCTTTAGGACTAGCACTATATTGCATCATCTAGTTGTCCCTCTTGCATGTTCTAAAATGTTTATAGCAGCTCTCTTTGTGGTGGCAAAGAACTGGATATTTCAGGGATGCCCATCAATTGGGGGAATGGCTGAACTAGTTGTGGTATATGACCATGATGGAATACTACTGTGATATAAGAAATGATGAGCTCAATGATGTCAGAAAAACATATAAAGATTTGCATGAAGTAATGAAGGGTGAAATGAGCAGAACTAAGAGAATATTGCATACAGTAACAGCAATTTTGTTTTAAGAATGACTTTGGCTATTATAGATATCAAAATTAACTATAAAGGACAGATTTAAAAAATGCTGTAGGTATCTAGAGAAAGAACTGAGAAAAAGTATGATAAAAGTATGTTCAGAATAATTTTACATATATGTGTGTGTGTATATATGTTTTTTGTGTGTCTAATGGTGGCCATCTTGGGAGGGGGGAAGGAAAAGGAAGAAAAAAAAGGTGAAAAGAAAATTTACCTGATTATTATAGATTTAAAAGGAATAGCTAGTTATATACAATGGAGTTGCAATTTCATGTGCAATCATCTTTTTCATTTTATTATGTTGTGGAAATCCTTGTTTTATTCCATAAATTTAAAATAAATGTGAAATATTTTTTCCTTGTATCTAGCCAAAATCTGCCTTTCTGGAGCTTTTATCTTTTGCTTCCTATAAATATGTCCAATTCTCTGGACACTTAAGCTATCATGCTCTTCCTATTCAAAGCCAAACCCAAGAAGTCCCTCTTCCTTTTCTCTAACTCCTCAATCCTTGTCAATCTTATACTCAGTGAAAATTGTTCTCTTTAAAGCTGCCAATGATATCTTCATTGCCAAATCTAAGGACTTTTTTTTCTTAGTCTTTGACACAAGGGCATTTGACACTGTTGACCACTCTCCTCTTTTTATGTCTGCAAAACACTCTTAATTCTCTTCCTAAGTGGCACAATGGCTACAGGACTGGGTCTTGAGTCAGGGAGAGCTGAGTTCAAATCCAAATTTCAACACTTAATAACTTTATGACCCTGGGAAAGTCAAAACCTCTGTTTGCCTCAATTCCCTCAACTGTAAAATGGGAATAATAATAGCATCTATTTCCAGGATCATTGTGAGGATCACACTGCATAATATTTATAAAGCATTTCTATGCCCTTTACTTTCTTTTCCTTTCTGGTGACTTCTCAGTTTCCTTTCGCTGAATCACCATCCATGTTCTACTCCCTAACTGGGTCCATAACCCAAGAATCTGTCTAGGGATGGCTACTTTTCTCTCTCAACAGTCTTTCTCAGTGACATCATCAACTCACTTGGGTTTAATTATCATCCCTGTGCAGATGACTTCAAGATCTATCTATCTATCTGTCTTTATTGAGCTCTTACTTCAAAATAACAACTGCCTATTGGATGTTTCCTACTGGATTCCATGTAGATATATCAAGTTCAATATGTCCAAAGTATAATTCATTATCATTCCCATTATGATTGTAGTCATCCAGTTTCATAACCTTAAAGACATCCTTGTCTCCTTATTTTATCTCCTCTAATCAGTTGCCAAATCTTGTCTATTTTAACATGACAGCATCTTTTGTATCCTCCTCTTCATTCATCTAGTCATCTTCCAAGTTCATGCCCTCAGTAACTTTTGCCTAGACCAGTGATGTCAAATTCCAGATAGAAACAGATCCCTGAAAGCCATATATTGACTTAGAAAACCAAAAACTAACATTATCTTCATTGTATTATATTTTGACTTATTTTGTTAAACATTTCCCAGTTTCAGTTTAACCTGGTTCAGCTTCCTCTAGTTTGTGGGCAGCAAGTTTAACACCCCCAGCACTAGACTATTGCAATAAGCTTTTAAACATTCTCTCTGCCCCAAATCTCATGCTCTACATAGCTGCTAAAACGAGATTCCTTAAGTGTTAGAATCCTAATGTTAACTCAACTTGAAACAAGGTGATAACTCAAGGGAGATATTAGAATCCTAGTGTTAACTCAATGGAATTGTTAGTTAGTTCGGAATATTGCCAAGAGTCAGAGAGGAGCACTCTGGGAGATACAGAAGCCCACAAGCCCTCTCTCCAAGGCAAGACAGATTCATTCCATCTTCTACCTTTGTGCTGGCTGGAGGTTGAAGGGAGCAGAGGCAAAGGACTAGTGGCAAGAGCTCTTGGAACCAGGGAGAGAGAAGGCCTCCAGAAAACTAGCCAAGCCCCAAGTGAAGGAGATAAGATTTTGGAAGAGACAATAAAAGACTGTACTTTAATCCCTGACTGCATTTGGGTGATTATTACTTTTAGCTGAAACTAAGGCTGCCTCTAGAAAACCTCCCCAAGAAACCTGCTCCCAGAGAGAACCATTATATTATTTTAAAGAAGAGAAGAACACCACACTTAAGCACAGTTCTGATTACATCATTCTACTGCCCTTTAAGTTCCAGTGGTTTCCTGTTGCACCTAAGATCAAACACAAACTCCTATCTTGGGCATTTATAACCTTTGATATTTAGAGGTAGACTCCAATCTACTTTTTCAGATTTATTACACATAAATATCCCTTTGTGTATTCCATGCACCGGCCTTATTGCTGGTCTTCACACTAGACATTCCATCTCTTACTTTCATGTCTTCACACAGGTTCTTTTTCCCAAATCAAATTTCCAAGAAAAATCTCACTTTTCCAAGAAAAGCTTTCCTGACCGATCTTCCCCTACTCAAATTCCTCTTGTTGTCTGTTTCTTTTTCTATCATCCCATCTCAGTTATTATCAGTAAATGAAGCTGTGCCTTCTATTTATCAGAAACCTGTCAGTCTTCAAGATTTGTGCCCCCAGTTTTATTCAGAATCTCTCAAAAAAGGGCCTATTTGCTCCTACTTCTTACTACTTCTCAGTTCTTTTTTTCCTTTTGTTCGATTTAGATATGAATGAGTAGAGAAAAGCATTCCTAAAGACTTCCTGGACCTTATTTTTCTCATCTGTAAAGTGCATACTGACTGCTTAATAAATGTTTATTGAATTGATCAAAAATGACCTTTAGACTGCCTTCCAGCTAACATTCTATGAATTTCTTTTGGAATAGATTTTTCAGAGCTGATACTGTAGTTTGACTGAGGGCACCATCTCCTGGGCATATGGAGAATTTCACCCTGCCTAATAGCTTTAAACGGCATTACATTTGGGACCTATAATAGGGTTGTTATATGCAAATTTAAGCCATTAAAGTTTATAGCTGCATAAAGGCATTTGGAACACCCTATACTCTTTTTTTTTTTTTTTTTTTAATAGCCTTTTATTTACAAGATATATACATGGGTAACTTTACAGCATTAACAATTGCCAAATCTCTTGTTCCAATTTTTCACCTCTTACCCCCCCCCCCACCCCCTCCCCTAAATGGCAGGATGACCAGTAGATGTTAAATATATTAAAATATAACTTAGATACACAATAAGTATACATGACCAAACCGTTATTTTGCTGTACAAAAAGAATCAGACTCTGAATTATTGTACAATTAGCTTGTGAAGGAAATCAAAAATGCAGGTGTGCATAAATATAGGGATTGGGAATTCAATGTAATGGTTTTTAGTCATCTCCCAGAGTTCTTTTTCTGGGTATAGCTAGGGAACACCCTATACTCAATAATCACGTGAAGAAGGTAAGGAAGAAATTAATATCATCATTTCATGGAGTCTTAGAGAAGTTTATTTATTTACGGTCACAACTGGGTAGAAAGTAGTGGAGATATGGCTTCAATTCCACTTTTCTTTCTTTTTTTTTTATGAACAAAAACTACTCCCCAAAACACTTATCTCCCAATCTCCATTAAAAAAACCCCAAAACAAAATCCCTGCCACAAATATACATAGACAATTGAAACAAACGCCTGCAAAGATAGGACATAGCCGATGCTTCTAATATCTATGTTTGCAGTAGGGTGTGTGTGTGTGTGTGTGTGTGTGTGTGTGTGTGTTATATATGTATATATAGACGTTCACATATATATTACACACACACACATTCACATATATATCACACACACACACACACACACACACACACACACATTCTGTACTTTGAGAACATTATTACATCTCTGCCAAAAGGTGAGTAGTTTGCTTCATTATTATCTTACTCCAAGTTCAGTGACCTTTATCTCATTAGTATATTGTTTCTCTAGGAATAAAAAAAAATAATCATAGGAAATAGAATCCTTACTTCTTAGATACTTGAGATAGAAGAACAATCAATTCTTTTTGAAATTGTAATGACTCTGGGCAAATCACTTTTTTCACTTTTTTTTTTAGTTTATTTTTAGTACTTTTGTTTTATGAATTAAGTTGGGAGAAAAATCAGAAGAAAGGGGAAAAACCATGGGAGAGATTTAAAAAACAGAAAAAAGAAGTGAACATAGTAGCATGTATTGATTTACATTCAGTCTTCTTAGTTCTTTTTTCTTAATTCTGGCATTTTCTGTCCCAAGTCCCTTGGGATTCCTTTGGATCACTGAACTACTGAGAAGAACCCAGCTTTTCATAGTTGATTATCACACATTATTGCTGTTATTGTGTACAATGTTTTCCTGGTTCTGCTTGTCTTGTTCAGCATCAGTTTATATAAATCTTTCCAGGTCTTTCTATAATCATCTTTTTTTTAATGAACAATAATATTCCATTACCTTCATGTACCACAACTTGTTCACTCCAATTTGCTACCACAAAAAGAGCTGCTATAAACAGTTTTGCACTTGTGGGTCCCTTTCCTTCTTTTATGATTTCCTTGGGATACAAATCCAGTAATGGCACTGCCGAATCAAAGGGTATGCACAATTTTATAGCCTTTTGGCTATAAATAACCCAGATTGCTCTCCAGAATGGCTGGATCATTTCACAATTCAACCAACATTGAATTAGTGTTCTGGGCAAGTCACTTAATCCCGATTACATCACCAAAATAATAGATGAATAAATAAATAAAAAGAAATTGTGGTGTTCCCTTTATATATACCCATGTTAATTTTTTCCCTTTCTTTCTTTATACTTTATACAAAAGATTGTATACTGTATACAAAAGATACAAAAGAGTGGAAGGAAGTTAGTTTTTATTTCAGACTACCTCAGTCTCTTTATACACCTCCCATACCCACATACACACACCTTTTCCTCCTTAGTAGAAAGGTTTATATTTGTGTCTTCCAGATTTCTTTCTTGGGAGACTTTCTCATTCCTCCTGGACTTACTTCATCTGTAGAATTTTGATTTATGAGAACCAACCTCTCCTTCCTCTGAACCTTCCAAAATCTGCTTTCCTAAAAATGCCCCAATAGATAAGTTTGCCAAAATAGAAAAGATGGGAACTCTGTAGGGAAATTATCTTTCCATATGAGAAATGGTGATTAAAAAGGAGAACAGACTGCGTGTTGGACATAGATTGTGATGTGCCATAGATCTGGGCAAAGTTTTCCTTGGATTCAGAGGAAGGAAAGATCATAAACTAAAATTCTTCAGAGGAAATTAATTTAGGAAGAATGGGAAGCTCTGGAGAATAACATCTGAAAGACCCAAATGCAAAAAATTTCAATGAGAAGAAAGAGAAAACAGTGTCTAAAGAGATCAAAGTAAATGCAGAGCGATTTTTCAAGAATGTATTGTTGAATTTATATATATTTTTAAAAGGCATGTAGAAGGAACCTGAGACTGGTACAAACATATGGCATAGTCTAGTAGTAGAGTTCATAGAAAACTGGACCTGGAGTCAGGAAGAATAGAATTCAAATACTGACTCAGATAGAGATGTGTGATCCTAAGCAAGCCAGATAATCTCTATTTCCCTGAGTTTCCTTGACTGTAAAGTGAGAATAATAATAATAGCAGCTATTCCCTAAGGTTGTTGTGAAGATAAAAATCAGATGCTATTCCTAAGTGCTTTGCAAACTTCAAATCATTTTATAAATATTAGCTATTATTATTATGGTCTTTTCAGAAGTGTCAGGATTGATAAAGTGCAGAATGACTGGAGGCTACTCAAGAAAGTTAAGGACAATAAAAGGATTTTTAGAATCTATATTGGAAAAAAATCAAAGCAGGAATAGAAATACTATTTTCTATGGGAAGATGATAAAAATGATGAAAAGAAGGAAGAACTACTGTTATTTTCTTTTGTTTTCTCTGTCAAGAAACTGGAAAGAATAGGACAGAGATGCCTATAAGGGAACTGAAACATCAGTAAAGGCAAGGAGATAATAATAATTCACCTACCTGTCTTTGGTGAATTCAGTTCACCAGGCCCAGAGCACATTTAGGTTCCAGAGCATAAAAGTGCTGGTGGATGTGATTTCTGAGACACATCAAATCATCTTTGGAAAACTGGAGAGAAGAGGGAGGTTCCATAAAACTAGGGAAGAACAAACGTCTCAATTTTCAGAAAAGGGAAGATAGTAGAGTCTATAAATTACAGGCTGCTGTTAATTTTCAGCAAAATTCTCGAACTTTATGCTTGGCTCCAAGGGATATGTTCCAGTCCAGCAGGTCTAAGAGTTTTCCTGGTTATCAACATTACAGGGATGTGTAAATGGGAGACTGACCTGATTTAAAAAGTAGTCTAAAATGGATCAATGTCATCTTGGAAGGTCTCTGATGGAATACTTGGAAGGATTTGTTCTTAGTCCTCTGTTGTTTAGCATTTGTATCATGACTTAAATGAAGGCCTTATGGAACTGCTTAATATATTTGTAATTACATAAAGTTAAATTACATAAATAAAATAATTACACAAATTACATAAAGACATAATAGCTAATATAAGATAACAGAATGAAAATATGAAAAGATCTCCACAGGCTACACAACATTGGACCAAATCTAATAAAAAATAATTTTTTTGTACTTGAAACTTTTATTTTATTTTTTTAAACCAAATACAAAATAAGAAAAAAATAGAAAATGAAAATAAGAATAAAATGACACAAAATATTGTCAAGTGTCCAGCAGAACAGGAGGGATGATTCAAAATATATAATGATAAGTTTCTATTTCAAGAAAGCATATATAATAATAGTGAGGATTATATATATTCATGACAGTCTTTTTTTTTTTTTTTTTTTTTTTTGCTGTCTTATAGATTATGGCTTTGTTCTCTGCTTGTGCACTTTTTAATTTATTCTTTTCTCCCTTAACCCTCTCCACCCCCACAACCCCCCAAGAAGATGATAGTTAAGCATGGATATATTTACACAGACACACACAATACATACATAAATATCTGTGTGTGCATATATATGCACATATATATTCATACCCACACAAATATCTAGAGATCCACATGCATACACTTAAATGAATACATACACATGCAAATGTAGACATGCACCTAAATATATTAATATTGCTGACATATAATGTATATTTCTCTCTTGATTAAATAATAAAAAACAAATTTAATAAATATTAGTTATAAATATAATTTAAAGACATATTTAAGTTTCAAAAAAAGTATCATAGGTATAAGATCAGGAGGTCTGACTATGAAGCAGTTCATCTCAAAAAAGTCTGATAGGTTTAGCATGCCAGTTTAATATGAGTCAGCAGTGTGATATTGCTGCCAAAATCCCATTTTACTTTAGGTTGCATTAGGGGAGCCAGAGTACCTAGGTGATGATAATTCCATCTTAGCCTGCTCTTTGATCAGACCATATCAGAAATATTATACTCAATTCTAGATTCCACAGTTTAGAAAGGACATTGAAAAACTGGAATATGTCTGGAAGAAGGTGATTAAAATAATGAAGGGCCTCAAAATTGTTCCATGGAAGTATCAGTTGACTGAAGTGGGAATGTTTACAAGAAGAAAAGCCTTACAAGGATGGAATAAGTATGTAAGAGGGAATAAACTTAGTATACTTGATCTTAGAGATTAGAACTAGAACCATGGAAAGAAACTTCAAAGAGGCAAATTTACTCTTGTAAAAAGAAAAAAACTTTCTAACAATTAGAAATATCCCAAAGTAGAATGGGTTTTATCATAATGCCATAGAGTGAGTTTCTCTTCCCTAGAAGCAAAGGCTGGAGTTTTGTTGGATATATTGTAGAAAACATGCTATAGGTGTCCAGTGTGTGATGCAGTTGAAAGTGTTTTAATTTTAAAATTGGTTTAAAATTCTGGTTCTGCCACTTTTTACCTATGGGTGGCCTTTCTGGGCCTCATCTATAAAATGAGGAGGTTTGATTTTTCTGTCTCTAAAGTTGTGATCATATGACTAGGATTTCCTCTGAGGTCCTTTCCAGATCTGAGATTCTACAATTCTGATGTTCTGTAATTCACAGTGTGAATTATATACTGGAAATTATAATTCTCACAGCAGTCAGGGATTGGTTGTCAAAATATCAAGAGAGAAGATTCCAGCAGATGGATAGTCCAACTGGTAAGTGAATACCTCCATAAAAATTAAACAAGTTTAGAAAGCATAGTAGATTTTGTGATAAGCATTGATTATGTTGGTAAAATCTCTTTGAATAATTCACATTGACTGACTATATAAAGACTATTCACTTTGTCTCTAAAATTACTGTCTCTTGAAAACCAAACAAGAGTTGAGCCATTATTAATATAACTATTTGACAGAACTGAGAATGATGATGATTGCTTAGTAGCTGGGAGAGACATCTGAGAAATGGTTTGATATGAAGCCATTTGAAGTACCTCCCCTAAGGACTTAAGGAAGAATATTATTTATCTGTGATCTGAAGATCTATGTAATATTTATACTCTGAATGCTTTTCATTTGGAGTCATAGAGAGATTGTATGGAGCTATTTTTGTTCTTTACTTTTTGTCTATGAAGAGAATATTAAAAGTGTTAGTCTAAGAGAAAGACAAGATAAAGAATTTTGCCTAGACAGGCTATCTTCAACTTCAACTTATGAAGGAGAGAATTTAACCAATTAATTAATCAACAATTATTAAGTTATTAATATATGGCAGACAGTGCCCTAAGTACTAAGAAAAATAAAGAAAAAGCCAAAACAGTCCTTTCCTTAAGAAAAGAAGATATATTTAATATCTTGAGTGACACTGAATAATATTAAAGTTTCAAGATGTCATACATGCCGATAGTGGCCAACTATTGCCTGCCTCACATTTCATATACAGTGTGATATCTACATTCTGTGGACTACTCACACTGATAGATCTAGTTTCTCAGAGAAAGGAGGTCACCAGGTATTTATACTCACACATATATATATGTCTTTGTTGCTTTCATTTGTTAATAAAATGTATATTTAGTAATTTTAATATTCATTTAAATATAAATAAATAATGGGCAGTTAAGAGGCACAGTGGATGAAGCACTGAAATTGGAAGCAGGAAGACTCATTTTCCTGAATTCAAATTCAAATCCAAATCTCAGACACTTACTAGCTATGTGATACTGGGCAAGTCTCATCCCTGTCTTTCTCAGTTCCTCATCTGTAGAATGACCTGAAAAAAAAAGACAAATCACTCCACTATTTTTGCCAAGAAAACCCCAGATGGGTCCCAAAGAATTTAACACAACTAAAATGACTCAACAATAGATAATTAAGAGGAATTACCCATGGAAAGCACTGGCATTCAAGGTGGGTGGGTTCAGGAGATACATTAGTAAGTGAGTATAACCATTCACAAGATTTTACTAGAATTGCTAAAATAGCAGTAGCCACCTCTTAGGAGAATCAATCTGCTAACATGGGTACAAGTTGGGAGACTGAGCCCCAGAGATATAGGGACCCACTAACATTAGGTGCTAAGATGGAAGAATAGAGTTGAAAGCAAGTTGAGTTTCTACCCACATGTGAATTAAGGAAATGATGTATTTAAAATTGCTTCAGACTACATTGGGTGCTGATGTAAAATTGAATAACTAGTCTGTCTCTTATGAATTTCAAGGTGTAGTGCTTGGGAAAGTAAAAGAGTGAACAATTAAGTAAAGTTTGGGAAGTTTCCAATTTTTTTGAATCTGGTGACCTGAGATTCTTTTTTATTTCCTTCTGAAGGCAGTAAGGGACAAGTATTCCACAAGAGTGGTTTATTGGCAAGTGGATACTCAGTAGGGTCCTGCTCTGCTTTGGAATTAGGACACAGAATACATAAGGGAGGGGATGTGTGCAATGATAATGTGACTTGTAGAATTAGTCTAAGTGCTCTGTCTCTAAATTCAAATCTTCTTCTCATCGGAAAAAGAGCCCCAGCTGCAATTGTTATACCTTACAGCTGCAAGAGATATCCACACTGATCACAATAGGACTTCCCTCATTTGCTTCATCACAGAGAATCTGAAAACAAATGGCACAAGATATCAATTTTTTTTTCCTTTCTGGAAGGTAGAATTACAAAAAAGGCAATATTTTAATATCCCTTCCATCCAGATATGATCTAAGGGGCAAAAAACTCAGGTCCTCCTTTTTTCTCCCCTAAAAGGAGAACATCTACCAGTCTGCTTCAGCACCTGAAATTCTACCACTGGAAATTTATTCTATTGAGTTAAGACTTTCTCTATAACAAGATCATAGTTTATTGTTGGTAGAGACTAGTTGAAATCATCTAGTGCAACCATTTTAACTGTTTAGAGATGAGGAAAGTGGGATCTGGAAGAGCAAAAAGACTTTCCCAAGCCTGCACAGAGGCAGAGCTGACACTCAAACCATAGTCTTACTAATGTATTATACTATAATGCCCAGAAGTACTCTTTTAAAATGGAAAGATTCTTGTGCTAACAATGTAGGAACATTTTCCTTACAGTAAAGCCTTACTCTACCTCTGTGCAATTTTCTCCCATCATACATAGCTTTTTCCTCTTATATACACATATTACGTATAAATTATATATATGCATACACACACACATACATATATATATATACCTAATGAAGGAGACTGATCATTAAGGGGCAGTCCTTGGAGCATACAGAGTTTACTTCTTATCATGGGAAAACTTGGTAAAATGGCCTCTAGAAATGCTTGATGGAGGGGTGGTCTTTGATTTCTCAACATCAGACATGTATAATTTTTCTTTGATCTTTACTATTGGGTTATTTTGTGAGGATAAAAAGTCTTTTAATTGATTTTTTGCTTTTGTTCAATCATTTCAGTCAAGTCCAACTCTTCATGACCCCATTTTGTGGTTTTCTTGGTATTATCATTTTCTTCTCTAGTTTATTTTACAGATGAGGAAACTGAGGAAAACAGGATTAAGTGACTTGTCCAGGATCACACAGCTAGTAAGTGTCTGAGGATGAGTTTGAAATCAGGTTTTCCTGACTTCAGGTCTGGTAATCCAACCACTACGCTTCTTAGTTCCCCCTTTAATTAACTTCGAAGCTGAAAATGAGTATGTATATAAAAGATTTCATAATAACCTCTACTTATTTCCCTCTGGTAACTATTGAATGAAAAAAAAGTGCAAGTCTAAAAGTAAACGAGGTCACACAGCTAGGTTACGTATCTGAGACTAGATTTGAATTCAGATCTTCCTAATGCCAGGGCCCTATCCACTGTTCTACCTAACTTTTCCCTTTTGTTTCTATTGTATTTATTGTTCTCTGATCCCAGGTGAATGAGTCTCAGAGATGGAGTAATTTTGTGAATTTAGAAAATCAGAAAAAGCAACAGAGGTCTAACAACTGGAGTCTATAGTAAAGTTTGCTATGGCCATAGCAGCCAGGCCTGGTGAGGAGCCAGCCCTGAGGAACAACTCTGAACTTGATGAAAGGGAATGCTTTGTAACAACAACTTTAAGTTTGAGTTCACTGTTCAGAGCAAAAGGTGGAAGAAGAGAATTGGCTCCTGATTTAGGAAATTTTTATTTCATATCTTACTTCATATGACATCAATATCATAAGAATTAATATCCTCTCCATATATATTTATGTAAAAGTTAATTGGTGTTAATTAGCTATCATTAATATTAAGAATAATACTCTGATATTCTTTTGAATACTGATATTAATGCATACCATTTGTCCATCTGCCTAGAAGATGAGTACTCATCTCTGGGTATTGAGTACTCACTGATTTTGATGATATTGAATAGATATTGACAGATTGGTTGGTATTGGTTATAATATAACAGATAAGGTCTCAAGAGGGATATATTGTATACATGATTTCCCTATATGTTTGCCTTTTATAGTCTGTTCTCTTTTTTTCTGTTTTTCTAGCATCTCTCAATGCATTGAGAAATGAAGAAAGTCTCTCTTTTCTACCCTTCACATAGGCACACAGCACTGAGTCATTTTCTCTCCACTAATTACAAGAGACACATGCAAGTGGTCTAGGTTTGAACCCAGAGTTATGTAGTTTTTAATGACCATGTGATTTATCAAAAAAAAAAATAGACTTCCCTCTGATCCTCTTGCCCTTTACTCTGTCTGCCAGAAAATGAGGAAGTAGATGAAGAAAGGGATTGAGAGTTCAAAATTTACTAAGACTTACTTGGAAAGTACTTTGAAAAATAGAGGTAGGAGAGAAGTCCTTAGATTACCAATTATCTATTCCTTGATCTCCCCAAGGTTGGGAAGGTGGGCCACAAATTTTTCACTTTTGTCTGTTTCCTCCTATCAATTTATCTCCCCTTGACCTGTCCCCAGCTTTGGATCCTTGCCTAGTTTCAGCACAACTCTCCAGGATCAGTATTAGTTCTGCCTTGACCCTTCCCCAGAAGGGCAACAGTACCAGTAACAACAGGGGTCTACAATTGTATGGCAACCATGGCCTCCAAGGTCTCTAGTCTCTCAGAAACCTCTCCTATCCTGGCCACATTGAAGGAAAAGCCTCAAATAGCCAGAAGGGACATCTAGCTTTGTCCCATAGCTGGGACATCTATGGACCATACTATCCTTCTCCTGGAAACACATTGTTCAGGAGAACAAGTGCAGGTTTACACCCAAACTCTCATCCTACCTTTTGACTTCATACCCTGGGAGAATAAATTTCACTATGTTTTAAAATTGGAACCATTGCTTTTGTGGGGAATGGGGAAAGACACAAGAAACTGGAGTGGAGAATTTTGAATATAGCCTAAATTGTCAAGATCACCACTATATTCTGTCTTGCTCCAGCCAAGAAGCTATATCAAAACTGTTCCATTACATTGTTCCTCATTTCTTAATTTTATTCCATTGTGTCATTTTCCAACTAGTCCCCAAACAGGGTTTTTGGGTTAAATCCAGATGGAAGCACACAATTTGAAAATTCTTCATTTTCTTGTATTTGTGTGTTTCTGTGGGAGCCACAAAACTGTCACAGTGATGGTCACTTGTTATGCCAGGCAAAGGGAGGAAAGAAGCCTAGAATAAAAAAAAGAAATGAGTTTGTTATCTACAATCACAATTTTAGGACAAGGTAAATAGATTGATTCATGTCCTTGAAGTGCTATACTCAAACAATATCAAAAGAGAATATATCTGAGGTTAGAATTGGACCCAGAATAATTATACTTAATAATGATTATAGCAGCAATTATAAAATTGCTGTACTGATTACTGAGAGAACCAGCCAGGGCTTTGTGAGGTCAATATACCAGTGCACAGAAATGTAGAAAATAATATAATTACAGAATGACAGAGACAAAAAACTCCAGAGTTGGAATCGACCTCAGAGGCCATCTATTTTAAATCCTACCTGAACCAAAATCTCTACAGCATTCTGAAGGTTAACCAACCTCTGCTTGAAGACCTCTACTAAAAAAAAAAGAGCTTGCTATCTCACTAGGTTGCCCATTCCACTTTTGAATTACTGAGATAGTTAGAAAATTGTTTTTCTCTTATGGAGTCAAATTTTTATTTCTCTGCAGCTCCCACTTCTGCCATTTGGGATCCCGAAGAATGAGGCAAATGCTTCAATAATATGATAACCTTTCAAATACATGCAGAAAAGACTTCTAGTTCAGATGAAAAAATGAAAGTTTTTGGTTCAGCCCAGCTCCTCTAAAAAATAACCCATCAGATTTTTTTCTAAATAGTATTTTTTCCAATTACACATAAAGATAATTTTCAACATTCATTTTAGTAAAATTTTGAGTTTCAAATTTTTCTCCCTTTCTCCTTTCTCTTTCCCTTCCCCAAGATGTCAAGCAATCTGATATAAGTTATATATGCCAGCAGAGATTTTTTAAAGGGCACGAGATTAAGCAATGATCAGTAAAATTAAAGGGAAACACTTGTAAATTCCATTCAGTATAAGACTTCACAAGGAGCTGGCCAGAAATCTGCAGGCACTCAAAGTGTGGTTATGGGGAGGAGTTTGAAGGACACAATTGAAGGCAAACAGGGCTTAAAGGGCTTGAAGGCACCATATTAAACATTAGGGATACAAAAAGAAGTAAAAGATAAGAGTTTTTTTTAAAGGGGGGGTGTAAAAAGACTCTCCTCAAATTGCCCCAACTATTTATCAGTAATGATTTTGACTTTAGGCTTTCTGGAATTTATTTTCTCCCATACTCCAGGATTTCCAAATGTTGTTACTCTCCAGTGAAGTCTCCAATGTTTAGTATGATGCACATACTAGATGCTTACAGATATTTATTGGTTTATCAACTGAGAGAATGGGATTAAGGAAGCTGGATATGGAGGTGAATTGTCTCTACTTGCCACTTCCTCTAATTACATCTTTCAGGAAGGGGTCCTGATCTATGTATTGCCACTGGATCCAGATGGCTCTGGAGGGGAAAGTGAGACAGGTGACCTTGCTCAGTCCTTCCTCACTCAAATCCAATTCACTTGGACAGTCACGGTCCTCTTTGAGAAGGAAGGATAAACAACGGCAATAACAACAACAGGATGTTTCAGGATGCTCAGGAGAGCTGTGGCTGGAATATAACAAGGCTTGTCAAACTGTTTCTCTCTGGGAGGAATGAGAAAGCTAGAGATGTGCTTTCGTTCTCCTCACCTTTGCTCCGTCTGCCTGAGACAGCAGATATTTGCTTTCAACTTTCTCTCTTCTTTAAATCTGTTCATAATTTCTTATTTTTTGTTGTTCTGCTGTTTGAATTATATCTGACTCTTTGTGACCCCATTTGAGGTTTTCTTGGCAAAGATGCTGGGGTAGTTTGCCAGTTCCTTCTCCAGCTCATTAGAAAGATGAAGAAACTGAGGCAAAAAAAATTAAGTGACTTGCTCAGAAGTCCCACAGCTATTAAGTATCTGAGGCCAGTTTTGTGCTCATTTTTTATTGACTCCAAGTCCCTGCTCTATCCACTGAATTGCCTAGTTGAAAAAAAAATACTTATTTAATTAGTACTTTAAAACCAGCTTACTTTAGATAAGCAGTTATGACTGACCATAACTGCTTTTTATTGGTGTGTTTCTTTTTAGGAAGCAGAGGGATTATCAAAATGGTATATAAAGACAATGGAGAAGGGGTTCAAACTCTAGTCCAAAGCACCAGGCTCTTTCCAAACGAAAGAGAATCTTATGGTTTTGATTTAGTAATATTGAATAAATTTCCTAAAGAAGAGGAAAGCTGAATTTTCTCTTAGGACTATGATAAATTCCTGTTATTCATCTGCTAAATGAATCCTTTTAGCTAAAGGAGAATAGAGGACATGGAGAAAATATGCCAACTGGAGCAATGCTTTAAAAAAATTCATCATGTTCAGAAAAGATCCTGTGGGTATGCTTTTACATTCAATAGTGAGATCCTAGACCCTGAAGATTTGTAGCTTGTGAAATTCTTGAGTAATGTTAAGCAAACCAAAGTCTTTTTCTTCCTTGAGACTGTCAATAGACAAAGTTGCTAAAAATGCCACATTTTCCAAAAACACAGTGATGTCAATGGATCAAAAATTTAGAGCTACAAGGGACTTTAATTCTTTAGTCCAGCCTTCTCACTTCAAAAATGAGGAAACCAAGACCCATAGAGGTCAAGTGAATTACCCAATGTGACAAAGATAATAAATAGCACAATTGAAATCTAAGACAAAGACAAAATCCAGCATGGTTTTTTAAAAGATATAAAACATAAAGACCATCATTTATTTGGAAATGGAATAATATTACTTAATGTCTAGATTGATTTTTAAATAATTTGAAAATTAAAAATATATTGAAGTATGATTTTTTTAAACTTCACTAAAAGTGAATTAATTTTAAAGGTCTGGTCGAAAAATAGTCACTTTAGAGAAATTTTCATATTGAAATAATACACCAGACATAAAACAATCTATCCTGACAATACTTTTAAAAGAGATGTGAGGAGGTATACTAGATTGTATTAAATTTTATCAAAGTTACATGAAAGGGAAATCTGAATTCTTTGCCTGTGTTTTAAAGAGTATATGATTTTAAGGAACTCAAGCCATGGATCTAACAAAAATGGGGGGGGGCAGAAGGAATTGAAAATTACAAATCAGAGCCCCTCAAAATTGGAAGAAACTTTAGAGAGTTTCTTTGTCAGGATGTGGATAACATTATGTTATCTTTTCTCTAAATTGTGGTTAGTCATTGAGGTCTTGAGTGTTTCAAAGTTTTTTTTTTTTTTATAATGTTGTTATTATATAAATAATTTTCCTTATTCTGTTCACTTCACTCTTCCTCCATTTATATGTATTCCCAACTTTCTCTGAAACCATTTCTTTCACCATTTCTTTCATCATTTCTTATGTAAAATAAATTTAATTATATTCAAATACCATGATTTGTTTAATCCTTTCCCAGTTGATGGGCATTCCTTTAGTTTCTAGTTCTTCGCAACACACAAGAAGTTGCTACAAAATTTTTGTACAGATGAACCCTTTTCCTTTTTTTTTTTTTAATCACTTTTGTCTATAGGCTTAGTGTATAGGCCTTTAGTTAAAGTGAGTCAAAGGTTTGAAAAATTTTAGTTATTGGGGCACATTACCAAATTGCTTCCAGAAAGCTCGAACCAATTCATTACTCCAATAAGAGTGCACTACTGTGCCTGTCTTTCTTCTGTTCCTCTAACAATTGACATTTTCCTTTTTTGGCATCTTTTTTAATCTGATGGAAATGAAGTAGAAACTCAGAGTTACCTTAGTTTAACCTGCATTTCTCAAATTATTGGTGATTTGGAGGTTTTTTTAATACAGTTGTTGACAATTTGGATTCTTTCCTTTGAAAACAGCCTCTTTATATACTTTGATCATTTATTTATGCATCAGAGAATGACTCTTGTTCCTATAAATTTGAAGCAGTTCTTTATATATTTTGGATACAAAGCCTTTATCAGAGAAATCTGATACTAAGATTTTCCCCAATTACGTGTTTTCCTTCTAATTTTAACTATGCTGGTTTTGTTTATGCAAAAGCATTTCAATTTTATGTCAACTAAATTGTTCATTTTCTCTTTTGTGATATTCTCTATTCTTTAGTCATAAACGCTTCCCTTATCCATAGATCTGAAGAGTAATTTCTTTTTTGTTCCCATAATTTGCTTAAGATATCACCTTTTATGTCTGCAATTTATCCACTGGAAGTTTATCTTGGCATATGCTAATATTATTGTTGAGAAGCAT
The DNA here is from genome assembly GCF_902635505.1 of Sarcophilus harrisii. Lineage (NCBI taxonomy): Eukaryota > Metazoa > Chordata > Mammalia > Dasyuromorphia > Dasyuridae > Sarcophilus > Sarcophilus harrisii. The sequence goes on from NC_045426.1 coordinate 350,568,482, forward strand.
AGTTTGGTCCCTAGTTTCATGGTGCTGTAGAGAGAGTTCTAGACTTGGAGCCAGAAGATATGGGTTTAAAATCTGCCTTATTAAGCCTTGTGATTATGTTCAGATCATTTTCTCATTTGTAAAATAGGTATGAGAGATACACGATGGGTAGAATGCAAGTCTTTTAATAAAGAAGATTTGCATTCAAGTCCTGTCATTGTCACATACTGGCTTTGTGACTCTAGACTTGTCAGCCACTTGATTTTTCATTAACTCCAAGCACTGAAATTGAAAGTCCACATACAAATGCTGAGCTGCATTGGTAGGTATACTTTCTTCATTGCCAGTTCTCAATACCATTAAAATCAGAGGTCTAGTCCAAAGTCATCATCCCCATCCCCATCATCATCATCATCATCAACATCAACATCAACAACAAGAGTATTCTGTTCCATTTTTAGATAGCTCTAATGGGTAAGGAAGTTAAATGATGCAAGCTCTGAACTCAAAGTCAGGAGGACCTGAATTCAAATCCTAACTTCAGGTAAATTACATAATCTCTCTCAATCTCTGTTTTATCAACTGTTAAATGGGAATAACAATAACACTTAGCTTTACAAAGTGGCCATGAGATTCTGATGAGATGAAATATACAAAAAGTTTTGCAAACTTTTAAGTGTTATATTGGGTGTCCCAAAAAGCTTTAATATAATATATTTTATATATTACATAATATAAATTATATATTTGAAATGCAATGAAACTTTTTGAATTTCCTGTATAAATTCTAGCTATAGTTATTATTATTAAGTTTTTCTTTATGTGGAATCAAAATCTGCTTTTCCACAACTTCTCCTTATTGCCTGTACATCTAGTATTTAAAGAGCACTCTGTACATCTCCCCCCAACACACACACATCTTCTCTTTGTCAAGCTTAGCATTCCTGCTTTCTTCAACTGATCCCCTATGGTATGGTTTTCAATACCTTCACAGTGTTGCTTGCCCTCCTCTTGGCATATTTATATTTGTCAAAGTATTCCCTAGATCGTGGCCCCGAGAACTTGACAGAAATGCACAGAGCACAGATCTAGGAATCTGAAGAAGACAGAATAGTGTACTTTAAAGACTTAATTTGTCAATAAAAACCTATGCCTGAATATTATCTCTCTTCTAATTACTTTGTGATCTCAGGCGAGTCTCTTAACTTTCTCAGTTTCCCAGTTCAGTGTACAGGTTGAACTGGCTGATCATGAAGTGTCCCTTGCAGCTCCAAGTTCTTTGATATGTATCTCAAACTATTTGCAGTAGGGTTTGTAGTGTACTAAACCACCAAAATCTTCACAAAATCAGTCATCCAAAGCTGGAAAGCATATTAGAGGTCACCTAGTCCAGTCATGACCAAATAAAAGTGATCTCTCTACATCCCTGGTTATCCAGGAATTCATTTATTTCTCATAGCAGCCAATTTGCTTTGGGGCAACTAGAATTTCAGATGTTTTTTCTTTATAAAGCGGAAATCTGCCTACCTATAACCCCACTCAATGCTCCTAGTTCTGGTTTCTGGGATTCAACACAATAAATTCAATCCATATATTGCATATTAATCCTGTAAATACTTAAAAACAATTCTCATAGTCTTGCCCAAACTAAGCATCTTCATGTGATTCAGTCTTCTCATTCAACATAGTATCCAGTCCCTACCATTCTCTCCATTCTGAATGTGATACCCAAATTTGAACCTAATGCCTCAAATATAGACTGATTTAGGTCAGAATAAAATAAGATTTTCATCTTGGACTCTTTCCTTTTATTAAAACAGTCTAAAATCATGGTCACTTGTTTTGTGTGTGAGAAATAATTTATCTGGACCCCTACTCTATTCCAATTACCATAATATTAAAGTTCTGTATATTAGGCCCTAGAGTTATGAGCTTCAAATTCTAAGTTTGCTTACTCAATTATAGGAAGTTAACTAGAGCCCCATCACTCTTATTTTTCCTTGTCATGGTGATCAAGTCCAATGCAGCAGAGGTGGTTTGACTACATAGAAAGCCCCCAAAACATTTTTTGTACCTATGGGATCAATTACTTGTTCAATGGGAGCAGGTGGCCATCTTATGACCAATTAGGTCACTGACTGTGATAATTTTAAACTCTTTCCTCCTGCTTAACCAAAGGAGAAGGCAGTCCATCGTGAGTGGAGATATTCCTTGTTTCCCCAACTTGTGACTTTGCTGACATATTATTTTGCTTATTTTAGCTTATGTTTCCCATGTTAATTATGAAATTATTCTGTATTTGCTAACATTGTTCTTGAATATCTGAACATTTAGCCCTATAAAAATAAGATTCTGGAAGGAGGAGGTATCTCAGTTCATGAGGAAGATCTGAGGTCCACTTCATTAGAACCATGGACCATTTAATAAAGTTCCTTTGGTTCAGAGCTCTGCCTCAATCTCTTTTATTATAAGTGGGATTTTATTAGTTAATTAATCCCCACAAGCCCTACCACTGACTCCTATTTCCCTTATAATCCACTAAAACCTCTATATATTTTTCACAAGAAAATTTTTAAAATTAATTTTTATTTTGAACTTACCCAATAGAATGGACATTTGCCTATACATAGTAAAATAGAAAAAAGATTTTACATAAAATTTAAATTCTCTATTATATACAATTTGATTTTCTTCTGAAGTATTTAATAAGTTTAATCTGTATCTTTCAAATCTATATTGTGATCTGTCTTCTTTTGGATTTTCTTATTTAATAAATTTAACCTGCATCTTTCAAGATTATACTGTGATCTGTCTTCTTTCTGATATTCTTTACATCATCATGCTAAGATAACTAAAAATCTTCCAGGCAGATTGGCTTGACTAGCTTAGATTTATTTATTCATGTTATTTGTTATTATTTATGCCTGCTCCATCAGATACTTGAACTTTACATATATCTGTATTACACTTCATTTTGTGACATGCAGTCCATTTTTTAGAAATTCCATTTGAGATCTCTTTGGATACTAAGTGTCATCCAACTGTAAGTTATCCCTCCTAGCTTTGGGGTATTTGAAAATGTGATGCCTTCAATCTAAGTCATTGCTAAAAGTACTGATTGAGTAGCTCAGACCTAAGGGTAATTAGTTCCCTGTGGTAATAAACTAGAGCCTCCTTTCAGGTTTTCATTGAATCTTTAGTGGATCTAGCCATTCAATCAGAACTGAAGCCATTTAACTCTACATCACCTCACATTTCATCTACCAGGAAAGCTTGAGAGATTGTCAATTGGTAGATGATATATCTAGATTTCTTGAAGAATTGACAATCATGGGAGATAGGACACTATACACAGAAGCAATTGGATAGAGCCATAGGCTTGCACTCAAGAAGACCTGAGTTCAGATCCTGCTGCATATATTTATAAGCTGTGTAATCAAGTTATTTAAGTTCAATAAAACTCAATTTTCTTATCTGTAAATTAAGGGTAATAACAGTATCTACCTTAAAGGGTGTTGTGAGGATCAACTGAAATAGTATATATAAAGTTCTTTGCAAATATAAAAATGGTATGTAAAATATAATTTTACTAGATATTAGTATTATTTTAGGTGCATAAGGAGAAAAAACAAAATGCTAAGGTTAGTCTCTAGCATACTGATCTTATAGATCATCTACTGAGACAGATGTGGTGAAAAGACTTTTCTAAGTTTATATGAGGCATAAGGAGGAGAACCAGGATTTGAAAACAGGCCTTTGGTACCAATCCCAAGTCTTCAATACTTAAGAAGATCAACAGGGAGCCTTCTTGGAGGAGGTGGTGAATTTAGAGAGACTACAAATTTCTGACCTACTCTGTCATCTTCCCAGAATGCATCAGCCCATTTCCAATCATCTTTAAGGGTTGTATAGGAATTGAACAAAGAATGGGAAGGAAGGAAAACATTCTAGACATTTGGAACAGAATGAGAAAAGACATGATGATAGAAGAGAACAGGGTATTTTCAGGGGTCTGTGAGTTGTTTGACTTGCACGTAGAGTTGTGCAAGGAGGAAAGCAATAGGAGAGAAGTCTGGGAAAGTAAACTGGGACTAGATTACAGAAAGTTTTGCATCCCAAAGAGGAATTTGAACTTTGCTTGGTAGACAATAGGAGCTACTGAAGATATTATAGCAGAGATGTACCATGGCCCATCTGTGTGCTGAGAAGTTTATTCTGCCAGAAGTACAGTGGACTGATCATAGGGGAAAGAAAGAGAAAACTGGGCAATGTTAGGAGGCTAATATATTAGTCTAGGTGAGTGGTAGTAAAAAATAATTTTGTAATGTTCTAAGGTATATAAAGTACTTTCTATACATTATCTCTTTGGAACCTTAGAGCAAGCTAGTAGGGATAGATAAAACAGAAAATATTAATCCCTTTTTGCAAATGAGAAAATCAAGACTCCAGAATGTTAAATGATACATTCATGTAGCTAGTGAGTGTCACAGTGTTTGAACCAGGTCTTCCTGACTTTCATACTGAAGTGTAGTGGAATGAATAAAGAGGAGAAATAGAAACAGGTGTGAAGACAGTAGAATCCTGTGTGGCTAACTTGCCTCATTGGAATCAGGAAGATTTGAGTGTCACTTACTACCTGTGTGATAATGCGTAACACAATTACACTCAGTTTTCACATCAGTAAAATGAGAGGAATGACGCTTTTTACTATCTACTGTACAAAGTTGTAAGGAAAATGTTTTATAAACTTTAAAGTAGAAATTTCAGGGCTAGAATCAATCTTAATATTTTTACTGCATATTTATTAGGTTATTGTGAGACTGAAACAAGCTCATGTTTGTAAACTCTAAACTTTAAGCTCTATTGGGGTTCCATGTGAATGGTATTTCTGACCCAAAGAGAGGTAGTTTAAAGCAGCTATAGCAGTTTGCTATATCTATGAAGGCCAGGAGGTGGCAACCTAAGCTAGAGTCACAGCAGTTCTCTCAACTGATCATGTACAAATGCAAACAGACATTTCCCTCATGCTGAGTTGGCCAGAGCTCCATAATATCTCCCAAATAAAGCATTTGTTATCTCAATGGCCCACAGTGTTCGCACTCACTTGGATTCCAATTTTACTTCTCTTCTCAAAATAGCACCAAAGAACTCATTACCTTTCCATAGAGACTAAATTCAATTATTATAATAGAATTTAACTCATTTGAACCTAATTTGAAATGAAATTGAAAAGAAGAAATGTGTTATACTCCTCTTAGTAAAAGATGAATTGTCAACTTTCTTATTCTGTCATCTGTTCCCACAGAGGTTTAGAGGTACCTTCCTGCATAGCTGACTCAGAGTGACTTTTGGTAATGAAGAGAAGTTGTAAAAACTTACAAAATCCCTTCCAGTGTGCAGTGCCCCACTGCACCCCTTTTAAGTGGGGTAGTGTACGCTGATGATTAGGAAATGTCTGGGGGTAAAAGAGACTTAACATTAGTAAGAGAAAGTCTCAGGATAGGGACATTGCTACTGCCAGCAGGGGAAAAGTAACTTCAAAAGACATACTAAATGCCTTAGTCTAAGTAGTTGACTTGTTGGACTGTGTTTTGAAAGAGTTTTGACCCTAGGACTGAGACAGATATTCTAACAAACAGAAACAGAGATAGAGAGACAGAAATGGAGACTGTATAGTTGATACCCTGTAGATTAGAAGACCTAGCACAATGGGGATGGGTTGGGAGGTTAAGTGTGATCAAAGAAGGAGGGGAAGAAGAAATATTAACTTCTGGTAATGGTACCTTCTGGTACAGAAGGTACCACCGGTCTTGCAGTGTTAGAGACCACTTGTGAAACCACTTTACACTTCACTTCCTTTATCCTTACAACCTTGGGAGAAAGATGCTATTGTCAACCCCATTTTACATATGAGGAATTGAGACAAACAGAAATTAGGGTACTTGCTCAGAATCACACAGTTAGTGTATGAGGAAGGATTTAAAATCATTTTCCCATCAAGCCATTCTCCAATTGATAAATGGTCAAAGGATATGAACAGACAATTCTCAGATGAAGAAATTGAAACTATTTCTAGCCATATGAAAAGATGCTCCAAGTCATTATTAATCAGAGAAATGCCATATTTAAGACAACTCTGAGATACCACTACACACCTCTCAGACTGGCTAGAATGACAGGGAAAGATAATGTGGAATGTTGGAAGGGATGTGGGAAAACTGGGACACTGATACATTGTTGGTAGAATTGTGAATGAATCCAACCATTCTGGAGAGCAGTTTGGAACTATGCTTAAAAAGTTATCAAACTGTGCATACCCTTTGATCCAGCAGTGTTTCTACTGGGCTTATATCCCGAAGAGATCTTAAAGAAGGGAAAAGGACCTGTATGTGCAAGAATGTTTATAGCAACCCTCTTTGTAGTGGCCAGAAACTGGAAACTGAGTGGATGCCCATCAATTGGAGAATGGCTGAATAAATTGTGGTATATGAATATTATGGGATATTATTGTTCTGTAAGAAATGACCAGCAGGATCAATACAGAGAGGTTTGGAGAGACTTACATGAACTGATGCTGAGTGAAATGAGCAGGACCAGGAGATCATTATATACTTCAACAACAATACTATACGATGATCAATTCTGATGGACCTGGCCATCCTCAGCAATGAGATGAACCAAATCAGTTCCAATGGAGCAGGAATAAACTGAACCAGATACACCCAGCAAAAGAACTCTGGGAGATGACTAAGAACCATTACATTGAATTCCCAATCCCTCTATTTTTGTCCACCTGCATTTTTTATTTCCTTCACAGGCTAATTGTACACTATTTCAAAATCCAATTCTTTTTGTATAGCAAAATAACTATATGGACATGTGTACTTACATTGTATTTAATTTATACTTTAACATATTTAACATGTATTGGTCTACTTGCCATCTGGGGAAGGAGTGGGTGGAAGGAAGGGAAAAATTGGAACAAAAGGTTTTGCAATTGTCAGTGCTGAAAAATTACTATGCATATATCTTGTAAATAAAAAGTTATACTAAAAATAGGAAAAAAATCATTTTCCCTTTCATTTGAGTTAGCCACAAATCCTCCCTATTTATTTGCAACTACCCACACTTCTCCATGATCCCTTTGCATATGTAGTATTCCTAACAATAGTGTGTATGTTTATGGCAGATTGGGTACTGAGTCTGTGCAAGAATGTGTTTTCAGTACTCTTCTTACTACAGTAGAGCATTAAATTCCTTTAAATTGTGCGCTCTGTTTAAGTTAACCAATTGGTGAAGGTTCCTGAGCTATGGTTTTTGAGTGGGTACAGCTCTAAAGAATACCTTAAACCTGAGATAGTTTTGCTGGAGGCTCATGTATGTTGTACTTGTGTAACACAATACCTTAAACCTGAGATAGTTTTGCTGGAGGCTCACGTATGTTGTACTTGTGTAACACGTTTTTCCTTATTGGTCAGTCAAGTCTAGGACACCAAGTGTCTTAATAATCTTCCCCTTTTAAAAAATAAAATGATTGTCATTCACATCTACCTCACCCTCTCTGCCAGTTTCAGTATTATGAACTGTCACGGGCCATTCATCCATACCAACTCTGCCCTCATTCCCCAAGACAAAGGGAGTAAGGAATTTAGGGCAAGGGGAAAACAAAAAACAAACAAACAAATAAACAAAAGACAAAACATTGAACTAACTTCTCTGCATGTCATCTAGGGCTTCAGAATCTTCTTAGTTGTGAAATGTGGTTGGCTTGATGGAGGTATGACTGGCAGCCACAAAAGGTATTGTGGCTCTATTGTACAAATGCTTCTTTGCCAGGCACTTCCAGGGAAGGATCCTGCCATTCAAGTTTCATCAATGCAGAAAGGAGAAACACTTTGTATGAAGTCTTTCAGTCAGAAGCAAAGAGTTAGCAGCAACCCCCTCATTTCTTTCCTTGGAGACCAGGAGGCTTTCCCACTACCTTTGCAAGAAAAGCTTTGCAGAGACCATGATAATGTGGTGATTCCATGTATGCCATTGAAATGATTCTCTTAGCCCATCAAGATTTGATCTTATCTGTCAAATATTTTAAATGGACACCTTACCTCAGGATCCATAAGATCTAACATTATAAAGGATCTTAGAGATATGTAGTTTTTCCCCTTTTTATTTTATGGACAAGGACTTATCCAAAGTCACATAACTTTGAAGTGTTGGATCCAGGATTTGGAAATCATCACTTTTTTTCCTGAGGCAATTGGGGGTGACTTGCCCAGAAACACACAGTCAGGAAATGTTAAGTGTCTGAGGCCAGATTTGAACTCAGGTCTTCCTGACTTTGGGGCTGATGCTCTATTCACTACACCAACTAGCTGCCCCTTCAATCATCATTCTTAAAGGAGACCTTTCCCTCTGCTTTCCCCTTCTTCCTTTTTCCTGAATCCTTACCCCTAGCTCCTAGTGCCTGCTTCATATTCCTGAAAAAAATTCACTTTGTATTCATTTTGCATATTTAAGGAGCCATAACCCCCTACCCATTCATGAGAGAGAGAGAGAGAGAGAGAGAGAGAGAGAGAGAGAGAATTTGTTTATCTGTGTACATGCTCTTTCCTTGAAGGTAAGAGATATTTATTTTTTGTATCCCAATGCCTAATAAATGCTTTTTGATTGATTGTCATGATTCTAAATTTTTTTCAAATCTGCAGGGAAGTTTCTTTTTAAAAAAAAGTTCTAAAGCTGGTGGGGATAAGAAAAATTAAGGGAGTATTCTGTTTCTAGAGTTTTGTTTAGGGCTAAGGGAACAAACTAAAAGATAGAAAGGAATTGGGAACTGAAAAAACATATACAGCTCCGGCATTTGTTGCACTTAGTAAGCATGATTACTCCTCTCATCCAAGGTAATTAGTTACCAGAAGTGCCTTCAGAATGAATGGTTTTGTTATTTTCCTTGAAAAATTATTCCACAAAGCACTCCTGGTTCCTGATTAAGATCATCTATGGTTTAAAAAGGGAATAGTATATTTTCCTACATTTCACTGATGATTATACTATGTGTGTCTGGGCTGGGTTAAAGTGTTTTCTGATGATTAACTACCCCCAGAGGAAAATCCAAGGTGGGCTTTGTGGGGCTAGAAAATTGTAATGGGCTGCCTAAAGTGTCTGTTGCTGCACCTCTGATCATAACCACGGGCTGAATTACCCACAGTCGCCAGCCCTGTCCCACACAATACAAGGCTTTGCTCAGAGAACATATTTGAAAAACATTTATTGCCTCCCTATAGTGTTTTTCTTCTTTATTACCCTGCTCGGCTAAAAGGATTTCTAACCTGCCTCACCCTTTCTTTTTAATACACCCTTCTTTTCTCACTGCATATCCTCTGGTGGCCCACAGCTATCTTGAGTCTGCCCAGTGGGCTTGGCTTCTCACAGAATTTGGCACTAGATTATTATGTAACCCCAAATGGTTCTCTGGAGTTGATATGATGTAATGCAAAAAAGCATCCTAGGTTCTAGAAACAAGGCAAATGCAATTCTGGTTCTACTTGAAAGTGAGGTTCTGGGATGGCTTTTTTGGTAGTAGAATTATAAACTTCTCTTTCATAAAAAGAAACCTCAATTTGGCACTTGAACAAACTAACTAACTTCCGGTCACTAATGTGTTGGTTAGAAGGTTTGCATAAGCAATTCATATTTTGGGGGGTAACTATTAAAAATGATGGAAAGGGAAATGACAAACTACTATCTTTGCCATGAAAACCCCAAATGGAGTCGTGAAGAGTTGGACACAAATGAATAACAAATGAAAAATGAGTGATAGCTGCTAGAAGACAAGATTAAAGGATAACCTTAGATGTCAGAAAACGTGATAGATGATGATAAGACTTTCTGTGGCCCTTAATATCTCTCTGATCTGTCATGGTGTCTGAAATTAGACTATTGATGATTGTTTTTGGCCTTTCCATATTCAAATTCTCTTGGTTTTTATGTATCTGGAAAGGCCTAACAATTTAAGTTATTAGCTAATACCTTAGTAGAGAGGATTTGTTCTTGTTCCATCATTCAATCATATCCAACTCTTCATAACCCCATAGACTATGGTCTTCCTATATTTAACTATCTCCCATCTTTCCAGTTGCAACCTCTCCCTAAAAGGGAATTCCTGCTACAATATACTCAATACGTGGACATTCCTTTCCATTTTCCCACTTATTAGGGAATTTTTCTTGACATGAAGATAAAATTCATCCCTTTTCAAGTTATGGTCATTACTTCAGATTTTACTGTCTGAAGCCCAAGAGAACAAATTGGCTTCCTCCTCTATAAGACAAATTTTCAGATATTTGATTGTAGCAATCGTATAGAATCTAGAAAGTAAATTGTGAATTAATATTTAGCAACTAATAGTCAGCCTATCCAACTTTAGTGTGTCCCTATTAAGTAGGTTGGGTTAGTCTGAAGCAGAAGAGGAAATGAAGCTGAGTAGTAACTGTAACACAGACTTCTTTTTAAATGCTAGGTAACTGGCTTTCTCCAGGCTATATAAACTGAAAATATTGAGGATTAGCATGAAACTGATAACCAACCATTTCTTAACTAAAGCAATAGCATTAAGTTGCCTTTTCAAAAGAATTTTAATCTTTATTGAATGTTGACATATCAGGAGTCTCAAAAAGAAAGAGCAAATAGACTAAATGGATTGGGAAAATGTAAAGATCAGCAGATACTTCCTCGACAATTATTGACAGCAAAGCAGTTCAAACAAAATGATGCTTAAAAAATTCATGGATTTAGCCAAGGTGGAAAGATACAAGAATAGTGACATAATTTGCTCTAAAGAAATCTTTTTTACGCAAAGCAAACAACATTGTCATCTGATACAATCAGTGCTCATAGACCATAGTCACATAAGAATATTGTTCCTTTGAAAGAGACCATCTCCAGTTCAGCTCAGGATGTTTTCCTTCATGTCAAGAACCTGAAGTAAGGATTCCACCACCTTGAAGGAGAGAAAAGAAAAGAAGGAAAAGAAAGAAAGACAGCATGAAAGCAATGTTTAATGACACACTGTCGTTATTGTCAATTGTCAATGCTCTAGAGTAAGGAAGAATTACTTCAAACATTTATTAGCTGTGTAAACTTGGGCAACTCACTCGTTCCTAATAGCCTCTCAGAAAACAAACCACACATACATATATACATCTCCATAGTTGGCAAAAGTGTCAAGAACCCTAATGAATATAGGATTTAAACCCTGGCATCTTCACAGCTACAAAGAGAATTTTTAATTACTCCTAAATGTAACCAAGTCAACATCAGTGTCTTCAATGAAGGACAAAATCTTTTTTCTTCATAAGTTCATAGGTAAAAGGAATTGTGGTACAATGGAAAGAATTTTTGACTTGAAGCCAGAAGTCCTAGATTCAAATCTTGCCTCTGCTACTTTCCACTTTTGTGATCTTGTGCAAATGATTCCTCTCCCAAGGCTTCAGATTCCTCATGCATAAAAAGAGTGAGTTCAATTGTATGATCTCCAATCAAAGAGACTTCAGAGATCATCTTGTTCAAATTCCCTTCCCTATGTTACATAAAAGGAAACCCAGGCCCACTATGGATAAATGACTTGCCTAAAGTCACACACGTACAGTGTGTGAGCTCTCAGCACAGAGCAGCATGGGTAGAATTTGAATCTAGGTCTTCTGACTTCAGAAGTAAGGTCATTTTTAGCACACCTGGGGGACAAGGTTTGCACCAGAGGGGAAATGGTATCTGTTTCCACTTGATTCAGTTTCACTAAGGAACAAAGTTGTACCTTGTGGTCCACAGACCACTGGCTCTGAAATCAGAAGGACCCAAGATCTAAACTTGACAGCTGCTTGTGTGCTCTTAAGAGAAACCTTGACCTCTGTGGACCTCAGTTTCCTTGTCTATAAAATGAGGAGGCTAGAACAAATCATTTATAGATTCTCTTCCAATAATATGGTTCTTGGAGATCATTCATTAATGTTGACAACAATAACAATAATAGTGACCAGCTATCATTTATAGAATAAGGCTGACAAAGAACTTTACTTGTATAATCTCTCTCATAGCAACCCTGGGAGTACTATTATTATTCTCATTTTACAAATGAGAAAAGAGAGACTAAGGGATATTAAATGATTTGCCCATTGTCACAAAGCTAGTAAGTGGCTGAGACAGGATTTGAACTATTATATTCTATTCTGAATCCAAATCCAAATCCACTATTTACCTGCCAACTCCCTCAATTCATATATGAAAAAACTGAGGATAATAAAGATAAACTGATTGATTCAGGGTCATGTTCAGACAAAGCTGGGGCTCCTGATCTAGGGCCAACACATTCTTTTCACCATACCCTACCATACCATATTTCACCATACCATAGTTTCAGCTGTGAGAGGGCTGCAAGTGTTCTTTTACTTATTACTGCAGACTAATGTGGCTAAGACAATTGGGAACAAGAATTCACTTGGGTTTTTATGTTTCAGCTGTTGCTGGCTAAGATTAACTATATTGAAGAAAGGATGGGTAGTTATGATGGGAAAATACTACTTTGCTCCTAAAGAATACTTCATCCATTTAGATGAAAAAGCACCTGCTAGCCATGCTCTCATTAATCTTCCTAAGATACTCAGGTTTCCTGACTTGCAATTAATATCTTGCTAGCAAATAAATAAAGGACTGATATCCCAGGTGATGTTATTATATAGTCTGTGGCTTGACTGTTTTGCTCAGGGTGACAAAGTCCTGAGTTCAGTCCCCATATTGACCAATTAAATTCCTCTCTCTTCCATCACCATAACTTGTACTACTAAACCCTGCCAGCCTTATTCCAATATCAGTATCATCCATCTTGCAAATGTGGGCCATTGGTTACAAAGAGGAACAATTTGAGGGGGAATGGATGGATCAATAGAAATCCATCACTGTCACAAAATGAACGTCCTGCTGTTGATTTCATGTCTGGCCTAAGTGGATTAAAGAAGAGAAGAAAAAGAGAATCATACTATTCATGAACCCCACATAGAGAGAGGGTGGTCAAAGCCAAAGGCCTCTGAGCCAGAATTCTTTTTGAAAAGAAGTTTCTGGTTGAGTATGATGTTGAGAAAAAGAGAGAGTTGGCTTTGATGTTAGAGAATCTGAGTTCAAATCTCAGCTTGACTGGTTACTACCTGTCTCTCAACTCCTTCCTTTGGATTCTCTCATGTATAAAATGAGGAGGTTCAATGAGATAATCTCCAAAGTCTCTTCTGGCTCTGAATCTCTGATCCTGAGTGGGAGGAAGTCACAGCTTTTCATAGATTTGTGCATGGTTATTACAAGTGAGTATACTCTTAGAAGGTAGGTGAAGGAAAGAGAGAGAAAATTTGGAACTAAATTTTTTTTAAAGTGAATGTTAAAAATTGCTTTTACATGTACTGAGGGGGAAATAAAGTATTATTACAAAAATTTTAAATTAAATTTCTATTTTTAAAAAAAGTGAGCATGTTCTCAATTGGGAGAATTGATTCTGCTTTTTTACAAGAATGACCAGACCACTTAAAATGCATATGAATGATTCTTGGCTGCTTTTGAATTTTCTAGTCATTAAAACTTTTCTGGTTTCAAACAACTGAAAGAAATAAATCAAAGTAAATAATAAATAAATAAGTGAGTCAATCTACAGGGGCCTGTTGCAGATGTGAATCTACAAAGCTCAGTTCCCTTTCTTTTTATTCTTTTCCAAAGAGCTGCCCAGCCTCTTCTTCCAATGGCCACCAGAGACAAAAGTTTAAGGTATTCCTCTGGAGACATACCTACATGCAAAGGAAAATTCAAATTATCTCAGATTACAAATGAAGCCCTAGAATAAAGTTGGACTCAGCTACACATTCCTGAGATTTCTGGAAAGCTGTTCCAAAAATCCTGGATGGAGCATATATTTGAAGATTCAAATCACAGGTTTGCTATTTCTTGGGTCTCAGTTTCTTCATCTGGAAAACGAGAGGATTGGGGCCTATTACTGCAATATTAACTTGGCAGAGGCCTGCCAAGGCCCCTGAACCTTGTTCTCAATGACATACTCATTGTTTTATAGTCTCAGGGCACAAAATGGGTGACTCTTACTCCCAGAGCTGAGGAAATATGTATGTAATCAAAACCAAGAAGAGGCTCCAAATATGCACTGCAGCTCAGGGACAGCCAGCACTAGGACATGTTGCTTTATGCCTGCCATGCAAGAGAGAACAATTTTCTTTGATGTAAAAATGAAGATAATTTTTAATTTGAAGTTCTTTATCTCTTGAATATTTCTGCGTAGATCACCCTGAAAACTATACCTTTTAGAAATGCTCAGTGACTTTATAGCCTCTTTATACCATCATCTGGGATCACCAAGAGACATTTTTTTGGGAAATCAGATCTGTGATTCCTTTGCTGTAAAGAACTATTATGGTGGGCATTCTCTCAACCAATGAGATGGGTATCTTATCTATAATGACCCATTTGAATAGAGAGCTGCCTGGAGGTGTGACTTGCCCAGGATCATACAACCAATATGGGTCAAGCAGGAACCCAGTCTTCTTGATCCCAATTTGTTCTACTATCCACTGTTAACTCTTACTGGGAGGCCTGTGGACTATGTTCAAAGTATGCCCTCTATGTGAATAGAAGAACTTTATATGGAGCCAATTTTTGACAAGCACATTGTCATAATAGGCAGAAAATTATCTAAAGGAAATGACAATTTTTTTTTTGTCTAAGAGTTAAAATATAGAGAAATTCTCTTCAAGAAAAAAAAAAAAAGACTCGGCACCTATATAACCAGGAACAAATATTTGTCATCTAGTAGAATAAAGGATATGAGCTTTCCAATTTAAAAAAAAATTATTCTTGTTCTAGTAGAAAATAAAAATGATGCTTGCTTATAATCCCATAGACTAGTTCTTGAATGTGCTTTGTGAAAAGTTGATATCCAAATGAGCTTTGTATCCTTCAAAGTCATCCCCTGAGGGGATCACGTGGTTAATCTGCTAATGGTGTCACTGATGAATGCACTTCTGGGATTTCTCTTTTAGAATCGGTTTAAGAACCAGTGACATATTTAGAATAGTTTTGGTGCTGGCAAATGTTTGCCCTTTGAGGACAAGTTTGACCTTAGGGAATGGCTGGAAAACTATGTAGATCCCAGTCTATAAGTGATTAAATATGATTTATGTAGGCTTGGAGGACTTAAGTTTGCTAAGGCCAGAGGTTTCTGTATCCTGTTGGTTCAGAGCTGAAGGGAAGAAGACCCTGGCAACTTATTCCAAAGAGAGTGTGATCAAGCTGGGAATATTGTTTTTTGTCTGAAAAAAGAAAAAACAATTTGCAATTATAAAGTCAGTATTTTTCTTGCTTCTAATGTGTTCCTCTAGTTTAATCTGTAATGCTGTTACATATTCTAATTTGCGTCATGCTTGTCTGTGCATTTTTCTTATCTTCCCTACTGGATTATCAAGGGAATTCTCAGTGGGCATTTCCTATGATACTTTGAGCAAGAGCAGCAGCCCACAAATGATGAGTAGAAGCTCTTTATTTCATGTTTGTTTTCCTAGTACTTAGCACAGAGGGACACTGTTGAACTTTTGAAATGAATAAGAATATACCTTCTCAAACATGACATTTATGGGAGGCAAGAATCACTTGAAAGTGGATGAACTGTTACACGATGATTCTCATTACTTTATAAAGATATGTTGTGATTAGTTCTAAATCCTTTAGAAGTTTCTTTTTCAGTTTAAGGGATAAATCTACAGGAAGGGTTATATCCATTGTTAGTTCACATCTATCCCCAATCAGAAAAATAGAAGATAATGTCTGGACTGAGGTTTCTATAAGGAGCTTAATATTTTTTGTTCTCATTAGAAACTATGATTACATCAAAATATTGTGGATTATTCCAGATGACAGTGAAAAATCTCATCTGTGCTGATTCGTTTATTGCTAAACTGGTGGTGTAGTTTTAAAAAAATGTACTGAATCCCTCAGATCACAAAATTAAAACTGTGATCTAGTACTACCCACTCCTTTTACAGAAGGAGAAATTAAGGCCATGATCATGGCAACCACAGCATCTAACACATGGAGATTCAATGAGTTGACCTTGTACTTGGGCCTCTAGATTTTTAAAAAAACTTTGTTTTCTATTTCCAGAACTTGGGGAATGAGTATTTATCCCAAGATGAACATATCTTGGCTAGGAAGACTTGAATTTGGTAAATCCAGAGATTCTGGATCCATTGATTCAGAGCTAAAAGGAAGAAAACCCTGGCAACTTATTCCAAAGCTCTTAGAAAGAGAGACCACTAGAGAATTGGCCCAGCCTGGCTATTTGTAACCAGAAGACATGTACCAGGAGTTGTTTGAATAGTGCAGGACTAAGGTGAAATATCAAATATCTCAGCAGTTCTAATTGCTTTATGTATCTGATGAGGTTTAAGCATTAACCTCCCAGAAGATTATGAGTAGCTACAAATTCAATAACTGTTTTTAAGTCATTTTGTTAATGCATTTAGTGAGTCTTATGTTTGTTTAGCTTTTATTTTGTGTGTAGGAATAACTGTTCCATAATTGATTCATACTGAGTATCTTTTTAACTTCCCTTTCTGGAGAAATCTTAAGCAAATTTATTCCCAGGGTGCTCAGATTGAGGAAGTGGAATAAGGAGCTGAAGACTGTGAGTAAAGGGAACCTAGCCCTTCTTAGAATTGAATCCAGTGCAATACAGTACAGGAAATGGGCACAATAACTCCAAATTCTGTGAACCCCCAATGATTCTTCAATCTTAAAATTACTATGCAGTACCAAATTGAAAAATCAAGCAAACAATTCAACCCCTCTCCACTTCCTTCCTGTCCAACCTCCCCTTTCAAACCTACTTTACCTTTACATTTTCTACTTACATCTTTAGTGCTGCCATCAGTGTCTAAGTCCCCAGTGGACTGAGGGTAGCCCAGGAGGCTGTGCCGAAGTAGCTGACTGCTTCTATCATCCTTTCCTTCTAACAGGGGCAATAAATTCTTCTCCACTTTTTCCCACTGCAGGTATTCACTTAGCGGCTTGGAAATGTCAGGTACCATGGGTGAAAATGGTACCTTGTTTCCTCCTTCATAAGCATATGGGAAGTCTCCAGTGCTCTTTTTTCCCATTAAATGTCCTAAGAAGAAAAAAAAATTAGAAAACCACTTACTTAACCAAAGTGTTAAAGGAAATGAAAAAGAAAAGTAACTGGATTATTTAGAGTTATTTTCTATTAACCAGAAAATAAAGCCAATTTTTAAATATGCTGAGTTGCTTCTTTATTGACATCCTCCCAAGGCTCCCTGACAAAATATGGGAGACATTATGGGGAAAATATCAAATTGAACATTAGGACACCTGAGTTCTGATCATGATCTTGGACCTTGATCATGGCCATAAAGATCATGGGGACCTTAGAGCTCATCAAATGTAACTATCCTATCTTATAAATGAGGAACTTGAAGCCTGTGCAAGTGGCTTGTCCATGGTCACATAGAAAGTAGTACCTGGTCTTCTGACTCCAAACTCAATCTTTTTTCTATTACACCATATGACCTCTGAGGTCCTTTCTGTATCTGTATCTGTTGGCCAAGTCATTCTTCCTCTCAAGTTCTTAGTTTCCTTCTTGGTAAAACTAAAGTGTTTGGATTTTATATAATCTCCAAGATCCCTTCTAACTATAGCATCCTCTGATCAATTCTCTGTGTAATAAGTTCTATTCCCAACTGAGAATGCCATTGTCTGAATGTTTTCCCTAGCTGTTTTTTGAATTACTGCTGATAATAAGACTCAAAGCTTTTCTTTGAGATGAAAAAGAAAAGTTGTGTTTCGTTGTGTTTCTACTTTTCTGTAATCCAAATTGTCATAGGAATTTTTTTCCTTTAAAGTATACTGAGACTTTGGGTGAAATTGAATTTGGAAAATTTCATCCAGAATTGACAGTTTTTAAGGAAGTAATAATGAGTGGAGGAAAAAACTGGCCAAAGCTTCCCTCACACAAAGCATTAGTGATTACTCCTGACACAATCTATTTAAGACCCAGTTTCAAACCAACAGCATATGTCTGATTGAGAGATAGGCTTCTATGAAGTGGATAAATTCGCTGAATGGATGGAAATTTACCAAGCATGAGGAGTGAGATTTGTTGCAGCTCATACTGTCTCAGACAAGGTTATTGAATTTGAGATTCAGATTGTTCAATTTTTAACATTCTTATTGGCATTTTTTTTCCCTCTGATGCTTTCATTCCTGTATAAATTCATGTCTCAAGCCACCCTTGTAACAAAAAACAACAACAACAAAAAGAGTCAACTGGAAGACAGTTGGATAGAACAGTAGAGCTGGTTTCAGGAAGACCAGAGTTCAAATCCAACTTCAAATACTTACTAGCTGTGTGATCTTGAGTAAATCATTTAATCCCTGTCTGCTTCAGTTTCTTCAACTGTAAAATACTGATAAATGCCATGTAGGATAAAATGGCAGTTACCTGCCAGGAATAATGTAAAAATCAAATGAAAAAATTTTTGTGGAGAGTTTAGCATAGTGCCTAATAAATGCTTGAAAAAAAATGAAAAAAACATTCATAAAAACTAACCATCATAATACCCAAAACATCAACTGGGCCTGACAGTGTATGCTAAGTTCTATACCCCTAGTTAGTTCCTCTACTGTTCCCTCTGTTCTCCACATGTGCAAAAAAGGAAGAGAGTACATTTTGTCATCTTTTCTTCAAGAACAAGCTCGGTCAAAATAATTATACCATGTTCAGTCTTATTTTCAAGGTTCAGATTGTTGATAGATTGAACTCCTAAATATGTTTTCATTAAGTCATTTCCTTTCTTAAATGGGCTTGCTGAAGCTCTAGATATAGAGGGATGGGTTCTGCAGCACAGCCAGGCTAGTAATATTTAGAAATGTAATATGCTTTTCATTTAGGACTCACAAGTGAAGAGCTCTTTGTGATTTCGGTTTTGAATGGCTTCACGGTCAGCCTCATTTAAAGAAGGAGACAACACTACCAGTAGTGAGTGTTTGTGAAGTCATTCTCCACTATAACTAGAAAAAGGCTTCTATCCTACTGATCCACCCCCTCCTGGCTAAAAAGCAGTGACTTCTTTTGCAAGGGAATTTCCACCATTTCCAAAGGATCATCAAATGAAATTCCACTAAGTTTCTTTTTCTAAAAAATGTCAGAAATTGCAGTGTTTGAGAAAGGATAATGACTGTTACCAACTTGCTGCAGTACAATGGGGAGGATGACATCTGAACATTGTATCTATATGTTAGGCACAATTTGTCATATTATGATTGAGTCTGTGGAATATTAAGCTGCACTAAGGTAAGGTTTAGTCCTTCACTAAGTAGTTTCTGGCATATAGATTTCTAGCATAACTAAACAAACTATAAATTAAATCAGGTCACTTAACTTTATTTGCTTTGGACATGACTGAACAATAATATATCAGTGTCCCAGTTTTCCCACACCCCCTCAAACATTTGTCATTATCTTTTCCTGTCATCTTAGAATGAGAGATGTGTAGTAGGATCTCAGAGTTGTCTTAATTTGCATTTGTCTGATCAATAGTGATTTGGAGCACCTTTCCATATGAATAGAAATGGTTTCAATTTCTTCCATCTGAAAATTATCTGTTCATATCCTTTGACCATTTTTCAATTGGATAATGGCTTGCTATTCACCATTTCTTATAACATAGTGTATTCCTATGTATAGGAATACATACTACACATGTTTACATACTACAACTTGTTTAATAATTCCCCAAATGATGGGCATCCTCTTAATTTCTAGTTATTTGCCCGAACAAATTTTGCCATCACTATACATTTTTTTAGAACATATAGGTTCTTTTCCTTTCTTTCCTTAATCACCTTAAGAAGCAGAACTAATTAGTGATATTTCTGGGTCAAAAGACATATATTTAAAGTGTTACAACTCTTTGGGCATGGTCCCAAGATTTCTCTCCAAAATGGATGGATCAATTCACAGTACCAGTTTTTTCATATCTTCTTCAATATTTATCATTTTCCCTTTCTATCATTTTAGCCAATCTGATAGGTATACCTCAAAGTTGTTTTAATTTAAATTTCTTTAATCAATAATGATTTGGAACATTTTGTTTTATGTCTACATACAGCTTTGATTTATACAAACAAAAACTGCCTGTTCATATTTTTGACTATTTATCAATTGGAGGATGACTCATATCCTTACAAATTTGGTAAAGTTCTCTATATATTTGAGATTCACAGCCTTTATCTAAGAAACTATCTTTAAAATTCACTCTTCCTACAATTTTCTGTTTTCCTTCTAATCGTGGCTTCATAGTAGGTTTTATTTGGACAAAACCTTTTTAATTTAATGTAATAAAAATTATATATTTTACATCTTGCAGTGCTCTCTCTCTTGTTTATTTATAAATTCTTTGTCTATCCATAAGTCTGATAGTTTACAAAGCACTCTATATGAAAATTCATGTCATATTAGTTCCTTATGAGTGTGCACAAATATTTGGATCCCTTTTGGACTTTTCCCAGCTTTGTTTATATTATAAACATTCCTAATGTTTACATTATAAAAATTCAAGAATTTGAATAGAATCCACTATAGTTTCTTTTTTTGTGTGTGCCTTTGGGTTTCATTAGTGTCAAAAAATTCAATTGTTTCTAAAGTATCAATAACATATGCTTCATTTCTCACCAAAAGCCATTTCTTAGATGATTCCACTTTATACATATGAAGTATTCAACATTAGAAAAGAAACTTTATTTCCAACAAAGCTTTCATTTACCATCTTCACTTTGTATCATGGAATGATATTAGCATAAGCCAGTTGGTGAGGCTAGGAATAGCAGTGCTACATAATAGACCACTGGCTCTGATTCTGAATCAGCCACTCTTGCCATCATTAGAAGGGGCAATCTCACTGAAGAAGGGACCTACCATGTTTACCAATTACCTGCCCACAGGGTAAGCAAACCAGCTTAGTTGAATATAGCAGCACTTACCCTGTAGAAGAGACAAGAGATGGAATTGCAAAGCTAATCCAATTACTGCTACCATCTTGACCATCACTTCCTTTCCAATTAAGGTAGAGACAACTCAGAACCCTATTAATAGTAGTGCCTTTCCTCTCCCTAAATCACCAGCCCTGTCCAACAGCCATCATTTGCAAAAGCAACTGTTAGGGTGATGTAACCTGTTATCCATCTCTATAGATGCTGCCCTATCAGCCACAGCTACTGGGGGTGAAGGAGGTATCATTCACAAAAGTCCTTGACAACATCATAAAAGAATATAGTTTTGTCAGTGGAAATAGCATTAAGATGATGCATTCCTATGTGTTTTGCCAATGTATTCAAAAGATTGTGGGACCCTTTCCATTGGAATGGCAGCTGAAACTTCCTATTAGAACTTAAGCTCTTTGAAAGCAGGGGCTATCTTTGCTTCTCTATTTGTATTCCAAGTTCCTTGTAGATAGTAAGCACTTAATAGATTTTTTTTTTTTGCAATCCTTGCCTGTGCAATTTGGAGGAACTATTAGAGAATGAACATTCCTACAATCAACAGGTTGGTAATAACTACTATCCAGTCCCAAGACTAAGGACAAGTCTGACCTTGTAAAGTCTATGCTATGAGACTGTTATTGATAAAAAAAAAAAAACAGCACCATAACAAAACCCTTTGGATTCTTTGGAAATAAGACTTTTTGGACTGGCTCCAAGGTTTCTCTGTCCTGTGGTAGTCTATTGACAAGGAGCGTCAGAAGGAATCTCTGCTGTATTTTTCCAGTTTCAAACTCAGATGTACATTTTCAATTCAAAAGCAAAACATTCCTATAAATATCAAGCCAAATGAGGCTGTATTAAGTTGTCATTTTGGAAACTTGTTCTCCATTAACAGTTTAGATTGCGCTATCATGTTTCTTTCAGATTGAAGGAGTAATTCACTTATAAATCTGCAAATATACGCTGACAACTTCCTCCTGGACACCAATATATAACTACAGTTTGATGTAATTAAAACTAAATTATGAGTCTTCAGAGATGAAAGAGGATGTGGCATTTGCTTGTTTTATCTGGGGGCCTAAATTTAAAATTCTACCACCATTTTTCTTCCTCATCAGTATCTTCAAATAATTCAGCATAGGCCTAGTCTATACAAACTGTGCTTTTTCCAACCCCTACAGGATTAGAAAATGTTTCTCCTCCCCTAATTTTTGCTCTCAATCTTTTTTGTTTACATATGTCAGGAAAGGAAAAACAGAGAAGCCTTCAGCACCAAATGTGATAGCCTTCAATGAAGCCTTTGAGAGCTACATTTTCAAGAGTTCCTCCATGAGAAAGCCCAAGAAAGCTTTTTTGGTATTATTTTAGAGACTCTGGGGATGGATTTAAAGGAATTTAAGTCTTAAAAGACGCTAACAAATGACTCTTTGCAAGCCCAAATAAACTTTGGACTGTAGGTCTGACACAGAAGTAAATCGATTAAAAGGATGGCATTCCCTTGGTTGTGAATTAATTTCATTCTCAGTAACTAATCTTAGAATCATGTGAAACCTTAGAACATCATTCTTGAGGTATCAGGCTTACATCTACTTAACCCCTCTTTAGTGACAGAGGACACACTACACTTGGAGGCAGACTACTGCCTTTTGTTTGGCATTTTTAAATGATAAGTTTTTCCATTTACTTGATCAAATCTGACTTTAGTTCTTTCTACCGATTGGTCTTACTTTTGCCTTCTTAGGGCTACATAGAACAAATCTAATGGATAGAGTTTTAGAGTTGGTTCACCTGGTCAGAACCTCTTATTTTACAGATGAGGAAACAGACTTAAAAAGGGAAAGTGACAGTCTAGAGTCACAAAGCTGGTAAGTAGCACCAGTAACTTAGATTCTAGGTCTTCTAATTCCAACTCCAATGCATTTTCCCAATAATAATGATAACAGTAACAACAATAACAATAATAACAGGCATTTATACATATAGCACTTTAAGGTTTGAAAAGTGCTAGAATTCCATCTTGCTTCCAGAATCAAATACAAAATTTACTGTTTGGCTTTTAAAGCTCTCTATAACACAGGGTATTCCTACCTTTTCAGTCTTCTAATGCTTTGCTACTTCTCCCTGCTCCTCCCCAAGTACTCTGTTTGTAAAGTACTCTGTATACTTTAAAATTCTATGTAAATATCACCTACTGTTATTATAATACCTGTCTCTTTTCTATGGAAAGGAGGCACTGTATATAATCATCAGTCTCTTTTGGAGGTGATTCTATCCATGTTCTGGGATACAGTGACAATGGCCCTGTTGTTCCTCCATATAACATTTCCATCTCCTGATGCAAGGTTCTCACTGGACCTTCTCCATACCCTTCCAATATATCCTCTACATACCTTATTTATACATAATAGTTTGCATGTTGTGTCCCCCATTGTATTGTGAGCTCTTTGGGAGCAGGGACTGCTTTGCCTTTTTACTTTTCTGTGTAATCCCAGAACATAGCACAGTGCTTGGCACATAGTAGGTGCTTAATAAAAGATAACTGACTAAATGGCATATGTTATTTCATGTAGTCCTCACAATAACCTTGTGAGGCAGTTACAATTATTATTTCTTTTTTACATATAGGAAAACTGAGGCTGAGAAGTTAAGAGGCTTGTCCAGAATCACACAATTATTATTATTATAATTATCATCACTGAAAAATGTATTGCACTTGGAACCAGAAGATTTGGGATAAAGACACCTGTACTTCTTATTACTTGTGTGACTTTGGGCTGCCACTTTACCTTTTGGCCTCAGTTTACTCCTCTATAAAATAAAAGGTTCTGAGTCATATAGTATTTGAGATGAGATTTGAATTCAAGTCTTCCTGACTCCAAGTCCTACAGTCTAGCCATCATATTACTCTGCTGCCTCATTCCACTATATCATGTTGACTCTTGTGCTTTCTTCTACCTGAGGACTAAAAAATAATTAGAAGAAACTTCTAACTCCTTTTTTTTCCCTATTATTTCCCTCTATATAAATTTCCCCTTCTATGGGCTAAACAAACACTTCCTGGTTTCTGAATGGAGCAGAATGGGTGAAGTGTCCTGAATGCTTATAATACTTCTTTCCCATATAATAGAAATATATATTATAAAAGCAGTAGCTGGTATTTACATAGTATTTTAAGATTTACAAAGCACTTTATCCTCATTTGCTCTGCAGTACAATCCATTGAAGAAGCAGCTATAATAATTAGTTATATGATGTAGTAGAAAATCCAGTGGTTTTAGAGTCAGAACCTGAATTCATAGATTACCTACTTTACAGAAATGTTGTGAGGAAAATGTTTCCTACAGTTGTAAAGGGCTGCTCAACTGTGACCCATCACTATTATCCAGAGGCAATGTGATGTAAAGGGCCAACTTTAGAGTCTTCCTAAGACATGGATTCAGTCCGTCCTCTGACACACTAATCTACTGTGGCCTGGGTGCTTAACCATTCAGTATTCCCAAGCAACTTTAAAACTTTTTGATTTTTCCCAGGAGTTCTCTGGACTGATAAAATTACAGGTTTACCAGAAAATGTTTTTGCTGCTGAATCTCAAGATCACCATAGACTTGTGGAGATGGAATTTTATAGCAAAAGGTCAACATCTATTCAAACAAATTCAAACAACTATATTCTCCAAAAAATACAAGCATTACACAACGACTTGCTATTGACTAACTTTTTCAAGAACTCTCTTCCTTACCTATTGTCTCCAATCTTTCTCTCCTACAGCTTCCATTTTCCTTTGACACTGCATTCACTTGGTATAGGTCCTCATACCTGAACTATTAGGAGAGTCCCCTGATGGGTCTCTCTGTTACAAATCTCTCCCCACACGAGTCCATCCTCAACTCAGCTGCCAAAGAGACCTTCCTAAAATGCAGGTCTGACCATGTCTTGTTACTACTCAATAAACTCCATCAGTTCTCTTTCTGTAATCTCCAGGGATCAAATATAAAATCCTCCAGTTCAAAGCTCCATAAAACTTGCTTAACTTCCCACCTTCTTTCTGGGTTTCCTATACCTTACATCTGTGCTTCAAACAAAACACTCCATCTCCCCACTGGGCATTTGCACTGGCTGTAGCCCATGCATGGTAATCTCTTCTTCCTCATCGCTGTCAGTTGGCTTCCTTAAAAGTCTCAACTAAAACCTCATCTTTTATAGAAGGTCTTTCTTGACCTTCTTTAATTCTAGTGCTTTCCTTCTGTTGATTATTTCCACTTTAAGCTGTATATAACATAAATTATTGCATATTGTCTTCTCCATTAGATTGTGAGTTTCTCAAGAGCAGGGACTTTTCTTTGTTAATAAACCTTAGCACAGTGCCTGGCATACAGTAGACAATTAATGTTTGTTGGCTGATCATTCCCAAACCTATCACCTCTCAGGTCCCTTGGGGGTAAGGATGTTAACAGGTAACATGACACCTAAGATGTTATGGTCCAATTACTAACTAGAGGTAGGTCTGGCTTGGAAGCAGGGGATGATGTTGTTGAAGCACCTACAGCTGGGCAATGTGTTCGCTTTGTTTCTCCTGGAATTCACTGGGAACTGTCCAATAAAACAACAGCTTCCCATCTTCTCAGTAACTGTTTCAAAATAGGAAGAAACACAGATGCCTTCAGCTCTGTGACATTTGAACAGAAGCATCTGCTCTCCCACTCCTTTCCCGCCTGTCTACTAAGTTGGTAGCGGTCAGGTCTATAGGCAAGGGAGATTTCCTGGCTGAAGACAGCGGACAGTGATACCTCTAAAGAAGCTGCTTCCTTCCAGGGGAGTCAGGAGACAGAGCAAAGGCAACATTGAGGGAAAGATGTTGTTTGGTATCAGGTTGGGGTGGAAAATGAGCGAACTTAGTAGACAAAGCCTCTAAAGCCTCGCTTTCTTCTGTCGCGGATCCCGCAGGTCCCCTCCTCCTCCGATTCCCAGACGCGGAGGGAGACAAGAACCCCAGTTCCCCGCAACTGTCTGCGGGATAATGGCAGTAAAGGAGCAAGGGAAAGAAAACCTCACATGAAAAGAGGAAGGGAAAAGGCTAGGAAAGAAGAAAAAAGAGCGAAGGCCAGTCAGGAGTTCTCCTAAGGCAAAAGAAGCAGAGCCCCCTCCCCATTCCCAGATCCCGCTGCTAGACGTCTTCTTGTTGGCATGGAAAAGATGAGCCATATCTTCCTGAAAAAGGAACTCTTTGTAAACTGGGGGGGAAAGGAAGGAAAACGGGAAACGTCGCGGAACAGCAGCAACTAACAAAGAACCAAACTCAGAAACGGAACCACAGATAACAAATCCCTCTGCCGGAGCTCCAGAACTCTTTGTACCGGTTCTTGCTTACCCCACAAAGATTTGGCGCACGGCTAAAGAGCCGCTTCTCTCTATAGGAGCCCGGTGCAAAGTCTGAGCCGCCACCTACAGTGGGGCTGGGAGCTGGCAGACCGACCCCCGACCGACCGAGCCAAACTCTAAAGTTGTACTGGAGGGAGGGAGGGGAAGGGAGGGGATGGAGTGCACACACAAAAATCTAAAAGTGGATCTATAAGCGGAAAGCCATTTTGAGGGAGACTCCAGGGGGACTTTACTTGGTTTACCAACTCTGACGGCGTAGGTGAGGATAGAGGCTCAGAGGTTGCCAGTCCTGAGTGACTGGCAGTGATGAGCAGATCCTAGCGAGTTTTTGCGGAAGATGGTACCTGAGTAGACACGTGTGCGAATGGCTAGGAACCAGTTGATATCCCAGAAAGGTTTGGAGGGATAGGCAAGAAGGGATGCTACTGGGGCTTGGGATGAATGGGGTATGTGTCTAAATGGAAGGGCTAGCACATGTACGGCTGGACAAGCGCCCAGCCTTGGTCCAACTGTGAACGCGGAGTAAGGGGGAGAGAGAAGACTCACCGGGCAAGCAAAGTAAAACAGCCCCTGGTGTGGAAGTCCCCGCGGAGGAAAAGAGAGCTGGTGCAGCGCTGGGACACTTACCTACGGCCCAGTGGTTCCCCCTCGGGTATAACTTGGCCATCAGATTCTCCACGCTAACTGATTGCAAGGGAGCCGCGGTCCCCCAGGGCGCCTCGCAGAGGACTAGGACCAAAAGGACCAGGGAGATCTCGCAGCCTCGCATGGTAGCGCCGCTGCCTGGGCCCCGGGAATGGGGAGATCTGGAATCTGTTCGATGCGGTGAGTCCGGGTGCCAAGTTCGAATTCTGAACTCCGTTACCTCCAGAGGCTGGGGTAGGAGAAGAGGAGGATGACTAGAGGAGGAGGAGCTGCTACCACCGCCTCTGACGCTAGTTGCTCTCGCTGCTAGTAACCCGAATTTATATGGAAATCGGGGAGGGGGGGCGTGAAATGGGAGGGGATGCTATTATACTACCAACTTCAGCAGACTGACGTCTGTCTGTAGAGTAGGCGGGGGCTACCGCTATGATCTCGGAACATCATCCGGATTCCCAGTCTTTCAGTAATGAGACTTTGTATGCGATTCATTACCCACGACGCATACCCGCCTGTCACCCCTCCTGTACCCCGCCCTAATCCTCTTCTCATTATTTCTTCCCCCCACTCTCCTCGAGTTTGGGTTAGATTGGGTACTCAGACCCTTCACTTTCATTTCTGTTCACTTCACCTCTCTTCTTGACCCTTCACAAAACAGTCCTCATCCTGCCTACCCCTGGGGTTCTCCTAATTCCCATCTCCAACCTCCAAGATTCCCCAGTGTTATACCTTCTGAGAAGAAAAACCTAGAAGCTTTGTTAGCCGGGGTTTGGTAACTAGAGCTGTCTACCTCTGAGAGACTTTTCTGATTCTCCAACACTGTCCCACCTTTCTTGCCAATTTCCATGCCATTGGTCCCCTGCCCCTTAAGCCAGAGAGGGATATGATCCAGTAGCAAATACAGCCAGTGTTTCCCATGGGTCACAATTCACAGGTAGGTAAGAACTACATTCATTTCCATCCTTTCATTCTTTATTCCTAATACAGTTAAACATAGGCACATAGTGGGTGCTTAATAAGTGCTTGTTGAATTGAATTACAGTCCATTTGCTTGATAAATCCCAACCACGTTTTTTGAATCATTCTGATAGTCTATTCTCAGTACTAAACACAAAACATACACATCTTTCCACTTCTCAGGTGTGGCCCTGTGTGTCTGTATGGATGAATAATAGAATACTGACTAGAAAAATAGAACTGTGTTCTGATAATACAGCTGCTAATATTAGTTTCATTGTATACACCATCCTTTTCATACACATATGGCTTCTAGACAATACATGAATAGGCTATTTTATGGAAAGGCATTTAGTTACAGCATACGAGTTTACATCTCTCTATTATCCTAAACTTTGTCTATTAAGGTGTGATCAAACAGAAGGCACATGGACAAAGAAATTGGGAGCAGGAGGGTAGGACCCCAGCTCTGCTATTCCCATGTTATCTAGGTTGCCACTTAACCTCATTCTCATACTTTTTAAAATCTGTGAACCAAGGACAATCAGACTGGTCACCTGCCTGGGTTCTGAGGTTCTAAGTGCCACAGATACTATGGTGATAGGCACCATAGAAATGCATGAATAAATAGAAATAGGTAGGCTGCTATTGCCTACATGTTGGTTGAAAGAGCCAGTAATTGTATTTGAGTACTTAGATGGGCATACTTCTCACTGTGGAACTGTTTTTCCTGAAAGTTGCCTCTGTCTATGTTGGGTTGAATAGTAGACTAAAGAAATGGTTGGTATTCTTGAGGATAACCTGCTAGCTGGATGTGTTTCTTTGTATTTATCTAGCACTTTGAGCCTGGGCATTCCATTCTTGGTGTGCACTGGACAAGTAAACCTTCTGGATATCTGATATTCTTGGTCTGAGAAGTAGAGGAAAGGGAACAAACATTTAAAAGTACCTACTGGTGTGCCAGACATTTTACCTCATTTGATCCTCACAACAACCTTAGGAAGTAGTTATTGCTATTATCCCCATTTTACAGTTGGGGAAACTGAGACATATAGGGGCTAAGTGACTTGTCCAGCTAGTATCTGAGGCAGAATTTGAACTCTTGACGTTAGGTCTTCTTGACTATAGATCCAACACTCTATTCACTATTTGACACCTATTTAACAGCACATTTCAGGGTATGGGAATTGATACAAAAGAGGAAAATGATCAGTGAGCATCATCATTAACATTTGGAAACAGTGAAAAGAGCCCTAGTTTTGTAGTAAAAGAATTCAAAATTCTGCTCTTCTTTTCTATTAGATTGTGACTCTGGGGAAATCACTTCATCTTGATGAACCTGAAAAATGATGAACCTCATTTGGAATAGAAGGAACTTGAACTACACAGTATTTAGATGTTCTTCCTAGCTCTACATTTATGATTCTCTGTTCTAGAAAAGAAACAGTTAATGTCACAGGGTCATAGGTGTTATGCTGAAAAAGACCTCAGTTTTTTCCTAATTCACATTTTATAGATGGGAAAATTGAAGCCCAAGAGAAATGAAGGGACTTTCCCAACATCACACATTTTGTAAATGGTAGAGCTGGTATTGGAAACTAGATTCTTCAAATTATTTTCACAGAAATCACATTCTTTATCAATTACAATGTGTTTTGACTTTTTTTTCCTGTGTTCTTTCATGGTTATTATTGTCTTAAATTTGGGAAGGCTTGCTTCAGATTCTAGGACAAGGTTAACTAACATCTTCCTATCCATAATCCCTTGACCCAGATCTGAGGACTGGGTTCTTCTATCTACCCTCTAAAATAGAGGAGAGTTCTTTTTTTTTCTGAATTTACCTGAGAGAAGAGATGGAGGATTGTGTGTGTGTGTGAGTGAATGATTTTCCTTTTAAAATACCTTTATTAAAAAACTAAGATTTTAAAAATTACAAATAGAATCCAGGACACTGAAGTGATTCTAAATGTTTTGATATGTTGGCCTGCCTTAGGAAACACTTAAGTCCCATTTTCCTTTCTTTTGATTCAGTCTTTCTTAGGAAACCCTGACTCAAAGTCTTAGTTTTTAGCTCTTACATGTTTATTTCTCTCAAATTCTCCTTTTGGTCTTCCTTCCTTCTCTTGGAAACACTTGGATAGAAACCTTTGATAATAGCCCTTAGCACAATAATATAAATGGCTGTTTTGTGCCAGAGGAAAAAATAAAAATCCACAATATATATGACCATATGAAAGTAACACCCGGCCAAATCTTTTGAGTTCCTACATGCTTAACTGGGATCATGTTCCTTCTTGTGAAAGAAAAAGAAAGGACTATTATTCCACATAGACCAACATTCAAAAAGAACCACAAAATTTCATATGTGGCCTAGTGAATATCTAGTCCAACTCAAATCAGAACAATAACCCCTCCTATTTCTGTAATAAGTATTTGCCCAGTATCTTCTTGAAGATAATAATAATAATAATTATTATTATATTGTGAAAAAATTATTATTTCCTAAAGCAATACATTCCACATTGGGATAATTTTGAAGAAATTTTTCTTAAATCAAATTAAAATCTGCCTTGTTATAGTTTAAACACATTGCTTCAAGTTCTGATTTCCGTGAGCAAACAATTATTATAAGAACCTTTGACAACAGTTATTATAGTAACCCTGTCCCAAACTCATTGATAGGGGACTCTTTCTTTTTTTTTTTGGTGGATATGAAGTCCCTGACTCATATGAGGAGTAAGTTGTAGTTATTGAGAGAGAGATTCAATTCTTAACAGTGTCCTCTTTGAAGCTGATTAATTTTCAAGTTTTCTTTAAATGTTGTCAGCTTCTAACTTCAAGAGAGAAGATGGAAGAGCTAATTCTACTTCATGTCATTGAAGGAAAAGTCTTTGGTAAGACATGATTAAAGTGGGTAGTCTGCATCATGTCCCTATTCCCATTTTGCTAAACTGGAGAGTTTGGGGAGTGTCCCCTTGGGTGAGATTCATGACATTCTGTCTTGGTTGAATTGAGTCATCTGCTCCCAATGAAAGAGCTTCTTCCTTCTGTTTTCCTAAGCATATATTATTTTGTGTATGCTTTCTCTGATTTCTGTTCTGCTATGATTTTGATAAATGGACTTTTTTACTCTTCTCTATGTGTGTTTACTATGGAACTGGTAGTAGGTGAGGAAGTGATCAAGCTGGAGTCCCCCTTTCTGCCCAAAGTAACAAAGCAATCAGAAGTTAGATGGAATCCAATCATATTCCCTAAAACAATAGTTTTCAAAGTGCAGTCCAAAGAATTCTGGGGTTTTTTGAAACCCTTTCAGAGGATCTAAAAAGAGCAGATGAAGCCAAGATGGTGGAGTAAAGGCAGGAACTTGTCTGAATTCTCCCCCAAACTCATCCAAGTGCCTCCAAATAATGACTCTAACCAAATTCTAGCACATCAGAACCCACAAAGGGAGGGTGTGAAGCAATTTGCCAGCTGAAGACAACATAGATCAGCAGGGTAAAAGTGGAGTGCAATGATTGACCCCACAAATCAGAAGCCCTTGGGACCTCTGAATTTGTGGCAACAAGGGTGGTTTCCAAAACTCTCAATCCAATGACACCAAAAATAACATAGAAGGTTAGCAAGAAAGGTTTGATGCCTTGTGGGGAGAGGGGGATAAAAAGTCTAGTGCAGAGAATGTTTGTGGCAGGTCTCTTTGTAGTGGCCAGAAACTGGAAAGTGAGTGGATGCCTCAATTGGAGAATGGCTTAATAAATTGTGGTATATGAATATTATGGAATATTATTGTTCGGTAAGAAATGACCAGCAGCATGAATTCAGAAAGACCTGGAGAGACTTACATGAACTGATGCTGAGTGAAATGAGCAGGACCAGGAGATCATTATATACTTCAACAACAATACTATATGATGATCAATTCTGATGGACCTGGCCATCCTCACCAATGAGATGAACCAAATCAGTTCCAATGTGTCTAAAGCCAGTAACGAATTGAACCAGTTACACCCAGTGAAAGAACTCTGGGAGATGACTAAGAACCATTACATAGAATTCCCAATCCCTATATTTTTGTCTGCCTGCAGTTTGGATTTCCTTCACAGGCTGTAGTACACTATTTCAAAGTCCAATTCTTTTTGTACAGCAAAATAAGTGTTTGGACATGAATACATATATTGTATTTAACTTATACTTCAACATATTTAACATGTATTGATCAACCTGCTATCTGGGGGAGGGGATGGAGGGAAGGAAAAATTGGAACAAAAGGTTTGGCAATTGTCAATGCTGTAAAATTACCCATGAATATACCTTGTAAATAAAAAG
This sequence comes from Sarcophilus harrisii, assembly GCF_902635505.1. Classification (NCBI taxonomy): domain Eukaryota; kingdom Metazoa; phylum Chordata; class Mammalia; order Dasyuromorphia; family Dasyuridae; genus Sarcophilus; species Sarcophilus harrisii. Next base: position 350,600,849 of record NC_045426.1, read on the forward strand.
CTATAATAAAAAAAAAAAGTCTAGTGCAGGCCAAGTCGGGACATTTTGGGCCCCAGCAAACCAGAAGCAGGTCTTGGGAGCCTCTGAATCAGTTGCCATTATCTTCAGAGGTCAGCCCACAGAGAGTAAGGGGATTGAACAGCTAAATCAGAAGATTACAGGGATCTCCTTGCTTGTAATGTACTTCTAGCCCACTAGTCCCTTTCTTGCCTTCAAACCTAACCTCCTGCTTCTCCTGGCAGGAATGAAAGTCTCATTTGGAGAAGGGAGGAGAAGGGGGAAAAAAAGTCTACTCTGCCTTCCTTCAAGTCACACAAGGATCAACCCTCACCACATTTGGTCTCCTTACCTACAATTCTTTCCTTACCTTATATACCTTTCTTTTTTGTTTGTTTTTAAAGCCCTTCATAATTTGGTCCCTTCCTCATTTTCCAGTTTACTCACACCTCACTCACTCCATGTACTCTTCCTTCTAGTATCAATAGCCTCCTTATTCTTCACACACAACATCCCATGTCCCAACATCAGACATTTTCACTGCCTGTCCCTCCTCCTTGGAAATTCCTCAATTTCCCTCCTCCTCCTGGCTACCTATAGGCAGTCAGTGATGCAATGAATAGAGCACTGGACATGAAATCAGGAAGATCAGCTCTCAGACACTTAATAGCTATGTGACCCTTAAATCTCTGTTTGCCTCAGTTTCCTTAATTATAAGATAGAGATAATAGCAGCACCTACTTTCCAGGAGTGTTGTGAAGATTAAATGAAATAATATAAAGCCCTTAGCACAGTGCCTGGAACAAAATAGGTGTTATATAAATTCTGATTCCCTTCCTCTACTTCCCTAGATTCCTTTAAATTTCCAGCTAAAATCCAACCTTTTATAAGAAGTCTTTCCTGTTCTTCCATAATGCTAGTGTCTTCTCTCTGATTATTTCCAATTTATCGCAGTTTGTATATAGTTGTTTGAATATCATCTGCTCAATTTAACTGTGAGCACTGTTAACTTTGAGACTGTTCAAATATTTCAATCATGTCCAACTTTCTGTGACCCCTTCTGGGGTTTTCTGGGCAAAGACATTGGAGTAGTTTGCCATTTCCTTTTCCAACTCATTTTACAGATGAGGAAACTGAGGCAAAAAGGGTAAAGTGACTTGCCCACGGTCAATGTGACAGCCAATGTGTCTAAAGCCAGATTTAAACTCAGAAAGATGATTCTTCTTGACTTCAAGTCTGACTCTGCTTTTGATCTATCATTAGAAGACTCTAAAATTTTCCTTTTTTATCCAATGGGACAACATTCAGTTAATCCTACCAAGCTTTTCTCATTCACCATGATTTTTTTTTTTTGACATTACCAACAATGGCTCAATAATCATACCCTCTATTTCTTGTAGTGCTCTGACACACCAGTAATCTACATTCTTTGTACAGACTGGTTTAAGTCTTGAGCTTATTTGGAAGCCTGATAGATCCTGTCTTAAAATATCCCCATTCTACTTGGGCTTCAACTCTATATTTGGCATTTAAAGCTCTTTAAAACCTAGCTTTGTGCTATCTTTCCAGGCTTCTTGTACTTTAGATTCTTCCCCATATTCTGCTATATCATATTGGCTTACTTGCACATGACATTCTATTTTCCATCTTCCTGCCTTTGCATAGTCTTTCACCTTATCTGGAATGTTTTCCCTTCCTCATCTCTGATTCTTAGTTTTCCTTCATTATTAGAGGGCTAGGACTGATGTCAGAAATGCTTGACTTCAAATCTGGCCCCAGATCTTTTTTTTATTAAAGCTTTTTATTTTTAAAACATATGATGGATAATTTTTCAACATTAATCCTTGCAAAATTTGTGTTCCAAATTTCCCTCCCTTCTTCCCACCCCTTCCCCTAGATGGCAAGTAATCCAATATATGTTAAACATGTTAAAACATGTGTTAAATCCAACATATGCATACAGATTTATACAATTATCTTGCTTCATAAGAAAAATCAGATAAAAATGAGAAAGAAAATAAAATGCAGGCAAAAAAACAACAAAAGAGAGAAAATGCTGTGTTGTGATTTACCTGCAGTTCCCACAGTTCTGTCTATGGGTGCAGATGGCTCTCTTTATCACAAGATCCTTGGAACAGATGGCCTCAGATCTTAACTGGGTGACCTTGGACAAGTCACTTAAACTATGCTTCAGTTTTCTCAGCTTAATGGAGATAATAAAAATACAATATTGTTAAGTAGATTGAATGATATAATATTTGCAATATACTTAACACAGTGCCAGGTACATAACAGAGGCTTAATAAATGCTTGTTCCAAAATGTGGTATATGATGGAATATTATTATGCAATAAGAAATAAGGAAGAAAATAATTTCAGAAAAACTTTTAAAGACTTACATGAACTGATGTAAAATTAAATGAGCAGAACCAAGGAAACCATATACAAGTTATAGCAATAATGTGTGATGATCAATTATTTTCATTATTATTCTCAACAAAACAATAATCCCAGACAATTCTGAAGGATTTATAATGAAAAGTGCTATCCATCTCCAGAGAAATAACTGGGTGGAAGGAATCTAAGTGCAGATCAAAGGATACTATTTTTCATTTTATTTTTCTGTGTGTGTGTGTGTGTGTGTGTGTGTGTGTGTGTTTACAACAAGGTTAATGTGAAAATGTTTTGCATGACTGCACATATATAATCTATATCAAATTGCTTACTTTCTCAAGGAGAAGACAATTGGAAGGAGGAGATAATTTAGAACTCTTCTTTTTTTTTTTTGACTGAGTCAATTGAAGTTAAGTGACTTGCCTAGGGTCACACAGCCAGGATGTGTTAAGTGTCTGAGGTAAGATTTAAACTCAGGTCCTCCTGACTTCAGGGCTGGTGCTCTAGCCACTATACCAACTAATAGCCCAGAACTCAAAATTTTTAAAGATGAAAAAATTTAAAATGTTTACATGTAGTTGATAAAAATAAATATTCGTAAAAAAAATTCTTGTTCCATTCCTTCTTTTTTTTTAATTATGGCTTTTTATTTACAAGTTATATGCATGGGTGATTTTACAGCATTGACAATTGCCAAACCTTTTGTTCCAATTTTTCCCCTCCTTCGCCCCACCCCTTCCCCCAGATGGCAGGTTTAACAAGTGTTAAATGTTCCATCCCTTCTTTCCCACTTTCTACAAGAGTTTTTTTCCCTCATTCCTCCAGCTACTAATACCCTCTATTCCCTTCAATCTATCTACATGTACTTAATTATTTAGATGCCATTTTCCTTATTAAAATGAGAGTTTCTTGAGGGCAGAGACTTTGTTTTTTTCCTTTCTCTATATTTTCAGTATTTAGCACAATATTTGGCACAGTAAGTGCTTAATAAATACTTGATGACTTGACTTTTGTGCATCAGAATTTCATTCCTGAGAGCTGTCTGTCTCCAGTAGAATTTTAGACAAGGAATCTTTTCTCTCCTTTCTCAGCATTTTATGAAATCTACTCTCCTTGGACCTAGACTATATGGCAGACCATGCTCAACTTTTCCTGCTTTGACTAATATGAATTCTATGATGACATGATCACATATTCTCCATGTTTTCCATTTCAGCAATCTATTTCTAGTTATGGGTCAGAATCATATTCAGAATGTTACTTTCCCTCATTGGTTTCTCAACATTTTAAAGACTTACAGCTTCTTGAAGATATTTCTCTTCTCTTGTCTTTATAATAATCATGTGAAGTCTGACATTAGCATCATGGGTATCATGATACCACAGTAGAGTCTAAGAACTTGTGTTCAAATCCTGCTTGTTACCTCTATGACCTTGGAAACATCACTAAATTTCCCTTGAAATGAAGGGGTCATATTAGATGACTTCTGAGGTCTATTCAAGCTCAAGACCTATGGCCTCCATCTGATAGATAAGAAAGACATTCCTATCTTCAGCTTCCCTTTTTTATTACTTACTTAATTCCTTTATATTTGTCTTCTTCTATTGCTAAAGCTAACATTTCTTTTTCTTTTTTTAAACATTTTATTTTCAAAATATAAGCATAGTTTTCAACATTCACCCTTGCAAAACCTTGTGCTACAATTTTTTTCTCCTTGTCTTCCCCCCATCCTCTTCCTTAGACAGCAAGCAATCCAATATATGCTAAATATGTGCAATTCTTCTATACCTATTTCCACAGTTATCATGCTACACAAGAAAAATCAGATCAAAAAGGAAAAAATGAGAAAGAAAGCAAAAACAAGCAAACAACAACAAAAAGTGAAAATATTATGTTGTGATCCACACTCTTGCCCACAGTTCTTTCCAGCTCTCTCCATCACAAGTCCATTGGAACTGGCCTGAATGACCTTGCTTCAACTTCTCTTTTTTAAAACCTCAGGATTTCTCTCCATCTTTCCTGACACTCTCTCCCTTCCTTTTAGGATCAGGAGGAGGGAAAAATCTGTCTTAGGTATAAAGTAAATATCCTCTACTTTTAATGCTAACCCCAATCAGAACCCTGCTTCACTGATTATTCTCCCTTTCCCCTCTTTCCCTGACCCCCATCATCATCACTGTTACTTTTTGCTATTTAGCTAAGAGATCCTAAAGCCCTCCTAAATCTGGAGTGGGAGGACCAGGAAGAGAAAGGAAGGAAGCACAATGCTCAGGCATCAGGCATCTTCTCCAGCATATTCTTGCACTTCCCAATCACCAGCCTGGCTGTGAGCTCAGCACAGACAGCAGGAAGCGTTGGGGGATCACTTAGATCTTTTAGGAAGTCCTGTCATGAAAAGGGACAAAAATGAGGAGTAATCACAGCCAGGTGCTACTTAGGGACCAAGGGTCTTCTACAATTCATATATAGCTACCACTGCTGCCAAAGAACACACACACACACACACACACACACACACACACACACTGCCTGTCATTTAAAGTCCAAGTATTATTCATAAATAGGCTTGCTCACAGGAAAGGTTTTGAAAATCTATATGAGTCATGGTGTTAGTGGACCACTTAATCAATGTTTGTTAAATTGAATGTGAAAATGCTAAACTAAATTATGAATCTGATCAAAATGTTCCTTACTTATGTATATATTCAGGGTCAATCTAGGCAAAGTTATGAGTGGACAACTCACAATTAGTTTGTGGTCCCTTCCTTATAGTTCCCCTTCCTTATAGTTATTCCTTCTCCCCAGCCCTTAGGTATCTTCTGTACAACACTCATACCCACATACACATCCCCCCCACACACACACATTGCTCTTTTTTTTTTCAATACAGTCACTGAAGGAAGTCAACTAACAAAATAATTCATAGAGGCATGACAATATGTTACTACTTCCAGAGGAAATTTGCATTCTAATCATGGGAAGTAGGAAAAAACTAGGAAGTGGTTCATTAAATTTCAGACATTATAGTATGTAGATGAAGGAGATTGGTTGTAAGAGGCTTTCCTTGGGTCAGTCAAATCATATCATATTATTGACTATTATTGCACATTAGTTTTTTTAAATTTTTTATTATATCTTTTTATATACAAAACATATGCATGGGTAATTTTTCAACACTGATCCTTGCAAAATATTCTGTTCCAACTTTTCCCCTCCTTCCCTCCATCCCCTCCCCTAGATGGCAGGTAAACCAATACATGTTAAATATGTTAAAGTATATGTTAAATACAATATATGTATACATATTTATATTTTTATCTTGTTGCACAAGAAAGATCGGATTTAGAAAGAAGGTAAAAATAACCTGAGAAGAAAAAAACAAAAATGCAAGCAAACAATAACAGAAAGAATGTAAATGCTATGTTGTGGTCCATACTCATTTCCCAGTGTTTTTTCCTCTGGGTGTAGCTGGTTCTGTTCATTACAAATCAATTGGCACTGATTTGGATCCTCTCATTGCTGAAGATGGCCACGTCCATTAGAATTGATCATCATGTAATATTGTTGTTGAAGTATATAATGATCTTGGTCCTGCTTATTTCATTCAGCATCAGTTCATGTAAGTCTCTCCAAGCCTCTCTGTATTCATCCCTGCTGGTCATTTCTTATAGAACAATAATTAGGAATTAGTTTTTGAGTGCCCACTTATGTACAAAGCACTGTGCTAAGGCATTGAGGATTAAAAATAAAAAATGGAAGGCATTTCCCTTAAATTCTCATAGAAAGAGAACATGTTCACAATTAAATAAACACCATATATGGATCAATACAAATTAATTTAATTGGGGGAGAGGGAAAGCACCAACAACTGGAGAAACCAGGAAAGGCCTCTTGTAGTAGAGAACACTAGAATTTAGCCTGGAAGGAATTAAGGATTCCAAGAGGAAAGGGAAAAAGAGAACATCCTAGGCAAGGTAAGGACTATGCAAAGAGATGGCAAGGGGAAATTGGAGTACATGATTAATGGCAAGCATGTCAGTTTGGTCCAAATGGAGTGTGTGAGGGGAGGATGCCATCCGACTGGAAGGAGTGGCTGGAGTCCAGTTGGAAGGGTTTTAAACACAGGAGTTTCTATTTTATCCTGCATGTGAGAGGGAATCCTGGAGATTCTTCATTAAGAATCTGACCAGCCTGAGCTTCAGGAATTGCTATCAGTTTGGCAGATATGAGGAAGAGGAATTGGAGAAGGAAGAGCCTGCATAAAGAGAGGTCAACTAGAAAGAAGTTAGAATATTATTTATTATTATTGGTCATTATTATTATATTGTTAATAATCACATATGGCAGCTAGAGGGCACAATAGTTAGAGCGCTGAGCCTGGAGTCCGGAACACCGATCTTCCTAGCTAGCTGTGTAACCCTGCTTGTCTTAGCTAACTCTTCTGCAAAATGAGCTGGGGAAGAAAATGGCAAACCATTCTAAGATTTTTGCCAAGAAAACCCTGAATGGGGTCACGAAGTATTGGACATGACTGAAAAACAAGTAAACAACAACAGTCAGATATATTATGTAATAGTGTATTAATAGTTATGCATGATATATCATAGTCAGTATATTATTAATAATCATATATTAATGGTCCTGTATAATGCATATAATAGTATTATTGCCAGCTATATATTATGTATCATTACATAATATATAACATAATATTGTATTGTATTACTGTAGGCATTATATCATATGTGCTATATATTATGTCATAGTCAATATATTATTATGTATAACAGCCAATATGTCTTAACATATTATATACTATTTTTATTATGTAATATATACCATGTTACATTATATAGAATATACTGTTTATATGATATATTATATGTTATCACCTATAAATTAATGTTATTAATAGTGATGTGTTATATTATAATATACCTAAAAGCCAATATATTATTAACAATCATATGTTAATATATTAGTAATGATCACATATCATCATATATTATATATTACATATAACAGTCAATATTATTACTAGCCACATATTATTATAAAGTGTTATATATCATATAACATATTGCTATATTATATATTATTGTATATAATATATATTATATGATAGTAAATATATTAATAGTAATATAGTATATATTTATTATATAATACTTGTCATGTTACATTATATTAGTATACTGTTTATATATTACACAATAGTCAATATATTATATATAAACATAAATAAATTAATGTTATTAATAGTAATGTTATTATTATAATTCTATCTAATAGCCATAATTAATAGTAATATATTATTATAAAATAGTCAATATGCAATAGTCAGGCATATCATATATAATGTCTAATAATATAATAATTACAATATGTAATAGACTATCAATATATTATTAATAGTTGTATTTAGAACCTACCTTTGTTAAGACATTTACTAAGTACTTCCAATATGTCAGACATTACTCTAAGCACCACAGATACAAAGAGAAACACAAAATAGTTCCTGTCTATCAAAAGCTTATGTTTCAATGGAGAGACAACATATACATATATAACTATATGCATGATCCATAAAGTATAGATTCAAAGTAACCTTAGAGGGGCAGGCATTAATAAGTGGAGAAACCAGGAAAAGATCACCTATAGAAGGTGTCAGTTGGAATGAGTCTTGAAGGAAGGCCCAGATTCTTAGAGGCAGAAGTGAGGAAGGACCTGCCAGTGCAAAGACACTGAGATGGAAATGGGAGTGTTATATGTGAAGAGTAGCAAGTAGACCAGTTGTACAGATCTTAGAAGGTGTGGAAGTCAGTAATGTATTTTTAAAAATCCCACAATACTACAGAGATAGTTTGTATTAGGTTAGGATAAGAAGACTTAAAAATATCAAACAAAGGAGTTTATAATATATCATAGAGGTAATAGGGATGTTCTTGAGTAGGAAGATGATCTAGTCAGATCTGTGCTTTAAGAAAATTGCTTCAATAGCTATGTGGAAATTTGGGATGGGAGAGATTTGAGGCAGGGAGATCAAGTAGGTTATTGCAATAGTCCAAGTGAAAAATGATAAAAGTCTGAACCAGGGTGATATCTATGTGAACAGAGAGAAGGGCACATACGCAAGATATGTGGACAGAGATACAACAGTATTTACCAACTGATTGGATATGGGAGAAGGGGGAGGATAGGGGGAGCAAGAGAGCGAAAAACAGTCATATTGTTAACTCCATTGACTAGAAGGATGGTAATGCTCTGAATGTAAAAGGAAAGCTGAGGAAAAAAAGAGGATTTGGGAGGAAAGATGATGAGCTTTGTTTTGCACATACATACATAAGTATACACACACATGCATATATACATACACAGGGAGATCACTTATTTAGCACTTAATATGTTATAGACATTATGCTATAGGTGTATATGCTAAATTTGAGATGTCTATGGGAAATCCACTTTGAAATGTCTAGAAGGGGGATAGCTAGATGGCACAGTGGATAGAGCATCGCCCCTGAAATCAGGAGGACCTGAATTTAAATCCATCCTCAGACATTTAACACTTTACTAGCTGTATGACCCCGGGCAAGTCTCTTAATCCCAATTGCCTCAAAAAAAAAAGTCTATTGGGATATTGGCCAGGGAAGCAATTAAAAATATTGTGAAACTAGATGGCATAGTAGATAGAATAATGAGCCAAAAAGTGGAAGTTCTGAGCTCAAATCTGGCCTCAGACACTTCCTTTTTTTTTTTATGGTAATACAGTTATCATTATATTTTTATTTATTTTTTTTAATTTAATAGCCTTTTATTTACAGGATATATGCATGGGTAACTTTACAGCATTAACAATTGCCAAACCTCTTGTTCCAATTTTTCACCTCTTACCCCCCCACCCCCTCCCCTAGATGGCAGGATGACCAGTAGATGTTAAATATATTAAAATATAAATTAGATACACAATAAGTATACATGACCAAAACGTTATTTTGCTGTACAAAAAGAATCAGACTCTCAGACACTTCCTAACTATAACTATGTAAGTCATTTAAAAAAAAGTTTGCCTTAGTTTCCCCATATAGAAAATAGAGATAATAATAGAATGTTTTCTCCAGAGTTGTTGTGAGAATAAAATGAGATATTTGCAGTGCTTTGTAAACCTGAAGATGCTAAATAAATGCTAGTTATTATTTTTTCAGAGATGGAATTGATAGTATGAAATCAAGTCTTAGCCCTGCTACCTAGTTATTATGTGATCCTGGGCAAAGTTGCTGCAAGTATATCAATGTTGCAGGCAATTCTCTTAATTATAAGTCTCAGATGAGTTGCAGTTTATTTTGGTGGAGAGAGAAGGGAAGAAAGGAAGGAAGAAAGTAGAGAGGGAGGGAAGGAAGGGAAAGGAGTGAGAGAGGGAAGAAGATGAGAAAGAATGAGAAGGAAAAAGAGGGAAAAAAGAAAGAGGGGAAAGGAAGGAAGGAAGGAAGAAAGGGAGGAAAGAAGGAAGAAAGCAGGGAAGCAAGAAAGTTGTTTCTAAGATTATTGTCATAGGAGAGCAGAAGAAATCTTTGGACTATATAATTTATTAAATCTCTTTGAGTGGTACAGCTGGTGACAGTGACAACCAGAGGATGAAGTGATTTGCCTGAAAGACTATACAAACAGAAGCAAAACAAATGTAATCCTGATAAATCTCCATGTTGCAATTTCATTTCCCTTAAAATCTTTTGTTCTCTTTTCACCTACTCTCGTAATTTTACCACTAGATCTCCATTTAACTTTACTTAAGTGTCATTTCCTGCTAAGATGTAATTCCTGGAAAAGCTGTTATCAATCATTTAGACTTCCTTATCTATGAAATTATCTTTGAGTAAGCTTTCATGAGTAAAAGGGGAAAAAGCCTAAGGTCCTAAATTTGAGTTTAGGGTACACAGTAGGAGCTTCAGAAATTTTGCTTATTTTACCAGTTTTGCTTATTTCACAATTTACCTTAGTGTCTATAGTAGTAGAAAAAAATGTGGGTCCCATATGAATAGGGAAAAGGTTCACATGTGTGGCTAAGGATGCTGTAGTTTGTGGTCCAAAGGGAGACAGAATAGACATCCCCACCCTTCTCCAAAGAGAACTTTCACTTGTGTTAGAAGGGGAAACAGAAAGCTGTTACTGGAGGCCAACATTGTTTACCTCAGAGAGAGAGGAGTAACTGAGGCAGAAGTATATCTATCTGCTCCTTTAAATATCATTAGTCTAGGAGTTGTAATTGTTGTAATCAGGTTCCATCTAAATTTTGATCACTTTGTCATTTCTGGGAGGAAGAGGGACACCAGGCTCTATATCTGAAGCTTGTACTCTCTCAACTAATAACAGTTGCACAATGAATATACCTAGTCAATAGCAAAGAAGCCCATTTATCCAAAACATAACTTATAAATGAAAGAAGATATACATACATTGAACAATATATACCAGACAATACAGAATGAAGAAGCTCTCCCGTTAGGAAAGAGATAACTCAGCTCAAGATAAAGTGTCCTAGATCTCAAGTGACTCAAAGGGAAACTTCCCAAAGTACTTAGGGCAGCAAGCTGGGGATAGGGACATGATGAAGATTATCCCTCTTTTCATGCCTTCCTAGATTAATTTCCTTCAGCAACCTGAAGGATGATTTGTTTCTTCCATTTTTTTCTCTTGAAGCTGGAAGCTGAGCTTGGGTAGTCCCAAAAAAGACTTGAAGAAGACTCTCAAAGGACAGGCTGAGAACTGAAGCTTTTATAAGTTCTGCCCTGCCCTGTATAAAGAGTTGGGCCTTCATCTCAACCATGAGGAGACCCATGGACTTTAGGATAGGAGTTGTATATTGCAGAACATGGGTTAGCGAGAGAACATTGTACAAAGCAACAAAAGATTGTTTGATGATCAACTGTGATGGATGTATTTCTTTTCATCAATGAGGTGATTCAGGCCAATTCCAATAGACTTGTGATGGAGAGAGCCATCTGTATTCAGATTTGTCAGTTTTGCTTGCTTTTCTTTCTGTTTTTCCCCCTTTTTGATCTGATTTTTCTTATGCAGCATGAGAATTGTGGAAATATGTTTAGAAGAATTGCATATGTCTTACCTATATTGGATTACTTTCTGTCTAGGAGCGTTGATGGGGGAAAGGGAGAGAGAAAAATTTGGAACACACGATTTTACAAGGGTGAATAGTCAAAACTATCTTTGCATATATTTTGAAAATAAAAAAAACTATTATCAAAAAATGTTAGGGTTAGAAGGGACCTCATACATCATCTAATTCAATCCCTTCACTTTAAAGAGAGAGAAACTGAGGCCTAGAAAAGAGAAATAATTTGTTTAGTCTTGTAGCTTGGACTCAAGCCTTAGTACTTTTCTTCCAGATTTTCCTGGGGCCAGGCTTTTCACTTCACACAGCCATCCTTGAACTGGCCATGGTCCATAAATGCATTACTGAGAATTCTGGTGCTTGGGGCTAAATTGGGACAGACTGAAGTGAGGTGTAAAGGATGGAAGTTCAGAGTCCCTCCAGGGATAAGATCAAGGAGGAAAGAAGTTGCTTAGGAATAAGAATGCAGGAAATCATTAATTTAGGTCCTGGAAAGAATCTTTGAGTCCATTAAATCCAAAATTTTATAGATGAAGAATCTGTGGATCAGAGCAGTTAAATGACATACGTAGGGCAACCCAGCAAGTAAGTACCTGAAGTAGGATTCAAAGTCAAGTCCCAACATTTAGGGCCCACATTACCTCCTCCAATGAGTTGCCTTGGAAGGGGAAAAGGTAAAGAACAAGCATTTATTGAGTGCATACTATGTGTCATGCACTGTGCTAAGTGCTTTACAAATATTATCTCATTTGATCCTCACAACCACTCTGGGAAATAGATGTTATTATGATGCTTCAGTTGAGAAAACTGGAGAGAGCAAAAGTGATGTGACTTGCCAAGGATCTGAGGTGGGATAGTAATTCAGTTCTTCTTGATTCCATGCCCAGTTCTCTGTGCATGATTTATGGCATCATGGTGAGATGTTGTGATTCTAAATGCATAACAATAATGAAAATAATAGTGATATAGATCTGAGACACAGGAGTCTGGTGAAAATGATTTTATTTTTATGGTTATAGAATTTCAAATGTTTTCTGAGGCTTAAGTAAGCCAACCAACCTAGAGAATGAACAGAAGGAAGTGCCTAACATCAGAGATGAAACAAAGCTCACTCTCTTTGCACCATGTTGGCTTATTTTCAGAATATCTGGTCTCCCTCCTCCCAGCCTCCACCAAACTCCTACTTTGAACTTATGCATGTAGCCTCAGCCAGTGCATGAAAGTGGGTGGAAGTAGTGGGAATACCTAAATTTGCCTCTCTGGAGAATAAAAGACTCATAGTTTGGTTTGCAATAAAGATGACCAGAGTCCCATAACAGAGCCCATGTTGCCTGAACAAGATGTGTCAACTCATATATAGGTCTTATTAGAATTGGAGAGATTCAGAGCATTTCTTCTTATTCAGAGCAACATTCTTCATAGAAACAGATTTGAGGCAGACTAGACAAAAGGTCAGCGATTATACAACAGGGAACAAATTTGGCTGGATTTCCCTGAGAGAACAACAGGCCATTTGTCTAAGTGGCCTATGAGCTAACCTGTCATTTTGGACTTTTCAAGGCACAGAGGAGAAGTGATTACTGAGTCCCTGGGAATTGCCTGGTAGCCTGTGGTCATGAGGATTTGCTTACTTTGCTTTGTGTATGTTATTCAAATGCAGTTTTGAAAATCCTCATTTTATCAGTATTTTTTGTTTTAAAAAAGTAATTACTTTTTCCATTTCTCTCTTGCCAAAAGAGAGCTCTCCTTTGTGACAAAGAAAATTAAGTAGGCAAAAATATCTGATACAGGAACCTTGTCTGAAAACATAGGTAATAGTCTGTCTTACAGCATCCCCTTACTTCCCTCCCACCCCCATCCTGTCTGCTGTGAAGTAGGAGATATGATTTGTTCATTTCTCTTCTCCAGGACCTTTAATTGATTATTCCATTACTCAGAATCCAACTTCATTTTGATGTTCTTTTCTTTGATATTACTGTAGTTATTGTTCATATAGTTCTTTTGGTTCTGTTTATTTTACCCTACATTAATTTATATAAATCTTACCACATTTCTCCAAAGTCTTCATATTTATTATTTCTTAGTGTGATAATAATGTTTCATTCCATTCGTACCCATAACATATTACCTACCAAGGGAGAAACTACTAAAGGGCCACATGGACACAGATACTCAGGAAACCACCATTGTTGGGGCTTTGTACTACATGTACCATTACACTCAGGCAGGCTTGGCAGCCTGGGACAGCCCTGAGATGCTGTGCATGTATATGGACAGATGACTCCTGATTGGCTAAGAAACAATGGACAAGAAGAGAAAGGAAGTATGGACTTTGAATGGACTTGAATTTGACTTCTCTCAAAGCCATGAGCAAATAAGAGAAAGTCAGTACCCCAACATGCCCACTCATTCCCAGCACTTACACCTACAGAGATAGCTGATATTGGATTACTCGAGTGAAATCATTTTCTTTTCCAGTTGAGCTGAGATTTCATCTCATCCCTGGATCACAGAGCTCCCTTTAGTCTAGGTACAATTTAATTGCCTGAGATTAATACATTGTCTTCTAAATCTGGGGTGGAACTACTCTCCTGTTTTTTTTTTCCTCTGGAACCCCTCAAAACAATTATATAGTTAGACTTGAAAATTTAATGTCTGCTATATCAGTATAATTCTACCCCCAATTACACAGAATAAAAGGAAGGATCACTCAGTCACTGTCCCCATAAAAATGAATGCTAGTCTGAGATGGGGAAAAGGGCATTTCAGATATGTCTATAAATCTGTTTTACTCAGACCATCCACTTCTGTGTTACACATTTTATCAGATGAATAAATAACTACCTATATATAAACAACTATTAAGCAGAATCTTCAGAGAGAGATACTTAGGGAAGTTTTCCTGCCTCGTGTCATTTATCTGTACGCCTCTCTACGTTGTTTCATCAGTATATACAGAATCATAGATTTGGAGCACAAAGAAATCTCTGAGATCAGAGTCTGACTTTTTCATTTTACAGATGAGGAAAATGGAGCCAAGAGATATAGAGGTGAATTGTCTTTCTTTTGGATACATACGTGTCTTGTTGCTGTTTTCTTGCAGTACTCCCAGAATGGAAGATGACCAATAAATGTGGCTGATAAACTGGTCCTATAGAAAAGCGAGAAGTAGATGGGAGGTTGTACAGGTAGTAAAAGCTGACTGTACTATCAGATGAAGTTACTATGCTGATTGGTTTTGCTAAACCAATTATTCTTGGTATAACAGATGGTTTAATTAGGGGTGAAATATATCAGAAAATGACTGTATTTTAAAATAAAAAAGCATCTATGAAACATTTAAAATATATTTGTATATACAGTGAGACTGAACCAATAAGTTCATTGGCAAGAAGATCTTCTAGATGAGGAAGCTTCTCCATCAATACAGGCTGGCACCTGCTCTTCACTTTAGAGAATATTGAGAAATTAAATTATTTGCCAGGAGTCACAGAACCTCTGTATGTTGGAGGCAAAATACAAGCCCAGTTCTTTCTGATTCTAAAGCCAATCCTCTTTCTCTACTATACTATGTTGTATATAATCATACACACACACAGATACACATGTCTGTATTTAAAAGTATTGATTGATTACATGGAAACCATTAAGAGCTTTGTTGTTACTGTTGTTGTCATTCAGCCATGTCCAACTTTGTGACTTCATTTGGGGGTTTTCTTAGCAAAGACACTAAAGTGGTTTGCCATTTTCTTCTCTAGCTCATTTTATAGATGAGAGAACTGAGGCAAACAGGGTTAAGTAGCTTGCCCAGGATCACTTTAAGTATCTGAGGCTGGATTGAACTCAGGAAGATGAGTCTTCCTAGTTCCAAACTTAATGCTCCATCTCCTACGCCACCTAGCTATCTAACCATAAGCTCCATAATGCCAAAACGTCTGCTCATATTCAGCCAGCTGTTTAAAAAACTCACTCCTTGTTTTAGTATTATGTAGCTATTGAATGTTAAACCAAGGCTGGCTGGTCACATCTTGTAGTTTTTAATGGTCGGGCAGTTAAGAGACCAAGTCCAGGAAAATCAAACAAGAGGAAGGCATTTTCAGAGTTCAAGAGGTCTTAGTGAATTGTTAATAATGGCATTAGTGAAATGTGGAAATATTTTTAATATTATTGAACATATATAACCTGTCAGATTGCTTACTGACTTGGGGAGGGGGAAAGGGAGTCAGAGAAAGAAAAAAAGGTAATCAAAATGTTATAAAAGTAAATGTTGATAACTTTCTTTATATGTAATTGGAAAAAATTAAATAATTAAGTGGGAGAAAAAAATGTTGTAGGGGAGATTGTGCTTCTGAGATCATGAGGAAAAAGTTTGGACATTTATTCTTCCTGTATTTTTGAAGCAAATTTATCTTTGTAAAAGAAGTTTTTTTAAAAAAGAAAGTATTGGAATAAGAATAATATTTTCTAATTTTTTAATTTGTTACATGAATATATAAATATACAATACAGAAATTACCAAAAAAAATTTAATAAAAAAAATGGCATTAGTGAACAGGTATTGTCAAAGGTGAGCTCTTATCCTAGATAAAGATATTTCCACTAGGAAGTGGACAGCTGCCATTGCTTCTCTTGTGTTCTATTTGTGTTGTCATTACTGAAAGGAGTGAATTTTTCCTCTTGGAATTAGGATTTTTGGTCTTTCCTTGTTCTCTCTCATACCTTTCCTGACAGTGTCTAATATGGCCAGCACATGCTATCAAATTGTTTTAAAGTGCCTAGCTCAAGAGAACTGGGAAGACAAGCCATACCCAGGTTTCCTTTGTTTAAAAAGTACATACATACATACATATGTATAATGGATGAATATATACACACATATATAATATGCTATACACACACATATAATATTATGACAGTCACCCATTACTCATAAAACTAAGTAGAAGCTTAAAGCATTGATTTATCACTTCCAGTCTTTCTGTTTTGTTTTCTTTCCAATTAGATGACTTCTACTCCAGCCCTAACCCATAGCAAGCAGATCACTGTTCTGGGAGCAAGTTCACCCTGCTTCCTCCATCTAGTGTAAGGCTACAGTTAATTTTTTTTCAGTGTATTGGTCTCTGAGGAAGTAACATCTTTTTTGTATCTCTTATTCAACCCTCAATTTCACATCAAAACTGTTCTTCTGCCAGACACTTTAACCATAATTCACTAGAGTCTTCTGGGAATCAGCCTACAAAAATTCTCTGAATTAGCCTCCATCTGTTCTGGGCACATAGCAGCCTAAGGTATCCCTCCAATGTCAATCACTTCCCTGGGATCTCTCTCATTCTTTATTCTCTTCTTTAAAAGATACAAGCTCCATACACATTTGTGTGTGTCTATATATAGGCACATACACACCTATAGTATGTGTGTGTATATATATATATATATATAGTAGCATGTATACATACAAAACAAAAAATAACAAATAAAATCTGACATAAAACCTTCAGCATTTAACAAGGCACAACTAAAAATTAATAAATAAGCAAAAAGAGATTACTAAATTCATCTATAATTTTAGCTCTCTATTTCTTCCTTTTTTTCTCAACCATTTCCTCTTCGCCCTTCATTCCTTCAATTTCTGAAAATCTTTTTTTTCCAATTCACTTCTTTCCCTGATATGTTCCTTTCTATTACATTACCTTTCTTAAAAAGAAAAGCACATTTATGCTTCATCTCTGCTACCCTCAGGTTTCCTATTAAGCTGCAGTAATATTTGAAAAAGGATTTCTTTTGGTTATGATATTTTGGATCATTTTGTTTTTGCCACAAGAAGTTTCTTAGAATGTGGATACCTGAAGCAATAATTTGCACACAGTTTGCTATTTATCTTTCTTGTTTCATGTCTTCCCAGTTCAATCCATTTCATTTTCATTTTTTTGCCAAAATGATTTTCCTAAAGCATATTCTGAGCATGTCACCCCTCTAGGTAGAGGCAATTAAGTAGTGTAATGGCTAAAGAAATAGGCCTAAGCAAAAAGAATTGAGTTAAATCTAGTCTCAGATACTTGCCAACTGTGTAACCTTTGGTAAGTCACTTTATTTCTGTATTTCCTCAACTGTAAGGGTCAAATCAGATACTGGTAAAAAAAATTGCTTAGCACAATGTCTGGTACATAGTAAGCAATACAACCATTTATTCCCTTTTTCTCTTACTCCCCAGTGAATGCTGGTGGCTCCCCATTACCTCCAGGATCAAATGTAAACTTATTTGTCATTTATAGTCCTTCATAACTTGGGGCCTTCTCGCTTTTCCCCCAGGTTAACAAGGGTTCCAGAGAGCATAGCTGAAAGTAGCAATTTTTATACCTCTCACAAAATATACCCACAAATCAACTTTTAAAGATGGTTCAACTAATGGTTATAGGTAAAGAAGAAAAACACTTAAGACACAGGATGGAGCAGAATAAAGGAGAGGAACTAAGCCAGAGAAGAACTTGTCTCAGGCATAATCAATCAGGTAGAAAAGGATAGGTATGATCTAATTTCATGATTTTAACTAATTTTTCTTGCTCCCTAGGTACTTAGTTCAGTTTTTTTTATGCTCCTGAAAGAGGGTTAAGTGTGGTCAAAGCATTTTAGATTTAAGTGACATGGGACAAAGTTCCAGGCACCTAACCCTAACTGATTTGAAGGCAAACTTTGTATTGCTTGCCCTGGGTACTAAAGTTGCTACTTATGGTTCTGCCAAAACTTTTTCCACTAGAACACATGATGCTAGAACCTAGAAAGTAGGCTTAGAGACTAGAAACGTTATTAACTAGAAGGTTGGTGCAGCTCTTGGACTGAATAGCTCTTGACCTTCTGTAGCCTTAATTACCATGGCCACCCTATTAATGGTGCACAGAGTATTGATGTAAGGATCACATGAGACAATGGATATGGAAGCTAGGACTACATTCAGGACTAGTGGTAGGAAGAGCGCAGAAATGGTTGTGGTCCACATAAAATAAAAATATTGTTATTGTCCACCACATAAAAATATTGTTACCTCCTTATTGGAATCATGCCTCCAATGGCTTCGGTGTGATTATGGCACAGGTGCTAAACAAAACAAAAGAAAACAAAAACTCTGTTAACATTTGACATAAATAGAGCCTTGAGTCTGGAATCAAGAAGATCTGAGTTCAAATTCAGTTTCAGATACTTACTAATTGTGTGACCTGGGAAAGTTTCTTCTTTCTGCCTCAATTTCCTTCTCTGTAAATGGGAATAATGATATCTAGTACTTCCCAGGATTGTGATGAGGAAAAAGAGATGATATTTGTTTTTTTTTTTTAATTTTATAGCTTTTTATTTACAAGATAAATGCATGGGTAATTTTCAGTATTGACAGTTGCAAAACCTTTTATTCCAATTTTTCCCCTCCTTCCCCCCCACTGCCTCCCCAAGATGGCAGATAGGTATTTTAACATATTTAACATCTATTGACATGTTAAATATGTTAAAATATATGTTAAATACAATATATGTATACATGTCCATACAGTTATTTTGCTGCACAAAAAGAATCAGACTTTGATATAGTGTACAATTAACCTGTGAAGGAAATAAAAAATTCAGGCAGACAAAAATAGAGGGATTGGGAATTCTATGTAGTGATTCACACTCATTTCTCAGAGTTCTTTAGCTGGGTGTAGCTGGTTCAGCTCATTGCTGCTCCATTGGAACTGATTTGGTTCATCTCATTGTTGAAGAGGGCCATGTCCATCAGAATTGATCATCATATAGTGTTGTTGTTAAAGTATATAATGATCTCCTGGTCCTGCTCATTTCACTCAGCATCAGTTCGTGTAAGTCTCTCCAGGCCTTTTTGAAATTCTCCTGCTGGTCATTTCTTACAGAACAATAATATTCCATAACATTCATATACCACAATTTATTCAGCCATTCTCAATTGACTGGCGTCCACTCAGTTTCCAGTTTCTGGCCACTACAAAGAGACCTGCCACAAACATTCTTGCACATACAGGTCCCTTTCCCTTCTTTAAGAGTGAGATAATATTTGTAAAGTGCTTAACACAGTATCTGGTGCTTAATAAATGCTTGTTTCCTTCCTTATTACCTCCTTCCTTCCTTCTTTCTTTTTTTCCTTCCTTCCTTCTTTCCTTCTCTCCTTTCTTCTTTCCTTCCTTTCTTCCTCTCCTTCCATTACTTCCTTTCTTCTTTCTTTCCTTTTCTTTTTTCTTTCTTTTCTTCCTTCTCTCTCTTTGTTCCTTCTTTCTTTCTTTCTTTCTTTCTTTCTTCCCTTTTTCTTCCTCAGATCATACATTTTGATTTGAAAGGGATCTCAGAAACCCTCTAGTCTAGTCAAAGACCATCATTTTACAGATTAAAAAAATACCCAGGAAGGTTAAGTGATTTGCTCAATAAATATTTGTTGATTGTCTGACAGACAATGCTCAAGGTCAGATAAGTACTATATATGAGAGTCAGAATTTGAACATAGGTCCTCTGATTTCAGAGCCACTGCTTTTATATGTTACATATCATGTAAATTTATTAAAGTAATATATACTATTATTACTAATAATGATAATAACAACAATAATATCACCTCGTGGACACCAGGCTTTACTGGCCAGAGGTTCCTTATTCTAGCCTGGCAAGTGGCAATCAATCTTATTATAAAAGTCTTCTAGAGAAAAAAATATATATATTCAGAAAATCTCTGAATGTCATTAGCTTAATCTGATTTGACTTATCAAATAAAGATACATCTCTCCATTGCTCTCTACTCATTTTAATGGCGCCTATCACTGTAGCACCTCAGCATTCAGACCAGTATATTAAATTAGAGCGGAAAAGAGAGGTATCTGGGAAGGTCAGGTAGAGGTGGAGTTTTCCTCTAAGACCCTAAGAAGATATGGAAGAGACAGAAAGAGAAGGAGGAGGGAGGGAGAAAGCAAGAGAGGGAAGAAGAGGGAAAAGAAGTAATGAAGGAGAGAGAAAGGAAAGAGGGACAGAGAGGAGAGAAAGATAAGAAGGGAGAGAGATGATCTAGACATGATCTAGACAAAGAGAGATAGAGAGATAGAGTTGTATTCTGGCTGTGGGGCAATAGCATGGTGAGACTGTTAGTCTTTTCAATAAGAATTTATTGTTATTTATTGACCTCACACTGACAAATGAAATAAAGTCCATTTATCCTGTTGGGAATTCTCTTTAGAGTTAACTATTTAATAGTATTTACTTCCCAGTCCTATTAGTAGGGATCCAACAACTATGGTGGCAACAAGGAAAAAGGAAAATAATAATAATAATAAGTATATTCACATATGGAACTTTCAATAAGTCAATCAAAAGGCATTTATTAAGCTCTTGTTATGTGCTGTCAAGCACTGTGCCTAAGATACAGTCAAAAACAGGCAGGGTCTTCAAGGAGTTTACAATCAAATAAAGCTTAATTCTATGAACTTATTTATATATAAGATGTATATAAATACATAAATATATAGAGTAAATGGGAGGTAATCTCAAAAAAGGAAGGCGCCAGCAGCAAGAAGAGACCAGGTAATGTCTTCTGTAAAAGATGCGATTGAGCTGAGTCTTAAAGAAAGTCAGGGAAGGTAGGAGGCAGAAAGGGGAAAAATATTCCACTCATGGAGACAAACTATTGCCAAGGCATTCAGAGATGGAGTGTCATATTTGTGGGATTGTTGTTAGGCCCCAGGCACTGAACCATGGAGTGCGTAGAGGATAATAAAGTGTATGGAAGATTAGAAATTAGGATGAGTCAAGGTTATAAAGAGCTTCCATGGTTTATCAGAGGCGTTTATATTTGATCTTGAAAATAATGAAAGTGAAATGACCAGAACCAAGAGAATGTTGCAGTAATAGTGATATGGTTCTAAGAACAACTTTGAGGGAATATCATTTTGACTATTATAGCTACCTAAGTTAACTGCAAATGACATGTGAAAGAAGATGCTATCTGCATCTAGAAAAAGAACTGATAAACAAAAATATACAATGGTTTTATATATGTATACGTATATATATTAAGATAAAGATAGACATGTCTGAGGGGAAAAGAGGAAGAAGAAAAAAAGGGGAAAATTTACACAATAAATTTGTTATATATTAAAAGGAATAGCAAGTTGTACACAATAGATTTGCAGTTTCCTATGCATTTTAAATTATATTACATTGTGAAAATGCTTGTTTTATTTTATAATTTAAAAATAAAATAATTAAAAATAATAGAACCTGTATAATTGAAAAATCATTTTGGTAGCTAAGTAGGGAATGTATTGGGATGTGGAAAGATTTGAGGCAGGGAGATCAATTAGAAGGCTATTGCAACAGTGCCAGTGAGAGCTGATGAAGGCCTGAAATAGAAGGATAACTGCTTGGAGAGATATTGTGGAAAGAGCAACCAGATTTACTGGTTAATTAAATATGACAAGTATGCAAGTGAGGAGTTCAAGAATGAACTTGTTAAAGAATTAACTTGCTCATTAAAAATTAATTTTGAAAACAAATGTTTAAAAAGTCTCTTGAAGACAAGAACTCTTTTGATTTTGATTTTATATTTCTAAAGTGCCAGGCCTGCAGTCAGAAAGAGCTGAATTCAAATTCAATCTCAGGTCCTACTAGTTGTGTGACTCTAGATAAATCATTTAACCCTGTTTGTCTCAGTTTCCTCATTTATAAAATGAACTGGAGAAAGAAATTGCAAATCACTCTAGTATCTTTGCCAAGAAAACCCCCAAAAGGGGTGAAGAGTCTGACAGACTGAAACGACTTAATAACAACAATAAATGTGCTAAAAAACATTGTGCTGAGTGCTGAACATACAAAAGAAAAAAGGCAAATACATAGTCAACACCTCCAAGGAGCTCACATTGCTAGTAACCCCAAACTGTGCCTGAACATAGTAGATACTTAATAAATACTTGTTAATTGGTTGATTGATGGAGGTGAGATTATTCGGGACACTGTATCTCAAACTAGCTAAGTCAAATAACACAACTGGGTTAGAAATGTATTGCTGGTCTCTTGGTTTATAGATATACAATAGAGTTAAAATTTTTTTAGAGAAAATGAAAGAAATCAAGACCATTTTCATATCAAAATATTGCAATACATCATAGGTGATTTTGATATATTTATAACTTCATATTTAATATTTTAGGAGGGAAAATACTAGTGATGTTCAAATTTTCTCATAGATTCTCTACTGGCACAGACCACCAGCATTCCATATACATTTGGGAAATGAAACAGTCCAATACCATAATTTTGCAGAGCAAAAAAAAAAATAGGCCTAGAGAAGTTAAATGACTTGACCAAGTTCACACAGCTAGTTATTATCAGAACTTGGAATTAAGCCTGAGTCTTTTTTGTGCACTGTCAGGTTTCCTCTAGGGTCATCTAACCCTAACCATCTAACTAAGTAATGGAAATTACTTAGTAGAAAGGGGCAAACCATTTAGATAATCTGCATAAAAGCTTTGCAGAAACAATATTATACTTATTAAAGAAAGATTAAAATTTTATTTGCCCATTGGAAAAAAATTTCAGATTTCTAGTATCATTTTCATTTTTAACAAAAAAATCAACAACCCTTTATAGGCTTTAAAGATACAAAGAAAGAGGTTAATCTTGACCTTAAGGAATTTGCCTTCTAAAAGGGGAAAAAAAGACTTGTATAGAAATGACCCTGATACAAAAGAGAGTACAAAGATAATGTGAATGACTAGATGGATGAATGGGTGGATGAGTGAATGGATGGATAGATGAATAAATTAAGAGCAGTAACACTACCTAAGGTATGGGAAGGAGTTAAGGAATATTTGTTGGAAAAGATGGCACTTAAGTTGAGTCTAAGTTGAGTCTTAGAGAGGGACCTCAACAATTAGAGATAGATGAGGCTTGTAGAGGATAGGATAAGAGCAATTAATGAATAGTAGTTCATTTTGCCTAAAATGTGTGGTATGGAAAAGAGTGTAGTACACCCTGTGAGTGAAGAAGTACACTTGGTAGAACCATATTGCAGTGAAATGTCTTGAATGCAAAGATTCAGGAACTATTCTATTATTCAAAAGATTTTGGGGGAGCGTGATACAGTAGAAAGATAATCAGCCTTAAGTCAGGAAGACCTGAACTCAAGTCCCACCTTTGGCTTATTGGCTATATGACCTTAGGGAAGTCACCTAACTTCCTAGAGTTCTAAAAAGATTGTAAATTAATAGCAGATGCTGATCTGTGTTAGTAAAGGAAGTTTCCCAATTTGTGAGTTCTATTTTTCAACAAAAATCCTAAGTCCAATTTCATCCCAAGTGATTGTAAGCCACAGAAGATTTTGAATAGAGAAGTTATATTCTGGTTCTCTCCTATGCTGTATGTTATATGGGTGCATTAGAAAGAAAGATCATTTTGATTGCAGTGGAAATAGCAGGATTGAAAAGATGGATGGGGCCAGATGTGAGAGATCCTGTATGGGCAACAATGCTAATATTTAGCAACCAAGGGATAGGACTGTGCTCTGGGTCAGACCTGATTCAGGCAGGTTTAGGATTAGAATAAACCAAGAAATCCTGGTTTAGGATTAGAATAAAATGTGTTCTATTTGCCAAAATTAAGAACTAAAGGGTTTTTTAAAGTGTTACATTCCTTCGCAACCCATCCAGTGGAGAAAGGTAATACTTTTCTTAAATCATATGTATTCAGCATCAAAAACAAACTCGTTAATAAATATGGAAATAAAGTTTAGTTATGTTAGTGAAACATTTAAGAAAGGATTAGAGCAAAATGAAACATTCATAAATCATCTAATATTTAACCTAAAAAAGTTTAACAATAGAATGAAAGGATCAGTCTCAAAAATACATATTTATTCACTTGGGAGTAGTTTCACTCAATTCATCGTCAAGGTGGTTAGTGTGCCTGCTCAGCAGGTTGGGCTGATTTATTGGGCAGAGGGAATCTCCATTAAGCTAGAGAAACAAAGACTATTCATGCTCTGAGCTTTAATTTCTTAGGCTAGGTCCTTCAGCATCATTGGTTCAAGTCTTAGTTCCCTGGACCATTTAAGTCTTGATGTCAACTCCTTGCCTTTTCAGGAAAAAAAAACAAAAACAAACTAGACTATGCAAGAATTTTTCAGTCTTATTGCCAGAGGTTCCAACCAGATTAGTAGAAGCTTCTCCTACTATAAATGGTGGAGGGTAGCTGGAAGAAGGAAAAGGGAGAATCAATGCTGACTTGACCTGAGATATTGGAAGGATGTTATTTGAATTAACAAAATTGATACTGAGGGAGAAGGAATTAAGGAGCCAGGTTAGTAGGAGCAGCAACAGCAGTAATAGTAGTGCTAGTCATAATAATAGTTATAAACCAGCAGTTATAATACCAGCAGTACTACTACTTATAGTAGTAGTAGCAGTAGTAGTAACAATCATTTACATGTCAGTCACTGTCCTAAGTGTTTTATATATATATTATCTCATTTGATTTTTACAACAATCCTTTGAGACAGGTATCATCATCAACCACATTTTGCAGTTGAGGCAACTATAGAAAATAAGTTAAATGATTTGCTCATTATCACACAGCTGCTGTGTCTGATTTGAATTCCAATATTTCTGTCTCCAGACAGAATTTCTGTATTCTATACCATCTTGGTATAGATGGTATTCTACCATCAAGCTTCCTTAATTTGTTTTTAGACTTGTTGAGTTTGAGATAGCAGCAAGAAGTCAAATGGAACAATCTGATCCATATTCTCAGAGTTCTTCAATACATCTATTGTGTAGCTAATTGTCTTTTTATCTCAGCTTTTTGAGCTAGATTCAGTTATTTAAACTAGATTTGGAATAATATCTAATCAGCTCAGTGTCATCATCTAGCATCTAAATGAAGGAGAGCAACAGTAAAGGATGCTGGAACAGAATTCCCTTCCCCAAATCTCTAACCTATGATGCTGTACAATGATGCCTGAAGTTCTGCCCTTAGCAACTGAGTCTGTGGATTCTGGAGGATTTAGGCTCTTTGTGAGTTACCTATCAAAACAAATAACCAAAGATCACTGGGAAGGCTAATGTCTTGAACTCTTATGTGCTACTTCCTCAGAAGCTTGGGTGCTAAGAGTATGGCTATATAGAAATTTTAAAACAGAATGAAATCACAGGAGTTCTTGGCCACAGAAAGGAGAGCTGAAGAACATTGTATTTTTGGAAGAAACTGTGGTACATTTTGTAAATCTTAAAGCACTAGATAAACACCAGCTATTCTTTAGTTTCAAAAGGCCTGCCCTACCATGTTCTACAAAAAGATTCCTTCCCCAATCCCTTCACCTTTTCTAGGATTCTTCTGGATTCTTTGAAAGCTTCCTTACTCCGGGCTGAGTTTACTTTGTATTTTTTTTTAATAAGATACCAAAGTGTGACTGTAAGCAAATGTCTTGGCAGCATAGTGCATTTGCACTGAGTTCTGCACTTCTGAATGCTAGTGTCCTGGGAGGAAGTGACATCCCCTTATTTGCCTATATAGGAGCAGGGCAGCCGACATGGTGCCCAACTCCTGCACCCTGCCAAAAAGTATGCCATACTCCAGTATAGTTGACAGATTCACAAGCCAACCTGCCAAGGTAGCCTTGTGTGAACCATACAGTCCATACCTTGCTATCTTTTGTGCTCCATTGCTGCAAAGGAAGCTCCATTTCCCTTTGTTATCTCTTTTTTGTCTGGGTTAGCTGAAGAGCAATGTCTTCATTTGTATCTGTCTTTGTCTCTAACTATGTTAATATTTCCCTTTTCAACTTATTTGGTTCTGACCAGGGTTCTCAAATGTCCAGATCCTTTGGCATTTTCATTTTAATCTATCTTCGGCGTTGGTCATTTCCTACTCATTCTGTATCATCCATAAATTGAATCTGTGTCAAATTTACTTTATCCTTCAGGTCATTAATGAATTCTGTATATTGAATAATTCAGTTTCCTGTATTGAGCCTTATGGGATCCCATTTGAATCTTCTCCTCATCCAGATTTAATTTAAAATAACATTAATTATTACCTGTATTGGCCATTTGTCAGCAAAGTCCAAATCCATTCCCCCGTCACGTCATACAGACCATGCTGCTTAGGTCAGAGATTTCACATCATATCAATGTATACATTCTTTTCCTTACATTCCCCTGTGGGTATCTAGTCCATAATTATGTTCAAAATGTTTCATCTGGGATTTGGAAGCATAATTTGTACTCTGTGAATCTAGGCTGCTTGGTGTTCATTAGATTTTTCTACACCATGTGCATAGAGATCAATTTTCTTATTAAAATTCTTAGACTCTTACCTGGGATGACAGTCAGAATAACAGAGCATTCATTTCCTGAATCATCAGCTTGATGAATATTCCTTTGCTTCTGATATTTGGGAATCTGCCAGTTTTCAAGATTCCAAAGATTTATTCATTTCTTCCTTTTGAATTCCCAGGAAAACCCCAACTTTTTCTTGAGGATTAGACTTGGAATATTTTTTAATGTCAGTCAACAGGATCATAGATTCAAAACTTAAGGTTGTCTAATATAAGCCTCTCTTTTTACAGATGAGGAAATTAAAGTACAGATAGGTATATAGCTTATCCAAGTGACCCAGGCAGTAAGGAGGAAGGAGCAAAGTTGAGATTCTAACCCAGGTGTTCAGATTCCAAAGCCAACATGCTGCATTTAATTTCAACCTGCTGGCTCCATTTATCATTTAGTATTCCCAGGGATATCACTTTCTACAACCCCTTCCACATCCAGATCCCTAAAGAAAATAATAAAAGTCAATATTTTGCAATAAAAAGACCACCAATCAAGGAGGTAAGAAACATGTGGTCTGCTACTAATTTACCATGTTAACTTGAACAAGTCATTTCACCTTTCCTGGGCCTCAGTTTCAACATCTATAAAATTAAAGAATTAGACCAAGAGTAATTCTAAGATTCTTCTAAATCTAATGGGCTTTACAATCCATACCATTTTAACATTTTATGTCTATGACTATTTAACAGTGACCTGAAATTCGGATCCTCAGAATGCACCTCCTTCAAGTTTCAGGTCAAATTTCTATCAATTTTATTTGTTTGTATCATCTCTCTCCTGCTGATTTTACACAGTGAATGTTAAGTGTACAAGCACAGGGAATATTACTTATGTATTCCAAGACCAAGGAGCTTCCCATCTCTACCCAATATGGGAATATGAACTGGGGATCCTTTCTCCTGAGTCCACTTGACCAAAGAGCACATTATCACCAACTCCACAAAGCCAACATTTTGGCCAACATTTTCCAATAAATCAACTGAAGTCAATTTTTCTCTTATAGTGAAGAGAAAATCACTGTGGTGTCCCAGAAACCTGAAGAAACCTGAAACAGCTGCATAAAGACAATTATTGACTATCTTTTCTTTGGTAGCTTCAGATAGAATATCTTATTCATCACCACCATCATGGCAAGAATTATCATCACCTTTTAGCAAAAGGAGAAGCATCATGGTAACATAATCCAGGATTGGACTTGAAAACAGGAAGACCCAGATTCAAGTACTACCTTGAGATATACTAGGTAGGCCACTATGGTCAACTCTTAACCTTTCTCTGCTTTAAGGCAACCCTTTTAGATTGAAGGTGAGAGAGTAACTGCTGATCTATCTTGCTGGAAGGAATTGAGCATTGCCTGTTATACTAATAAAATAATAAGTCCAGACATAAAAGCAATAAACAGCTGGCCTTTGGTTCAAAAGATACACTTTATAATGAATTTCTGGAAATGGAAATCCAAATACTCTAGTTTTCACCAATTTGTCATATAAAGTTAACAATCAGTTAGCACCTGATCAATTTAATTCAATGGACAAAACCATTATTGCATATAGATTGGTTCAGTGTCTCAGTTTTATTTTATTTTGATATTAAAGTCAGCATTAGTCAGTGAAAAGAGTGTTGGATTTTAAGTCAGAAAACAGGTTCAAAAGCCAGCTTTGCTACTTGCCACCTATATGATCTGGGACAAGACATTTAGTTTTTATAAGCCTCTATAAAAGGAAGAGGCTGAACTGGATGACCTCTAAGATCTTTTTCAACTCCATGAACATAATCCGACTGAATTGGTTCTGAATATAAACTCATTTCTATTAAGGACATTCTTCATTTTTAAAACTGAGGTTCATTTATAAACTTGATTTTAAGTCTATAAGCCACCCTTAAGCCTAGATATTATTTAATTTTCTAAGGTTTAGTAGTTAGAAGAACACCCATGACTAATAATTTTTGTGCATGGATAACTGGAGAGGAGTAGTAGAATAAGTTGCAATTTGGCAATTTCCTATTTTAACTAATTATTTTTAGATCAGTTATTTCTAGGCTCCATGTTGTCAGCGCCCTCTAAATTTTGATGTCCTGAGGCAAACTTCTGATGGCTCCACCCTAGTTACAGCTCTGATTTGAATTCAGTGGCCTAAGTACAAACAAACAAACCAATACTAATCATATTGTAGTAATCATTCAATTTATCAAAAGAAAATACTTAATTTTATACTGATGAAATATCATTACTTTGGAAATCTCTGTCTTGAAAAGTCTAGGTAAAACAAATCTTTTTCTCAAACACACTTTCTGATTTATTTGAGATATAATACTTCTTACTCTTCATCTTCAACCTCAGGCAAAATGAATCAAGAATGAGTCGAGGAGCAGGAAGACATTAAAGGTTTTAATTCCTGTAATCTTGTTGTTTTGTCATTATAGTAGTATATATAGAAATAACAAGAACAAAAGATTTAAATGTTCAGTCTTTGTCATCATTCAGTTTATGACTGGATCATGACATAGTAACTGCATCTGTTTCAAAAACACAGCCTTGGAAAAAGTTTGAACATATTAGAAACAGTTACTAAATGACAATCTGGATATGTCTACACATGCCAAATATAATAGAGAATGGAGGAAAATATCTTGATAATTGGTTACATCTATAGTCATGTGTATAGCATGTGCTGGGTCCTAATCCAAGTTGAGGGAACATTCCCATTAGCCCTAGTTCTTAGCAGAAAGAGATCCCAGTGGGAATGCTCCTTCTACAATGCATGAACACTCTGTGCATGGTTATGCTCATGACCCAAGATTGGACTATTAGTTGTAACCCACCTCCATGATCTCAAATCCTGAAATCCCCTTATGTGAGACTAACAAACTCCTCTACTACCATCTTTCTGTTTTTCTCACTCCTCCTCAACCTTTTATTCATCTACTGAAACTTCCAGTTTCATCCTTCTCTGTGATCTCAAGTTATCATCTCTGCTCTGGTCTCACTCTCCTCCCATTATAATCGTGACCCTGTTCTTGAGTATGATGAAGTTGATTGTTAAATTTTCAATGTGAGCATTTATACCTTAGAAATCAGCAATTGCTGTAAATTAAGGCTTGATTTATCATTTTGTTGATTGTCTAGATTTAAGAAAGTGATGAAAAAATTGCTGGTAGTGCAGATTAAGTTTAGAAGTATAAGTAGACTTTTTTGAGAAGAGAAACTTTTGGGAATATTGTTAAATATTTGCCAACATACCACTACTTATGGTTAACCACTTCACTTATATATTGTTCTTCACTGTTCACCACCTCACTCCCTTTTTCTCATGGTATATACCTTAGCTGTCTTTGACCTTAGGTCTATTCAAACATTAACCATTTTTGCTCCAGTTCCTGTGCTGCTGAATGATATTGGAGGAAGTCATGTGACTATGCTACCTGGATTTAATCTTAGGTTACATTAAAAAAAAAGGTATAAATTTTTTTTATTATAGCTTTTTATTTACAAGATATGTGCATGGGTAATTTTTCAGCATTGACAAAAAAGATATAATGTTAATGACTAATTGCCATAGTCCTATTGAAATTGACCTTGGTTAGTCCATATCTGGACTGTTCTGTTCAATTTTGGGCACTATATTTTAATAAGGATATTTAGAGTGTAACCTGGGAGAGCAACTAGGCTGAAGAAGGACCTCAAAAATATGGCATAGAAGAATCATATATAAAAACTTGAGAGGTTTAACTTGGAGAAGAAAAGACTTAAGGAAGAGCTCATAGCAAAACAGTCTCTTAGGTATATGAAGGCTGTCACCTGAAACTGTTCTGTTTAGCCCCAAGATCAGATCAGTAACGGGTAGAAATTGCAAGGAGGAAAATTTTGGCTTGATGTAAGGAAAGCTTTCCTAATGAGACCCAGAGTCCAAAGATCAACTTATGACACAAGGACCTCTGCTCTGGGCTTAAAGCTGCAGATCCTTCTGCTGGTACTACTCTTCTCCTGCTAGGGAATAAATCTCCCATTGGTTATCTGGTATTCAATTCAGGACAAACATACCTCAAAAAGTAACCAGAACTAATTCCAGCTCCACAGAGAGGGTTTCAGGCCAGCAAAAGAGGGGTTCCTTTGATCTCTGTTACACTAAAAATGAGCACTATTAACCCTATTCAAAAGTTAAATAGGTTTTAACTCAAGAAGTAATAGGTTTTTCCTCACTTGGAGGGATTCAACATATGCTTTATGTCACTTGTATTGTAGGGTTTTTTGTTTAGGTATGAATTGAACTGAATAGTCCCTAGTGTTCCTTTAATTCTGAGATGCTGTGATTTTGTGATTTTGACTATAAATTCAAATTATCTGATTTCAACTGAGCACTCACTGTTATGAGGCAGTACTTTTTATTTTTTTTCCAACTTTCTATCTCCATCTCTCTCATTCCTCTTTGGCATCATTGCAACTTTTGGCACAATTAGCCACTGTCTCCTCCTGGTTCTTTTCTCTTCCATTGGCTTTCATGATATTGCCCTCTCCTGAGTCTTTCCTTACCATCATGATTGCCCCTTCTCAGATTCCTTTACCAGATCATCATCCATCTTTTGTCCCTTTAGCCCAGATGTGTTATAAGAGTGAATTGGGCTATTCCCAATGGTCTTGTGATGAAGAGAGCCATCTGCACCCAGAGAGAGGACTATGGAAATTAAGTGTGGATCATAACATAATATTTTTACTCTTTTTGTAGTTTGCTTGCATTTTGTTTTCTTTCTCATTTTTCCCTTTTTGATCTGATTTTTTTTTGTGTGTGCATGATAATTGTAGAAGAATCGCACATATTTAACATATATCGGATTACTTTGCTGCTGGGCAAGGAGTGGGGGAAGGGAAGGAAAAATTTGGAACACAAGGTTTTACAAGGTAAATGTTGAAAATTATCCATGCATATGTTTTGAAAATAAAAAGTTTTCATTTAAAAAAGAGTGAATTGGCCTCCTCTGCTCTCCACACACTTTCTCTTGATAATTGCATCAGCTCCAATGAGTTTAAGCACCACTTCTATGAAAGATATTCCAAAACCCTATTCTTTCTCCTGAACTCCATCCCATATCATCTAGTAATTACTATATACCTTATCCTAGATATCCTCTTGAGGTGGGTGTTCAGTGATTGCAATTGTGTCCAATTCTTCGTTACATAATTTGGGGTTTTCTTGCAAAGGACTTGCCCAGGCTCATACAGCTAGTAAGCCCTATGAGGCTAGATATGAATCCATATCTTCCTGATTCCACCCCCAGTGTTTTACATTACACTACCTAATCCTCTAAATGTCCCATAGGCATCTTTAACTCAAAATATACAAAACATTAGGTAAACAAAAGATTGTAAAGGCCTTCCCTACAACCCCTCATCTTCAGCAAAAAGTCCCCAGTCCTCAATCCTAGATGGGCTATGGTGAAAATTCTTTTTTGTTCTTGTTCTCTTTTTCCTCTTCCTCTTCCTCATTCTCTCCTCTCTTCTTCTTCATTCTCTTCTCTCTTCCTCCTCCTCCTCTTCTTCTTTTTACTCCTCCTTATCTTCTTCCTCCTCCTCTTTCTCCTCTTCCTCCTTTTCCTCCACTTCCACCTCTTTCCCTTGTTCCTCTTCCTCTTTTCCTTTTCCTTCTCCTCCTCTTCTTTTTCTTCTTTATTCTCTTCCTTCTCCTTTTCCTTGTTTTTTCCTTTGCCTTTTGAACTCCCATTATGCCCTCTGCCTCCATTCTTCTATCCTTATTTTATAATGCTGCCCTGTTAAGGCACCAACTACCTAGAAGCTTTGAAAATCCTCAGGGTAATATCAGAGGGAAAGGGGAAGAGATGGATATAAATACCCTTCTTTACTGGAAATAGAACCAGAAGGGGCAGAGTAGAATGCCTGCTTGCTATACACACAGAAAGAGTTTAGATATTGTTGTGCAGCCTTCTCACTTTGTTTTTAGTGTCCATTTTTCTCTTTTGCGTTCTTTTCCCTCTCTCCTCCTTCCCAAGGTAGGTTCCTTACTGTTCCAACTCCACTTCTCTCTCCTCCCTGCCACATCTCCTAATACACAAACCCTCTGCCAAAACAGAAGGATCTAACTGATTGATTGCACTTTGGCTGAAACTCTTTTATAAACCAATGTGTTACATCAACTAGACATTTTGCTTTTTAAAGCTTCCCTCCATATTTAGATGTAAAATAAATTACTTTCCCCGTTACAAAAGGATCAAAGGCATCAGAAAGGAAAATCATAGATTTTTAGGCCTCGACAATCATGTAGTCCAACCTCTTAATGGAATAGAAGGAGAAAGAGCAGTCCAGAGCTATGAGGGAACAACCCCAAAGTCACTCATTACTATTTAATGATTTTTTTTTTGTATCATGACCTACAATATTGTGTGCACTGAAACACATTCCTATTCCTCCACTATTATTGCTATCATTTGGTGATGGAAGTTTCTAACAAAGAAATGTGTCATGGGAACACATTCTCTTTGCTAATGGAGAAATTACAGTACTAGGCACAAAACAGGCATTCAAGAAACACCCACTGGTCGGTTTTTGATTACCATAGCAGGCACTAGAGTGGTGAGAGGGACAAGACGGTCTGACATGATGTAAAACATTTATATACTCTCTCCGGGCCATTCTCTCTTAGGTCCAAAGGAAAGAAAAAATTGCCAAAAGTCAGCAGAGACTTAGTAGTCATGGATCTTTTTACAAAGACATTTTTGCCTCTCAAATCAGCTGCAACAACAGCCGACAAAGATCTGTCAGTCTCTACTTTGCCTGGAGCTTGTTAGTCTCTCCTCCCAGTTATTTTGGCACTGTCATCTACAAAACAGGGGCTCCCCAATGGATGCCTCCTTCCTAGACAGGTTTTCTGGGTATTGATCATCAGCCATCAAGTTTAATAACTTCTTATTTCTCTCCTATCTATAAACACCATCTGCCTGGGAGGAAAGAATTGGAAAAGGAAGACGAGGGACTCTTGCTGAGCAACTAAGGAGGATTATAGTACTGATGTAGGCAAGACAGGAAGCTGTAGAGTGAGGAAGCTGGTACTGGTGCTGACCTGAAATGCATTAAAATGGCAAAGAAACTGAAAAGCCTCCACTGGGATTTAGACTGCCATGTATATTGATATGACAGAGTTTTTGTCTTCCTTAAATGCCTCATTATTTGTAGGGTCCTCTACTATCCTCCCATCTCCTCTGAAAAGAAAAATGCCTTGGTACATAGTGCCAGGACATGGATGGATAAATAGTATGTTATAATGGAAGGAGTTTTGGTCAAAGGATCAGGAAAGACTTGCATTCAAAGTTCACTTCTGATACTAATTATGTGATCATGTTCAAGTTCCTTGACATTTTTTAGCCTCAGATTCCCCAGTGATTTTATATATACATATATAATAAACCTTTAATTATTATTATATATGTGATGAACCTTTAATATCTATTTCACAAGTTTGTTGAGAGTATCAGGTATAACAAAATGTTTGTAGACTTCAAAGAGTCATATTAGCCAATCTATTGATAAGCATGTACTGAGCTGAGTTCTAGGAGTACAAAGACTAAAGGCTCCTGTCTTCAGAAGGCTAACTAACATTCTAATGGGAGGGACAAAATGTTGGCATATAGGTATATACAGATTACATAAAAAATAGATGCAAAGTAATTTAGGGAAAATTTAGAGAAGGATACTAAAGCTTCATGAACAGCTACGAAGCATAATGGATAGAGTGCTGGGGATGTATTCAGGAAGACTCATGTTCATGAGTTCAAATCCTTCCTCAAGCATTTATTAGCTGGGTGAATCTGGGTAAGTCACTTAACTCTGCCTCATTTTCCTCATCTGTCAAATAAGCCGGAGAAGGAAAGGCAAAACTATTTCAGTATCTTTGCCAAGGAAACTTTAAATGGAATCATAAAAAGTCACACATGACAGAAAGAATTGAACAATGATAACTAAGGCTTCATGCAGAAAGGTGGTGTTTGAAATGAGTCTCAAATGAAACGGCAATTTCAAGAGCAAGGTGATATCTGCCATTCATTCCAAGAATGGCAGACCAGCATAGAAATGGGAAATATTATTGTGAATACAGAAGGCCAGGATGGCTGGATCTCAGAGTTTTAAAAGGGAGGAAAATAAAAAAGTAAGAAGATTAGAAAGGGGGAAAGGGAGTGATTGTGAAGACACTGTACTTATGTATCAAACCAAAGAATTTATATTGGATCTTAGAGGCTCTAGAGAGATACTGGAGTTTATTTTAAAAAGTGGGATGATGTATTTAGACTTTTGCTTTTAAAAGTATTTTGGCAGCTCTGGAGGATGTGTATACAGTAAGAAGACAGCTGGGGATGGAATGGCAAAGAAGAGGTTATTGCAATAATCTAGGCAAGAGTGATGAGGGCCTGAACTAGAATGAAGGCTGTGTCAATAAGAGGAGGGAAACAAATGTAATAGATGCTATATAGAGTGAAAATAAAAAAGCTGTGAATCTAGACAGATGAACGAATGACCTTAATAGTGACACATACATATCTATAGATATGGATATAGATAGAAACTATTATATTAAAAATGAGGAAACTGAGGCCCACAGAGGTACCCAGATGACATATTTGAGATTTCTAGCTGGAATGTATATTAAAGGTTGTCTAGTCCTACCCTCTGATTTTACACTGGAGACCCAAAGATAGAAAGTGACTTGCCCATGACTACATAGATAGTAAGCAGTAGCAAATTCAAACCTGGGTTCTCTGACTCTGCTAAGTGCTCTTGTTCCTCCACTAGATCAGATTTCAGAATTTCTATGTTTGAATTCCAACTACATTACTTTCTAGCTATGTATCCTAAATAAGTCATAGAAAGTCTTTGAACCTCAATCTTCTCATCTGTAGAATAGGAATGTATTACTTATTTGCTTACCTCACAGGACTGTTGTGAGGAAAACATTTTGCAAATCTGAAATTGTTGTGTAAATGTGGGTTATATTTTTTACCATGTCACACATATAAACACATAGATAGTGAAAATCCTAATGTAATGCTAGTTTCTGGCATCTCTTTTCTCCCCCCTCTCACCTCACCCCATCCTCCAACTATTTCACATTTGAAACTGAAACATATAGGCACAGATCCCTGCTTTTGGCCCTGTCTTGTTCAACATTTTAATCAAAACTATGGAGGAAAACCAAGAACAAACATAGAGATGATGCAAATTTCAGAAAGAGCTAATATTGGGCATGACAGGACTAGAATTCACAATGATCTTTCAAGGCTGCAACACTGGACTAAAAGCAACAAGATCAAATTTGGCAGAAACAAATTAAATATCTGGCATTTAGGTTCAGGCCATCAATTTTGCAAATACCAGAGCAGGAAAACCTGTCTTGATAGCAGTGTAGAATAGAAAAAAAGCCTTGGGATTATTACTGACCACATGTTCAATATGAACCAACTGAAGAAGGAGGCTGTTAAAAAACATCTAATGGCACATTAGACAGCATTAACCCAGATGAAAAGAAAGGATTTCATTGTACTTAATGTAGTCAAGCTATTTGATTGAAAGTTCCATACATTTGGACCTGAGCCTTGAAAGAAAAGAAGGTTCTAAAGTGGAGAGAGATGAGGATTAGGGAATAACCAACCTGAATGAACAGAGGCAAGAGTGTAGAAAAAAGATGAAGAAATAGTTAATAGCCTAGTTTTCTTGACTATGAAATGTATGAATATATGAATAAATAATGTAAAATCAGACTGGAAAACTAAATTGGAGTCAGACAGTGTAGGGATTTAAAAACAAAATTTTGGATCTCACAGGTATAGGGCCATTGATCATTTTAAGACAGGACAGTGACAGAGTCAAGTTTGTGCATTCAGAAGATTGTCTTGGCAAGGATGATTAGAGAAGAGAGAGAATGGAGGCAAGGAAACTGGTTTGGAGGCAATTATAAGCATTCAGGGAGAGAGATGATAAAAAGTTTAACTAGGGTGGTGAAGATATGGATTAAGAAGAGGAGAAAGATACAAACACATTATGGGGATAAAAATCAATAGAACTTAATGTTTTCAAGTGGCTCTAAGTTTTCAATTTTACAAATAGAAAACTATTATATTATTGAGAAATGGAAATTATGGCTTTTTTGAGTTAGACACCAAATTAAAATGCAAAGGAATTCAGTACTTCCTTCTTATTACCTGTGTGATGCTTAGCAAGTCACTTGAGTCTGGGTCTCAAGTTCATTTGTCAAAAGAAGGAAGGAAGGAGAGAAAAAAAGGGAAGGAGAAAAGGAAAGGAAGGAAGGAGAGAGGAAGGAAGTGAAGAAGGAAGGAAGGGAGGAAGGGAGGAAAGAAGAGAAGGAAGAAGGTAGGGAGGAAGGAAAGAAGGAAGGGAAGAAGAAAGGGAGGGAGGAAGGAAGGAAGGGAAGAATGGAGGAAGAAAGGAAGGGACAGAGGGAGGAAGGGAGGAAGGAAAGAAGGGAGAAAGGAAGGAAGGGATAGAGGAAAGAAGGAAGGAAGGAGGAGGGAGGGAGGAAGGGAGGAAAAAAGAGAGAGAGGAAGAGAGGAAGGAAGGGAGGAAGGAAGGAAAACCAAAGATGTTGGACTAAATGACTTATAAGGTATATAATGCCAACTTCCCATTGATTCAACAACATATTATCCCTTTCCCTCCACCTCTACAAAGGAGCAAAATGAGATGTCTTTTCACCTCCCTTCTTTAGGATCAAGTTTATCTTTTATAATTATGCTTGAGCTTTTTCTTTTAAATAGATTTTTATTTATGTCTTTTCTTTCTACACCACCCTTCATACCTTTTCTCTTTCTCCCTCATAGAAGCCCATTCCTAATAACATTTTTTCAAAACAAGGAAGATGAAAGACAACTAAGCAGAATCTATCAATACATCTAAAAAAAAATCTAACCTCAATTTGCTATATACCCATAGACCTTTGACTTCTGCAAATGAGTTGGGGAGGGTGTCTTCTCACATCTTTTTATTTGAGACCAAGCTTTATACTTCTGCAATTGTTTTTTTCATTGTCTGGTAGTTGTTTTTCTTTCCAGTTACATTGTAATAGTTATTGTCTATATAGTGTTTCCTTCATTGAATACACTCATATAGATATTTTCATATTCTTCTGTCTTTTCCATATTCATCATTTCTTATAACACAGAAGATGCCAAGGTAGAGAAATTGGATAATTGAAAAAATGGTAGAATCTGGAGTAGAGATAGAAAGTGTTGGAGGAAAGTTTAGTTAAGGGAAATAATTCCATGTTGAACATGTTGGGTTTGAAATGCCTATAGGACATCTAGATGGAAATATCCAACAGGCAGATTTAGCAATTAAAATATCATTGGAAATCCTGGAGAGACACAATTCAGTCAAGTAGTAGGATCAGAAATCTATATTATAAGAGGTTGATGAGTGATAAAAGAAGTGGAGAAAATGATTCTAAATGACTTTTGCTAGAACTTTGTCAGCCCAGGCAGGCAACAAATGTTTATTAAGTGCTTACTGTGTGCCAGACACTATAATAAGGGCTGAGGATACAAATTTAAGCAAAAGGAAACACAGTACTTGTCCCCAAGATACAGGGGAAGATGCTAGAGGGAGAAGAGAAGAGAAGAAACTGTGAGGGGCATAGTGGTAAATTCTGGAGAACCAGAAGCATTATCTAGTTGATGAATGGGGGTTGTGAAAAGAAAAAGAGATAAAAGAAGATAACCAAGGATGTACAAGGTGAAAGTTTTTGTTTGCTTGCTTTGTTTTGTTTTGTTTTAAGGATGGGGAAAACCTGGGCAGCTGGAATCAGGGAAGGAGTTAGTAGGTGAGGAAAGAATAAAGATGAAAGAGAAGTAGCATTTGGATTCAGTTGTGAGTGTATATAAATTCAGAATGTTTTAAATACTTACTGTATGCTGAACATCATATGAAATAGTTCTTGATAGAACTACAGTAACTGTACAAAATAATAGGAGAGAGAAACAATATAATATATGGGTTCTAAGAGGGCAAAGGTCATCTCCAACTCTGCAGAGACTCCTTAAAAGCTTTATTGATAAGACTGCATTAGAGATGGACTTTAAAGGAAAAACAGTATTTTTGCCCTGGGAATAAAAAGCAGGGTGTCCCAAGTGTGGGGAATGGCAGGAACAAAAT
The DNA here is from genome assembly GCF_902635505.1 of Sarcophilus harrisii. Taxonomy (NCBI): domain Eukaryota; kingdom Metazoa; phylum Chordata; class Mammalia; order Dasyuromorphia; family Dasyuridae; genus Sarcophilus; species Sarcophilus harrisii. Next base: position 350,639,892 of record NC_045426.1, read on the forward strand.
AACAGGTTCAGTAAAGCACAGGACATAATCAAAGTATGCCGACTGGTCCAGTTTTGCTGGTACATTGAGTATATGGAAGCAAATAATGGGAAGGAAGGCTGGTAAGGTGAGATGGACCAGACTATTAAATGAAGTAAAGGGCTTTAAGGTATTTTAGAGTTTTGGATGGACCAGACTGGTAAAGGAAGTATAGGGCTTCAATATATTGTAGAGTTTTCAAAAGAGAGGTTAGGTATTCTTTAGCAATATGTCATAACTAATGACTAAATGAACACACTAGTCATTGTCTAAAACAAGGAAACACAATGAGTAAATTAATTAATTAAGGTCCTGTTTATACTTATGTTGTCAAAGATAATCATGTTCTTGCCTCAAATAAGATTTTCTGCCTTCATTAAATTTACTTCCCAGGAATATGTGAAAATGTATTTAAAATACCACAGATTCAGGGATTCTACAATCACTGACTGTCAAGATCTGCTAACCCTTTGCACATCCCTGACTAAAAGAATGACCAAAACAAAGAAATCTAAAATGAAAAGGACTTGGGAAATCATGTAGCCCAACCTATATCTGAAATGTGACAGAGACACAACATAATACTCCTGGCCTAAGGCCAACAGATAAAAATTAGGATTTTCTATGATATTGTGACTTTTTGAGTTGATTATTAAAGAGAATGGTATAATAGAGAAAGGAAAGCAGGAAGGAAACAAGTATTTATGAAGTTACTACTGTGTGCAGGCACTATGATAAGCACTTTACAAATGTCATTTGACTCTCACAACAACTCTACAAGGGAGGTGCTATTGTTATTTTTGTTATACAGTTGAGGAAACTGAGGCAGAAGGTTAAGTTACTTATTCAAAGTCACACAGTAAATGCCAAAAGCTAAGTCTGACCTCAAGTTTTCTTGACCCCATTCCCAGCACTCTATTTAGTTGTCTTTAGAGCATTGGATTAGAACACAATTCTCTTTCAGTGCACGAAGCTGTTTCTATCATAATTAACTCATAAAGTTACAATAGAGTCCTCTAAAATAATTATCTTTATGGATAATAAAGTTTTCTAATTCTTCTCCCTTTCTTTGCATGTGAGCCAATGTCCCATGTTATGAAAAGAGTTAATTCACCAAGAGTATCATTAGCTTTAAAATACTATATAAATATTGATTGGTTAGGGCAGCTAGGTGATGCCACAGTGCATAGAACACTGGGTTTGAAATCAGGAAAATTCATCTTCCTGAATTCAAATCCGATCTCAGATAACTAGATCCTAGGCAAGTCATTTAACCCTGTTTGCCTCAATTTCCTCATCTATAAAATGAGCTGGAGAAGGAAATGACAAACCACTTTAGTATCTTTATCAAGAAAACCCCAAATGGAGTCACAAAGAGTTGGACATAACTAAAAAGACTGAAAACAATAACAAAATGAACACTAGTTGTTATGATTTTACTGTTAGTCATATGTAGCAGATGAATATGTAGTATCATTGGTTTTCCATGGTCATTTGAGAAAGTCTGAATTATTGGAATGCATAGATAATTTATGAATTCTATTTTAGTCAGTGCCAAAAGACAAATGCCTCTAACTTTCCCATTAAATATTTGATTTTTTTTTCAACCAGAATATCTGGAAGCAGCTTGATACAGTAGAAGAGCTGGTTTGGCAGTCAAAAGATCTGGATTTAGATCCTATATTAGTGTTTGTTACTAGTGACCTTGGACAGACAGATCATTTAACCTCTCTAGACTTGGTTTCCTCATCTGCAAATGAGGGGTTTGGCTTAGATGGACCAGGAGGTTCTTCTTATTTCTAGTTCTGTGCTCTTAGGATCTAATTAGTATCAAAATTGTTTCATTTTGGTTTCATCTTAAACTTAACTCCTTTTACACCGAAATGGACAAACCAAGAACACTAGATTTAAAGTGAAAAACAAAATAACTCCAATCCCAGAGTTGGCTCATTTGAAGAAAGAAAAAATCCATATAAAGGAATCAGATGATATCTACCACTTTCAGGCGCTTTACAAACATCATCTCATTTGCTCTAATATTCTAATTCAGTTTAATCAGTTATAAACAAACCTGAAACAGCCAATTGAGGAAACAAAAACAAAACCCTCCCAAATATTGGACGACAAGGGCAATTCTTTTTCACATGGACCTTAAATATTCTTAATCTACTGTTCCCACTTCAGCTCTCATCTCTAACATGTTTTTATTGAAGTCCCATTTTTCAGCTAACCTAGGAATTTCACTCCATCATTCTTAATATTTCTGCTTTACTTTGGGCTGCCAGAGGTAATTTCCTTCTGGTAAGAGATGCAAATAGCTTTGGCCTTCCTCTGAGGGGCTACTAAAGCCTGTGTTAATTTCCCTTCCTGGGAATGGATTTATGGAGGAAATAAGCAAAGGGGAAGAAAAAAAATCAGAAACCCCTCACTTAAAGCATGCTGTTTTATGAAGGCTGTGGAAATAAAATATCCTCATTGTTACCATCTCCAGAAGGCATCAAATGAGATAATTATTATAAACCACTTAGCACAGTGCCTGACACATAGTAAGCACTATATAAATATTAGCTATTATTATTATCATTATTAATGAGACACAGAATTTAATTATTTTAGGCAATTATATATGACCAGGATTTCACATCATATACACACTTTGTGGCCCCTAGGTGCATCTAGGATTAATTTAGGGTAATTTGGATAATCAATTTGCAATTTGTTAATAGAGCCCCCATCCAGTATATTTTCTAGTCAGACCAGGAAGGAACCAAAATTATTAACAAAGTATTTTAATTTAGAAAAGCAACATGATTCATAGAACAATAAACCAGTCCCTCTTCCACCCTCATTTCTCAAAAATAGGTATAACTTCATATAGGGGGTGGTGGGAAAGTAATAGTTTCATGAATAATAATTCGCAAGAGGATAAGAAAGGTATTGTTTCTGTATGTGGATAGAGAGAATGAGTACAGAATCAGCTGAACTTATTTCCTCTCAAATTGGTCTGTTGCTTGGAGATCTGCCATTAAATATCTGCCAGAATTCTTTTGTTTGGGAAAACCATTGTAGACTCTCTCTTTTACCGGTTAAAAGTCCTTTCCCTAAATCACAAAGCAAGAAATTGTTCATCTCTTCATTTCATTGGTGGCTGCTTATTTCATCTTCCTTTACATCCCAAATAAAATATCACCTTCTCCAGAAAACCTTTCTCAAGCCTTCTTGATTCTAATACCCTCCTTTTGTTATTTATTTATTTCTTATTTATTTTGTATCACTTGCTTTGTATATATTTGCTTCTAAGTTGTCTACCCCATTAAACTGTAACATTCTTGAGGACAGAGATTACCTTTTGCCTTATTTTTGTATTGGCCACATATTGCCTAGCACAGAGTGAAAAACACTTAATAAATGTTTATTGATTAACTGTATTAGCCAGTGCTAGCAATTCTTTCTTTTTATATCTCTCTTCTCCTTCAAGTTCAAACTGTGAAAATCCTTTCATGCTGGCATAAGTCCCATTAGATTCTGATATCTTGGGGCTCCCCCCCCCCGCATGAATGGTAGCTCTTTTGCTTCAGGCATTATAGTATAGTCTAATTATAGAATAGCTTTTTGTTATAGAAAATAAGCTTTTTGTACTGGTCACTCAAACTTTTTCATGAGTATTTAAGTATGTCTCATTTAACAGATATTTTTTGAATGTCTACTATACTCATTAATCTACAGCTTATTTAGAATGAGAGGATCTTATTTGGAAGTCTGGATTTACCATTTACTAAACCTTGAACAACTCATCCACTTCTCTTGGTCTGAGAAGAGAATGGGATGGGAACCTTATCATTTCAAGATGATAATTGCATGATCTTTATGGGAAATATGTCTCAATTTCTCTATTTTTTTTAAAGGAGGTGGTTTGGACTAAATGATATCTAAGATTCCTTCCAATTTTGATTTCCTATAAGTTTATACATACAAAAAGGCTTTGTAACTGCAAAAAAAAAAGGCTTAGTAAGTAAACATAATTTTTGAGGCCAAATATTCCATTGAGTGGCAAGCAAGGATGTGCTAGAGTCAGCTTGAACATGACAGCTAAATACTACATTTATATCTCAGAAATTTGCAAAAAAAAAAAAAAAAAAAACCCAAAAAACAAAACACACACATACACACACACACGGCTTGATTTATTGTTTTGTTGATTGTCCAGACTCCAGAAAGTAATGTAAAAATGTTAATAATACAGATGAATCTTCAAAGGTATGACATATATATTTTCTTCCTTCCTTCCTTCTTTCATTTTTCCCTTTCTCCCTCCCGTCTTTCTTCCCTTCCTCTCTCCTTTCCTCCCTCCTTCCCTCCTTCCTTCTTTCCCTCCTTCCCTCCTTCCTTCTTTCCTTCCCTCCCTCCCTCCCTCTCTCTCTCCCTTTCCTTCCTTCCTTCTTCCCTTCCTTCCTTCCTTCCTTCCTTCCTTCCTTGAACAATTATGGAGAATGAATGTGGATCATAGCATAGTGTTTTTACCTTTTTTGTTGTTATTTGCTTTTTGCTTTCTCATTTTCCTCATTTTGATCTGATTTTTCTTGTGCAGCATGATGAATGTGGAAAAAAATTTAGAAGAATCACATATGTTTAACCTATATTGAATTACTTGCTGTCTAAAGGAGAGGGAATGTGAGGAGGGAGAAAATTTTGGAAGACAAGGTTTTACAAGGGTGAAAACTATCTTTGCATATATTTTGAAATATAAAAGGCCATTATTGCTTTTAAAAAAGAAAAAAATAAATGATCCACAGCCTACGGATAATAGTATTGAAAGTTCCATTACTCCACCAAGAAGTTTGATAGTGTGAGACATAAAGTCCAAAAAATGACAATGTTTAGAGTTCCATCTTTATAGAGTTATTTATGTGGTTCTTCAAACATTCTGTATTCAAGTGCAAAAAACCTGGGAGGATAACCATTATCGGATATTAGAAATTAGTTATTAGATCTGGCAGATCTTTTGTATCTAGAAAAGTGAATGACTGTTATAAGTTAGGACCATGCAATAAAACTCCATTAAAGAACTAATTTTGAGTGAGGATAGGTCAAATTATCTCAAAGAATAGTAAGAACTGGGCATGGGGATAAGGAGTTAGAATAAGGGGAGAAGGTATGTTAGGAGGAGGGCTATTTAGGCTATAATCCTTGCATCCCTGATCCAAACTTCCTCTCTTTTTTCAAATGCACATTTACATTCAGAGAGAGAGGATTGAAAATTTTAAGAACAAATCTTATAGCAATCATTAAGCAAGAAAGGCTAATACTGACCTGTGAGAAAGCCTCAGAGAGTAACCAAACACTTCCCTGGAAGTCTGAATAGATTATACTGGGACAATCCCTCAGTGACTGGCTTGCTTTATCACCTCTGCCATCATGGACAAATAAGTTGTATGAAGATAAAGATATTAAAACTGCTATATGTTTTACCCTATTTATATCTACATAAATATAATATGCAAAATATATTAATTCATTCTTTTAGTCAGCTATTTATTTTTAAAATGTTTTAAATCACTACTATGCATAAAGTACTTTTTAATAAATTTTAATTTAATTTTAAATCCCTCTTTCTTGAAAGTGTTTTCATGCTGTCTTCATACTGTCCAGATTCCCCCCCAATGATATTTCATCCAGGTCTACCCCAAATGGGACAGACATCAAAAATCACCTCTTTAGTCTTGGAGGAGTAAAGAGTAAAAGTGCAGAGTGATTTTAAAATTCCGCTTTTCTCAGAGGAAGTATGGCATGTATAATGAAGAAAGCTAGCCTTGAAACACAAATTATCTGAATTTGTTTTACCTCTGATACATAGTAGCAGAATGATCTTACTCAAGTCCCTTAACCCCTCAGTACACTAGGCAACTCTCCAAGAATATAAGTGGCTGAAAAAGTGCCAGGCTGCAGAGTTTCCCAATTGAAAAATTGTATTTGAATTTATTACTTTTCATCTAAAATAAACTCTCTAAAGTTGTAGAAAAGGTAAACATATGAACACGCTTACATTGCCCCTACACTTAAAACCAGGTAGTTATTGTAATTGGATGGTAATTTTGCAGAGAAGATGCTGAGTAGCATTGCTAAGGGCAGTTTTCTCACCTAAGAGTTCCCATACCAGTGTAGTCACAGGATCAATCTCTGTCTCAGATTCTCAGGGACTTCCCCCAAAAGTCAAAGATAGAAAGGAACACTAAATTCTTAAACAATTATTCACAATAGCCTCTTTTGTGATAGATAAAGAAAAACCAACTCCCCTTCAAACTGGTGACATTTAAAATATATACTTTCTGAGGAGAGGGAGTGGGAGGCAAGTTTGAGTTGTATCCCTCTCTAGGCCAGCCCTGGAAATTATTACCAATATTACTTTTTTTTGGAGGGGGAAGATTTTTTTATTTCAATAATATTTCTCCCTCAATTACATGTAAAGATAGTTTTCAACATGCATTTTTGGTAAGATTTTGAGTTCTAAATTTTCTTCTCCAGAGAGGGAAGATTTTTAATCCAGGCACAGGAGGCAAAACAAAGACTATCATTTGAAAGGCTATATTATCCCTACTTCCTCAATTTGATGCCTCCTAAACACTAGCTCCCATACTATAATATATGACAAGACTTGGAAATATAGAAAAATGGGAGAAGCATCTGGGTGTGAAGTCTTTGGATAATCCCATGTGCTTCCAGATTCCATCATTTTTCCATTTAAAGTTTTTGGGACCTAAAGATTTATGAAGACATGACTCATCACAGAAGAAGGTATTTACTCTTCAAGGAATCATCATGGATGAAAAGTATTTCTGGTGAGAAGCTCTAACAGTAAATTCTTGTAAGACATGGTGTCATTTCCCCATGCTGTTCTGAAGACCTACATTAACTGAGTTACAGATGTATCTGATTTGTAATTGTTCTATATAGATAGGTTCTTTTTCCTCCTCAGGGAATTCAGACTCCCTTTTTATCATCAACTATTTTTTTTTTCAAATTTCCTTTTAAATTCCTTAATATTAGCATCATATCTTACCTATCACAGTCTTACCTGCAACAACATTTCTCATTTTATTTTATTTTTAAAAAAACATTTCAAGACAGCTAGATGCAGCAGTGGATACAACATTGGCCTTATAGTTAGAAATATCTGAGCTCAAATCTGACCACAAATACTTACTAGCTGTGTGACCCTGGCCAAGTCATTTAACTTTTGATTTTCTCACAAAAAAAGATCTTTTTTTTCCCCACTATATTCATGTTACCTGACTAATACAAAGTCAATTAGTGAATAATTATTCATTAAGTGCTTACTGTGTGCTAAGCCTTAAAAATACAAAGAAAGGCTCTCAAGGAGTCTACAATTTATTGGGGGAGACAACAAGCAATCACGTACAAAATACATGTAGAACAGATTGGAGATGATTACTAGAAAGAAGGGATTAGCAAATCCTCTTTAAGGATCAGGAAAGGCTTCTCAGAGAAGATGGGATTTTATCTGAGACTTGCAGGAAGGTAATGAAGGAAATTTTAGACAGTATGACTAATCAAAGGCCAGCTTTCAAATAAACTTAATCTACCAAAAATCTTTTGTGTATGTATGTTAATATCCTGCTGTGATAGACACTCTACAGATTTAAATAGATAAGATGATTTTTGGCCTTCAGAAATGTATACAAGACAAGCCTAGTGCCACTCCTATTCTTAGGTGTGATTTAAGAGATAAAGAAAAAGCTTTTGTACTTCCCTAAAATACCTTTCCCACGTGACAATGCTTAGAGTTCCATATTTATAGAGTTATTTCTGTGGTTCTTCAAAAATTGTGTATTCAAGTGCAAAAAACCTGGGAGGGTAATACACTAACCATTATCAGTTATTAGAAATTAGTTATTAGAAACAAGTCTAACAGCAAATTTAATAAAGAAAATGATTGGAATCTCCCGAATGAATATTGATGCAAAAATCTTAAATAAAAAATTAGCAAAGAGATTACAGAAAATCATTCCCCAGGATAATACACCATGACCAAGTAGGATTTATACCAGGGATGCAGGGCTGGTTCAATATTAGGAAAACTATTAGCATAATTGACTACATCAATAATCAAATTAACAAAAAAAAAATATGATTATCTCCATAAATACAGAAAAAGCATTTGATAAAATCCAACATCCATTCCTATTAAAAATACTAAAGAGTATAGGAATAAAAGAAAATGATTGGGAGATGATTGAGACCAGTTCCAATGATCTCGTGATGAAGAGAGCCATCTACACCCAGGGAGAGAATTGTGGGAACTGAGTGTAGACCACAACATAGCATTTTCACTCTTTTTGTTGTTGTTTGCTTGCAGTTTTTTTTCTTTCTCATTTTTTTTCCTTTTTGGTCTGATTGTTCTTGTGTGGCAAGATAATTATATGAATATGTATACATATATTGGATTTAACATATATTTTAACATGTTTAATATATATTGGATTACTTGCTGTTTAGGGGAGAGGGTGGGGGGAAGGAGGGGGAAATTTGGAACACAAAGTTTGACCTTTATCAGTGTTGAAAAATTAGCCATGTATATGTTTTGAAAATAAAAAGCTTTAATAAAAAAATTTTTTAAAAAGAAATTTTTGGTCCCAATAGTGGAAATAGGGGGTATTTCTATTGTTAAAACTCTAATATAAATAAAATAAAATAAAATAAAAACTTTATTGTATAATTTCATGTTTCTTTCCTATAAAGGTTGAAATTACTTGCTACTCCTTCAGTAGATTAATAACATCTTGTGAGCACTGTGTTTTCTTGTTTATGATTGTGTCTAATTTGATGGAAGAGAGAATCTGAGTTTTTAATATTTTCATTCAAATCACTTCTTTTCTTTCCTTCTCTCCTGCCCTGAAAATTCTTTGTTCTTTCCTACTGGGTTTTAGGAAAACAAGCTGAGGATACCCCAAGAGAAATTAAGCTCCATGATCACTCTATTTTTTGTCTTTGTAAGCCTAGAACCAAATACAATATCTGACACATAATAAGTTTCAATAAATGTGTATTAATTGAATTTATTCCTGAAATTTATTTATGGGAGCTTGTTTATTAAGCCAAATGAACTTGAGTTGTTAGAATTTCAGACAATTGTAGGAAAGATAACTTTTGGCAGAGGGGCCTCAGAAGGGGAAGCATATTTTACCCTCTAACTTTAAGTGGGTTTACTTTAGAAAGGGAGGGGATACAGAATCTGATTTATTATGTTTAATATGGTTTTATTAATGTTAGGAATTTCCCAAACACCAATGTAGAAATTTCTTCCACTATTGCAAATCAGCAACCTATCTAGCATTTAGAGTCTTAAAGTTACCTAAAATGGAACATTCTGATAACATAAGAATCATTACGAAAAATTCATAGTTTGGATGAATGGTTACAGAATAGAGAAAGCAGGGCCAAGAAAACTATAGTTAGTTACACTGACTACAAAAAGACCCGGTAGATATTATTAAGGAGAGCTGGGCCTCAGGGACTTGTAATAAGATCAGAGTAAGGTGATCACTCAGCAGAATAGACCTAAAGTAAAATTATAAAGTAGCTAAAGTTTGTTTTTGGATGTAAGGATTACAGAATATTGGAGTTAAAAGAGATGCTAGAGAGATCATCTAGTCTGATCTCCTTCATTTTATAAATAAGGAAAATCAAACCCAGAGAAATTAAGTCATTTCCTCAAGAACCTACATTTATGTACATTTACTACATAGCCCAATTATGATAATTCTTGTCGTAGCCTCATGAAATTCTAAAACTTGGGGGACCTCAGAGATTATCTAGTCGATCTTTGCAAATAAGAACCCCCCCACCCCCACCCAAGACGCAGATAAGGAGATAACTGGCTTGAAGTCACAGAGCTTGTTAGTGGAAAAGCCAGGAGGACTACACAGGCTTCCGGCCTCTCCGGCCACTGCTTTCATTAAATGTGTGTCAGACTAACTCTAAAGTTTGATTTAATTATGATGCAGAATTCTGTAAGTATTTGCTCAAGCTTCTTGATTTGTTGCTCATGGATCATGGTTGTCTGCTTACAACTTAAAACAATTAGAGGGAACATTGTTCAGAAATGAACATTGTCAATAAGGAAATATCTCCTGTATGAGTAAGGATTCAATCAGGTTGGTCCTCTGCAGGAAATCATAAAGCTGGAAAGGGTACTTAAAAGGTCATTTAGGGCATTCCTCTGCCTCTGTGAAGAATCATTTCTAAGCCATACTCCATTGTGGGAGTGTACCTTTTTTATTTGCTTGCTGTCTTGCTATACAAGACAAGGGACATTTATAATGTGTTCTAAACTCAATTAGGAATCTTTAGACCAAGAAAAAAATTAGAAAAAATAAAAAGGAATATATAGACCAAGTGAAGCTCAGTTCTCATCATTAGACACAAATCCCCTGGCATTTAAAAAGCTTATAATCTTTCTCAGTTTTCTAAATATTTTGTAAATAAAGTACCTACCTCCATGAACTCTATGAAGAGGCAGAAGGGCTTAAGGTAAAGAATAGTGGGCCCAGAGTCAGGAAATACTTGTTCATATCCTAGCTTTGATACCTCCTAAATTTTGGAATGCTTCAATCCATTGATCAATAAACAACTAGTTAATCATCTACTAGGAAGGTACAACGGAAGCAAATTTTGGACAATATGACTAATCAAAGACCATCTTTAAAATAAACCTAATCCATCAAAAATCTTTTGTGCATGTTTATAAATGTCCTGCTGTGATAAACATTGTACAGATTTATTTAAATAGATAAGACATAATTTTTGGTCTTGACCTGAGTCTAGAATACCTAGGTTCAAAGCCTGCCTCAGACATTAGTTCTGTCATCCTTAACTTTCAGCCTCAGTTTCCTCCTCTGCCAAATGGGCAGTAAGATAATCACCACACTTACTTTACAAGGTTGTTGCAAGACTCAAATGAAATAATATATTAAATGTTTTTGCAAATCTTAAGGGTCAATAGAAACAGCTAAGTGGTGCAGTGGATAGAGAGCACTAGCCCTGAGGTCAGGAGGACCTGAGTTCAAATACGGCCTCATGATACTTTGATACTTACTACCTGTTTGAACCTGGGCAAGTCACTTAATTCTGATTGCCTAAGCAAAAATAAAATAAAGCCTTATGGGATAATTATAAACAACATCTATTTTCATTATTATTTTAAAAGTATTTATTTAAAACTTAAATGCAAAATTAGAAAAAAAAACCAAAATAGAAAAGAAAGACAGAAAAAGAAAAACAAAACAAAACTCCACAACATTGTGCCCAGCAGAACATTGGGAAGAATTCAAAATATGTAACAATAAATTTCCATCTCAAGAAAGCATATATAATAATATTTTCATTATTGTTACTATCAGATGCTAGGGGCTGAGAATATAAAGAAAAAAATGAGAAAATCCCTACTTGTCAACGAACTGCTGAAATAACCTCTCTGATCCTCAGTTTCCTCTTCTACAAAATGAGTAAAAAATATACATACACTGTCTACCAAGGATGTTGTAAAGAAAGACTTTTTAAATAAGTTTGGTTTGGCAATGTTAGCCAATGTTTAATCAAAAGTGTTTATATATGGAAAGGGGCAAATTTCATAGAGGAAGAATGAGAAGTATTTAATGTTGGTTGACTGACAACAAGAAGTAGTTGGAGAGAAACTTTAGACGCTAGATCAGGGCTTCTTTTTCCACTCACAACCCCTTTTTGCCCAAGAAATTTTTATGTAAACCCTAGTATATAGGTATATAAATAGGTATACAATCAAACATTCATTAATAATATATAATAATTTTGCGACCCCCACATTCAATTCTGTAATCCCATATGAGAACCCAACCCACAGTTTAAGAAACTTTGTTCTGAATTAACCCCAATGCTATAGAAACTATTTGAAAAAATAGGGACTGAAGGAGTCCTACCAAACTCCTTTTACGACACAGACATGGTACTGATACCTAAATCAGGTAGGCTGAAAACAGAGAAAGAAAATTATAGACCAATCTCTCTAATGAATATCGATGCTAAAATCTTAAATAAAATATTAGCAAAAAGATTACAGAAAATCATCCACAGGATAATACACTATGATCAAGTAGGATTTATACCAGGAATGCAGGGCTGGTTCAATATTAGGAAAACTATTAGCATAATTGACTATATCAATAAGCAAAATAACAAAAACCATATGATCATCTCAATAGATGCAGAAAAAGCATTTGATAAAATCCAACATCCATTCCTAATAAAAACACTTGAGAGTATAGGAATAAATGGACTTTTTCTTAAAATAGAGCATATATTTAAAACCATCAGTAAGCATCATATGCAATGGGGAAAAACTGGAATCTTTCCCAGTAAGATCTGGAGTGAAGCAAGGTTGCCCACTGTCACCATTATTATTCAATATTGTATTAGAAACACTAGCCTCGGCAATAAGAGTCGAGAAAGAGATTAAAGGAATCAGAATAGGCAGTGAGGAAACCAAACTATCACTCTTTGCAGATGATATGATGGTATACTTAGAGAACCCTAGAGATTCTACGAAAAAGCTATTAGAAATAATCCATAACTTTAGCAAAGTTGCAGGTTATAAAATAAATCCCCATAAATCCTCAGCATTTTTATACATCACCAACAAAATCCAACAGCAAGAGATACAAAGAGAAATTCCATTCAGAATAACTGTTGACAGCATAAAATATTTGGGAATCTATCTACCAAAGGAAAGTCAGGAATTATATGAGCTAAATTACAAAAAACTTTCCACACAAATAAAGTCAGACTTAAACAATTGGAAAAATATCAAGTGCTCCTGGATAGGTCGAGCAAATATAATAAAGATGACAATACTCCCTAAACTAATCTATTTATTTAGTGCTATACCAATCAGACTTCCAAGAAAATATTTTAATGATCTAGAAAAATAACAACAAAATTCATATGGAATAACAAAAGGTCAAGAATCTCAAAAGAATTAATGAAAAAAAAAATCAAATGAAGGTGGCCTAGCTGTACCTGATCTAAAACTATATTATAAAGCAGCAGTCACCAAAACCATTTGGTATTGGCTAAGAAATAGATTAGTTGATCAGTGGAACAGGTTAGGTTCACAAGACAGAATAGTCAACTGTAGCAATTTAGTGTTTGACAAAACCCAAAGATCCTCACTTTTGGATAAGAATTCATTATTTGACAAAAACTGCTGGGATAACTGGAAATTAGATATGGCAGAAATTAGGCATGGACCCACACCCATAACACGTATACAAAATAAGATCAAAATGGGTCCATGATTTAGACATATAAGAACGAGATTATAAACAAATTGGAGGAACATAGGATAGTTTATCTCTCAGACTTGTGGAAGAGGAAGAAATTTGTGACTAAAGACGAACTAGAGACCATTATTGATCACAAAATAGAAAATTTTGATTACATCAAATTAAAAAGCTTCTGTACAAACAAAACTAATGTAAACAAGATTAGAAGGGAAGCAACAAACTGGGAAAACATCTTCACAGTTAAAGTTTCTGATAAAGGCCTCTATTTCCAAAAATATATAGAGAGCTGACTCTAATTTATAAGAAACCAAGCCATTCTCCATTTGATAAATGGTCAAAGGATATGAACAGACAATTTTCAGATGATGAAATTGAAATCATTACCACTCATATGAAAGAGTGTTCCAAATCATTATTAATCAGAGAAATGCAAATTAAGACAACTCTGAGATACCACTACACACCTGTCGATTGGCTAAAATGACAGGAAAAATAATGATGAGTGTTGGAGGGATGTGGGAAAACTGGGACACTGATAATTGTTGGTGCAGCTGTAATCGATCAACCATTCTGGAGAACAATCTGGAATTATGCCCAAAAAGTTATCAAACTGTGCATACTTTGATCCAGCAGTGTTTTACTGGGCTTATACCCCAAGGAGATACTAAAGAAGGAAAGGGACCAGTATGTGCCAAATGTTTGTGGCAGCCCTGTTTGTAGTGGCTAGAAGCTGGAAACTGAGCGGATGCCCATCAATTGGAGAATGGTTGGGTAAATGTGTATATGAATGTTATGGAATATTATTGTTCTGTAAGAAACGACCAGCAAGATGAATACAGAGAAGCTTGGAGAGAATTACATGAACTGATGCTAAGTGAAATGAGCAGAACCAAGAGATCATTATATACGTCAACAACAATATCGTATGAGGATGTATTCTGATGGAAGTGGATTTCTTTGACAAAGAGACCTAATTCAGTTTCAATTGATCAATGATGGACAGAAGCAGCTACACCCAAAGAAAGAACATTGGGAAATGAATGTAAACTCTTTGCATTTTTGTTTTTCTTCCCGGGTTATTTCTACCTTCTGAATCCAATTCTCCCTGTGCAACAAGAAAATTGTTTGGATCTGCACATATACATTGTATCTAGGATATACTAGGACATATTCAACATATATAGGACTGCTTGCCATCTAGGGAGGGGTGGAGGGTGGGAGGGAAAATCGGAACAGAAGTGAGTGAATGTGATAAATGTAAAAAAAAAATTACCCTGGCATGGATTCTGTCAATAAAAAGTTACTATAATTAAAAAAAAAAAAAAAGAAGCTTTGTTCTAGAGTACAAAGTATAAGAGATCCTGAATGATTAGGAAAAAAGGAACCTCCTCAAATCCTTCCTTAATATTAAAGGAACAGAAATATAAGTAAATTCAGGTATCTAATAGGCTAAGAAGAAGAAGAACTTGAGAATGTGAAATACAGATGCAGCTATCTGAGAGTGCTACCAACCTGTCCCATCCTACTTGCTATGTTATCCTATACTTTAGGAAACACCAGAAGAGCGAACTGAATTTCTGTATCACATCTCATATGCCTTTGCTGTGTGAACTTTGGCAAATCGATTATATTGCCTGGGCCTCAGTTTTCTCATCTGTAAAATGAATGGCTAGGCTAGATGGCCTCTATTGCATTTCTAATTTTAAATTGATCATATTATCCTGTCAAGAGTCTAAGGGAAGAAACCTTGTTAAGGAAAATTCTTCAGTTGGGAGTGATGGGAATAAAGAAAAGGGGGAAGAAATAGCATTTATTAAGCACCAGGTATTGTGTTAAGCACTTTGTCTCTTTTTGTCTCATTTGATTCTCACAACAATCGTACCCAGTAAGTGCCATTGTTAATTCCCATTTTACAGGTTAAGTGAGTTGCATAAAGTCATATAGCTATTAAGTGACTGAAGCTGGATTCAAACTCCTATATTCTTGACTCTAAACCTATTATCCTATTCTCTGGGCCACCCTAGTGGAACATTTGCATTTGAACTTTACCTATTGCTTTGGAAATTGATTAAAGGAACTTAAAAGGTTATAATTTGGAAGAGTGTGTGCTAGATATATTAATATCAATATCCTTTGATTTTTTTGTTATTGTTGTTCTTCAACCATGTTTTTTTAGTCATATTTGATTCTTCATAACCTATTTAAGGGTTTTCTTGGCAAAGATACTTGAGTGGTTTGCCATTTCTGTTCCAGCTTTTTTTATAGATGGGAAAACTGAGGCAAATGGGAGTAAGTAATTTGTCAAGGGTCACACAAACCAGTAAGTATCTGAGTCTGAATTTGGGTTCTGGTCTTTTTAACTCCAAGTCCAGCACTCTCTCTACTGCTCCACCTAGCTGCCCAATATTTATTTTTTATTATCTTCATTAAAATCTACCTATAAGTCTATCCTTGTAATTGTTAGGAAACATGGTATTAAAGGGAAGAAGGGACAAAGTAATTTAATAAGGCTGAGCCATTGATCTGAAAGAGAAACACTAACCTTCACTATTAGCCACAGGAGAGTCACATTATACACAGATGGGAAAAGCAAAGGGGGGAATAAAAGCTAATTTCCCCAAGAGCCAAGAAGAGGCACAGAAGTTTGGTAGTCAATCCAGATCACACTATTGTACTGGGTAGTGCACAGAATAGTAAAAGAGGAAGCCTTGAACCTCCATAGTCCAGCTGCACTAAAAGTTAGAAAAGAGCCAAATAAAAATAAACACTCAATATTTTTCATTTGTGATTTTACCCATGAGCCCTGTTGTAGCAGAAAATAGAACTCTGACAGGAAGAGAGACACTAGTAGAAGAGCAGTGAGACCCAGACCACTCACATAAAGTGGAGAAGAGAACTTTGACCTTTCTCCTGACTGGAACACACATGCTGGAAGTTCTAGGAATTAACATATTCTAAGTGAAGAATTAATTTAGACTATTCATTAAAAGGACAAATACTGAAGCTGGAATTTAAATAACTTTGGCTGCATAATGAGAAGAAGGACTCATTGGAAAAGACTCTGATGTTGGGAAAGACTGAAGGCAAAAAAGAGAAGGGCAGAGGATGAGATGGATAGATAATGTCATGAAAACAATGAGTTTGGTCAGACTTCGGGAGATAGTAAAGGATAAAAAGGCCTGGCATGCTATGTTCCATGGGGTCACAAAGAGTCAGACATGATTGAATAACTGAAAAACAAAAGGTGGGAAATAAGACTTATCAGAGGATAGCCTCTTGGTTCTTTATGGACTCAAAGGCAAATACTTTCTGTTTTTCTGCCATGGATATTAAACCTATGTTTTATTTACCTATGTAATGTAATAAAAACCTATGTTTTTATTAAGGCTTTTTATTTTCAAAACATACATGGTTAATTTTTCAACAACGACCCCTGCAAAACCTTGCGTTCCAAATTTCTCCCTTTCCCCCCACTCCCTCCCCTAGATGGCAAGTAATCCAATATATGTTAAAATATTTTTAAAATATGTTAAATCCAATATATGTAACATTTTTACTATTGTTGTGTTGGACAAGAAAAATCAGCTCAAAAAGGAAAAAATGAGAAAGAAAAAATGCAATCAAATAACAACAAAAAAGTGAAAATGCTATATTGTGATCCACACTCAGTTCCCACAGTCCTCTTTCTGGGTCCTGATGGCTCTTTCAATACAAGAGCAACTGGAACTGAATCATCTCTTTGTTGAAAAGAGCCACATCAGTCAGAATTGATCTTCGAATAATCTTGTTTTAAACCTATATTTCAAAGCCTCATGAGCATGAGTGCTTATAAGGGGAACTGGTGGCTAGTCTTGGGAAAGAGACATGTTCTAATTTCTAGAACTTGGATAGAAGTAATGAGGCAAAAGAATAAGCAGAGCTACAAAAGAATGAGCTGCAAATAGACACTCTGGGACTCTGAGCAAGAAACACAAAATGCTTTTGAGGCAAGCAGCATAAAATGTACACTCAAACTATTTAAGACCAATTCAACTGGACAGTGGGGAAAGACCCTGGACATTCCTCTATTGGAGTAGAGATTCTGGTATACTGATATCTCTGGGTAAATATCTGATACAATGGGAGGCTACTTTGGGTGAGATTGCCACCTATGGGGGAGAGCAAGGTAAAGCAAGGCTGGAGAGGAGTTTGTATAGTATGGTCATCAGGGTGGTTGCCTCCATAGCCCTGAAAAAGTAGTCACTCAACTTCTATTTAAAGATTCTTAGGGAAGATATACTATATGTTTGTGTGTTTGATTATCTCCAATTGATTATATATTATATATTGATATGATACAAATACTATATTGAGGACACATATATATATATATATATATACACATTCACATATGATAAATATATACTTTATATATTACATTAATTATATATTATATATAAATATTTTGTATGTTGATATGATAATATGATATATTGAATTGTATCATATATAATAAATATATTTTATATATTATGTTCACTATTGTATACAAATATATACTGATATATACATATTTGATAAATAGGAGATAATCAACAGAGGGAAGGCACTACAGAGATTGGGAAAGACTTTCTATGAAAGGTGGGAATTCAGCTGGGACTAAAAAAAGCCAGGAAAGCCAGGAAACAGAGATGAGAAAGGAGAGAATTCCAGACATTAGGAGACATGCAGTGAAAATCCCTGGAATTGGGACATGGAGTATTCTGTATGAGGAACAGCAAGGAAACTGGTATCACTGTGTAGCATGTAGAGTGGAAATGTAGTAAAAGGTCAGATTTTGAAGGGCTTTGAATGCCAAATAGAGTATTTTATATTTGATCCTTGAGGTAATAGGGAGCCACTGGAGTTTATTGAGTAGAGGAGTGGTGTGGTCAGACTTAAAGGGAGATCAATTTGACAGCACTTCTCAAAGTGGGGAAGACACTTGAAGCAGACAGACCAACTAGAAAACTATTATAATAGTTCAGGGGTGAAGTAATAAAGGTTTGCAGTAGGGTGGTGGCCCTGTCAGAGAAGAGAAAGGGGAATATAAGGAAGACTAGCCCTTGTTCTGAGGCCAAAAAGAAAAAAAAGTCTTATTTCTCATATCACAAGTGTTGAAAGTGTTCAAGGTGCTGAAAACAGCTACTTTTGCATCAAATCTTTCTTCTTTTATTCCCTTTCCTATACTGTTCAATTTAGTGATGCTGTCTTGTGGCTGTTCTGTGGACAAGATATTCTATTTCTCTATTTGGGGCATTTTCTTTGGCTGTCCCTCATGCCTGGATTTCTCTCTCTCTTCTACTCCAACAATTTATCTCCTTGTCTTCTTTTAGGTCCCAAGTAAAATCCTATTATTATAGGAAGCCTTCCCCAATTCCTTTTAATTTAAATGTTTTTGCTCTATTAATTATTTCCTTATTATCATATATATGCCATTTTGCTTTATATATAATTTCTTGCATGTTATCTCTTCCATTAGATTGTGAGCTCCAAATTACAAGATTGTGTTTTGCTTCTTTTGTATCCCCAGTATTTACCATAGCATATATTATAGGCATTTAATAAATGTTTATTGATTGTCAGTAATTGATTGTCTTAGGGGTTTGGGCTAGAAGTGGAAGTGTATGGGATAGACATTTTATTTGCATAATACCAATCCTGAATGGTTTGGTTCCTTCTTCCTTTTATTGCCTTCCTTGATCACAGATCAGTGATTAGCAATCCTGAAGAATTGGACATTTCCAGCCTTGGCAGCTATGTCATAAGTTTGAAAATACCTAGATTCAAGAGGGCAGAGCCGAGATGGCAGAGTAGACTGTCTCTATGTGACTTCCTCTGAGCTTTGCTCAAATTAACAGCAGATTAAGCCTTTGAACTGATTTTGGAGTAACAGAACCTACAAATATTTGGAGTACACCAAATTTTCAGAGAATACCTACATTCCTGAGTTGGATACCAGCTGCCCAGCGAGAAGTTTCTCCCAGTGTACTATTTCCTGGAGAAGAAGGCACACAAGCTAGGAAGTTTTTGCAGTTGAAAGACTAAAGAAAGCTACATCCAATTGGTCAGTGATCTGCACCTTCTGAGCTGCTTTTTAAAATTGTTTTTACTTTTGATAGGGAAGTTCGGATAGAAATAATGGGCTTTTAGAGATGCTTTATGTTTTTGTAGTTTGAAAAATATGTCTATGATGTAAAAAATAAACTGGTATCATATACTTCATATCCAGATTGTACGTTGAAGACCCAAATAAAACCACTCTTTCTAACATCCTCATGTTGACATGAAGACCTCCATCTCCAGGAGATGCTCCTGAACTGACTTTTTACACTATTAGAAGTTCTAAATCTTGCTAAACACTTGATAATTATCACTTTATTATTATTATTTATTATTATTATATTTATTTATTTATTTTATTATTATTATTATTTATTATTATTACCATAATAATAATAGCCAATATTTATATAGCACTTATTATGGGCCAGTCCTGGTGCTAATTACTCTACAATTATAATTTTCTGTGATCTTCATAACAATCCTGAGAGGTAGATGCTGTTAATATCCCCATTTGACAGAGGAGGAAACTGAGGCAAACAAGAGTTAAGTAATAGCTAGTGTCTGAAGCTGAATTTGAACTCAGGTTTTCCTGACTCCACAATCAGAGCTTTATTTCCTACACCACCTAGATACTTCTGTTTTACTACTGCATCTCTTTTTAAGTGCCGACTTCTATGGTTTATTAGATTTATCTATTGATATTCTTTTCCCCATGTAGTGATAACCTGCTGTTCTTTGTATGGATTTTTTCTCCTCTCAACATTTTCAGTTTAAACTTCTCTTGGTCAGCTAAACAGTCTCCACTGAGATTTCCTCTCTCCTCTGCAATTACCCTTTCTTGCAAGCAAAGGGTATCAGGGACCTCTGGTCTATGGGGTATATATGGTGAGAGGGTATGGTAGAGGGAGGAACAGAAGAGAAGAAGTGATAGGATGCAATGGAAGCAGAGAACATTAATAGAGGTCAGCAGGAGAGGGATCCAAGAACATTTGATGATCTTAGATTTGGAGCTAGAAGGGACCTCAGGACCTCTGGGTCTAATGTCCACATTGTAGAAATGAGGAAGGATCTAAAGAGCTAAGTGTCCAGAATAGTTGGGCCAAGTGAGAGTTTTTTAAGAATAGGGAAAATCAGAGCATATTTGAAGGCATTTTCCCAGAGTCATGTAGTTAGCAAAAATCTGAAGTGAGATTCAGAATTAATCTGTTCATCCCTGGGATTCACACTGAGGCAGAGGATATGTTCTCTTCACCCTTCTATATCTAATCTTCCTGAGCCTGAGTTTTAAATCCTACCCAACCATATCACCAGCACACCAGGGTCTAGTCAATGTAGACAAAATATGAAAAGGTATCTGGCCTGCTAATCTCATAATTCAGGGTAGCTAGATTGCACAGTGGATAGGATGTCAGACCTGAAATCAGGAAGATTCATCTTCCTGAGTTTAAATCTGAATTCAGACACTTACTAGCTTTGTGACCTGGGGCAAGTCACTTAATCATGTTTGCCTCAGTTTTCTCATTTGTAAAATGAACTGGAGAAGGAAATAGAAACTACTCCAGTATCTTTGCCAAGAAAACTCCAAAATGGGTAATGAAGAGTTGGACACAACTGAAATGACAGAATAGCACCTCATAGTTTACTAAAATATTGATATTATACATCACAAATTTCCTTCTCTCCCCAATTCTACACTTCAAATTACTTCAGAATCACTGTCTATCCTCTTATTCATTATTCCAGACAGTTAGGGTGATCTCTGTACCTGTATCCTTGTTCCCAAACCATTCCATCCCCTTTGTGAAATTAGACTTTTGAGCAACACTTCCCCTTGCTCATTTTAAATTTGGCTCTATCCTTTGGTTCATTGGCAGCTGTCTTCTAATATGCTTTGATTTCCCTTATCCTTAAAAAACTTTCACTTGACCTAATCATTCTCTCAAAGTAACACCCTATATCTCTCTTCTTTTTCATAGCCAGACTCTAAGAAAAAGCTATTCTACAATTCTTGTTTTCATTTTCTCACCTCCCACTCACTTCTCAACCCCTTGCAATCTGGCTTCTGTCCCTACTACTTGACTAAAATGGCTCTTTTCAAGATTATCAATAATCTCTTTATAATATTTTTCATTTCCAAACTCTTCCCTCTACTCACATGATCACCACCATACGTCACATCTCAACACTGGATTATTTTAAGTTTCCTAGTCTTTCTCCTTGCAGTAAATCTCTCTTCTCTCCACTCCTTTCACAAGGCTTTCTAAATGGTATGCCTAAGGAACAGGTACAAGGACGTCACTCTCCTTCTCAAAAAGTCCCCAAAACTTTGTTTTACTTCTTTTCAGCATTTAAAGCCTTTCAAAGTCTGACTTCAATCTCTATCCAGACTGATTACAAATAACCCAGTTATCCCCAATCCTATGTACTCTATGAGTCAGTCAAATTCTCTTCCCCATTTCCTAATTTGCTACTGGGTATTTCTATGCCTGGAATGACCTCTGTGATTACTTCTGTCTTTGAAATCCTTTTGAGACTCAGCTGTAAACATGCCACTTTATTTATTAAGCCTTTTCTGAGAGGACTGATCCATGCTCCACTCCCAAAAATGCATTTATTTTATATAGATCCTGTATTTCCTTATCTATAAGGATGTCATAGTCCTTCAGTAGAAAGCCAGCTACTTGAAGGTTGGAAATTTCTTACCTTTGCATTTGTATCCTCAGGGCCTGATTTAGTATCTGGACAAAAGTAGGAACTGAGTAAGTGTTGGATGATAGATTGAGTGAGCCACAAATTCACACAGCCCTAGGCAATAATTGCTTTGTAGTGAAAGAAAGAGCTAAAGTACAGAAGGTCACTGATCTTTGGTAACCATAAAGAGCAAGGTTTTCATTAGATTGTTTGCCTAAGAATCTTCCAGGGACTGTGGCTATTAATACTTTTGGGTTATATGATGTTTAAAAAGTTTGAGAAACATAATTTCTGGGAATTAATCATTTTATTAATTATGAATACCAAGTAGTTAATAAAAAGGATTGGTCATTTGACTGTCTCTCCTGAACTGAAGATGTATCATGACAGCCTATTGATGCTTATAAACCCTTGGAAGAGTAAGTAGGTGTTCTTGAAAGATGGCAATCAACTCTCATTGGTTAACAGTTAATGAGAAAAGTGATTATTATGATGAGAGATTGAGCTATTCTAATGTGAGGTTGAAGGATGTGACTTTGATTTTGTAATTTTTACTCTCAGACCACTCCCAGACCTGGGCAATCTGGACAAAGGATCTGTACCATCATCCCCAAACCTGAGTAGAACATAATGGGCTTCCCCAAGTAGGGATCTGAACAAGATTGGGAAAAATAGATCTAATCTAATTATCAGCAATGTCCTTCAGAAGCTAACTGAACAGTTTATAAATGGCTGATTTGACCTAGTAGAGAATGAATGAAGAAATAGGAAGGATAAAAATTCTGGATCTCTCCAATAGTCAATGGTTATTAATATGAGAAAAATAATTATTTCTCTCAATCAAAACATACTTTTCAGAGTTAAAACATGAATCAAAGATCGTGAATACATGAATCCATCAGTATTTACTAACAGATTTTTAAAAACCAACCTAGTGTCAGAGGAGAAAGAGAAATAAAAGATTCAAGAGCCATAGCATTTTAGAACTGAAAAGAATTGTAAAAACCATAAAGGAACAACATTCATAATCAATAGATAAGAAGCCTATGCCCATTAAAATAAAAAAAAAATCATTTTCCAAGATCACACAGCTAGTTAGTGGCAAAACTGGGATTAAAACCCATGATATCCTCACTCAGTGATTTTTGTTTTTTTCCTCCCATGATATTGCCACAGTCCCTGCTCTTAAGGATCTAAATTTCAAGTTCAGGAGGAGAGATCTGTGTAAAATACACACACACACACAGCAAGACATATTTCCCTGGTAGTCTTTTTTGTTCAAAATTCAAACAATCAGCAAGTATTTATTAAATGACTGGGGAGGAAAGACGTATAGATTAACATGTTCAAGAAAGACTTCATGAAATTAGAGTATGAATAAGAATTTAAAGATTTACAGACACATAAAAAACATAAAAGCTAATGGGAGAGAGAACAGCATGAGCAAAGGCTTAGAGATGGGGAAAAAGCAAGATTTTTTTGGGGGGGGTGGTAGAATAAGAAAACCCACCAATTTACTAGTACATATTACTTTATTTCATTAGCAAGAAGTAGAGTTCTAAGGAAATGGAATTTTGAGACATTTTATTGAGTGGATAGGCAAAAAGAATGAATGAGTGTGTCCAAGGATGGACCAAGATGAGCACCATGGTGACATGGAACCACAGCCAATGAACCACAGGAAGGTATGGACTTTTGAAGCTAGGAGCTAAGACCCGGACCTCAAAAAGAAGAGGTTGGTGATAGAGAAGGGGGGGGGGGAATAAATTTTCTTTCCAATTTTGATGCATGGCAGATCTTAAGACAGAAACTAAAAGAATATGAAGACTGAAAACCTGTAAGCCTCCCCCCCAAAAAAATCCCCCCCACCCACCCAGCCTGCTCTCCTCCCTCATCTACTTTCATTAGAAGCTTGGCTGGGCTGACATTCACCAGATGGAGGAGAAGACAGTAACAACACAAGCATCCAATTTAATTAGTCTCATTACAAATCGTTTCTCTTCTTTCCGCTCCTGGAGTGATCACAAATTGTAAGAGAGATAGATCACAACTCTTCCATATCCAATGTCCACTAGTTAGTGGGTGTGACGCCATGGTGGAAGGACAGGTCACCTTTTGCAGAGCAGGTGCCTACGCTCCTGCCCATCTATCTCCCACCAATTTCCAGGCAAGGCCACATCCAAGCCATCCCAGAAAGATTATGTCCCATCTTATTTTTTTAAATTTAACTGATGACAGAGATTCCAGAAACTCCCTTGTCAACAAAGTATAGTACCTGCATTTCTAGCAAGAGAAAGTTCTTCCAAATATTTTGTCTAAATCCTGTTCTATAAAATAAGCAACAAAACACCTCTTGTTCTGATCCTAAGGGAAAACAGAAGACAATTGCCCCACATTATCTATAGTAACTACATTTTCTTCCCTACAAAAATCTCTGAATAACTTAAGGTCTGCAAATTCAAATCTATAACCTACTTATTTCAAGAAAAAGTCAACTTCTAGAAGCACAAGAGAACCAAGACAATCTGAAGTTTATTTTCTAACTGTCATAGTTCTGAAGAACCTTCTCCTTATCCCATTCAAGACCAAATTTTCCTAATTCCATCCTTGCTTCCATTTCATGGCATTGAAAGCAATAACACAAAAACTTCATTCATCCTATTGCCCTCAAAAGGGGGTGGCAGAAGTAGTGAACAGGATCATTCTGTTTCTACATTGTTTAGTTTCAGAAGTATACCATTGTCAATCTGCTTTAGAGATAAGATGGCCAATTTTGCTAAAAAAAAAAAAAAAAAAAAAAATTGGTGATTGCAGGGAATCCTTTACCTTTCTCTTGAATTTTTGAAACTGTTTATTAGAAACAAAACAGTACAATTGAGCTCTGATCTGATGATTGTTTAAATGTATCTTTGCTCATAAAGATAATTTGCCCATATATTTGAATTCCATCTCTAAGCTTAACTTGCTTGTATTTTCTAACCTGTAAAATTCAATTTCATTAAATGAACATTAAGTGCTTGCTAGGTACAAGATACTGTTCTAGGTTCTGGAAATAGAGGGGGAAAACACCAAGCAGCCCTTTCCTTCAGAGAGCGTCTATGTGGGGGATACAATGTATAGAAATAGATACAAAATATGTGGGAAATCCTACAAAGTAGCTGAATGAGAGAAAGAGACAGAGATACAAAGAAACAGGGAAGGAATAGGACAGGTCCCAATGGTACTTGAATTGTGCTTTGAAGAAAGCTAGGAATTTTGTAAGTCAGAGACTTGCATTCCAGATAAGAGGTAAAGGCAGCAGGCAAAATATTTTTAAAAATTTTTCTAGAAAGGAAAAAAGAAAAAAAAACCTTACTAAGTGCCTACGATGTGCCAGGAATTATATATATATATATATATATATATATATATATATATATATATACACATACATACTAGGGGCAGCTAGATGGCTCAGTGGATAGAGCATAGGTCCTGGAGGTATGAAGATCCAAATTCAAATCTGGCCCCAGAAACTTAACACTTACTAGCTGTGAGACCCAGGATGAGTCACTTAACTTTGCCTTGCAAAAAACCAAAATTATTCTATCATTTAATCCTCACAGAAAGGCTGGTACAAATGTTATTATTGTCCCCACATGACAACTGAGAAAATTGAGATAGAGAGAAGTTATATACCTTGCCCAAGATCATACAGCTAATAAAAGTTCAAATTTGAACTTGCCTTCCTAACTCTAGACCCAGTACTCTATCCACAACCATCTAGTTGTATAGAGAAGAGCTAATAGACAGGTTTGATTGGTGTAAAAAATACAGGAAATGCCTTAGTTTTCTTCATTTATAATATTTGGAATATCTACCTCACAGTTGTGAGGATCAAGAAAGATAATATCTACAAAATGTTTGTAAACCTTTTAAAGTACTGTATAAATGTCATTTGTAATCTCAATGATTGGTAATAATTACAATGTAACTTTGTCATTTTATGATTTTCAAAACATATGTGTGTGGGTAATATCATGTGTGTGGAAACTCCATCCTCACAGCAATCCTGGAAAGTGGCTAAAGCAAATATTATGTTCATTTTATAGGTAAGTGAATTCAGAATGGTTAAGTAATTAATCATATAGCCAATTAGCCAGGTTAGATCTGACACCTGGTCCAATGCTTCAAATAGTCTTCCTCTTTTCCTTCCTCTCTTTCTTTTCTCTTTCCTTCATCTTGAAAGAATCTAGGGAAATTAAGAAGCAAGAAGCAGCCCTAAGAAGGCAGACTATTGCAGGCTGTGCTTTGCTGCTTAGGAACAACTAGTAAGGCAATATAACTGGGTTGAGAGTGTGTGGAAGGGAGCAAAACATAGGACCACTGAAAATTTAAGAAGGAGGCAGATAAGGAGCTTTAATTGCCAAATAAAGTACTTTATATTGATAGTGGAGCTAATAGGGAACCACTGGAGTTTATAGAACAGTGAGCAGATATGCTTAGACTAACACCTTAGATAATTACTGTGGCAGCTACATGGCAAGATTGAAGTGGGGAGAGGTTTGAGGCAGGAAGACCAATTAGAAGACTACTGCAATAGTGTTCAGAATTGTTGAGGGCAGTTTATGGATGAGGAGAGGAGGGGATATAAAGAGATATTGTAGAGGGAAAAAGTACTAAAAGAGGAGACTAAAAGCAGGGAGATTGATAAATAAATTATTGCACTGACAAAAGTGAAAGGGTCAGGACAAATGTGCTTGAGTTGGATACTAGAGATTAGAAAAGTAGGCTTCCCAAATCCATTTTACAATAGTAGTAAAGACTGAATTAGCAATAGATATTCAACATATATTTTTTCTGCCAAGCTATTTTCTCCTTATATTCCCTATTCTTTGATCTAAAAGGAACCAAGGGTTCATTTATCCAATACATGACCCCTCTGGCTTCTCTGAAAAACATACTTATGTGCTTAGATTAAGTTTTTGAAAAAATAAACTTTTTCATATTTTCTACCTTTATATCACCTACATTTTCTAATGTAGATCTCCCTCTCCTTCCCCAAAAGACATCTCTTAAAACAAAGAATTTTTAAAAGGAAAAAACAAGCAAACAGTTCAACACTTTCACTTCTATACTATTTCACCTCTACAAAGAACGATGCTTTCTCAGAGCTTTCTGTTGGGGCCAAGTGTGGTTATTATTTTAGTATTTAATTAAATGTAATAAATGCAGTGTTTCCATGGGGAAGGGTGAGGAAGATAACAGTTTCTATTGTTGGAAGGTGCCTTTCCAAAGCATCAATCTTCACTTATATAGCTGTACCAGGAACTTGATCTGCCTATCTTGAATGCTTCCCACTGGGACAAAAAAATTAGAGATCCTTTTTGAACAAATCCACCATGAGAATTCATTCAAAATCATCCAGGTTGATTCAGAGGCCTGGTTATTTAATAGGAGCTCTAATTTCTAGAGTACATAAAGATTTATAAAGTACTTTTCTCACAATGGTATGAGGTAAACGGTAAACAGTGTAAATATTGTTGTTCAGTCATTTCAATCACATCCGACTCTTTGTGACCCCATTTAAGATTTTCTTTGAGGCTTTCAGGAGTGGTTTGCCATTTCCTCTCCAACTTACTTTACAGATGAGATAACTGAGGCAAACAGAGGTATCTGAGGTCAAATTTGAATTCAGGTCTTCCTGATTATAGACCCAGCTGCCCAGTTTAAGAATTACTATTTTTATTTTACAGACAAAGATTCAGAGTTTCAAGAAATGTCTCTCCCAAGACTGCAAAGCTAGTGTTAGAAGTAGACAGGGCTCCTAACTCTAATAGTGTTCTTCCCTTTCTATCATGCTGCCTCACTCAATAGGTTTTTTTCACAGGTTATCCTTGTGTGTCATTTTTTAAAGTTCTATTGATGCTTTTAAAAAATATATTGCTATCACTTACCAGTAGCCCATTTCAGTCATTCAATCAATAAGCATCTGTTAGGAGCCTACTATGTATCAGGCACTGTGCTAAGCACTGGGGATGTTAAAGAAAGGCAAGGAAACAATCTCCATTTGCAAGTTCAGTATAGTAGGGGTGACAACACATAAACAACTATGGACACATAAGAGAAATGCAGGATAAACTGATAATAACCACAGAAAGAAGACAGGACTGAGGAAAGCTTTAGCTGGAATTTGAAGGAAGCCAGAAGGAAGTGATATAGAGGGAGAACATTCTAGGCGTGGGGGACAGTTAAGAGAAAATATTCTGAGTCTTCCCCAAAGGAGAGTTAATGACAAATCTATCACTACAAGATAAATGAAAATGATTGTGTATACAAGGAAGAGAAGAGCAGAAAAGGCTAAATCATACAATGGGTGTGATTTGCTTCCTAAAAATTTAAAGGATAAAGGAAAACAACTTCCTAACACCAAGTTATCCAAATGTGGAATAGATGGCTTCAGGAGGCAATCAATACTTTTGGCAGAGATCAGATGGAGGTTAGCTGACCACTCACTGGGTATAATGTAGGTATAGGTTAGATGAAATTGTTCTTGAGGCCCCCTTTGAACTTTGAGATTTTCTCATATTACCTTCCCATTAAATGAGATTTTCCTTCTAAATACTAATGAATGCTTCATTTATTCTGTCATCAAAATTCACATAAGTTGAACTTTCTAGATAAAGCTTTTTCTTATAATTATCAAAACCTATTTTAACACATTGATATATGACCTACAATGTACCACTTGAAGAAACAGACCCAAATAACTACAGAAACATTCACTGCTCAAACGTAGGTTGAGCCAATATAACAAAAATGGCAATACTATCACATTTAATTTATTTATTCAGTACTGAACCAAACTACCAAAAGAATATTTTAGAGAGCTAGAAAAAAATGGTAATGAAATTCATAAGGAGAAATAAAATATCAATTCACAAGGGAAATAATAAAAAATTGGGCGGCGGGGGGGGTGGGGTGTCTTTTAGTAGCAAACATCAAACTACCATAAAGCAGCAATTACTTTAAACTAACTAAAAAGTTAATTAGTACAATAGATAAGGTACACAATATAAAGAAGCAAATAAACATAGCATAATATTTGATAAATCAAGACCACCCACTTACTGGGAATAGGACTCATTATTTGACCAAAAAAGGTGCAGGTGACACTGCTCTATCAACTGATTGAGTTTTAGAATAGCACCTCATATTATATTCAAAGATATGCTCCTAACAGATATATGACCTAAATATAAAAAGTCCAGTCATAAACAAATGAGAGGATCAAGAAAGAAATTACTTTTTGGATTTATGAAGAGAGAGGAAGAATTCAAGACAAAACAAGTAATAAGATCATACCAAATAATTAAATTTGATTTTACAAAAGTTAGTTTTTGAACAGATTTAATGAAGCTGAAATAAAAAGGGAAAGTTAAATTAGAAAAGCATTAAGTGTTGTAATAAAGCTCATAACCAACATAGATAATTAATTCAAATTTATAAGACAAGGAACAATTTCCCAATAGAAAATGGTTAAGGAATAGAAAGCAGGCAGTTTTTAAGGAAAAATAAAAATCTGTTATCAACAATCACATAAAAAAAAAAGCTTCAAATTAACAATAAAGAGAAATACAAATCAGAACTGATTAACAAAGAGGAAAATAACAAATGTTGTTGAAGCTTTAGGAAAACAGGTACACAAAGTACAGCTGTGAATTGTTCTAGTCATTCTAGAAATGTTGAATACTCCCCCAAATCACTAAATTCTGCATAATCTTTGACCTAGCTATATTGGTACTATTACAATTCCCAAAGAAATAAAAATTTATAAAAAAGAAAAAAGATTTATAAGTATAAAAATATTTATTGTAAATCTTTTCACAGTAGTCTAAAAATATAACGTTAATGAGTGTTCTTCTGGGCAACAGCTAAACAAATTGTAGTTTATTAACATAATGAAATATTATTGTGCTATATGATGAAATGGAGTTTCAAACGAAATTAGTAAGACCTCCTTGAATTGACATTAGACTAATGAGCAAAATTAGAACAATTTGTACAATGTTACAGTGCAAAATTAAGTCAATCATTAAGTTTTATTTTTCTGTTGTTTTTTAAAAGATTTGCTCAACAGGAAGTGCTGAATTCAGAAGGCAGAGGGAGGCATACAAGGGGACATATGGGTAATGTTAAAAAATTAAATATCAAAACACAAGGGAAAAATAAAATATACAACTTATTTTTCTATTTTCTTAAAGGACACTGAAGATAATTCAAAATTTTTTTGACTTTGGGTTATTGTTTTGAGTATAAATTATTACTACATTGTATTGCAATGCAGTAATTTTCATGGATATTGAAATATATGCAACTGTTGAGTCTGCATACTTTCTCCCCCTCCCTCTTCCCATTCTCTCCCCACCATACTGTTTTTGGTTTTTTTTCTATCTTTATTTTTCTATCTTCCAGGTCAGGCTATCATCACTTCTTGGTTCTCAGTGAGGGAGGGTGGTGACAGGGTAAGCCATTTGTAACTACCACACTGTTTCATATGGCTTTGCTAGGAAACAAGGCATTAAAGCTTGCTTGAAATTACATACAAAAGTAAAAGCAAATAGGAGAATCCTTAAGCTCTCATTTTGAGCTCTCTGAAGCCTACAAGCTCTAGATCATGAATTTTGTGACACCTATTTTTGACTCTCAAGGAGCTTTTTAATTTCCTTTCTTTTATGCCAGTGTTTTGGATAACTTAAGGTACTGGGTAAAAGATGTTCCAAAAAGTCCTGTTGCACTTCTGTATTCTATTTACCATTGCCTCTCCACCAAAGGTAAATGGATTCTAAGCAGCAAAAAAAGGCCTCAATTTCTAACCAGCCAAAACTATCTAATATATAACAAACTATTTTATGTGATGATGAGAAATGTGTTACGCTATTAACAAACTCGTCAACAGAAACTTAGGGTTCCCGACTGCTAGTGGAAGAGAAAGGCTCCATCGTCCAAATGGATGAGTATTAATGTCACACACTTGAACCATAGCGGAATTGTTGTCAGACTACGCCAGACCAGACATTTCTGTAGGTTTTTTTCAAAAAATTATCTTAACCAATCACAGAACCCCAGGAAGATTGGATAAAATCTAAAATTATGATCTAACATGGTACCTTCAATTTTAACTGCTAGGGAAAGAAAAATGGATTTTTCTTAGTTTGTGAGGAAAACAATTTATTAAAGGGCACAGAAGAATAATCACGCTTTTAAGTACTCAGTACATTTTTTTTCTTTCAGTTTTGCTGATTTCAACAGGATGAGGCCCATTATTATTGCAATAGCCTATTTCAGGGCCAGATAAAAGCTTAAAGGACAAGTTGACTCCCATGGATCACTCCTGCTGGTCTCTTATCAAATTGGGAACTAACTCAAGGAAAGTAACCTCAGAGGTGTGCAATATGCCACTGGTTTAATTCTGATATGGAGGGCAGATTACATATTATAGGAGGGATAAGGTAAACTTTAAAAAATTGCCTATGTCATACCATATGACAAAAACAATGAAACAAACTGCATCTTCTCTTGCCAGAGGTCACTTTCCATTGTTTTTAGTTGTCAGTTACAAAAATATGTATTTAACAAGCTACATTTTTTAATAGGTTTAGGCTTGTTTTTTTCTCTTTAGAAAAGTGCTGTGTTTCATTAAGATCAATATTTTGTTTTCCTAAAAGATATACTTATTTCAAACAATTAACACATTCTGCCGATATTTTCTCCCACCAATGTTCCAGTTTTATAAAGGGCCCACTTGATATTTTAAGTGATGTAAATCCTTAGGTGGCACAGACTTATTACATAAATTGGATAGATTAAAATTTGAGAATCAACACAAGAAAACGTTTACTGATGAACCATTTATTTGGACAAGACAAAAAAAATCTGCACACTGTTTTCTTTTATATAGAAAGTGAAATTTCAAATATATTAATTTTTCTTTTTTCAATAGAATTCATTTCCGTCCAGTCCCAGGAATTGCTTCTCATTTTAGGATTCACGTTTCAGCAACACATATGCACCCATTACAGCCAAAAGAGCATACTGTAAAGAAACACAATGGAAATTATAGTCCTAGCTTTAAAGCCTATAAATATATTCAGAAAAACTGTTCAGTAATGGTCTAAGGAATAAAAGTAAATGACTACCTCTTCCCCATGTTTTATGCCTCAAATAGGAATCAGATGTTATGCATGTTAGAATAAAAGACCTATAAACATGTAGCTAGAATAAGACTTTAAATAACCAGTGTTTAAAAATTAGTTGTAAATAAATCCTTTGTTCTTAAATCAGTGTGTTTGCTTTTTAATAGATCATTTCATAATACACTATGAACCAAAAATAAAAAATAAAAAATTTCCAAATGATAATTTCCCTTCATAGCCACCAAATGGTTTGTAAATGAAGTTATCTTTCAGCTATTTAAAGTATACAATTGACTAGTTCCCTCTCAAAAAAGTTGTTCTTACCTTGAATTTTGGATAATCATTCATGATTATAGTAACCATCCCAACATATGGTAAAAACCTAAAGTTGAAAAATAAAAACAATAAAATTACTCACAGAATGTGGGCACCAGATTCACTTAGGAGCTAAATGTTTCTTAGACAATATTACTGAATATGGGGGAAAATGACAAAGACTGCTTAAGTACAGAAAGTACAAAATAAATACAAAGTACTTAAAAGAAAGTTTTTTACAAATTTCATTTGCAGTATCTTTAATAGAGAATCAGTTAACTTTTCTACAGAAATACTGCTATCAGTACAGCATCTGAGACAGACAAAGAATTAGGGGGAAAAAGCACTTTATTGGTTTAACTGACAAATACTCTTGTCATTTTAGATATGCTTTAAAGTTCATGGATCAAGAGTTACCAACATAAGATCTGAAAGTCTGAAATCAAACTAACTCATGACTATGCTGACATAAGGAATAGAAAACTTATGTTGCCAGAAAATTCTTTTATTTATTCAGAAAGCACTTAAGAGTTTCTGTGTCTAAGATTATGCTAGGTACTGAGGATACAATGACAAAAACATTGGGGAATGGGAGTAAAAGGGATAAATAGAAAATAAGTAAATATAAATTGTTTTGGGAGAGAGAAGGAAAAAATTAGCAAATCTTCAATATTCCTAAGAAATCACTCAATTCTCAACCATTTGAACAAATAGGGAACAGATTAAGTAAAACCAATAGATAACCTTTAGGTTTCAGTTAAGCTAACAAGTCCAACAATGGGTGCCAGCACAGATGGAGGTGGCTGGGTTGGAACCCCTCAGTCATGTGTTCTGAGATACCTTTTATATACAATATATACAATATCTACATTATCTACAATATCTAATTTTATATACAATATCTAGCTGTTGTTAATTGCCTTGGATTCTAGGAACATCAGCTTATTCTGAGGTTTCTCACGGACAGACTGCTCTATGGATTCTGACTAGTTTTCTCTTAACTCTATGGAACAGTACTTCTTTTTCTATTCAAATATGTCAGTGGAAGTTCTAAAAACATGCAAAAGAAGTCCCACCTACTCTACCTGTGCATCCTCCAGGAGAAATGTTAGGGGATAGTGAAACAATCAAAAAAAAAAAAAATTAATGATTAAAGTAAGCCACAAGTAAACAACCAGTCCCATCATTTGCTTGTTTCAATTGAGAATATATTGGTCATAATTATAGAAAAAAGAAATTCAATATACAATTGTGTGATAATTTTCTTATATTGAAACTTAAGTACAGAAAGCCTGCCAAAGGAAGTAAGGGAAGAGTTTTCTCTGGAGGTCTGTTTAAAAATCTAGGATATATTCTCTTTTGGTTGAGATGGCTAATGTGGTCTTGATTGTTAGCAAAGGGATCAAGAGGATGACATTCAGGTTCATCTGAGACTCTACAACTACCTTGTAATTAGTTTGTCTTCTTCCTTAATAACATAGAGATTGCTTGGGGAAATTTTTTTTTGGACTGAATTTATGATTTCATTGGCACAGAAAATTCTTGAGAAGGCAATTTCTCTACCAATATAAACTGACACTTATGTAGTGTAGAATCTTGGAGTATTGGTGGGTTAAGAGATTTTCCCAGGACCATACAATCAGCGCAAGTTAGAATGGAACTTGAACCTATGTCTTCCTGATGCTGAAGCCAATTCTGAAGCCACTTAACTATGTGGCCTCTCTGTAAATTAGAATCTCAAAAAAGAATAGAGAAAACCCAGTGATTTTCCTTCAAGTAAAAGGGTATTGCCTAGTTCCCTTTCCCCACATAGTAAACTGCTGAAAATTTCCCCTAAGTAATGACATTTCTGTAAACATCAAGAATAAAATAACTTTAGAGTGCAACTGAAAAAGAATTCAAACCGTGGCACAGAAAATTGATTAGTATTAGTCCTTGAAAAGTTCTGAAAAGTTTTATTTTATCATTATGGCACAAACTGGATCATCTGTTATACTCAAAAATTCAATCTCACTGTGGCCAAATCATTTTCTGCGTCACTGAAACCACAAAGTATAAAAACAAGTTCCTTACCCTCTTGCTCTTCCTACAACATCCTTCTTTTCTAGCCAGTTTTGACCTTCTTTGTACAGACCTCTATCATCAACTTCATTATTATCTCCTTTAGTGAGAAATTTGACATTTCCATTATCTCTGAAAGGCAAAAGACAAACAACTTGTAAATAAATTTCAGTATTTTTCAAAAAATTTCAAAAATGAATTTAGATGTACACTTAAAAGTCATTCCATAGAATGATCCAAAAAGCACTGGAAGAGTGCTCATGAGGAAAATTTTGAGTAGTACACATGAGACATACCTCACATTTGTGGGGATCCTGACTGTATGTAAAACTTAAAAAAAAAAAATTAATCTGTCATAAATACTACTTACGTCTAAAAGAGTGTCTAATCAATTTGTAAAGCGCTTTCTTCCCAGCCCAATGAAATGATGCAAATATTATTCTTTTTTGCTTTACAGATGAATAAAATGGAGCCTCCGTAAGTTGTAACTTGCCCAAAGTCACCCAGCTAATATAAGGTGGTACAGCTAGAACTCAAATCCAAGTCAACTCCTCACAAACAAGATTCAACTGAAAATATGGCAGTCAAGTTCTGAAATGCTTTGAGAATGTTTAAAAACAAAAGAATATTACAATTCAGGGGGGAAAAGTCTCTTAAAATGAAGAGTTATCTGTAATTACTACTAGTTAAAATTAACTGACATGACATTTTGCAATAAGGAAAATAATGGAGCCTAATATCCTCAACCCATTTTTAAATCTAAATGAAGTTCCATAAATTCCTATGTTATTAGTCAAACATATGAAGTCTTATGAAACTGAATATTATAAGAGAATTTCAGATTAAGTTGATAGCATGTTTAAATCCCAGCAAATGGTTAGTGATTCTTACACTAACAACTTAAAATTCAAATCAGTTGCATTAGATACTGATTTAACATTACTTGTTGGCCTTTAAGTACTTCACTCCTCTTCCACACACTCATACACCTATCACTTGCTCATTCCATTGACAAGTAATCAGTAATTACATAAGGCTCAATTTGAAGGAGAAACCAGATGACAGTTTGGTAGAGTCCTAAAACACCTAAGCAATCCTTGACAACAGAGGAACAGTGTGGTTCAGAAGTAAATCTCTAACCAAATAAAAAACAAGAAAAC
Source organism: Sarcophilus harrisii (assembly GCF_902635505.1). Classification (NCBI taxonomy): domain Eukaryota; kingdom Metazoa; phylum Chordata; class Mammalia; order Dasyuromorphia; family Dasyuridae; genus Sarcophilus; species Sarcophilus harrisii. The sequence goes on from NC_045426.1 coordinate 350,675,730, forward strand.
AATTTCATTTTAAGCATCACATAAATGTGAAATACATTCTGCCAAATTTTGGGCATACAGCTTCTGAAAAGTCAAACAGATCTGAGTACTTCTCAATTCTCTTCTTTTAAATGACATTGTATTATGTGTTATTTCCCTCATCACAGACTACAATGGAGTATAAAATCAGGATCTTGGGAAAGATCACTAATACTAATAGTATTAATACTTATTAGTTATTAATAGCATAAACAATTAATAGCATAAAACCAGCATGTTTAGAGCAAAGTTCTACAAATAGGAACAATTCTAAGCATTCTAAAAAGATATTAAGATAGTCTAGACACAAAATTAAATTAACTTAATTAAATAACTATATGTCTTTTAAAAAATAAAACAAATGAAAAAATGCCACAATTAGATAACATTACAATCCCCCTAAGAATTTAAAATTCGATCAAATAGCAATAAATTGATTTGAACTACAGGAATCTACATTGTAAAAAAACCCAAAAAACCCTTCCCAAATTCCACAACAATAAAGCACACAAATGTAAATTGTTGGAGTTGATTGTGAACAATTTTTCACTTTCTAGTAATTAAAAAACAAAACAAAATTATAATAAAAATCAATCAAGGCCATGAGCAGATTTCTAAATAAATTTCTTCCTTTGGTAAATTAAAAAGTATTTCACAAACATCTCACAAGAGCATATTTTAACTATAAATGTAGGCTTAGAATAGATCAAGTTTTTTAAGGAGCAGTCATTCAAGGTAGAATATTATGAATAGTTCAAGACATCTGGGAGTAACTGGTAGATGTGAAACTGAAAACTTGGGATTTATATATATATATATATGTAAGATTTACTCCATTATCTTCATAATATTCTGGATTCGTGCTTAATCATACAGTTCTTAAGAAGCAAATTAAAATCATCCATTTTGATGATTTTAGAAAAATTAATAATCAAAATAGGTAAAGTATTGTTAATCAGAAATGAGATCTCTAATTAGAAATTAATATGTAAATTAGAAATCAATGCTTCTAATTCTTAAAAACCATTTCTATTTAGAAGAATTTAAAGGGAAAGCAGGCATATTTGCTGAAGGACAACAGAATTTCAAAATGAGGCAACTCCAATTAACTGATAGGGACTCAAAGCAAGGGAATAAACTAGGTATGAGAAGAATTATTTTATTTTGGGGGTACTATACATATATATATATATATATATATATATATATATATATATTCCTGATTCTAAATATTGAATTAATGTGCTACTTCTCTCATCACAGAATACAACAGGGTAAAAACAATGATGCCAAAAAAAAGGTAACAACTAGTGCATAAAACCAGTTTGTTAGGAGAGAAGTTCTACAAATGGAACCCATTCTAAAAAGACGCTGAGATGTCTAATAAATATTCATATTATATGTGAAATAAAATATTCATCATCACTTGTTTTCAAATTGCTTTCTCATGAATAATCTCATCATTTAATTTCCCCAACATTACTGTGAATTACTGTCATCTCAGTCTTAAAAGATGAGGAAACAGGTTCATAAAGGCTACAGTGACTTGCCCACAGTCAAGAAGTCAAGACCTGGCAGCAGGAGCAGAGTCACAAACTAAATCTTGTGATTCCTAATTTAGCAGTCTTTCCAGTGAATTTTGCTAACTCTCCAATTATGAACCAAGAAACAAGTAAGCACAAAAGAAGAATTAAAATTTTCATTACTTTTCATGAACTTTGATGACTCTGTGAACTATAGGAATATCTCTTCCTTCAACTTTAAAAACAACTATTTCACCAGCTCTAATAGGATCTTCCCGGAAATTTGTTAAAAACAGAAGGTCTCCTCTATGAAATGCTGGCTCCATACTGCCACTAAAAAGAAAAAACAAAATAATTACAGGGTTTATATTATGATCTAAAAATGAACAACATTGAAATTTATTCAAAATAATACAAATGTGCCAATTTAGGTTGAAATAACTTTCAAACACAGCCACAGATAATCTACAAATCAATAATGCTACCAAGTACATGTTTCTCTTCATTAAAAGGTTTAACCTTCAACATCTCCCCTCCCCCTCAAAAAAAAAGGGATAAATTCAGTATAAAATTAAATGTAAAAAAAAGAATTCTAAGAGTTCAGCATAGAAAAGATCATTGGTTCTTCCTGCTTCCTGAATGTAAAAAAAGTCTTGCTTTAGATATTGGCTCCTCCTTGATTCCTAGGAAGATAGAAGCTCTGTGGCAGATCAAGTTCAAAAAGAGACTTCTAAATCCTGATGGTAGAATCTCCCATATTTAACTTTAAAAACTCTGTCTCTTTCCAGTAAATTTTAATTAATTTAGAATCAAAATGTTTTAGCTGAATGGGATCATTCCCTATATTTAACTGATGAGAAAGTAGATCCAATCAATAAATTAACAATTACTAATTAACATTAAGTACCCACTATGTGCCAAGCACTATAGCGGATGGGGTTACAGAGACCAAAAATGAAAAGTTTTTCCCCTCAAAGAGGCCAGAGAAGCTGACTTATTCAAGGTCAAGCAGTGGCAGAGCTAAAATTAGAACCCAAGTTTCCCAGCTCCCAATTCTAGAGTTCTTGTTAACACAAAGCTTGAAAGGATTGACCCATTTCTAAAATATGAACTGATTTTGGAAGTAAAAGTTGAAGCTATCATGTGACATTCTCTCCTTCTATATCTCAATCTTGGTAATTAGAGCTAAAAACATCAAAATATAATTGAGTTTTATAATTTGACAACTGAAAATTATAAAATCCTGGATTTATAAAAATTCTCTAAATTATAGCTTTAATTTTTACTCCAAGACTCCCTAACTTAAGTGAAATAATCTATACTGCTCAAAAAGCTGACATGAGGGGGTCATCTTCTACAAGTAGCTTTTCTTGATCCTTTCCCATTCCTGGTGACCTCCCTCCCAAAACCACCTTGTATTTATTTAATATGTATTCTATATGTTTATATACATATTATCTCCCCTCAAAAGCTTCTTGAAGACAGGGCTTATTTTATTCTTCTCTGTATTCTCACTACCTTGTACAATGCTTGGAACATAGGATGTGGTTGATAAATGTTTGTTGGCTGGCTATTGAGGGGAAAAGTCTAGGGTGCAACTATAAAGGAAGGCCATGGAGTGGAATCACCATTTTATTGCAGAAATCACTGAGTGGTGACAATGAAAACTGACTCATGCTATACATAGCACAAGGCTTCTTAAGCTTTTCTACCCGTGATCCCTTATTACCTAAGAAGTTTGCATGTGACCCTGGGTTTATAAATATTTAAAGTAGGTATACAAATCAAACATTTACTGATAAATGTGACCTCTCAGTTATAGAACACCATATGGAGTCACCAACCACAGTTTAAGAAGACGGCTTATAGCAAACTACCTGGTTTTAAAGCAAACTGTTTTGAAGACTGACATGGAATCTTTTTTATAAACCTTACGACTCTTTCCAATATATTCCCTGCAAACTCCCTCTCGTCAAAGAATTTATAATCTAGTTAGAAGCTACGATATACATAAAAAGAAAGCATTATGTTCATTGTACTATTAAAGTGCCACATGGATAACTAGGACAGTGAGTGCAATGGACAATCAAAGTGGGAAGCATTGGGATAGATGAGCTTAGGCCAGGTCTTGATGAAAAAGTAGCTAGCTATCAGATAACAGCTTATATTTATACGTCCTAATACTGAGAAAATGAGTTCCTCACGATAAGCCTCTGTAAATACAATTTTTCTCATTTTACAGATGGGAAAATGGAGGCTCAGAAATATTAAGTGACTTACCAAAGGTCAGGTAGTAGTTATTAAGTGGCAGAATTGGGACTCAAACCAGGTCAGAAACAAAGAGCCCATGCCAGGTCAAGTGGGGGAATAAAGCAAAAAAAAAAGTCACGAAGGTAAGTAATAATGAATTCTCCTAGGGGGCTGTGAATAATTGGTAGAAATGAAATAAATCATTTGTGAAGGGGAGTAAAAGAATAAAAGACTGAAAAACCTGTCTAAATTGGAACAATAAGCAGCCTTGAACACCACTCTAATCAATTTGGACTTTTAACAATGAGTTAAAATTTTCTGAACAGAATTCAAGAATTCTCCTCCCTGATACTTCCTAAAAGAGAGGAGAGAACAGCATCAACACAAGAAACCCAGGAAAATTACAATCACTAGGTATCCTTCACAAATCATTTTTCTTAAATAAAAATAGAAATGCTCACTGCAGTAATAATTCCAGTATTTGTAAAATGTGACATGTTTAAAGTTAACTAAATTAGCAAAAGGTCTAATTATAAAGGCCTTGGAAAATATTTCCTCCTGAATTTTTTTTTAATTGAAATTATGGTTTCTTTGAGAATATTTAATATAAATTGTTTTTACATTGCTACCCAGGTTTTCATGGTTTAAAAAAAAAATCCAAAGTAAATTTTAAAATCTAAATAAGATTTAAAGTGTCTATGTAATTTTACCTACCACAGACTGTTGTGATTCTTGTGCCCCGCAGTTCTGTACAAACTCTCCATTACAAGTGCTAGATGCATTCGTGTCTCAAGCAAAGGAAGCAGGCACAAACTGCTGATTATCTAACTGTCATCTTCTCTCAGTTGTCACTAAATACTATGTGACAGATATTGAATTCAGTAAGTTTGGGGATTTTTTCCTTTACTTTCTAAGATAGTTTTTTTTTGAAAATCAGTTCTTTCTGTATCTCCTGGACATTGTGGGAGAAATTAATTTCAGAAACCTCAGTACTTTTTCTGTGTTTGACTATACTGTCAGTTTCATCTGTTCAAAGTATCAAAAAAATAACAACTGAGCTTATACAGGTTTAACCAAAAATATTTAAAAGAAAATTCAATAAGAAATTTATAACCATCATTTGAATACTTCAACCTGAATATTGCTATATGTGACTTAGGAAACATAATTTAATTAGAAAATCAAGTTATATATAACACAAAGTACTTTCTAAACCTTAAAAGTATTAAATGATTATTAATTATTATGTTTGTATCACTAAGCTAGCAAAGTGACTTTAGAACACCATGACACAACTTTTTAAAAATAATACTTTTATCTCCTCCTTCTTCCCCTTTCTTCTTCCCCTCCCTCCCATTCCAGGAGTTTCTCTACTCTTCCCTTGATCATCTGAGTGGCCATCAGAAAACCCAAGTTCTAGTTTGGGTCTTGCTTCTAACTACTCACATAACCTTGGGCAAGTCTCTAAGCTTCAGTTTTTCATTTGTAAAATGAAAGCATTGAGCTGGGGAGGGCAAACTTTGGCCCATGGCCAGCAGACCAAACTCAGCCTTACTCTGTTTTTATGTATGGTCTGCAGGACTAGACTTGATCCTGCAGCCATAGTCTGACAACTCTGGCCCAGATGATCCCCAAATCCCTTCCAACTCTTACTCAAGTTTCCTTTCATGGTTTCAAAATTCCTGTAATTTTTCCATATTCATAGAGATGGAGCCTTAAATGTGGCCTCTGCAAAAAGCCAGAATAAGCTTGATCATAAAACCTAAGATAAAGTAATAATATCACTGACACATTCAGAATAGGGATACTACAACATTTCATAGTTCTGAAACATGGTGATATTTATATGATTTCATTTAATTTCAATGGATTACTTAATTGTTTATCATATATGACTAGATGAACATAATCAGTATTAATTTAGCAAAAGTTCTTAGTACATAAAGTACTTTTTAAAAAATCAAAAAAGTATATTTGTGAACAATGTATTTAAAGAAATTTGAAAGGATATCATTAAAATGTATTCTCTTAATGCAAAGGAAACTTGGCTGGAAACATCAGAACTTTTTTTAAAAAAATGTGAATGTTAAAAAATTGTTACCTTATTTACTGTGTAAAAAAAACACTGCCAATTCAAAGTATCAATTGATTTTAAACTTTTTATCTGAATTTAATGAACAACAAAAACATTTAAAGGCAATTTCCATACAATACAGAACAGAAAGTGGGTTATAGATAAAATCATGAATCTTTATTTCATATAGTTTCCTTTTAAATAAATAACAAATTCAATTTTTCAAAAGCTATTGTGCTTATATGTATTTCTTTCTGTCTGTATTCCTTGTCCTTATATCTGGTACTTTTTTTTTTTTTTTTTTTTTTTGCTGTGACAATTGGGATTAAGTGACTTAAGTCACATAGCTAGGAAGTGTTAAGTGTCTGAGGCCAGATTTGAACTCAGGTTCTCCTTACTTCAGGGCTGGTGCTCTATCCACTGCACCAACTAGCTGCTCCATCTGGTGCATTTTTTAAAAGACTAAACAAAGACTTGAAAGCATGGTAAGACCTTGATCAACACGTATATCTATCTAATCTTAACTATAAAACTTTTCATTAAAAGCTAGATAAGAAAACCTGAAATATTTTCTAAAGAGGTTCCAAATAGTACTATCAGAAAGGACTTTGAATAGTTTCATTCAATTAAACATATGAAATTATTCAAGTTGATATAATTTGGAAAACTTCTTATTCAACTATTTACATTTACACTACCATAAAACATAAAAACATTAACAATACATTAATATGACTGAATAAGAAAAATTATATGCAAGACATACCTCAGAACCACAACGATAGGGCTTTCGCTCCCAGTGACAACTATCAAGCCTTTCCAAATCATAAGAGCAGATGATACAATCATGGCAAAGTTTAAAACCTGGTAATACAGCTGTGGAAAAATTTAAAAACAAAACATAACAAAAAGGACAAAAGCTGGATTCAGTAAAGAATGGTACTGGAAGAAAACTCTAAAGATTTTGAAAAGTAAGTGGATGGTGTGCAACTGTAAGCAAAAAGTATAAGCCCTAAATAAAAGTCTAACAGAAAACGGGTAGCTAACAGTTTGAAAGTGTCAAATGAAGCTTTTAGGAATACAGTAAATAGGGAAACATCTGAAAATGAATGCCTATAGGGCATGGTCCTGAAAGAGACTGGAGTGGAGGATAAAGGGTAAGTTTTGGGACAAATTGGAAATATCTTTTTTTCTGATATTGAACCAGAGGAGGAGAAAAATAAGAGAAGATGTACTCTTAGTTCCTTCTATTTCCATAATAGATGATGGGTAACTTTAGTGTAAAGACCAAACATTTGGAAGATAGTGAGATGACTGATCCTTATAAGGTCAAAGAGTGGGAATTCTTCGCTTAGACAAGTCTACAAAGTAATCCATCATCCAAGTCCCTTTTAGTTCTCTGAGCTGTCTTCTTGGAGTCCTTGATCAAAAGCCTTCAGTAATTCCAACTGCTTGCTACAAGTAAAAAATACAAACTCTCTGGACATTTAAAATCCTCCACAGTTACTGAATCGACTCAGCCTTATTTCATATTATTCCCTTTTTCAGATTTTTTTTTGGGAGAACAAAAGCATGTGAGAAAGGGGAATAAGAATAAGATATATATTGTCTACTATACTATGTCTGGTACTATGCTAAGCACATAATCTTTCAAAGTAGGTGTCATTATTCTTCCCATCTTTACATTGAGGAAACTGAAGGAAATAGAGGTGAAATGATTTGTCTTGGGTAAGATAGTTAATGTGTCTAAACTAGGATTTGAATCCTAATCTTCCTAACTCCAGGCTCAACATTCTACCTATTACATAACCTGCTCAAACTAGATTATTATTTCCCAAAACTTAGCATATCATCTTCCATTTCACCATACTTCCCCCCAAATCAGAATGTTCTCATGACCTCATCTCAGCCTCTTCCAATCTTTATCTTTCTTCAAGTTCATATCAACTACTATTTGAAGCCTTCCCTATCTTCTTATGTCCCCAGCCGTCAGTTCTCCTCAACTAACTTTGTATAGACTATTCTGTGTAAATTCTGTATAATCTGTGTATATATTCTTCCCAATCAGCAGAATATAAGCTTCTCAAAGACAAGAGCTGTTTCATTTTTCTTTTCTTTGTATCAAGAGCTAGGCCTAAAGTTCTGAGAATTAACATCAGAAGAATTCCAGTATTAAAAGATGGGATTTCTGCAGCAAGGAATGGTTTGGGATCCATAGAAAGCACTCTGCAATTTCCCAAACATGATTTCCCTGGCTTTCCTCCTAGTAAGGTCTGGGCCCAGCTCATTGGCTTCATGCAATTTATACTAAGATTCCTATAAGTTTTCAAATTTTTATGATTTCAATAACGTTTGGCATAGGAAAGAAAACAGACTCTTATAGAATCCAAATTTAAATATCCATAAAATGTTTACTGTTGACTGTCATATTCAAGAGTCTGACTTTATGTTTAAAAAAACTATTTTAATAATTGGAGAAAAAATGTTTAATTAAATATGAACACCAGCTTCACTTTTGCCCCTTTCTCCTAGAGTATGGTCATTTCACAAATTAAAATTAAAGAGTATCCAAATAAAGAAAATAGCATGTACTTTTGCTTCACCAAACATACTGTATAAAAAAATTGTGAGCTAAACCTTGCTTTTCATTAATTTGGATTTAATTCATTTAAACATTTCCTATAATTGATAAAGGAAGATACAGATCAGAGAATTTGAGGCTTAAAATGGGACTTGGAAAATGATCTCATTCAATCCTTTAATTTATATGTAAAAGACTCAGAGGGAGATTACGGAACTTGCCTGAGGTATCTTGACTAAACAGTATCAGAGCAAGGATTAGAAGTCAAATCACTTGACTTATAATGCAATTGTTATAACAAATTTAAAATTTGTTTTACTTAAAACTTTGTTGTTGTTGTTGTTGCAGAAAACAGTTCTTCTTTAGGGACACACAAGGCTTAAGAAATAAAATGTACATCCTGATGATCTGACATGGCTTTTATCTACTTTAAAAACATTTATGAATCATAATTCCCATCCTAATAATAACAATCACTTTAGCCTTGGATAAAATGAGATTTTTAATTTCACTTGCAGCAAAATTTAAGACACGACATATTTGTGACTAGAAGTTACTTCTACTTAGGGCTATAATACCTTCATAAATGTAAAAAATTGTAATACTTTAAATACACCAAACCTTATAAATAATAATGCCTTAGGGAATGGGGAGAATAACATATTATAGGTTACACCATATCATAACAAGATCAATATTCAATAACTAAGCTCCTTTGAATAATTTAAAAGATAGATCCATGCTTTATATTAAAAAGTGGTATATAATCCAAACAAATTAACTTGCTTAAAGTCACTTAACTATGTGATGTGAGTGTTAAAATATTTAATCCTCTTTTGAACCAAAATTTCCTTAGTTTTTTTTTTTAATTAAAAAAGGAAGAAATGGTTGGATTAGTTTAATTTAACAAACATTAGGTGTCCATCATGTGTAAGGCACTACATTTGGTACAAGGGATATTTCAATTAATCTATAACCTCATTAAATTGGGTAGTCCTTAAAACAGTAAAATTAAAAAATCATCAAGATTTATCTTGTTCGACTCCTCACCACATCTTTCCTCTTCCAATCCTGTTCCCTCCTCTTCTCCACTAAGTTTTCATAAAGGATCCAATAAATGTATTATAGGCCTTTTTCTAAAGCAGGGATTCTTAACCTGGGATCTATGGACTATTAGAAGAAAATCACTTTGATAACTATTTCTAGTACAACTAATTTCCTTTGTAATTCTATGTGTCTTATTTTATACATTTAAAAAACATTATATACAGCGATTCAGGGCAATTCTAATAGACTTGGAATGGAAAATGCCAATCATTTTCAGAGAGAGAGAACTAAGGCTGTCTATGTACTGAAGTACAATATTTTAACTTTTCTGTTTTTCTCAAGGTTGTTTTTTTTTTCCTTTTGGTCTGATTTTTCTTGCACAACAAGACAAACATGGAAATATGTTTAAAAGGACAGCACATACTTAACTTATCAGATTGCTTGCTGTTTTAGGGAGGGGGAAAATTTGGAATACAAAGTTTTACAAAAATGAATGCTAAAAACTATTTTTTACTATTTCTAGCCACATGTCCCATAAAGACCTATCTTACTGCAGGCAGTATCAAAATAAATAAATAAATAAATAAATAAAGACCATGCTATTAATCAAAGCACCCCCCCCCCAAAAAAAAAAAAAAACTATCTTTACATGTATTTGGAAAGGTAAAATATTGAAAAGAAAAGAAAACATTGTATCCACGGGTTTTACCCAACTATCAAAGTTGGGTATGATCCAAGAAGGGTGAAGAACCCTTCCCTGCTGTGGGAATTTTAATCTTAGATACCAGGACAGCATTAGAATTGCCCTTCCATATATAATTCCTCGGTTAGGACTGGCCTACTTCCTTATCTTTTACACTGTTTCTTGTAACCAAATAATCACTGGTCATATATTATAGCCCATTTAGGCCCAATGAACATTTTCCCACTGCCCTTTAGGTAACCTACAATTTTGATTTTTCAGTGCGATGTGTTCCATAAATTACAGCCATATGTAATCACTATAAAAAGGCTTGGTGTTAAAAGGACAGGTTTTTGTTGTTCATTGAAAGCACTGAGCAATTTTCTAAAATGCAATCCTGCCTACTTTAGTCTTCTTATTCAACTTTGGGCCCAGCTCATCTTCCAAGATACATGTAATGATGAATCAACTCTATTAGCTGTCCATACAGTGTAGATCAGTCTGGATGAAAGGCATTCTTCAGTCAGATAAGATTAAGATCCCCTGTGCCCACTCTATGTTCCATTCAACCCAAATGTACTACTTCTCACTCCCTTGACCGGTCCTGCCCTTTTTGACTTTTGAGCATGATATTCCCACAACAGAATAGTCTACTCCCCAATCTGTAATTATCAAAATCTTTTTCTTTCTTCAAAGCCAAACAACCCCTTCCATAAAACCTTCCCCGATGTCTCTCTCAACAAGTGGTCCTCAATTCCTTAGTTCTGTTTAGGGAGCAGCTAGGTGGTACAATGGATAAAGTGCCAAGTATGAAATCAAGAAGACTAGCTGTGTGACTCTCAGCAAGTCACTTTATCCCATTTATCTCAGTTTCCTCATTTGCCTCATACTTATGAATAAATGAATCCATATACAACTATTGAGCTGTAAGAAGATCCACCACCAGTGGGAGCACCCTTCCTGCTTGCTTTTCAACTGCTCACAACACTTGGATAAGTCAACTCTATTCCTTCCAGGCCACCAAGCTGTGCCACCTGTTTTACCAATGTCTCAAAGTCCTCTGTGCCCTATCATCCGCCTTGCTTCTTTGCCATACAATTCCTTGGCATTGTGATCCAACATACTTATATAACCCTAAATATCCCTGGCCTTGCCCATTTCTCCTCCATAGCACTCTTAGTATTTCTGGACCTTTCTATTTGCCTTGTAGCTTTCAGTTCTTTTATGTGTTATCTCCTCCAATTAGAGTACAAATTCCTTGATGGAAAGAATTTTCTAGTTTTTTTCTATATGTATTTCCATATATTGACACAGTGTTGTTTGGCCTACTGCTAAATAAATGTTTTTTATTCATTTTACTTGTCTGCGTTTTTATTTATCTGATCTTACCTATTGGAAAATAAGTTCCCTGGAACAGTTTTGTTTAACATTTGTATCCCTAGCACACAGTTTTATACACAGTACTTAATATTTGTTGAATGAAGTAAAAATTCTTAAAAGATTGATCAGAAAGGAGATGAACTGCTATGGCAATGAGAATGAGACAACATATGGCTAGCTCCAAAGGAAAACATGATATGAGTTGGTAGGCAGATTCTCTGAAGAATTCATGGAATAACATGGACATGTATGACAAGAAAGATAAAAAGGCATAGATGGATTGCCATCTGTCCTGGTGGAGGGTCTACAGATGGACTGCCAGATGTACTGGTACAGGGATACCCATCTCATCCAGATATAAGTAGATTTAATTGGAAAATGCTCCAGGGCACTTTTAAAAGTTTGCCATTTCTGAGACAAGATTTCCAAGTCCTTTGTGTCCACAGTGATTTAGCTCAAAAAATGGAATGCAACATTTATTAGATGTCTTCTATTATGGTTACTCATTAGATACTGTGCTAGGTAATGGAGAAAAAAGGTCAAAAATTATATAGTCCTAGTTCTCATCAAACTTACATTGTATTAGGAGGATGAATATGTAAGTAAAGAGATACAAAAAAATGTTAAGAGGGAGGAAGATAATAACTGGAAAAAAAGAAAAGAAAAATCAGGAAGGCCCAATTTCAAATTCATGAAGACAGGAAACAGAATGTTTTACCTGAGGAACAACTATAAAGTCAATTTGACTTCAGTGGAGACTACTTGAGGAGAAAATAATATGAAATATGACTGGAAATGTAGGTGACAGTTATATTGTTAAGGGTTTTAGATGCCAGGCCAAAGCTTGTTTATTTTATCTAAGAGGCAACAAGAAGTCATTGGAAATTTTTAAGCAAGGCAATGACATGGTTAGATCTGTGTTTTAGGCCTATCAATTTGGCAGCTGTGTGGAAAGTAGCTTGGAAGCAGATTCTTATTTTTAGCTTCTTATTTGGCAAAAGCATCATACAAAGAATTTATTTTTTTCCCTATTTTTTTTTCAGCTTGAAATCTTGAGGGAAAAATAAAATCAATTAAAAATTATTTTCTTTGAGCAAAATAATCTGAGACCAAGATGTTGATCTGAAACTTAGCATTCTGTTTATCTACTTATTTCTTTGGTTACTATTTTGTACATAGTTCTTCCAAGATCAAAGCAGAATTAAGTGGCAGGAATAAACTTAATAATAAAGATGACAAGTGTTTGAATATTTTAAACAAAAAATTCAGTCTACAGGTAATGTCAACTGAAGAGTAAAAAAAATGACAACAACTGATTTACCAGATTTACTTTTTCAGATGCCTAAGCTCAAGTGACTTTCTTGTTTTCCGAGAAAAGAATGGTTCCTTTACAACAGAGAAAATAGTCCCAGGTTAAACAAGCATTATTTAGTAGATTTTATAAGACAACAGAAAAAAAAGGACTTTCAATCAGGAGAATGTATCCAAAGAACAAGTATCAATAGACAGTAGAAGCTGATATTCTTAAGAAAGTAATGTTTTTACAATTTTTAATCAGGAGAAGTAGCACAAACAAACAGCAAAACTGGCTAATATGAAGTGAGAGAATAAGCTGGGAGGATTAGTTGGGGAAAAGACATTCCAGAAGGTCAGGCCCTCCTGACAGGCTGCAACTCTCAATACTTCATTTTGGAGGATTTATTTTTTTAACTATCCAGTATTACCATAATGACATATTTAACAATACAACCCTAAGTTCCTGGGGGAGTTTTTCTGTTGGTAATATCAAAGAGTAGAAGAATCATTTGTTTTTTCAGAAGTGTTCTCTATTAAATTTAGCTACAGCTGTCATAGCAGCCAAGCAGATACACATACCTTGAAACATACAGCTGCCAAAACATATTCCATAAAATCTATGACAACATTTCTTAAGACAAATTCTGCCATTCTACTTGGATAAATGTGATGCTTCCACTGAAGTTCTCTGATAACCATCATGATATAAAGGTGTTCCTTAAATTCTATGCCAATGAAACGTGAGTGCTAGCTAGAACTACCAAACTAAAAACGCATACACTCAGCAAGAAAATGTGAGTCTGATATCCAATGAGCATTCTAGATGGGTTCACTGAGACACTCATCTTCTAAGATCTGACCACCAAATGATGAATTTTGGGAAACCAGAGCAACTCATTAAATTATTTACTACAGCATATATATATGTATATATGTCTGTGTGTAGAAATAAATATACACACAAAAATATGTTATGTATACAAACCTATATACATACAGATAAAATTTGCTTACACAGAAAAGTACTCACATTCTTGAATTAATGAAGTAAATGTAGTACACAAGGTCAAAGAACAAATTATATTCTGCCATCATTTATCATCCTAGCCTTACATGCACTAAGGCAGCTTATCAGATTGTGACCCCCTGAAGGAACTTGGGATAAGGACAGTATGACTCCAAGTATAGGGAAATGTATGGGATTGTATTTTTTTCTCCTGACTAGGGAAGCAGCCAGCAATTTATCAATGATCATTTTTATCTATAGACTAAATTTTGCTTTACCCATAGGTGTCTAATTACTATTCAAAATATAATTACAAGGCTGCAAAACTAAGAAGCAGCAAATCATTCTCTAGTCAAGGGTCCATAAATATAGCTGTATTCCCCTACCAGAACAAGCTCTCAAAAGTCCATTGAACTTCAACTGAGTTTTCTTTGACAAAGCTCTGACAAGGTAGATCCCCACCTGCCTTGAATGTCTAGTATAGCAAATACTCTTAGGAATAAAACAATACATCAGTGACTAAAATAGTTAGCTTCAGATTCTTTCTCGGTGGTAACTGTTGCTGGAACACAACAAATACCATGCCTCTACCAATATTTCATTAGTCTGTGAGTTCATTGTGAGTTTGTTAGTAGTGTTATTATGATTTTTGCTGTTGTTTGTTATATTATTTAACATAATACACTTGAAAGTAGCCTCAGTGATTGCACTTGCCAAAAACTGGAAGGAAGCAATCTGATAAGACTAGGTCCCTTGGGGGATGGGAAAAGAGTAGAGATGAAGGTAAAGACAGGGACAAATAGCTAGAATGCCTAATGATTTCTTAAGTATGACCACAGTACCCTACAGGAATTATGCATACCAAGCTTACTCATTTTTCATGTATTCAAAGAGCTCTAGTATCTGCTCATTCTACATAGCTACAATTGTATTGGGTTTCAATTCCATTTATTTTTTTGAGTAAAAAATGGTATAAAACTCAAGGTTCAAGAGCCTTGACAGAACTCATCAATTCCTGGTGGACTTGTATATGTCCAGTTTCTCCTTTTAGGTTGAAACTATCTTAAGGGCATATGTGTATATGCTGAAGCATAGCCTAGAACTGGTGAGAGGGAAGGGGGAAGAGCTGTCATAGATAAGCACATCAGTCAAGTGGACTTTAAGCTCTATAAATTGTTCATTTTGCTAAATAAATTCCCTGAGTTTTTTTTTTTTTTTACTTTGATCCAAACAGAATGTTATATTTTGTTTAAATCAAATTGAATTACCTGAGCTAATGGTCAAAAACTCAAAATTTAACACTCTCATCAATGTCTCCTTATAAAAAAAGAAAAAAAAGGACTAGCTTATTTTTTTTAATGTGCCACAACATGGAGTAGTGGTTTATAAGGGTCCTACAAATACTACTCAACATAAAGTAGTAATTTAATGTTTAAAATACCAGTGTTTTAAAATGGAACTCTCTAAATCTATTCTTCTTCCAAATTTCCTTATTTCTGGTGAAGGCAGCACCATGGTTTCAATCATCTAAGTTTACAACTTTGGAGTCACCCTTGACTTCTCCCTCTCTTTCATCCCCCATATTCATTCAGTTGCCAAATACTGCCAGTTCTACTTCCATAATCTTTCTTGAATCACTCATCCATAGCCACCCTATTAGTTCAGGCCACATTGAGTCTCCTCTTACCTACATTGCAGTAGTCAGTTGCAGGACTTCCAATCTTTCCCCTATAAAATCCATTTCAAAACAGTTATCAAAATAAACTTCTCTAGAAATAAATCTGACCATGTCATTCTCCTAAACTCCTTATTGTCTACAGGATAAAATACAAATGCTTCAGATTAATGCTTAAAGCACTTCACAAAACATTTACAGCCTACCTTTTCAGGTTTATTTCTCATACTCAATGGCCAAGTAAACTTGGCCTACTTGTTTCCCAAACTTAGCATTCCTTCTGGTTTATCCATGTCTGAAATATATATATATATATATATATATATATATATATATATATACACACACACACACACACATATATTTCCTCCTCATTTCTACCTCTTTGAATTCTTAAGACTCCTTAATGTACCATGAAGATACTATGAAAAGCTTTCTGAAGCCCAATTTGTACTTTCTCCTTTCTCAAATTGCCATATATATACTTAGCTGCTTAAATATTGTATCATTCCCTACTTCCTCCAAAGGCTACTTTTCATTTTCTATTTCTATCCCCCACACCTAGTACATGTAGTAGCAATTAATAAAGGACAGTTGGATTGAATATGATTTAACAAGCTCATGACATGGATTTTCAGCCTAAAAATTTAGGCATTCTCAGAAGATTGCATTCAGTTCTCACTTATCATTAGACCAGGCCCTTACAACCCAAAGCTAACTGTAGAACCAAGGGCAAGTAAGGAAGAGAACAATTCTTATTCCTGATCTGTGATTAATTTTCACACCATGGATACAGTCAAGATCATAGAATTTCAAAGGTAAGGGGGACCTTCAAAGTCATAGCACAACTTCCCTCTCAATATAGAAATCTCTTCTATAAGTAGTTCAGATTTTAAAAACCATGAAAGGCTGAACTAGGTCGATTCAATTAAATTCAACCTATTAAATGTACAGGTGTTTATTCAACTTTTACATAAAATATGCAAGCCTTGGTACACAAGTGAGACACTGAAGATAGAAATATGGGGAGGCAAACCCCTGTAGTTCTTGCCCTTAAGATAGTTTCAACCTAAAAGGAGAAACTGGACATATACAAACATGATACAAAGTAAAATATAATAAAGGCAAAGGAGATACCCAGACAAAAATGCTTTAAAAGAATTTAAGAGGAAGAAATAATTTTAAATTTAAGGAAAGAAGAGATGATTTAACAGAAAGTTTCATAGAAGATATAAAATAGTAGGCACTCCAATAAGTGGGCAGGAAGATGATATACATTCCAATTACAGGAATGGGATATGACTTCCCTAAATAAGTGGAGAAAAGAAGAAGGATGAGAAAGGGGAGTATAAAAGTAGTTAAAGATGACCAGATTGTTGTTGTTTGTTGTTGTCACTGTTCGTTCTAGAAGAAGACCAAAGACTTCAAGAAGGTGACATGATGACTTGAAAGTGAATTGGATTCAAGTGAAGAACAGCTGTGCAAAGTCACCAGCTTTACTCTCTCCTCGGGAGTCATTTGGGTCCAATCTTTTTCAGGTCCCAGTTTATTTGTGGCAAACGCCCATTCAATGACTAAGGATAGGAAGGAAATGAAGCCCCCAAAATGACCTCTTTTATCTAGTCCAAAAAAAAAAAAAAAATCAATCTGGAAGAGAAGACCCAGAGTTTCTGGCCAAAGCAGAAACAACTGCTATTTACATTCACTCCAAACCATCAAAACCTAAACAATGACCAAGTGAAGCTTGAGTTAGGATCTACTGTTGGCCAATCAAAGAGAATGACTTGGGTTTAAGACAGTGTCTTAAAAAAAGGAAATCTAGTCCATAAATCCCAAGATATCTGGTGAGGTTTCAGCAATCAAAATGTATATTACTTTGGGCAAATCACTAGCAAATAAGGGTATGATTCTCTGTATAGAAAGAAGGAAAGAAGAGAAGGTGGTGGGGGTGGGAAGGAAGTAAAGAAAGAAAAAAAGAAGGAAGATCAGAACATCCAGCATGAATGCAGAGCAGAGTAAAATAAGGGTTAATCTGAAATTTAGGTTGAAGGCTTGGCTGATTGAGGCGAATAGGAAGGCAGGGCCAACAAGACAGCTGTGTTATCTTTAAATATCTGAATCATTATCATGGGGAAATTTGATGAGATTTGTGACTAACATAGATCATAATAGTGCAACAGAAAGACTACTTGGGCATCAATGTAAAGCACTGCTTCTTAAACTTTTTCCAATCTTGACCTCTTTTCACAGAGAAATTTTTATGTGATTCTGGATATAGTATACAAAACAAGCATACAAACCAAACATTGCAATCTCTACATTCAGTTACAAGACCTTAAAACCAGTTTAAGAAGCTGAGGTAAAAAGTATGGATTGAAAGAAAGATCAAACAGTGATCAGTCATAAAGTGACCCAACAATACCACATTTCACAACAAAACAGTAATCAGAGAAACACTTCTATATTGTTAAAAAATAGTGCTTTGACATTCTCCAATTGATAAATGGTCAAAGGATATGAACAGACAATTTCAGACGAAGAAATTGAAACCATTTCTAGCCATATGAAAAGATGCTCCAAGTCATTATTAATCAGAAAAATGCAAATTAAGACAACTCTGAGATACCACTACACACCTGTCAGACTGGCTAGAATGACAGGGAAAGATAATGCGGAATGTTGGAGGGGATGTGGGAAACCAGGGACACTAATACATTGTTGGTGGAATTGTGAATACATTCAACCATTCTGGAGAACAATTTGGAACTATCCTCAAAAAGTTATCAAACTGTGCAAACCCTTTGATCCAGCAGTGTTACTATTGGGCTTATATTCCAAAGAGCTCATAAAGAAGGGAAAGGGACTTATACGTGCAAGAATGTTTGTGGCAGCCCTCTTTGTAATGGCTAGAAACTGGAAACTGAGTGGATGCCCATCAGTTGGAGAATGGCTGAATAAATTGTGGTATATGAATATTATGGAATATTATTGTTCTGTAAGAAATGACCAGCAGGATGATTTCAGAAATGCCTGGAGAGACTTACACAGACTGATGCTAAGTGAAATGAGCAGGGCCAGGAGATCGTTATATACGTCAACAACAATACTATATGATGATCAATTCTGATGGATCTGGCCATCTTCAGCAAGGAGATCAACCAAATCAGTTCCAATGGAGCAGTAATGAACTGAACCAGCTATGCCCAGTGAAAGAACTCTGGGAGATGACTAAGAACCATTACATTGAATTCCCAATCCCTATATTCATGCCCACCTGCATTTTGGATTTCCTTCACAGGCTAATTGTACAATATTTCAGAGTCCAATTCTTTTTGTACAGCAAAATGACTGTTTGGTCATGTATACTTATTGTGTATCTAATTTATACTCTAAAATATTTAACATCTGTGGGTCATCCTGCCATCTAGGGGAGGGGGTGGGGAGGAGGGGAAAAATTGAAACAAAAGGTTTGGCAATTGTCACTGCTGTAAAATTACCCATACATATAAGACATGTATATAAATACATATCTTATGTATTAGGGGTGTTGGTGCCCCAGAGGATGCGTGGGCTCCTTGTGAATGGTGCCAGGGGTGATGGGCAGAGACCCGACGGGGAGCAGAAGGAAAACGCAGCCCACCTTATGTTACCTGAGGGGGTGAGACTTGTAGCCTCGGGTGGGGGAGAGGGGGTGCAGTCCGTGATCCGGTGAATTTCTCCTTGTGGTACCTTCTCTCTAACCAGCTTGCCTATGGACATTTATTAGCGCCCACTGCGTGTGAGCTCTGGAATATACAAATGTAGAACTGCCCTACTCCTAGGCAGCTTACACTATTATAATGTAAGGACCCTGGATTATAATAAATATAAAAAGCTATGAAATTTTAAAAAAAATTAGTGCTTGATCAGTGAAGCACATTAGGAACACAAGTGAACCTAAATAACACAAACAACTTAGTGTTCAATAAAACCCAGAGATTGCAACTACTAAAAAAAGAACTCACTATATGACAAAAAAAAAAAAAAAATGCTAGGAAAATTGGACAGCATATATCAACACCTAATACTATTTACCAAGACAAGTTCCAAATGCATATGTGATTTAGATATAAAAGATCACAATACAAACAAATCAGAGGAACAAGAAAGAAATGACCTTTTGATCTATGGATAAAAGGTTCATGACTAATCATGACATTGAGAAGTTTACAAAAATAAAACATTCAATTATGAATACATAAAATTTAAGTTTTTGCATAAACAAATCCAATGCAGATAAAGTTTAGAAGATAAAGTTAATTGGGGGGAAAACCACCTTTCTAGTAAGTTTCTCTGATAAAGCTCTCATTTTCAAGGTAAAAAAGAAACTGATTAAAATTTACGATAATTATAACTATTATTCAAATGATAAATGGTCAAAAAATATGAACAGACAGTTCTCAAGGGAAGAAAGTTTAGCAAAATCCTACATGAGAAAATGTTCCAAGTCATTAATAACTGGAGAAATTAAAATGAAAGTAAATTTATGCTCACATCCATCAATTTGGGGAAGTTAACCAAAAAAAAAAAAAAAAAAAAAAAGACAAATGTTGGAAGGGACAACAAATATAATGGGAACATTGACAACAAACACTGGAAAACAAACATAATGAGTTATTGTTGTTGAAGCTAAGAATTGGTCCAGCCATTCTGGAAAGCAATTTGGAAGGATGCCTGAAAAGTTACTAAGTAATGCCTTCTATCTGGCCCAGCAATACCACTACTTGGCCTGTATCCACAGATATCAAAAAAAGGTCTTTTATACATACACACATACACACACACACAAACAGGCGTTTGAAACCATTTACATCAGCTCTTTTATGAAAAAAACTAAGAAGGAAGGGAGTATCCTTCAAATGGAGAATGGCAGAACAAATTGTGACAAGAATGTAATGGAATTTACTGTGCTATAAGAAATGAAGGAAATAAGTTTCAGAGAAACTTGGGAAGACTTGGATGAACTAATGAAGAATAAAATGAACAGAACCTGGAAAAAAATTTGGACTCTTAATAAACAATTTTGAAAAATTTAAGAACTCTGATAAACAAAATGATCAACCATAATTTCAAAGAACTGATGAGGAATACTATTTACCTCCTGACGGAGAAATGACTGACAATATGAAGAATGATACATTTTTGAATGTAGCCAATATGGGAATTTGTTTTACTTGATTATGCACTGTTGTAAGGAATTTGCTTTTCTTTTCTCTTCTATGTGTGTGGATGTGTGTGTAGGGGAGAGAGTGGGAGAAATAAAAAATGCTTAATTAAAAAATAAATTTATTTATAAAAAACTGTTTTTCTTTCCCTTGATCCCAGCAGAATAAGTCTCCCTCTTCCACACAAGATTCTTCAAATAAAGAAGGCCAGAAATCATGTTCTTCTTCAAATTTTCCCTTTTTTGGGTTAAATATCATTGGTTTCTTTAAGTGATGCTCATTCAATGTGTAAAGTACAAAATCCTTCTTAGAATGAGAACTAGAGCTTGGGAGAAAGATTAAGGCTTAAGATATACATTTGAAGTCACCTACATAAAGAGAAGAGGATAAAAGACAGGAACCTAGGAAGTACCTACATGTGGTGCTAAAAAGAGGAAAAGAAATCAGCCGACAGAAAAAAAAGGTTCAGAGGTAAGAAACCAAGGACAGTGGTAAATACACTTACCAGAATACAAGCATTTGACATTTATGTTTCAAATGCTGCAGGAGAAAAGACTACCAGATTTGTTAACAACCAAGTACCATTTGATAGAATGATTTCAATCGAATGGGAAGCCAAAAGAAGTTATCTCTAATAATAAAAGCAGGTTATAAAAATACCTAGCATTTCATAGCACTTATTATGGTGCCAGACACCGCTAGGTGATTTATAACAATTATCTAATTCAATTCTCACAAGAACCCTTTGAAGTAGGTGCTATTATTATCCTCACTTTACAACTGATGGAAATAAAGCAGACAGGAGTGAAGTGACATGCCCAGAGTCACAAAACTTAAAGGTTATCCGAGGCTAGATTTGAACTTAGAGATTTTCTTGACTCATTTTTTGTCTTATTAAATAGGCACTCAAAAACAGTGTATTCTGTTTTTGTATGTGGTATCACATACACAAGTGACTCAAATTCAGTTGGATAATAAATTAAAAAAAATAAAAATTCAGAGAATCACTGAGATGGAGAAGGAAGAAGTTCATGACATAGCTGTGATGCTCTAATTACAGCAAGTGACTTTAAAGCTTGGGGCAGGTCGGGGTGGATGGAAACAGGAACAGAAGGAAAACATTTCAAAAGCTATTTTATGAGATAAAAGAATGTGGGAGTGAAGGCCCAAGTGAAACTAGGTAGCAAGAATTCACACAACCGGGCATCAATGTTGGCGGCACAAGCGCGGACAAGGCTGTAATAGCCCTAGAAATAGACATAGGAAGAAGATAGACAGCCTGTCACATCCTCACTGCTGAGCTGTCCGTTTTATAGACCAAACATCCGAGGATCCTTCTGGTGTTCCAGTTTCCCAGTCCCTCACCCGGTCGCCTTTATCTAGGGTTTGAAGACAGACCCTCCCCCCCCCCCCCCCCCCCCCCCCCCGGGGCGCTTTCCCTGACAGGCTTCACACCCCAGCCCAGCGCCCAGCAAGGTGCTCGGCACACAGCGCAGCCCCCGGCATAAGTCTTTACGTTTCGGTAGTGTAAGCTACCTAGGGGCAGGGCGGTTCTACATTTGTATAATCCAGAGCTCACGCGCAGCGGGCGCTAACAAATGTCCATAAGCACGCCGGTTAGAGAGAAGGTACCAGAAGGGGAAACTCACCGGATCTCGGACTGCACCCCCCTCCCCCACCCGAGGCTACAAGTCTCACCCCCTCAGGTAACATAAGGCGGGCGGCGTTTTCCTTCGGCTCCCCGTGGGGTCTCTGCCCGTCATCCCCCGGCTCCGGCTCACAAGGAGCCCGCTCATCCTCCGGGGCGCCAACACCCCTAAGCCCGGGCCGCACCCCCAGCCTCGCGCCCCTCGCCCCTCGCCCTGCCCCGGGCCTCCGATTACCTGGCGTTTGTTCATCTTCCTTAAGTCCCCGAAGATGTCCATGGCGGCTTCCCAAAGCCGGTCCCGCAGGACACCGCGTACAACAGGGAGGAAGAAGGGGGCCGAGCAGCAGGGCTCCGGGTAAGGGGCTGTTACCCGAGCAACGTCGAAACACCTGCCTGGCGCCCCCTTCTCCCTCCCTTCCTGCTTCCTCGCTGCCTTGTCTAGACCGCGCTACGGAGAATCCGCGGGACAGGTGGGACCCATTGATAGGCGGCCCGCTTGGGTGGCTGGGAGCTGTAGTCCTTTGCTGTGGACCCCGGAACGGCCGTAGGGGACAGAAAACTACTACTCCCGAAATGCTTCTGGCGTGAGAGCATCCTCCAGCTAGGACCCTGAGCCGGTGAGAAGAAGGAGACGGAGAGGGCTTTAAGAAGCAATTGGCTATTAGTGTGCTGTCAGCAAACTGTGGCTAGAGGCTGCGGGTTCTGGACGTCTCCAGGATAATTAGGTATAATGAAAGGATAACCGGGTGGAATAGAATTTCTCAACATTCCATCCAGGCATCTCGAAGACAACTAAAAACCTATTGGATGGGCTGCGCCGTGTACCTTGGCCATTGGGTGGTGGAGGGCATGGGGAGGCGTGGCCTAAGGAGGCGTGGCGTGGGTGGGCGGGGCACGTGGTGATAGTTTAGATTGGGTGATGATGCTCCACTAAGGGTTGGTGTGGGAGCATCCAGAATCATAGAATTGGAATTGGAAGGAGTCGTATAGACAAAACTCTCGTTTTAATATGAAATTCAGAATGTACTTTCTGTTAGGATAACTAAAAAGACCAAAAACAGTTCTCCAGTAGTTAGGACAAAAGGCATTATGCACGGTATTTACAGCGGTCTGGGAAAAAAAAATGTTCCCAATGAAGGAAGGAAGAAAGGACAAGAAGAAGAGGAGGAGGAGAAAGAGAAAGAACAATTTGGAATTTTCATCCAGAGATTCTACTGCTAGACATATATCCCATGGAGGTCATTGATTTAAAAAAAAGGAGGGGGCTCACATATCTATCAAAATAGGTATAGTAGTACTTTTTGTGAAAATAAATACTGGAAACAAAGTAGAAGCTATAAATTGGGGCAAGATTAAGCCAGTTGTGTTAGCTAATGTAATGGAATAAGAAATAAGAAATGACCAACTTGAATACAACGAAGCATGGAAAAATTATTTGCACTACAGCAGAGTGAGGCAAACAGAGCCAAGAATATATATATATATATATATATATATATATATTACATATATATATGTATATATACTAACACAACAATAAAAATTGTTTATTTCTGGACATCATATTTTAGGAAAGATGTTGACAAATTGGAGAGTACCCAGAGGGGAAGGAAACTAAAATAGTATGGGATTAAAATGAAATAAATATAGGATGAGGATACAGCTTGTTTCTAAAAGAAGTATTCTTTCTAATATTCTATTTACCGCTTTAATTTCTTTCTTATTTGTTTTGTGACTTGATTTATCTAAATCTGAGAGTGCAAGATTGAGGTCTCCCGCTTTTATAGTTTTGCTGTCTATTTCTTCTCCTCTCTTAACTTCTCCTTTAGGAAGTTAGATGCTATACCACTTGGTGCATATATGTTTAATACTGACATTATTTCATTGTCTATAGTACCTTTTAGCAAGATATAGTTTCCTTCCTTATCTCTTTTAATTAGATCAATTTTTACTTTTACTTGATCTGAGATAAGGATGACTACTACCCTTGCTTTTTTGACTTCGCCTGAAGCATAATAGATTCTGCTCCAGCCTTTTACCTTTACTCTGTATGTATCTCCCTGTTTTAAATGTGTTTCCTGTAAACAACATATTGTAGGGTTCTGACTTTTGATCCAGTCTGCTACCTACCTCCTCTTTATGGGGGAGTTCATCCCATTCACATTTACAGTTAAAATGACTAATTCTGTATTTCCTGCCATCCTAATATCCCCAGGTTATGCTTTTCTTTTTCTTGCCCTCCTTCCCCACTTCCTTAGTATTAAACTTATTGGTCCCACTTGCGTCACCCAGCTCTCCCTCTTTAGTATCCCTCTCTCCTCCCTTTGAATTCCTTCCCCTTTCTTGTACCCTTCCCTTATTACTCTTTTTCCTAAAAGAAGTATTCTTAATCTTTTTTGGAAGTCTAGTTGTAAACCACTTCTCAAAATAGTTTTAAATGCATAAAATAAAATAATACATTGAATTACAAAGAGAACCATATTTTAAAATTTATCAAAATATTTTTAAAACCAAGTTCACTAACTACAGGTTAGGAATCCCTTTCTAAAGTGTTGGTTGATATTAGTCCATTAGGATCAGAGAACCAATATGACAGGAATTATATTGGATTGGTGTTTTTACAGGGTTAAATTTTGTTGCTGGAACTCAAATGGGGTCCACAAAATTATCAGATAAGCCAGTCAGTGCTGAAAATGACAAGCTCTTCTAGTTGGTATATTTAAAGATAAATTTCATATGTTTTGAGCCAGGGGAGCAGGGACAACCAGAAAAAGGATTTTATGCCAAACTGGAACAGTAACTGACATTTTCAAACTAAGTTTCCAAACTAAAGCCTGCCCCAATTCAGGTCCCAGTGAGACAAGTACTAATAACTCAAACAGGACTAGAAAAAGTACAGAAAAGATATATATGCAATCTAGGAAGAAACCAGGAAGACCAAGGGCACAGTTTTATTCAAATTATGTGTGATGAATAGTCAGTAAACATTAAATGCCTACTATGCACCAAGGGCAGATAGGTGGCAACAGTGGCACTGAAATCAGGAAGACCTGAGTTCAAACATAGCCTCAAGCATTTGCTAGCTGGGTGACCTTTGGCAAGTTACTTGACCCCGTTTGCCTCAGTTTCCTCATCTGTCAAATGAACTGGAGAAGGAAATGGCAAACCATTCCAGTATCTTTGCCAAGAAAATTCTAATGGGGTAGGGGGTTATGAAAAGGCAGGCACAATTGAAACAACTTAGCAACAATACATGCCAAGCACTGTGCTTAAGGCTTGGAATATGAAGAAAAATAATAGACTTTGGTCTCAAGTTGCTTATAGTCTAAAGGAGGAGAGAACATACAAACAACTATGTACAAACAAATTGTGTACAGGATAAATTTGAAATAACAAAAAGAATCAGAGGACCTGGAAAGAAAGTGCAATTTTTATAGAAAGTGCAATTTTTGCTAGCACTTGAAGGAATCAAGGAGGCAAAGAGGAGGAAGGGAGAACATTCCAGACATGGGGACTCAAGAAAATGCCCAGTCAGTAGGTGGAATGTCTTATTCTAAGAATAGTAGGAATTCAATGTCACTGTATCACAAAGTACATGATAGAAAAGATTAATATGTAAGTAGACTAGGAAGGGAGAAATCAGATTAAGAAGGGCTCTGAATGCAAAGGATTTTTATATTTGATATTTGATTTTATATCTGAGAGGTAACTGCTGGAGTTTATTGACACAGGATGTGGGATGATATGCTTTAAGGTCACATTAACAGTTGAGTGGAAAATAGACTGGAGTGAAGAGAGATTTGCAGGGAGAGACCACCAGAGGGCAATTTCATTAGTCCAGGTGAGAGGTGATGAGAAGTGTCAGTGTCACAAGAAAGAAGGGTGATTGTATATGAGAGATATTATGAAGGCAAAATTGACAAGCTTTGGCAGAAGATTGGATGTAGGGTGAGATCGAGTGATGAGTTGAAGATGACATCTGGGTTGTGAGCCTTAGTGACTGGGAAAATTGTTTTGATGATCTTCCTTTTTTTTTTTTTTTTTTTTTGTCATCTAAGAACCTCTTTATTTATTTATTTTTTATTTAATAGCCTTTTATTTACAGGATAAATCCATGGGTAACTTTACAGAATTAACAATTGCCAAACCTCTTGTTCCAATTTTTTACCTCTTACCCCCCCACCACCTCCCCTAGATGGCAGGATGACCAGTAAATGTTAAATATATTAAAATATAAATTAGATACACAATAAGTATACATGACCAAAACGTTATTTTTGCTGTACAAAAAGAATCAGACTCTGAAATATTGTACAATTAGCTTGTGAAGGAAATCAAAAATGCAGGTGTGCATAAATATAGGGATTGGGAATTCAATGTAATGGTTTTTAGTCATCACCCAGAGTTCTTTCTCTGGGCATAGCTGGTTCAGTTCATTACTGCTCCATTGGAAATGATTTGGTTGATCTCGTTGCTGAGGATGGCCTGGTCCATCAGAACTGGTCATCATATAGTATTGTTGTTGAAGTATATGATGATCTCCTGGTCCTGCTCATTTCACTCAGCATCAGTTTGTGTAAGTCTCTCCAGGCCTTTCTGAAATCATCCTGTTGGTCATTTCTTACAGAACAGTAATATTCCATAATATTCATATACCACAATTTATTCGGCCATTCTCCAACTGATGGACATCCATTCAGTTTCCAGTTTCTAGCCACTACAAAAAGGGCTGCCACAAACATTCGTGCACATACAGGTCCCTTTCCCTTCTTTATAATCTCTTTGGGATATAATCCCAGTGGTAACACTGCTGGATCAAAGGGTATGCATAGTTTGATAACTTTTTGAGCATAGTTCCAAACTACTCTCCAAAATGGTTGGATTCGTTCACAACTCCACCAACAATGCATCAATGACCCAGTTTTCCAAAAAGCTTCTCTTAGAATTTGCCACATTGTTACCACATCTCTCACTGAGACTCCAGGTTCCATCTTCACTCTTTCCATTAGGTTAGCTCAGATGTTTTAACAAGGAGCGATGGGTAACTGCTCATGAGAATGTGCTTAGTTTGTTATCCCTGAGGTAATAGGCAAAAGTGAAGATTCTAAGCATAGCAAGCTGTAGACATATATTTGCTTCCAAAAGAGAGCAAAGCAGAAAGTAGAAGCATGTCACTAGAACCCAGAAAGTCTGCTACATGAAAAAAAGCAGAGGTTTTCAGGACTATAGCTTTATAATCCTGTATAGCTCCTGTAGGAGCTGACAGAAATCAAACATTTAAAAAATCCACCAAATCAGGCCATTGAAAAGGTGTTGTTTTGTTTTGTTTTTGCTTAATAGTGTTTTTTCTAATTACAGATAAAGATAGTTTTCTCTAATCATTCCATAATTCTTTATTACTTTTTTTGGAATTTGCTTTCTTTTTTAAAATAGCATTTTTTTCTAAATACATGTAAAGATAATTTTCAACATTCATTTTTGCAAAACCTTGTTTTTCAAATTTTTCTTCCTCCTTTCCCTTTCCCATCCCTAAGACAGCATGCAGTCTGATATAGGTTAAATATGTGCAATTCTTTACACAAGATTTTGTAAGAGTGAATGTTGAAAACTATCTTTGCACATATTTTGAAAAATAAAAACAACTAGTATTATTTTAAAATCAGATCAAAAGGGAAAAACCACTAGAAAGAAAAAAAAGGGGAGGGTATAATTTGTTTTGATTTGCATTCAGTCTCCATAGTTCTTCCTCTGAAGTGGACAGCATTTTCCCTTTCAAGTCTACAGGAATTGTGTTGGATTGCTATATTGCTAAGAAAAATTAAGTCTATCCATATTGTTCATTGCACAGTGTTGCTGTTAGTACAGTGTTCTGGTTCTGTTCACTTCACTCAGCATCAGTTCATGTAATTCTTTCCAGGCTTTCCTGTAATCAGCCTGTTATCATTTCTTATACAACATATAGTATTCCTTTACATTAAAATACCACAACTTATCAACCATTCCATAATTGATAGGTATCCACTCAATTTCCAATTCCTTGCCACCATAAAAAAGAGCTGCTACAAACATTTTTGCACATGTAGGTCCTTTTCCCAATGTAGGTCATTTTTATGATCTCATTGGAATATAGACCCAATAATGTTATTCCTACATGAGAGGGTATGCACAATTTTAAAGCCATTTGGGAATAGTTCCAA
Organism: Sarcophilus harrisii; assembly: GCF_902635505.1. Lineage (NCBI taxonomy): Eukaryota > Metazoa > Chordata > Mammalia > Dasyuromorphia > Dasyuridae > Sarcophilus > Sarcophilus harrisii. The sequence continues at coordinate 350,704,311 of NC_045426.1, forward strand.
AGTGCTTTCCAGAATGGCTGGATTGGTTCATAATTCCTCCAATAATACATTAGCATCACAAATTTTTAAATAAAATGTGAAATGCTGGTGTTTTTGAAGGGTGTCTGCAGGAAAAGTCTGGGTTCCCAGACATTATTCTGTTCCTGTTAAATAGAGAAAATACCCTCTCCTTAATTTAGCATCTGCTTGTCAGATGGCATTTCTGTGAATTTTCTTTTCAACAGACATTTTGGATGTTCCTTTTAATCTGATTTTAATTGAATTAATCCTTAGGAGAAAAGGGTTTGGAGGTAAATTTAAATACATAGTTTGATTTGCCCTGGGCTCACCATTCCCCACGGAAGGATATTGGTTTGGGCAATCTCCTCTCACTCACTAAAAAGTGGCTTCTTGTGTTTCAAAAAATGCCTAGGACTTCCCTTACCTTTATTTGTATTCTTTGTCAATTCTCTATACTTCTTTTAAGCAAACTTTTGTCGATTGTTCAGTTCTATCTTGGAAGCTAATAAAAAATCTTTGTCATGCAATAAGCAGACAAGAAATACACAGAATAAAACTTTGAGAACTGAGCCTCCATTATTCATCTCTCTTGCCTATTTTACAGTTTCCTCAGTAATCCTATAATCTGATCATTTTGCTCTTATTAGTAATATGGCACAGTAAATATGCCCTATCTTTTTCACCAAATTAATTTGCTTCCATTATGCAGAGATCTTTAAGCTTCTTGACCACAGTCAATGGAGCATTCACTCTGTGTGAGGACTATTTAATTCTGAGTTGCCTATAGCATGTCCATTACCTTACAGGCAACTGTAACATTGGAGAAAGAATGCTCTATTTGAAAAGATCTGAGTTTGGCTCCCAGCTCTGCCTATTACTGGCTGTGTGACTTTGGGCAAGACATTTTATCTCTGTGAATCCCCATGTTATTATTTCCTCTATTAATTGAAGATAAATCTTGTCCTGCTTACCTCACAAGGATTGTTGTGAAGATCACATGAAATAAAGTGCTTTGTAAACTGTGGAGTACTATAAAATGCCAGCTATTAGTGTTCTTTTAAAAAAATATATTTTAATGGCACCCTCATTTCTGGATACATCCCTCCCTCTTCCCCTACCAAGTAAGCCATCCCTTGTAATAAAGATTTTAAAAGAGAAAAAAAGCAATTCAACAAACAAACCAGATATTATCCACTTCCAGACAAAGAAGGGATTGACTGAGAACAGATTGAGACTTTTTTTTTCCAACATGACTAATGGAGGAATTTGTTTTGTTTGGTCATACATGTTTGTAATGGATTTTGCTTTTCTTATTTTCCTAAGACAGGAAGAGAGGGGAGTATAGTAGATGATTTGGACCTGAAAATAGAATAAAATTGAATTTTAAAAAAAACCAATCAGACATCAACTGTAATATTCAACTCTATCTCCCCTACCTCCACAAAGAAAGAGGTACTTATTATTATTATTATATGTATTTTTTATTATTGCCTTGACCATCTAAGATTTTAAGACTAATTTGCTAATCATAATGAATAAATGAAGAGATAATAAAATATATAAGGAAGAAATGCTAGAGGCTTTTAAAGTAAGATCAATAGTAAGGACAAATGTCTATTATTAGGACTATTATTGTTATAATACCAGAAATGTTAGTTGTATTAGCAATGGCAATAATACAAGAAAAAAAGAAATTGAGGGACTAAGCATAGGCAGAGAAATGTAAACTTTTTTTAAGATATGATGTTCTACTTAGAAAATCTGAGAGATTTAATGAAAAAAAATAATTGAAACAATAACTTAAGCAAAGTAGCAGAGTAAAAAATAAACTCACATGAATCATCGCTTTTCTGGTGTAACCAAAAAGCACAATTAGAAAGAGATAGAAATTCTATTTAAAACAACTGAAGAATAAAAGAAAAATTTGCAAATTCATTTACCAATGAATGAACTATATAAATACAACTACAAAACATTGAAAAGACACACAAAAAAGACCTAAATAACTAGAAAGACAATAACTGCTCATGGTTGGATTATACCAATATAATGCAAATGACAATACTATTTTAATTTTTTGTCTGTACTATAACAATCAAACTATCAGTTTCTTTATAGAACTAAAAAAATTAGCAAATGATCAAAAATTGAAAAGGAAAAAAAATTTTAAAAGAAAGAGGCTTAGTAATAGCAAGTCTCAAATTATACTACAAAGAAATAATCATCAAAAAACAGTTTGGTACTGATTAAAAAATAGAAACTGTGATCAATGGGACAGATTATGTATACAAAATTCAGCACCAAAAATACAAAACATAGTAGAATGACATTTGTTAAACTAACAAACCACAACTTCTCACTATTTGACAAAAAATGATGAAACATAAAAAGCAGTCCAGGAATGATTTCAGAAAAGCCTGGAGAGATTTACATGAACTGATGCTGAGTGAAATGAGCAGGACCAGGAGATCATTATATATTTCAACAACAATACTATATGATAATCAATTCTGATGGACGTGGCTCTCTTCAACAATGAGATGAACCAAATCAGTTCCAATAGAACTATAATGAACTGAATCAGCTACACCCAGCAAAAGAACTCTGGGAGATGACTATGAACCACTACATAGAATTTCCAATCCCTCTATTTCTGTCCGCCTGCATTTTTGATTTCCTTCACAGGCTAATTGTACACTATTTCAACATCCAATTCTTTTTGTACAGCAAAATAACTGTTTGGACATGTATACATATATTGAATTTAACTTATATTTCAACATATTTAACATATATTGGTCAACTTGCCATCTGGGGGAAGGGATGGGAGAAAGGAGGGGAAAAGTTGGAACAAAAGATTTTGCAATTGTCAATGCTGAAAAATTACCCATGCATATATATATATCTTGTAAATAAAGAACTATAATTTAAAAAAAAACAGTCCAGGATAAATTAGACTTATACCAATACATCATACATGTTCAATAATAAATTTCAAATGGACATGTTGAGGTGTGAGAGATGAGAGATGAGAGATACCCTAACAGCAATGGAGTCCCCAGTCTGGTATCACAGGTTTTTGCAAAAGAATTTGCAGTTCCGATCTATAGGCAAGGTTTTTGCCAAAAAATGGGTTTATTATACTGAGAAACAACTTCCCAGAGGGCTAGTTCCAAATAGGAATTTAGCTAAGGTTTGGGTACAAAATCTTGTCTTTTATTACTATTTAAATAGAATTAAATAGTATTATTATTAGCCCTATAGTTTGGGGCTAGGGATTAATCTCCAGATGAATTGAGAGACTAATAAATAATGGGTGGTAATTATGTCCCAGGCCAAAATCTCCAATTGTGTTGAAGGTGGAGATTATTATGAGAGTTTCCCCTATGAATAGGATTTTATACACAAACAACATTGATGCAACTAAAATTAGAAAGGAAACAGTTACCTGGGGGTTGGAAATCTTTGTAACAATTTTGTTTTATAAAGATCTGATATCCAGTAAATATAGGGAGCTAATTAAAAAATGTAAGAAAAAGAGCTGTCAAAGAAAAGGAATAGGCAGCTTTCGAGGGAAGAAATATAAACTATCCATAACCATATGGAAAAATGTTTGAAACACTAACAATAAGAAAAATCCAATGAAAATATCACTAAGGTGCCACTTCATACTTACTATATTGGCAAAAATGACAAAAAGGAAAATGACAGCTGTTGATGGGGCTGTGAAAAAAACAAGCACATTGATATGCAGTTGGTAGAAATGTGAATTATTCCATCCATTCCAGAAAGAAAAGTCACTAAACTGTGCATATTATAATGTTTTATACAGAATTACCACTACCAAGCTATACACCAAATGGATTAAAGAGGAAAAAATCCCACAGATACAAAAACTAGCACTTTTTTTTGTTGTTTCAAAGAATTAAAAACTAAGAGTAACTATCTGTTAGGGAATGGCTGAAGACATTATGGGATTTGACTATGATAAAATATGTTGTTCTATAATAATTTTGGGGGGATAGGCAATTGGGGTTAAGTGAATTGCCTAGGGTCACACAGCTAGGAAGCATTAAGTATCTGAGGTCACATTTGAACACAGGGCCTCCTGACTTCAGGGCTGGTGCTCTGTTCACTGTACCACCTAGCTGCCCCTCTCCATAATAATTTAATGGATTCAGAGAAGATTTATTTGAACTGTTCATGAATGAAGTGAGTAGAACAACTTATATACTGATTATAATATTGTAAATGGGGAAAAAAATTTGAAAATCTTAAAAACTCTTATCAATACAATGAACAAATAATGAAGCAAGATCTATCTTGACAGGAAGATGATGGATTAAAGTGAAGATTGTGACATTTTCTGATAAGGTAAATATGTGAGTGTATTTTGCTTGATAATATTTGTTTGAAATAGAGTTGTTTTTTTTCTGACAAGGTATTTGTCAATAAAAGGAGCACAAAGTAAAATCCACAAAATACAAGGTTAAATACCCTGAATTCATTCAGAAGCCTGACCCCAACAAATCATTTCGGCCATTGTTTGGAGGAGTACTAGTTTACATTCCAATTGGAAATCTAACCCAGACTTGCCTTTAAAAGAGGCGCTTGAATGTTATTAAGAGGTAGTGGGAAACAGGAGGGACAAACACTTGCAACTTTTTGGCTATCCTACTATTTGTTATTATAAAGCCTCAAGTGAAACTTAAGATACAGTTTAAGACTATATTCCCATGAGAGTGTCTTCACTCGGTTAATTCCACACAAAAGGGAAAAGATTGTTAGTGACTGTGAAACCAAAGAGAGAGAGAGAGAGAGAGAAGAATAATTGAAACATTTCTTTTTAAATCCAGAGATGAGAACAAGTAGGTCAGCTTTGAAACTTTCATGATGCATTTATGACATACTATTTTAAAATAATTTTTTTATTGATTTTCTTATCTTTACACAGCTTAAATACTTCACTTCTTCCAGAGTGTGGAACTCTTCCAGAGACGCATCCCATATAACAAAGAATTTTTAAAATAAATTTTATTCATATCTTTTGTTTTCTTTATCACTGCAATGTCTCCCAGTATTCCTTTTCTTTCTAGAAAGCCATTTCATATAACAATTAAATTTCTTAAAGGAAAAAAAAAGAGGATGAAGAGGGGTGAAATTAGCAAAATCAATCAACACATTGAAAAATTCTAACAATGTATGCAATATTCCATATCCATGGACTTCCTATCTCTGCAAAAGAATAGTTTAGGGGTATCTTCTTTTTCTTGTATTATTGCCATTGCTAGTACAACTAACATTTCTGGCATTATAACAATAATAGTCCTAATAATAGACATTTGTTCTTACTACTGTTCTTACTACTAGCCTCTAGCATTTCTTCTTTATATATTTCATTATCTCTTCATTTTAGAGAGATACTCTTACCCATATTAAGGAAAGACCTATTTATTTCTACTATTTTTAACTGTTTTTTAAAAACGATAATAAGTGTTATATTTTCTCAAAAGTTTTTTCTTAATTTATATAATTATGTAATTTGGATTTTTTGTTATTAATATTGTCTATTAAGTATACAGTTTTCCTAATATTGAACTAACACTACATTCCTGGTATATACTCAACTGTTCAGTATAGAATTTTTTTAGTGAATTGCTATATCCTTGTTGTTAATTTTATATTCAGTAATTTTGCACTGCTATTCAGTAGAGATATTGGCTACAATTTTTTTCACCTCAATTTAGTCTATCCTTTGCTTAGGTATCAAAACCATACTAGTTTCATAGAAGCAACTTAGTAGGATTATCTCTTTTAATAATTTTGCATACAGAATATATAATATTAAAATTGATTTTTCTTTGAATGTTTGATAAAATTCATTTGGAAATTCATTTAATCCTGATTTTTTTTCTTTAGAAGTTTATTTATGGTTTGTTTCCTTTTCTCTCTTCCCTACCCCCCTAACATTAGGCTATTTAAATTATTTCTCATTCTATTCATCTGAACATTTTATTTTCTGTAAATATTCATTTATTTAATTTCAACTATCAGTTTTGTTGGCATATAATAACCCAATAATTTTCTTTATTTTTCATGAATTCTTTTAAATTTTTAACTTTATTTGTAATTTGATTTTCCTGTCTTTTAAAATCAATTGAGCTAACATTTTATCTTTCTTGTAAAAAAATTCCCAGTTTTATCATTTTAATTTACTTCTTTTGTTTTCAATTTTGTTCATCTCTTTTTTGATTTTCAGAATTTCTACTTTTGATATCTGATTATTATTTTGAATTGTTTCTTTTCTAATTGCTTTATTTGTATGGCTAACTTATTGATCTTTTCTTTCTCCCTTTGGATTATGCAAATGTTTAGAACCATAAGTTTTTCCCTAAGATTGCTCTGGCTTCATTCACAAATTTCTAATGTATTGTTTCACTGTTGCCATTTCCTTTTATAAATATAACTTTATTTTTTTCTTTGATTCAACAATTCTTTAGAATTAAATTATTTAGTTGCATTTAAATTTTAATCCTTCCTTCAAAGGCCTTTCTAGTGATTGTAAATTTTATTGTGTCATAGTAAATTTAATATATTACTTTTTCATGTTTATGAAGATTTTATATCCCAGAACAGACAATTTTCAAAGGTGTTATAAAAATGAAGTAATATGTATACTCCTTTCTATTCTCATTCAGTAATACATTTTTCATCACTGCTTTTTCTAAAATTAAATTCAAGTCCTCATCTTCTTTACTGTTTTCCCATAGATTTGTGTGAGACTGAGAGGAGTTTGCAAAGGATATATATATATATACTTTTATAGTTTTGCTATTTCTTTCTGTAGTTAGATTAATTTTTCCTTTAAATGCATAGATGATATAGTGTTGATAAAATTTGACTGCTTATATTGCTTTTAAGCATCACTTAGTTTTCCTATTGATCTCTTTTAATCATTTCTTAATGTTGTTTTGTCTAATTCATGATTGCTACCTCTGCTTCTTTAAGTTTGTCTGAAACAATTAATTCTGCCTTCACCCCTTCATTTTTTCACTGTGTCAATCTTTATGTTCAAATGTGTTTCTTGTAAATAACATATTGTATTCCACCTTCTAAGTCATTTTGCTATCCACTTCTGGTTTCCAGTTAAACTAATTTCATCAGATAAGATCAAATCAGATTTCCTATTAAAGGGCAATTTTGGTCTCATTTCTTTGCAGCGGCCCAAAAGCAGGACCATGCCTTATCAAGGAACCTCTCTCCTTGCATAACTGCCTGTTGGGACTCCTGTCCTCTGTGAAGACATTCTCTTCTCAATGTTAATACCTCTGTTTATCTCTCTGCCAAGATTTCTCAGCTAGGACCTTTATCTTTCTGCCAGGACTTTGTCACTAGGAAGTCAGTCTTCCTAGCAAAAACTGGCTTCTGCAGTGCCAACAATAAACTTCCTTTTGCCAATCTAATATTTCAGATTTGTGAATTCTTTCACGTTGGACCTGCACCGACCAAAGCGGGGTTCCCACTATTCTCTACACCGCCACTAATCACATCATTTGGCTTCCTAACTGCATCATTTGGTTCCCTGACTGCATCACCTGTACTAGTTTTGACTGTGCTTTGCAGGTGCATTTGATAGGAAATACACAATGATTTGTAAGATTTTTTTTATATAGACCTGAAGCCTCTGATTGGTGAAATTTGCTATTAGAGATAAAATCTCTTAGAACTATAACTGATATTCTTTTGAGTTCTGATAGTATAAAATATTTGGGAATCTGTCTGCCAAGGAAAAGTCAGCTAGTATATGAACACAATTACAAAACACTTTTCACACAAATAATCAGATCTAATCTGTTGGGAAAATATCAAGTGCTCATGGGTAGACTGAGCCAATGTAATAAAGATGTCAATACTACCTAAACTAAACTACTTATTTAGTGTCATACCAATCAAACTCCCAAGAAATTATTTTATAGACCTAGAAAAATTATAACAAAGTTTATCTGGAAGAACAAAAGGTCAAGAATTTCAAGGGGATTAATTTTTTAAAAATGCCAATGAAGGTGGTATAGCTGTACCAGACCTAAAACAATATTATAAATCAATGGTCATTAAAACCATTTGGTACTGGCTAAGAAATAGAGTAGTTAATCAGTGGAATAGCTTAGGATCATAAGACAAAATAGTTAATAATTGGCAAGCCTTTGCTTATTTATAGAAACTTGGTATCTACCTTAGAGCTAGCTGCTATAGCCCTTCTAATTGAGAAAGCTCCTAAGCTCATCCTGTGTCAGTGGTTGGAGATTCTGCACCCTGCTCCCCACAAATGCTTCTGAACATTTTTGCCATATCAGAGCTTTAGAATTGGGCAAAGAAATGGGAATAAGTGTCTATATTGACTTTGAATATATTTTTCATGTTTTACATGATCATGGTAGCTATATAGAAAGAAAGGGGATTTTTGACAGCCAAATAATTCCCTATTAAGTATGCAGGGAAACAATTACTTCAAGTTGTCCATGGACCTAGAGAGGTTTCTGTTGTTTCCTAAAGAAAGGGGAGTTCACTTCAGGCCAAGGGAAACAGGCTTACATATTCAGATGCCTGTTCTGTTGCCTGTTTGGCCCTGACCATAGTACCTTTACTTCTCCAACTAATGACTCCTGCATTCCCTCATTTAGTTCCCAGGCAAGTAAATTCTGAAAGGACTGTTAAAAAAAAAAAAAAAAAAAGGTCTGTACATATGCCTCCTTTCAGGGGCTTCAAACTGCTTTTGGTTTTGTTAACACCTGTACTAGTTGGGTAAAAGCACTCCCTTGTAAGACTAAGAGCTCTAGAGTTTTTGCTAAAGGATACCATATTCACTGAAGGGCACAGTGTTCCACCCATTGCCCCTGCTCTTTTGAGGAAACTAAAGCAGGAATTTGGGGAAAACATTCTTTGGTCTTTATCCTAGGAAAAGCTGTTTGGATGAGAGACATTTTTGATTTGATAGCCTCATTCCCCAGCCTTCCCCTGGGAAGTCTGGGAAGTTATTTATATCTGTTTCTAGTAGCCTCCACATTAACTCCACTTTTATTTATTCTTTTTCTTTTGCTCATATTTGGTCCTTACATTTTTTTAATCTACTTGTGAGAGTCATTTCTTCTGGATTGTAAGTCATGAAATTCCAACTACTTGGCCAACCTACCTGATACCTGATTCAGACATTCAGCTCTGGATGCTGCTGACGTCACATACCAGTCTCTCCTCTTCAGTCTGGACTTCACAGGGCAGGGCCGGCTCCACGCCCCTTGTCAGCCTGAAGCAGTTCCAGAAGAAGAGGCCTTCATCCCTTTGTCCCAAATGAGTCTGGGTCTGAGCTGCTTAAGGTGGGAAGGATGTGACAATGGCCCTGAGGCCCCAGGCCTGCATAGTGCTGTGTCACACTGGCTGCCAGATGCCAATCTGTTGCCTTGACAGGGTTTCCAAGACAGATAGTGGGAGTGGGTGGAAGCGGGGTCTCTGATTCTTGCTCATAGCTTTAAGCAGCAGTATCCTGTCACCCGCTTGCTTATGCACTTGATCACTAGAATAGTCCATGATTTCTTAGCAAAAGTGGTTCCTGAAAGTTTCCACGGATGTGCGGGTATTGGTTCTAAATGGTAGAGAGAGGGTTACAGTTACAACTGAAGAGAGGATGAGCCTGAAGGCCTAAGTAACAAGGATGTCCTAGTGGAAGATATATATATCAGGATTGATGTGAGAAATCTTCAAATGTGTGAAAAACAGGGAGGACTGAATGGGACCAGGTGAAGATTTCTCAAAAAGTCTATGAGATGGAGTAGGTCAGACCTTAGGCCCGCAAGCCTATCCCGTGATTCCCAGAGGTCTGAAGGGCAGGAAAGGTCAGACCCTAGGTCTAAGCTTCAGGAAATGACAGGAAGTGACACAACAGAAAGTAGACAACATTGCTAACCATCGGTCAATGGTTTTTCAGTCCATCCAATGAAAAGGGTCTTTTGCTATTTAACCAGACTCGCTGTCTTCGGCTCATTAGACCAGGCACACGCTGGGAGATGGGAGCTGAGAGGCTCTATGTCTGTCCAGGTGTGCTTGGGCCTCTCCTTGCAAAGTCCAAATAAATGCTTCCTCTTTGTATATGAAGCTGCCCCAGAGTAGTCAGTTTGGATAAAGGGGCCTAGCACCTGTCCCACATAGTACTTAAACTCTATTTAGTCCATTCTTATTTTTAGGGAGTTTGTTACTTAGGAAAGGTTTTCTACTTCTACTCTAGGCTACTTATGATCTTTACAATTTGTTCCTCCACTGTTCTTATTTCATTTATAATCCTATTTTTAATCTCTTGCTTCATTTTTCCCAGGTAATCTTATAATCCTTGTGGCTAAAACATTTTTTCCCTTTAGAAGTTATATTTCATTCTTTTTGTGGAATTACTTTCTTTTTCTAGGTTTGTCTCCTGAATATTTCTGGGTCCATAATACATCTTTATGGGATTCAATGTCTTCTTCTATTTGCTCATATAGCTAGTCTTAGTGTTAGCTTTAGGTTCAGTAAATTCAGAATTTGCTGATCTTCAAGGAAGTATTTCTGGACAGATATAAATAACTATAAAGGTATAAAGGATTGTGAAATAGAGAAAGAAAACTGGGTCTCTTCACTTTTAAGGGCCTATAATTAGTTTAGTTAGGGAGACAAAAAATATACGAACACAGTAAGCTTACCAAATCTTTCAACGAGGTGAATATTCACCAATGTAGTTCTTATACTCTTGTAAGCCTATCTAACCCCAGTTAGGTAGTGGAGTTGACAGTAGAGATGACAATTTTCTCTGTTCTCCTAATGCTTTCTCACCCCTATTTAAGTGAAAATAAGGCTCCCTGAGGAAGACACAAGAAGCAACATATTCCAGGCAAGTCAAACTTTCAACATTACTTTACCATCATCTCCTCTTGGACTCTAATAGAGATAGTATAGGACCCTGAATCCAAGACTCTTGGAAATGTCAGTGCTCTCCAAACCACCCACTCTGCTTCCAATTCATCCCCACAGCCATCATTTAGGGAAAAAATCATCATGAAAAAAGAACTTGCTTTCTTCACCATTACCACTTATTAACTAAATGTCATCAGTCACACACAGGAACTCTGGGCATGGCATCACCTCCTGATACCAACCAATCACTACCCATAGTATAGGAAAGTCAGTCTAGTTCAAGTACCACCATAACCATCCATGCCTCAGACTTTAATAGCTGCAGCCCAGGATCCTGAATATATCTTCTTGGGAAGCAACCCAGCAGCTGATCCTATCAGCAATATATCCATTGCTATGTAAAATTCAGAAAAGAAAGTCCTTGCCATGAAACACCTTAGCTGTAATCTAGTTCATCATCTTAAACTAATGTTTCCCCCTCCCCACCATCGGAAATGATTCAAGAAGAGATAGTACCATCTGTTTTGTTGCTGTTTCCATGGGACTTTTCCCACTGCAGCTGATATTTCCCATTTATATTGTTTCCTTCACTAGACTGAAAGCAGGTTCTATTTTACTTTTTCCTTTGTATTCCTTTGCCCAGTGCTTTGCCCATGGTAAGTGTTTAATAATGCTTTTTTTCAAACTCATTCATTCACTCATTCTTTTGCACAGGAAGGCAAAGAGCCCTTTATTTAAGTTTTTTCTGCACTCCCAAATAATAGCTCAGAGCAAGAGGAGATTCTCACATCCCTAACAGCTATGTATAGCTAGTGCAGCTGTGTCCTTCTGTAAGGATCTACTTACATTTCTGGACTCAAGAGTATAACCTTTCTGTAGCATATTCTTCCTCAGATGCAAATTATAAAGAAAACAGAGAGTAACTCAGAATGCTGGTGTCTGGCATCATTAGCAGGGTACTTCTGATTCAGCTCTCAGAGTTCTCACTCATTTCCCTTCCTGAAAGTTAGTCTGTGGCTTTTGTGCCTGAGGCAACCACATTTCAAGTCACTTATCAGATGTTTCCCTATTTTCTCTCAGTTTACAGGAATAATTCCTATCTCAAGCACAGCGCACAGCTAACAAATAGTCCTTAGATCCTTGAATGGTGACGCAGGGGTAATAATGCTTTCCACTGCCATCAGTTTTTATGGGAGTAATTTGGGACTGACACAGCTAATGAGGAAATCTCACCAGTAAAGTCTTCTATCCAAGTGCAAAATCTGCATTGCTCCAGAGGGTAGAATGAGTGGAAGCTACAAGAAGGAAAATTTCAACTCAATATAAATGAGAATTTTCTAAAATCTCAAGTTGTCCCACAATGGAATGGACTCCTTTGAAAAATAGTGAGCCTCTTGTCACTGTGTTCAGGTACATAAGAGATTAGATGACCATATGTGGAGAATATTCTGCCCTGAGTGAATGATTAGACTAAATGATCTCTAAAAACCCTTTTTAGAAGTAGAAAGTGACAATTATTCAATCCAATCCAACAACATTTATAAATTGCCTGCTATAATATGCACAAGATTCTATGTTAGTTTAGTAATTAGACCTGAATACCATTTTGAATGAAAAAGTCACATTATGGAGGTAGTTGGATGGATGGTGCAGGAGATAGCACATTGACCCTGAAGGCAGGAGGACCAGAGTTCAAATCCAGCCTCAGACACTTAACACTTCCAAGCTGTGTGACTGAGCAAGCTACTTAACCCCCACTTAAACAAGAAGAAAGAAAAAGGTGCATCATCCTGATTTAAATGTTGGAACCTTAATACCACCTAAGATAACTGAGATAACATCATTAACATCTATGCCTATTCTCCCATCTATACAAAATTTTTATGAGAAAGCATCTTTAAGAAGGACATAAGTAAGGAACAAGCAAGTTTTTCACAAAAAATATTTAATAATCAACCACATCTTTAGAGTCAGCTGGATCATATAGTAGAGAGAGCACTTGACGTAGAAGGAGGAAGACCCTAGTTCAAACTCAGACTAAGACATTTGTTAGGTAGTACAGCCCTGAGCAGTCCTTCCCAGAAGTCTGTGACCTCTGCGCACCTTGGTTCCCTTATCTGTATAGTGGATAGAATAACAGCACTTCTCAAATGGATATAATAATAGCATCCTCTCATGACAAATCAGTCTCCATATTTAGAGTTGGATTTGCTTATGACTAGTCTGTATTACAAGCCCTGTTTTATTATGTGGTTTAATTTTTCCCCCACTAAATTCTGTGTTTCTATGTTTGTTGAAACTTCCTTTGACTAATTCAGATGAAAATAAGTGATGTTGGGTTCCCTATCCCATTCTCTATGGGTTCTCTTGAGGGTAAAATGAGTTAACATTTATAAAGAGTTTCACAAACTTTAAAGTGCTATATAAATGGTAGTTATTATTATTATTATTAATTGTTGTCTTTATTATTTCACAATTAACTGGAAAAGATCCCTGTGCTTAGGGTTTGCTGATTATGACAAAGTATTTGATTCAGTAGAGCAAAATAACATTTTGCAGACAGTAATATCCTTATTTTAAAGTTATTCAAGATTTCTTGAAAGATATAAAAATAACAATCATATTCAGTGAACTGAAAATCAACACCTGGTGAGGCATAAAATAGAGAGATGTATATTCACCAAAAATATGTGCTATTGTGAGGGAGGAGATCCTGAACAAAGACCAGGTCATAGAGGGATTCCATGTGGATGGTACATCCATCAAATGCTTCTAATGGTATATGACCTTAGACCGATTGCTTCAAGCCACACAATGTGGCAGCAGCACCCCTAGAAAAGCATCCCTATGGTCACTTAAAGGAATTTAACTTATCTCTCCACATAGGTAAGAGCAAGAAGACAAAGAATGTATCTAGTCCAAATTTCAACATGCATTTTCATGCGTGCTCTATAGAGTTTGGTCATCAGTCGGTATATCTAGTACAGACAAGCAGATGCATAATGAGTCAGTTGTTTGGACACTGAAAGTCTAATGGAAAGAGAACTTGTTTAGAAGTCCCCAAAATATGCTTAGCTTCCAAGAGGAATCCAGCCACAGAATGATATGATTAGTCTTGAGGAATTAGTGTAGACTACTATCTGGGAAAGAACAACTTACTATAATATCAAGTGTCATTCCTTTCCGGGGAGCTTTTGGATGATTTGAGTATTTTATGCATTTTCTATATCTATTTTTCCCAGTAATATTGTTGTAGCTGAAAGTCATAAAATATTACATTCTCTGAAGGCAAGAAATGACTTCTGTCATGGGTCTGAGAAGACAGAAATCCATCTCAAATTAACATGTACTGTTGCAATGTGTCATTGATCATGCTCACATGCATCTCTTTGCCCTTTAGGTGATCTTAACTTTAACCAGAAATTATGGTAACCCTGACTTTAATTATATAGCATCACTGGAAAAATATATTTTAAAATGGGCTTCCGATAGAAAGGCTTTGATAAATTAAAAGAGCTGTAGTTTCTCAAAGGCATTCCAGGTTGCTCTCCTATGAAGAATTAGAGGCTTATTTTTCATATATAGTATTTGTCTAACATAATAATCTGTCCATTGACGAAGTCTTATTGATTATCAAAACAACAGCATATTATAGTCTGAGCCATAGTCTTCATGCACTTGTTTTTTTCTACAGAGATAGTTAGTCCAAATTCTTTGGAATAAATCTCATTTAGGAGGAACTGCAGTGTTATGATATTTGATGGGATCAATACAATGCCATCTGCAAATAGGAATATTTGGAAGACCTCACCTTCTACAGGAAATTCCTGGCCAGTAGACTATATCTTTAAACCCAAATCACTCTGGCTTTTGACCATAACCTGGCTAGTACCTTTAGTGTGTCTCTGTCTTATACCTCACATGACATTAATAATCATCAGATCATCAAAGTTATCTCTTATTATGTCTTTCAAGGAATATTATATAATTTTGATAAATGCACAGGAGTCAGTTGGGAAAGAGCTTTTTAAATGCTGAATTTTGCTCTGCTAAATCAAATGCTATCATTTTTTTAAAAAATGAAAACAGAAAAAAAGATGTGTGAAGTCTCAGATTAATGTTATATGCATTAACGATAGCAGATTTTCTAAATAGAATGACTGGATAAAAACTGTGTTGGGAATGACAAGAGTTTCACACTTTCTGTCTCTTTATTTCTCTCTATCTTTCTGTCTCTGTCATTTCTTTTTTTGTTTCTTTCTGTCTCTCTCTCTCTGTCTCTCTCTCTGTCTCTCTCTCTCTCTCTCTCAAACACACACACACACACACACACACACACACACACACACACACACACCATGTTCCCCTGGAAAATCTGTTCCTGAAATAGAACTAAGAGGAATTGTGGTGGGGGAGGAATTGTTCAAATATGTTGTATAAGACAGGATTTGATTTTCAGCCTTTTATCTTCACTTTTCCTACCAGCATTTCTACTTCAGAGAACACAAGGATGCAGATCACTGCTTTTCCTCCGCCTCACCCCCATGCAGTCTGTCAGGCAGTTCTAATACATAGCCATTCTTTAGCTCAGTGTTTGCCAGTATATGAACCAACTCTCTGACTCAGTCCTTTTTTGCTTTACAATCAGGTCATTTCATCCTTCTGGTAACAGAATGAATCTTTTCCTGCTTCTTCTGGAGAAAGGGATTCAGAAAGAGACAGGGAGAAAGTAGGGCCTTTATGATTAAATTAGGAGAAACATATTGAGTAGAAGCTTGAAATGCAGATGGAAGGATGAACTGTGATCAAATTCAGATAAGAATTTGTTAGTTTATAGAAGTGGAGAAGGATCTAGAGTGGGGATTCGGAGGTATGTGAAACTGCTTAATGTAGGTATGGATCATTTTATGTAATTTAAACAATGTAATGATTAAAAGAAGAAATGAAAGTGAAATGGAGGTCATTATATATCCCACCCTACCCCTCATAATGGGAGGCTTCCCTGGAGCCTTACTTAAGAGTCCTGTTGGATGCATGAGAACGAATACACCAAGGTGTCCATTTACTCAGAGACTAGGGAATTGAGTGTGGAACAGATGCAGAGCAGAACATTAGTAATTTTATATTTGCCAAAATGTGTTTTTGCCAAAAGTGTCAGTGCATTTAGAGTGGTGGTTTAGAGTGTTGAGTAAGGTGACTTAGTGAGCAACCAGAGGGCCAACTGGCCCCAAGAACCAACAGTCTGTAAATGTCCCAAAGCAGGAAGAAACCCAAAAGGTGTATAATGATCCTCACTTGGGAGTATTTTGTGCTCCCACTGCCTTTTGGATATTCTTTGCCCTAAGGGTAAGTGCTTAACCATGATGGAAGGGCTTCAATCTGGTGGATGATTCAATACAAGTGGATTTTATAAAGGGCTGTGGAGCTTGGTAGTGTCTGCTTCTGTCTCTTTTGTTATGGATTGATCTGTAGCTTATATTCAATCTTTAATAATACTAATGATTTTCCTGTTCTAAGGTCTATATATATGACAGCAGCACTCCAGCTATAACTTTGTTTCACTCCACACCTATTATAGCCCCTGTAAAATGGACTAACAAGACTAGGCCAGTTTAATTTGTTATCAATTCATGAACAATATAGGAAAAGTAGGTCTGTTAGTAAGGTGCAAACTAAATTTAGTTGACCTTAATAATTCCCAGGAAACTGGATGATGAAGGCAGAGGGTTTGTCTCATTGGAGATCAGTGACAACTTCTCAGGGATATTATAAAAGGAGGAGATTCTTGCTTAGATCCAAGGTTGCACTAGATAGCCTCTGAGGGTCTTATTCAACTTTAAAATCCTATAACTACATAGTTCTATTATTAGCTTTAAGAAACAAACATTTCCTCTTTTATGATTTACCTTAAATTGATAATCATATTATCATCAAGCAAAATTTTTGGATTTGTTTTATCCATCAAGGAATCTCAAATGATCTCGGCATTTCTGAGTCACCTATTTGTAAGACATTCTAAAAGTCTCCATTTGCTTTCTAGAATCTAATGGGTTTTTTTTTTAATAAATGACAAGAGTATTATGAAATCTCATAGTCTCTAAATCTTTCAGTTAATTTTATGACTAAAGATATGCTGATATTATTTCTAAAAGTTTTCTCTTCTTATATTCTGATTGAGGATTTAGAACATTCTCATATAGAAGTGAGAAAGTAGACCTATGGGTTGGCAGTTACCAATATCCTTTCAATTACCTCTGTAGAATCCAATCTTCAATCAAACAATAAATTGACAATCGTTTGTTAAGTGCTTACTATGTGCCAGGTATTGTGCATTAAGAAATGGGCCTTGCCCTCAAAAACTTTATGGTCTTTCAGGGAAAACAGCATCAATGCTTTGCACATGTTTTTGGCTTCAAAACAGATTTCCTTTAGGCTTACTTTGTGGTTTGTTCTGTCACTGATAAATAAAATAATTTGTTATAGAAAACTAGAAGTTTCTGTTCCACTTTTCTCCTATTAATTGGCCTCCTTCAGTGTTATCTTCAAGTGTCCTTGGGAGTGACCTGACTTAATAGGGTCTCAAGCCAAACTTTCTACTATATCCCCAATTTTCTTATGTCACACTCCTTATATTCTATATCCTCCATTATAAAGTTGCACAAATGAAGTTTTATAATGAACTGCTGTTGACTTTGACTGCCATATCTCTCTAATTAGCAAAGATAGCAATTATTTGGGGACAATAAGTGGCACAGGGGATAGAGCACCTGGCCTATAGTCAGGAAAACCTGCATTAAAATATGGCCTCAAACACTTAGCTGTGTGACTCTGGGCAGGTCATTTAAACCTGTTTGCCTCAGTTTCCTGAGGAAAGAAATGGCAACTGACTCCAGTATCTTTCCCATGAAAAGCAAAATGGAGTCACAAAGAATCAGACATGATTATCTGCCAATTTAAATAGTTCTTGGGCTTTTATGGTTTTCTTGTTATGGCAGTTGTTTTACATTGGTTAAACTTTTATAGGAAATAGTGATTCTTCTGGTCAGCTGTCACAGAATTAGAAAAGCTTCCCTAATCAAACCAGCTAAATTGTCATAATGCCAGGTCTTTCATGAGAATGTTAGGAATTATAGCAAACCAAGCTAGTCCCTTTCCAACCTGGAAAAGAGCAAAATCTATATGAAAAATCACTGGCCAAATACTTTATCTCTCTCTGAGATAGTATCTGCTTCCCAAGGATTGTCTGGTCCTATTCCTGCTTACATTATCTTTATTATTTTTTTAGCAAGACAATTGTAAATGACTCATCTAGGGTCACTCAGCTAGTAAGTATTAAGTATCTGAGATCAGATTTGAACTCAAGTACTCATAACTCCAGGGTTGGTGCTCTATCCACTTTGCCATCTATTTGCTTCTCTTGCTTATTTTAAATGGGGCTTTTTGGCTTGAGTAGAATTATGAGGTTACAAAAACAAAAATGAGAGAAAAAAGAGAACTACAGATATGGCTGCTCTTTCAGCACTTAGTCTTACAGTCATCATCTTGTGTTATTATCTACTTCATACATTTAATTCTCGTGACCTTTAACTAAATTGCTCTAAGTGAGGGAGAATGACATATACTAACACAAGTACTACAATGTTCAGCACAGGACTGGGTACATAGTTCAATAAATACTTATGATTTTGAATTCATTCATCCAACAAGCATTTATAAGCACCTACCTTTGTTGTTGTTCAATTGTTTTCAGTTGTGTCCAAATTTTGTCATTTGGGGTTTGCTTGGAAAGACACTAAAGTGATTGCTGTCTCCTTTAGCTCATTTTACAGAGGAGAAAACTGAGGCAAACCAGTTTAAGTGACTTGCTCAGGGTCACACAGCTAAGAAGAATCTGAGACCAGATTTGAACTCAGGTGTTCCTGACTACAAGTCCAGTACTTTATTCACTATGCCATCTAGCTGCCCAAGCACCTACTGCAGTACATTTTTATAGATTTAATGGTCAGCTAGGGAAGGGGATTTATAGTCTGAGCCAAGACTGATCATTAATAGGAAAGTATGAGTGGAAGGTAAGGAGGAAAAGAGAAAATATTTTAGGAAATGGGTGGGGATGGGTGGTTGATACAAAACAGAGAAGATGAAAAAAACAAAACAAAACATTTTTATGTGGGAAACTCGAGAGTGAAAGCATAAAGACCAGGTGGAGAGAAACCCAGGGAACAGGTGGAGAAGCAGATGGGAGCTGTGAAGTGGAGGATGTCAGTCCTCAGTTATGAAAAGCAAGAGGACAATTTGGATTCAATTCAGATTCTCCTCCACCTCCTCCCCCAATTAAAAAAAAACACCACCACCTAATAAATACTTTCATATTCAAAAATAACTCTTTTTCATACTCCAAAAATATTATGTTGCTTTAAAGAATAATGTGAAGTATTTTTTAAACAAAAGGACTACATAGAAGAATAATTCTGCAATATTTTCTTGAGTACAGTTACTCTGTTTCATGTAACTTTTGCACTGGGGGAGGGGAAAGTCTTTGTTCTGCTCTGATGGAGTAACCAACCTCTCAGACTTCATTCTGTATATTTTGACTATCTTGGGACTTCTGTTTTTAGAGTATTAAAGGTTATATGTACTCTGAACAGACACAAATCTATATGTTCTTTCAATATTTGAAGAGCAAAGCTTTCTTGTTGCCACAGAGAATTAATAGGTTGGATTTTTGTGTTAATGTAAAAAATAGTATCATCTCTGTCCCTAGGTTTGTGTTGCTGTTTAGAGACCTTGCTACAAGTATCATATTACTACTCTCTACCTGTTCTGCCATTGCTTATCTCTGAGAAGTCCAGTCATTTTCAGCACCATTGGGCAGACTGTATGCTGGAACTGAGACAAAGAGATTAATAGTGACATAACTGTGCAAACACTAAGAAAAGCCCCATTTTTGAAGCTATTTTTGCTATCATTTTTTTCCAGAACCTTTTAAACAGGGTGTATTTTAGAGATTCTTAGATTTCATATATAAATTATCTTTACTACACTCATAAGTGTATACCTAACAGTGTCTAGAATCAATGCATTTATCTTTCTCAAATGTTCCTTTTGCTGCTAGTGCCTAAAGACCACATGAGTAATGTATCAGTGGCATAAAAACAAATTCCTTTATTATATTGTTTCTTTTGAAATCCTCAGAAGTACTTGCTAAACTTCTCATTGATCCTATAGGTAATAATCAAAGAATATGGATAGGCAGTTCTTAAAGGAAGAATTCCAAGTGATTTCTTCTATTATCATTACATATCAAGAACTCTATATCAGTAACAATTAGAGAAGTGAAAAATAAAAATAAATCTGAAATTTCATCTCACCTTCATCAGATTGGCAAAAATGATCAAAAAAAGAAATAATTATTGGAGAAGCTATGGGAAGACAAGTGCACTTGTACACCGTTGGTAGAGTTGTGAATTGGTTCATCCATTCTAAAAAGAAATTTGGTAACATATCCCAAATTACTAAACTTTGCATACCCATTGACTCAGTGAGTCCACTCTACTTTCCCCCACAAGGTTTTTAACATGATAAAAGTATCTATATGTACAAAAATATTTATAACAGTTCTTTTTATTGTACCAAAGAACTAGAAATTGTGGAATGATGAAGAATAGTATTCACTTTTTGGTAGAAAGATGATGGATTAAATATAAAGAATGAGATGCATTTTTTGGACATGGCCAATGTAGAAATTTGTTTTGTTTGACCATGAGTGTATATATGTATATGTATATTTTTAATTAAGAATTTGTCTTTTTTCCTTTTTCTTTTTCCTAGCATGAATATTTGTAGGCAGGGAGAAATGCTTGTTAATTGAAAAATAAGATGAAATTTAATTAAAAAAATTTTTTTAACTGATTTCAGTTCTTCCCCTTGGACATGAATTTAATATCTTTTTCACCTGATTCTCTTGAAATACTAGAAAACAGCAATCATTTCTCCCTTCAATCTTCTCTTTTCCATGCTGAGCCTCATCAGTTTCTTCAAATTATCCTCATTCATCATAAATTTGACTTTGTAGAAAGGCACAATGTCCTTAATAAAAAGAGATGTAGAGCTTTGGAGATTTGGAGATAAACATTTGGAGTCACTATGTAAAGAGAGAAGAACTAAGGATAGAAACCAAGTTTTTCCTACTATGCCTCATTGCCTGAGATCTAAACAAACAGGATTGACAACACTGGGATATTGTAAGATCCTCAGTCATAAGAGGAATTTTCAGTTCTTTTTATATCTTGGTAGCCAGCTCCAATCCCTTTTATAGTATTTTCTTGATTTAGGATTCTCCCATCTGCTGCTGTCTCCATCCCCACTTCTAATTGGGATTGACAGCAATTTTTCCAGGGCCTTAGGATCTCCCTGCTACGTTTATATGTTTAGTTCCTAGGATGAAATCCCTTTTGTCTGGCTGTTTACAGTGTCTACTAGAGCTAGGCTACACTACCTCCCACCTCATCTCATTTTTTATTTTTCTAAAAGGAGCCACTATCTAATGAAATGATAAAAATAAAAAGCATAAAATCAAGGAAGCTTAGGTTACTATAAGTTATTTTTTATGCTTCAGGTCCTGGAAAATGGGTTTTTTTTTTGCCATTTTAACAGTTCTAGAGAGACACAGAGATAGAGAGACACACAAGGAGAAACAGACAGAGCAAGAAAGAGACAGAAACAGAAACAGAGTGACAGACAGAGACAGAGAAACAGAAAGACAGAGAAAGACATAGGTAGAGAGATGGGGCAGGAAGCTATGAGAAATGTACTATAAAATGGGCATTGGATCTGAGGCAGAGGACTGAGGTTTAAATAAGGGCTCTGTTACTATTTCCTTTGTGATTTTGAACAAGCCATTTAATCTCTCTCAACTTCACTTTCATCATCTATGAAATAAATTGTCAGACTAGATGACCAGCATGATCTCTTCCCCTAAATCTACAGTCTTGAAATCCCTTCAGAAAAGCAATGTTTGTAAATGTATTCTCTTCTTTTCTTTTTATCCATAGATCTAATCAGGTTAATTCTCTATTTCCAAATCTTCATTTGTTCCCTCTTACCTGCTAAGAGGTAACTTACCTGCTAAGTAAAGTTAAAATTATCTCCCTGATATTCAAACACCACAGCAATCTGACACCCCTCTACTTTCCAATCTAATCTATTTCTTCTCTTCATGATCTCTGCTGTAGTCAAACTAAACTGCTCTCTGATCCCCCAATCATGGTGTGAATGTTTCCTTCTCATGAATAATGGAGGGTTTGGCAGTAAGAATTAATTAATTACAGGGCAGCTACCCCCCAATTTATGTCTTTGTTTATCATTTCCTTAATCCTGAATTGTTTTTTCATCCTGTCTTTGCCTATTGAATCCCAAAGCATTTTTTAAAACAATTCAAACATCCCTCTGGAATCCCTGATTGTTAATAAACAATTTTGTCCGTGGACCTTACAAATCATCTTATTTTACCCTTTTTTAAGAAAGAAAAAAATTTTGGATGCATTTAGGGTTGACTTGCAGTTTCACACAGCTAGTAAGTATTTGAGATCACTTTTGAACTCAGGTCTTCCCCACTCCATGGCCAGAGCTCTACCCACTACCCCAACTAGCTGTCCTTATCCCTTTCTTAAAGACAATACTCACCAAGCATTGCTTTATGTTGGTTTTTTTTTATGTGCCCTATGCCAAGATTATTCTATAAGTATCCAAGGTCAGTCAGTGTCTTAACTAAATTCGCATCCATTTTAGCACCTGGAAATTTACCATGATATACAATATGCACTTATTCATTTGTCAGATTGAAGATGCTTAACAAAAATGCTTGTTGACTGATTGACAATTATAATATCTGGAATGTACAATCAAATATTAGAGATGGGAAGGACCTTACAGATCTTGAAGTCTAATCCTCTTTTTTGACAGATGAGGCATCTGGTGCCCAGATAATTTAAATGTTTTGCTCAAAGACACACAGAAAATAATTGCTAGAGCTGGGGGTGAACCCAGGTTCTTTAATTCCAAATACAATGTTTTTTTCCACTGTGTCATGGATATGAAACAATTTACCTCAACTCACAAAACTCACACAAATTGAAGGTAATATTAAACCTGATTTCAGTCATTTCTCACTTATCCCTTTCAACTGTTATATTGCCACCTTAGTTCTGGATTTCCCATTTCATTTCTGTGTCTATATTAGATTCTCTGTGCTTATCTGTACCTTTGGCCAGTCAACTCAAAGTACTCATTGAGGGGCTTTTGTCATGGAGGCAGTGTTTTATATACAGTGTTCAGAAAGTTAAGATGGGTTTCTACCATACTCAGCCAAATGCTCTAATGGCATTTTTATTAGCATGGTCTATTGATCATGACTATCATTTATTCTCTTTTGTCTGACCCTGATTTACACTGTGGAGGGAGAAGCTGAAATAGCTATATAATTCATTATATTTCACATTGCAACAAAATCAATATAAACATTTCAGAAAATATAAAAATCTTCAGAGTATACTGCACATCTATAAACCAAGCTCACATTTATGACAGCTCAAATTTATACAATGTTTTATAAATTACAAAGTGCTTTCCTCACGATAACTGTATAAGTTAACTAAAGTATTATCCCATTATTATAGATGAGAAAACTGAAGTTCAGAGAGGCTAAGCAACTTAGCCTACTTTTTAAAAATTCACTTTTTATTTTATTTGCAGTTCTCAGTTCTTTCCAATTCACCTGTCAAGAGACAAGTCAACAGGGAAGACCCCATTGACTGAGAAGGCAAAAAAAAAAAAAAAACTTTTACAAATATCCATAGTCAAGCAAAACAAATTCCCATATTAGTCATGTCTAAAAAGAAGCAAAGAAAATGTGCACAAATTTGCTCTTCAAGTCCATCAGCTCTCTATCCAGAAATAAGTAGCGTTTCATCATGAGTCCTTCGGAATTGTGGTTGTTCATTGCATAGATCAGAGTTCCTAACTTGTTTTTTAAATCTCAGCCATCACAAAGTTTACAATCTAGTTTATTCCCCACCTGAATAGAAATTTGTTGTGTAACTCAAACTTGGATTTGAATTAAGGAAAGAAGGTAATATGGTAAAGTGCTATGAGCATGGTATCTCTAAACCAGAGTCCCTGGATTCAAATTTCTTCCTCTAACCTTTTTAAAAGTAAAA
This sequence comes from Sarcophilus harrisii, assembly GCF_902635505.1. NCBI lineage: Eukaryota > Metazoa > Chordata > Mammalia > Dasyuromorphia > Dasyuridae > Sarcophilus > Sarcophilus harrisii. The sequence continues at coordinate 350,728,460 of NC_045426.1, forward strand.
TTTCTTTTTTCCCTTTCCCCATCCTCTGTATCTATCCCTACTTTCCACAGTCCATCTTCCACATAGTCACTGAAGTGATTTTCCTAAACTCCAATTCTGGCTGTATTATTTCTCTACTCAGTAAATTCTAATGGTTCCTGATTGCCTCAAGGATCTCATAGAGAATCCTTTCTTTGACACTTGAAGCACTTCAGAAGACCTATATGAACTGATACAGAATAAAGTGAACAGGATCTAGATTCCAATCCATACAGTAGTGCCAATATTATAAAGATAATCAATTGTGAAAGATTTAGGAACCCTAATTAATACAATGACCAACTTTAATTTCAAAAGATTCATTATGAAAATGCAATCCATAAAGAGATAGAGAACTAATGGTTTTAGAGTGCAGATTAAAGCATATTTTTTTCTCCTTTTTTTTTCTTTTTTAAACATGACTAATGTGTGATTATAGATATTTGTAATGAGTTTTGTTTTTCTTACCTTCTCAATATATGGGGCACAGGGGAGAAAAGGAAGACGATTTGGAAGTGGGAAAAATTTTAATTTTCTGTGCTTTAAAAAAAATTAATCAAAATTAAAAAAAAAAAAAAGCTTTTCACAACTTAATCCCATCCTACTTTTCCAGCTTTACTATATGTTGCTCCCACTGGTATATACTCTGGTTCAGGCAAATTAGCCTTCTTTTTGTTCTTTACAGAAAAGGTCTTTGCATTGATTGTCCCCATGTGATAATTTCCCCTTTGCTTCTTGGAATTCCTGCTTCCTTTCAAGACTCACTCAAACAAGGTCTTTTCTGTCCCTCCTTATGGATGAGATGATCTCTGATATTTGTTTAAGCATATCATAGTAACAGGCTCTGGACTTAATCTTCCAGAGTCAGGCCAGCTACATCTCCAGGTCAGGGTTCTAGGGGCACCCCTCAGGAGTTTCAATGTATTTCTTCTCTAGTTTGAGCTCTCATTTTAGTCTGTTTCCCCACCACCACTGATAACTACCAGTAATTAGCTCTCTATTTCCATTTAACTGTATAACATTAATTAGTTTTAAAGGGATTTTTACTTTGAAAATAAGGCAAGAAAAGAAGTGAAAATATTTCTATTTTTCAAGTTGGAGGGCCTGGCATATTCTCCCTTATACCACTTTGGTTAGTGTAGTGAATGGCAGTTATTATAAGCATCCAGCATGACAAGTTCACATCCAAATGCAGCATGGCTGCTGGAGGAGTTCATGTCTCTGCTCTCCTGGGTTGGGTCTTAAAAGATCACTATTCTTCCCCCTTAATATCTCAGCTGTCTGCAAAAACCCAGTCTAGATTCCTCTCCCAGACCTGGTGATTCACTATCCTGACCTTTTGAAGATGACCAGGTGGTAGTTTCTAAATTCCTTCACCTATAACAATAAAGAACAAACACAAGGAAAGAACCAAAACCATATTCATGGGTTACTTATTGGCTTTAGATGGGGAACACCCAAGACTTTCCCTTATAGCAAAATCCAGTCAGGTAAGAAGGTGTTAGTCAAAAAGAACAGACCCAGATTGACCAGGGACTTCTGAATGTGTCCTAATTTTGTCTTTACACTCAATCAATAGATTTTTCATTGCCCCAGGTCAGTAGAACAGCTACAGACCATCAGGATGTTTGTACTTGTTTGGGGTCTGGGTTCATGAGTTTGTCCCCTTTTATACTATGATGTTTATGCACAGGCATACTTCATTTTATTGCACTTTGCTTTATTATTCTTTGAAGTGGTTGCAATTTTTTACAAGTTGAAAGTCTGTGGCAATCTGTGTTGGGCAAATCTCTAAATGCCATTTTTCCAAAAGTGAATGCTTAGATAGGATCTCTAACCACATTTTGATAATTCTCACAATTTTTCAAGCTTTTTCATTAATATTATATTTGTTGTTGTGATCTGTGATCAGTGATCTTTAATGCAACTATTGTTAATTGTTTTGGGATACCAGGAACTGTGCCCATATGAGACGATGAACTTGATCAATAAGTGTTGTGTGTGTTCCACCTACGTGCCATTCCAGTCTCTCTCCCTTTCCTCTGATTTCTCAATTTCCTGAGACACAAGAATATTGTTTTTAGGCCAGTTAATAATCCTACAATGGCCTCTAGGTGTTCATATTAAAGGAGTAGTTACTTTCTCACTTTAAGACAAAAGCTAAAAAATACTAGCTTCTTGAGGAAGGCAGGTTGAGATGAGTCCCAAACTATACCAACAACCTGGATCACTCAGCAGCTATCAACATCAAGGTGAGACCCTCCACCAGCAAAAAATTTATGACTCATTGAAAGCTTAGGTGATGATTATCATTTTTCGTAATAAAGTATTTTTAAATTAAGGTATATATATTGGATTTTTTAAAAGACATAACATTATTGTATACTTATAGACTACAATATAAAATAACCAAGTTTTATATGCACTGGGAAACCAAAAAATTTGTGTGACTAGATTTACTGTGATATTTGCTTTATTGCAATGATATGAAACCCAATTATCACTTCTCCAATGTATGCCTGCATTAGAGTGAGAAAATAAGACGGATTGATAGTCTTAACTACTTGAAGCTGGCCAAAGAAATCTGTTGATTCAGCCCCTCCTTTTTTTTTAATTCAGTCTTTTAGTACCATGTAAACCAAATAGACTACTGCTTCAAATTTTCACTTTTCAGTTCTGCTACAGTATTAAAACAGCCTCAGTATTGAGAATCACCCACTGGTTTTTTGTTTTGTTTTGTTTGTTTGTTTTGTTTTGTTTTTATTTTTAGGTCAGTGACTATAGAAAAGCCAGCCCCTCCCTGTTTTTGAATATCTAAGTACTAGACTGTATGATCCAGGAGGAAGCCAAATCTGGTCTACTTTGTATCTCCCTCTTCAAAGTTGAAAACAATGCTCTGAAAACAATAAGCATTAACAAATTTTTGTTGAACTGAATTGAATTGAGCAGGAGGTATATATATATATATATATATATAAGGTAATTTTGGGTTTTTTGAAGTTTCCTTGATCTTCTGTGAATTATAAATTAAGTGTTTATGTAGCAGTATCAGCCATGGACCTTTTGAATAGTTTGACTTGCAACTTTGGAATCAGCAACATTAACTTCTCCCCTAGTGATTTGCATTATAATCATGCTCCTCACTAAAAATCGTTTCACAAATTTTCAAATCATTTAACATTAGTTCTGATTAAATCCAGGTCAAGATCATCTGTGCTCTCTCCCTCCCACCTACCCCCTCTCCCTCTCTCCTTCTCTCTCTCTTTCCCTACTAATCATTTCTAATTCTAATAATTGCTAATATACTCCCCAAAATTACCTTAAATATACTTTTCATATATATTTACATTCACTTATTTGTGGTCATATAGTTTTTCTTCACAAATATTAGCTTCTTGAAGACAAGTACTCAGTTTTTACTTCTCATTAATAGCACTGAACACAGTGTGTAGTAGTATGCAATTAGTGTTTAATAAATATTTGTTGAATTTGTGGTAAAAATCAATTGACCTTAATTTTCCAATATCAGTTTGGCAGTCTGAGATGTCAGGCCCAAGACATTATGCAATGAATGTATCCTTCCAAATTATCTCTAAGCCTCAGCAAAAAGTATTACTTTTCAAAGCTGAGCACAATTGTAATTGTTGGAAAGGAGCAGTAGATTTGAGAGCCAGAACAAGAAGCTAAAAACCAGATCATGAGGCAAGCCAAGGACTTAAAAATGGGCAGAGAAGGAGGTAGCCAGACCCAGGGGCACAGTCTCTTGATTGGTCAAGATAGAGTTGGTATTCTTGAGTAAGACAACAAGCATTAATTGCTTACTATTACTAATCAGGCAAAAATACAATCCCTGCCTTTCAGGAATATAAGGAAATAGTATTTCTAAAATTATGTGTATATATATATATATATGTATATATATATATTACATGTTAATATGCAACATGTAAATATATATTATGTAACATAACATTATCATAATGAATATTATAATATATAATGTAATATAAATATATAAGAGATACAGTGTAAATAAAGGGAAATTTCTGGGATAAAGCACTAGCAGTGGGGGGACAGGAAAAGTCCTCTTGCATAGATTAAGGTTGGGGCTAAGTTTTGAAGGAAGACAGAAGGGGCAGCTAGATGACACTATGGTGCACAGAGCCTTGAAAACTGTAGTCAGAGAAAACTTCCTGAGTTTCAAATATGACCTTAGAAACTACTAGCTATGTGACCCTCGGCAAATCATTTAATCCTATTTGCCTTAATTTCCTCATCTGTAAAATGATCTGGAGAAGAAAATGGCAAACCTTTTGAGTATCTTAGCCAAGGAAACCCCAATGGGATTACGAAGAAACAGACAAGACTGAAACAACTAAATGGCAGGATTCCAGGAATAAGAAACAGTTATTAAAAAGGCAGGATATAGTTAAGAAATGGAGTGTCATTGCCAGTAACAACAAGAAGGTCAATATTACTGAACTGTGGTGAAGTGTAAAGTATAAGCAAATTTGAAAAGTAGGAGGGGACCAGGTTATGAAGGGCTTAAAAACTAGGCAGAAGATTTTCTATTTGATCTGGATGATAATAGGAAATCACTGAAATTTTCTGAATAGGCAGTGACATGATTAGATAGGAAGATCACTTTGACAGGTAAGTAGAAATTGATTTATAATGGGCAGAGATTTGAGGGAGATTATTGCAATAGTCCAGACAAGAGGCAATAAACGCCTACACCAGCGTCTAAGTAGGAAAAAGATCAGGAACTCATACAATGGAGAACAAGCAAAAGGAAAACTTTGAAACTACCTTAAACCCCAGTCAGAAAACCTTTCCCTTCTTCATTTAGAGGTAGGAGACTAATCCTAGAGAATGGAGACAGAAAGGGATATATGTGTGTATCTGGCTGGAAAAGGTCATTGTTGCTTGTCCATTATATCGAAAAGAATCATGACATCAGGATATAATGCCATGATATGCAAGTGAATTGGATTTCAGTGAGGGAGGGCTGGGCAAGGTCATCTGCCTCAGTTTCCCCTCCAGAGCCATCTGGGTCCAGTGGCCAGATACAGATCAAGATGCCTAAGGTCTTCAAATAAGTCTCAGTTTGACTGAGGCAACATCCGTCCAATGATTCAGGCTGGAAAGGGAGTTACAGAGGGAACAGGATAAGGACAGTTTGAGGGAGCCATCTTCATTTAAGCCCCTTCTATAACTTAACTGCCCCAAGCCCAGATCATGTAGGGATAGAGGTACCATGTACTAAATGATGCACGATATGAATGAAACACCTTCCACGGTCCAAGGATCTTGAGTTCCTGCCTACATATTCTTTCATTAGTTCTTCTTCAGTTATTTCAGTACAATTCAGAAAGTGGAATGCACAAAGCTATTGTCAGCTTGATGCCCAGAACCGAAAGTTCACAATCCCTTTGGTATAATGGTCTGTTCAAACAAATGGAGAGGTCATTTCTCTCAAGATTCAGATTGCACAACTGCCCCTCCAATTAAAAACACAAAGAGGTGGCAGCTTGTTCTCAGCACACATTCCTCCCACTCACTCGGTAGTCCAAGCTGAGTCCCATTTTGTCATCCTTTGTTTGCCTGTATAAACGCTGTCCTCTTCTCTTCCCACCCTTTATTTCAGTCAGCATGTATTCAATGAGCTGTTTAGTGACATCAGCAAAGGGCCATGCAAACAATAGGCTAGAAGCAGAAATTTGCATAGAAGCCAGGAGAGGCTTAAAAAATATGACTAAACATGAATTCTGCTGTTAACCCAGAGACCCAGTACCAAGATGAACACTAATCCAATCCAGATCTTTATTGTTCTCTATAAAACATTATTTCTCTGTGTCCAAGTCTATCCACAAACCTGGAAAACCCATTAGGATTCTAGCAGGTTTTCCTTATTAGATACCTGGAGACTGCATAGAAAAAAGCTTCTTAAATTGTGGGTCATGTAATTGAATGTATAGGTCACAAAAAATTTGACAATAATAAAAGATATCAAATATTCTACCAAGATTTAATTCTTCATGTAAAAATAAACAAACATCCAAATTAGCTTTTATCTTTAACAAATGGTAAAATTATATGTATCTCAAAGAATTATTTAAAAATAAATATCTTTATGATTTATATCAACAAATGTTTGATTTGTATACTTCTTTTACATACCTATAAACCTGGAATCCTGTAAAAATTTCTTGGATGAAAAGGGGTGACTAGAGGAAAAAGTTTACGAAGCCCTGGCATTAGAAGGTGGATTTCAAAGGTGAAATAGGGTTAGTATTAATCTTTGATGAAAGATGACTTTGGTATTTCCAATCTCTGAAGTATTTCCTTCACAGTCTACTATCCTCCTTCAAGCAAAAGGAATATTTTTGTTTCCCAAAACTCTAAACAGTTTGTATAGTTCTGTTAAGTTCAAAACTTCACTTACTATCTTACCTCCTTTAACCTATTTCCTTCCAAATTTATTACTGTGGAAGGTACTGCCATATTTCCTGTGCCCCAGGTTCACAATCCTGGTATCATTTTCCAGTTTCCATGATTTTTCACCATTTCCACCTCCCAAATCCAATCTGTTGCCAAAATCTATAATTTCACCCTCCAAACATCTCTTAAATATTCCTCTCTTTTCTGATATTGCCATTATTCTGGTGCAAGGCCACATTTCCTGTACTGGACTATAAAAATGACCTATAATAAGTCTCTCTCTGTTTTCACTCTATTCTTTATTAGATAGCCAAAGTGATTTTCCAAAAATCCAGTTTAAATCATGTCACTCCCTAATAAACTCCAATGGCTCCTTAATGCTTCTAGAATCAAATACAAAATCTTCTGTTTAGCATTCAAAATCTCTCATAACCTAGACCCCTGCCTCTACATTTTTACATTTCTACATACTCTGTGATCCTTGGATAGTGACTTCTTTGTTATTTTCTGAACAACACACTTCATGTTTTGGCTCTGGGCATTTTTTCCTAGATATTCCCCAGGGACTTGAAGAAAACCAGGGAAATGAGGAGGGAGAGAATTCCAGGCCTAAAATGCCACATTCTCCTAATTCTTCTTAATTCTGTTGTCTTATCTCTGTGGATGATTTCTAACTTATTCCATATAAAGCTTATTTGTACAAAGTTGCTAGCATGTAGTTTCCTCCTTTAGAATGTGAACTCTCCAAAGACAATAACTGTCTTTTTCTTTCTTTGTATTCCTATACATAGTGGGCGTTATTGACTGATCCACTTCTGTACAACACTGTTTGAAGAACATTGCTCTTTATTTAAAAGACACAGAACAGTTTGCTGACTTAACTCAATTATTGAGTGTACCCCATGCAGTTCTTAAAACATACTAATGAACTCTTGATATAAAGATATAACACAGACCATGCTCTTGAAGAGCTTACAATCCAGTGGAGGAAAAGATATAAAAGGCAGCAAGGTGCAATGAATAGAAGCAGCAAAATGACATGTGGATGGGAAATTGGCCTTTGAATCAAGAAGACCAATGATGAAGTCCTCAGTAATTGGGTACAGTTGGCAGAGAGGGACTGGAGCATTGATGGAATTACTCCCTCTGGTAAGCAGGGAGAGGCATTGATGGGAATGGGTTTAGCCTTGTGTTCCCACCCTCTGTGGAGGCTGTGGGTAGCCCCACCTTGCTGTATCCAGTCAAGAAATCCAAACTATATTAAACTCATAAGGTTAAATTTCTCTTGTAAATCTATCCATGGCTCACACCATCTTTGCTAAATCCCTCTGGGGGTTTTAGCCCATCACAGCTCTCTGCCTTGTGGAGTCTTTCCTCACCTCCCTTGCATACCTCATGGTGTCTCCTTTCATCCCCCAACATGCCTCATAATGTCTTTCTCCTTACAGCTAATTAACTCTTTTAAAGTGCTGAATTTTGTGAATTTAGTCTGCTAGCTAAGGGCATGCTCCAACCTCATAGAGTATTTCCTTTCTCCTGGTTTTTAAGTTCCACTAGGGAACTTGTCTTCTCTATCGTTAATTGTTAAAACCCTTTCCTTGCTCTCTCCTAACTCCATTTTATATTTACTATTCTAGATGTCTATTGTATCTCTTCATTTTGTAACCTCCTCTCCTAAATAAACCTGCCTTTTGACAAAGAGAATGGTCATTGTGAATTCTTCACATGACCAAACCCCAACATTCAATGCCTGTGTCTAACAACCATATCACCAAGGTTCAAATTCTACTTTAAATACCTATGTGACTTTGGGCAAGTCCCTCAAACACTTTCTGCCTCAGTTTTCATAAGCTGATGAAAATCATTTTGACTGGTTTATCCCCAGTCCCTGGGATGCTCCTATTCTGAGGCTTAACTGACCAAAAGTCTCATTTGCCCCAGATTCCAGTAAAGATTCTATAGCACAGCTTGAGTTAAATTTCTTGACTCCTTGCCCTCCTCATTCGTTATTAGATAATCCAGAGAACAGCCTCAGTGATCTAGACTCTCTTGATAACTTAACCTTCAATGACAAGCCATCTCCTGTTACTGTCATGTCAGTTCTTGGTGTAGACATTCTATACAATTTGAATCCTGACTGACTCTGGGCCCTGGATGGGAATGAGCACCCAGCTCACATCTGAGCCATCAGGAAGGTATGGGGTTACAGACAATGGAGAACTATGTTGCTCCTGGCTAGCATTTGTTCTCCTCCTATATCTACCATCTTTAAGGAATGGTATTCCTCTTCAATTACACCTGCCCTAGGTGGTTCAATGGATGGAGTGTTAAACCTGGGTTAGAAAGATTCATTTTCCTGAATTCAAATCTGACACTACTTCTATTTGCTCAGCTGTTTGCCTCAGTTTCCTCATCTGTAAAATAAGCTGGAGAAGGAAATAACAATCTTTGCCAAGAAAACTCCAAATGGGATCACAAAATGGCAGACACAAATGTAATAACTGAAGAGCAATAGAACCCTTTTTGTGCCTTAGTCTTTTCATCAGCAAAATGGGCAGGGGTAGATTCAAAGGCTTTCCCCAGTCCTAAATCTATGATTGAGAAAACATCCAAATAACTATGTTACGATGTAGAGTGAGCAAGGAAAAGGTTTCTGAGAAATTTGAGAAGGGAGGGGTCACAGGATCACAGATTTAGAATTGGAAGGGAACTTCAAAGTTAACTGGTTCTCCCTCCCTTTTTTATAGTTGAAGGAAACTGAGGCAATAGAACATCATTCCTTCCCTATAGCAGACTCCTCCTGATAGAGCCCAAGGCTCTTCCTGATCAGTACTGAGGGCTGTAGAGAAGTGGGGAGAATGAATATGACATAACCTTGCTCTACCTCTTGGAAAATAGCCCAGATCATATAGAGAGAGCCCCAATGAGCTGCCTGTCACAGGAACCAAACACTTTCCATATGAGTGCTTCTGAAGGAGGAGATCAATAGCCCTTCCTCTTCTGCCCTCCCATAAGATCTGAGACCATCTATCCTGTAGGTTCATGATTGCCCATGGGAAAGAGAATTAAGTGGGTTATTCTACTACTTACTCAGAGGGAACCATTTGAATACTTTAACAGGCATTAAACTATGGGGAACTGGCTTACTACTTGATTATATTGCAACCCTGGAAAATTGCATTCTTTGGAGGCTACTTTGAATTTTAACAGGAAAAATTGCCAGTAACTGAAAGCAGAAAATACTATTCTTACTCAATCCATAAATAGTCATCAGGCAGGGAGTCCTAGCCATACCTCTGCCTAGTTATCTCCTATGTCTAACAACTGAGTTAGTGAATACCTTAAATTTCTCAGAAATTATTTTATATTACTATATTTTATTATATGTATTATATACTTATATATACATATAAAGTATACTTATATTACCTATTTAAATATTATAGTATCTACCTTATAGTAGATAACAAAAACAAATGGGTAAGGATTTCTATTCAAGAGAATATTAGAGAGGACATTTTATATGCAAAGGAAATGTAATTTTATAATATGTATATTGTTTTTTTTAAACTGGAAAAAAAAACCCTCAAACATATTTGTATATATAAAGCACAACTTATCGAGTGATATCAGAATTGACAATTTCTTCCATTCATTGAACAACCATTTATTAAGTGCCTTTTTAATACACATGGGAGAAACTAAAAAGATGAAGATTGTATATTGCTCAGACTATGACATGTAGTTGGCTAGGTAGTGCATTGACTTAATCCATTAATACATATAGGTTGGACAGATACTGCAGATGAGCAGTGGGCTAAGCCCAGAATTGAGAAGAGGGGAGTAGGTTGGATCACATTTTGGAAACCCAGCAATAACCTTCAATGATCCCAGCTAATAATTTCTGCCACCAAAGCACATCTTACAAATAGCAATGTTCTCTTAGTGATGATACATGGTTGCAAATCTTGAAACGCTATTTTCTTAAGAGATTCAAAATTACAGGGTGTGGAAAGGGTGATGGAAAGACACATAATGGAGTATAACCAGGCTTCAACTTATTTACAATAATGATATGTATACCAGAAAACACATAAAAGATATGGCCAAGGATGTATATGACTCAAAAAAAAGGTCAAGCATGTACTGAGAATGAGTAATAACAGATGGACACACCAAATGTTGGATTTATTTTAATGAAATTTTAAAAGATACATAAGAAAGTGTGGGGCAGTAAATGGCTAATTTGGAGCAGTTAGAGTGCTAGGCCAGGAGTCAAGAAGACCCAAATTCAAATCCAGCCTCAGATATTTAATAGTGATCCTAAGCAAATCACTTAACTCTATTTGACTTAGTTTTCTTACCTATAAAATAAGTTGGAGAAGGAAAATAAAAACCCCTCCAATATTTTTGCCAAGAAAATTCCAAATGGGGTTATGAAAAGTTGGACACCATTGAAACACCTAGAAAACAACAAATAAAAGTGTGTCCAGAGCATTGATAAGTCTGCTGTGGGGGACAGACAATAGTAGCATAAGATAAGAAAGCTTGGATGGGTCATCATCTACTCTTTTGACAATATGAACACTAATGAGATTATGGATTTGTCAATGGATTGTTGCCGTAGGTTCAAACATTGCTAGGTGCTAGGGAAGATAAAAAGATAATTAAGACAATTTCTGCCTTTACAGAACTTAAAATCTAGAAGGAAAATAGGACATTTATTCAAATAGTTGCTACATAATTTTATAATAACAATGTTGAATAGAATGCAATAGATGAGATGCAAGGTATGATGTAAATTCTAAGGAAATCAAGTGAAATTTCTAAATTTCTACTGGGGAGAATTAATTCACAGGCATTTATTATACTCCTATTGTATGTCAGACATTGTGGTTCAAGGGAATACAAAAATAAAGAATGAAAGAATCTCTACTCCCAAAGAACTTATGTTTCAACAGGAGAGAAGACAAATACCTATGTAGAACAAATGTAATGAAAATGAATACAAGGTCATTAATAAAGGGAGTAGCATTTGCTAGGATCAGGAAAATCTTCCTACAGAAGGTGGTAAGTAGACCTTTTTTCTGTTTTTATTCTTTTAAATTTAATATTCTACTAAATACTGTACAAATATCTTTTTAATAACTAAATAGGACACTCTTCAACATTCGTGTGTTTATTTTTTGCAGATTTAAGTATCACATGATTTTATTAGTTACCTCATTTTCATTTTTTCATTTTAATATTATTTTATTTTTCTAATTATATATAAAGATAGTTTTCAACATTTGTTGTTTTAACATTTTGAGTTCCAATTTTTTTCCCTCCCTCCCTTACTTCTGCCCTTCTCAAGTTATTGCCACCACAAAAAGAACTTGTCAAAAAAGCAAGCCATCTGATACAGGTTATACATCTATAATCATTGTTAACATATTAGTCATGTTAGAAAAGATTAGAACAAAAGGAAAAAATCCATGAGAAAGAAAACAACAATAACAACAGCAAAAGATGAAAATAGGATGCTTTGATCTGCATTCAGTCTCCATAGTTCTTTCTCAGGATATGAATGGCATTTTCTGTCCAAAGTCTGTTGGAATGGCCTTGGATCACTATATTGCTGAGAGAGCTAAGTCTATCATAATTGATTATCACATAATCTTGTTAGTGTACACAATGTTCTCCTGGTTCTGCTCCCTTCACTCAGCATCATTTCATATAAATATTCCGAAGCTTTTCTGAAATCAGCCTGCTCATCATTTCTTCTAGAACAATAATTTTCCATAACATTCATATACCATAACTTATTCAGCCATTCTCCAACTGATGGGCATCCACTCAGTTTCTAGTTCCTTGCCACTATAGAAAGGGCTGTCACAAACATTTTTGCACATGTGGGTCCTTTTCCCTCCTTTATAATCTCTTTGGGATATAAGTCCAATAGAGACATTGTTGGATCAAAAGGTATGCTCAGTTTGTTCCCTTTGGGCATAGTTCCAGATTGATGAGCTATGTTTTGAAGGAAAAAAGAGATTCTAGAAAGCAGGAGGGAGAAGGGAGAATATTCCAGGCATAACAGACAGTCAGTGTAAAGGCATGGACACTGGAGATTGGATGCTATGATAGGAAGGAGAAAAAGACAATTTGATTGGATGAGGAGTACAAGAAAAGGAATTATGTACCAAGAGGCTGGAAAGCTAGGTTGCTGTCAGGTTATGAAAGGCTTTAAAAAGCTAAACAGAGCAAAAGATAGAAAGTAAAGATCGGACTGGGGAGCCAAAGGGAAGGGAGCAGTTTGTCTCTTTTGGAGTAAAGAAGACAACTGAAAAAGCAATGAGAAAGAAGAGATTGATGGACATGGCAGGGATGGTCATGGTGGCTGCCCTTAGCTGCCTTTGCTTAGATCTGTAACTCCCATTTTACTGAAGGAGCTAAAGGAAAGAGAAGTTACATCTATCATCCTTGGAAGATCTGGAAATATTTCTGGCTCCAAGAAAACTGGACCTGCTGTTTCCAGTTAGTGCTGGTGATCTAGAGCTGCCTCAAGTCTAAGATCTCAGTAATATTGTGGAAGGAGGGTAGGGAGGAATGGGAGGAAGGGAGACATGAGAGTGGGCCAAAGCAGAGGAGAGGAGGGCCCTTGCACAACTTGGCCTCCTTCCACTTATCTGCAACCTGACAAGTACAGGCTGGCTGAATTTAGGAACATACACATCACTCTATGTTCTCTTTTCTTTTATTTGATTTTAATTCCTCCAGGGAGGGAAGATAGATAACCTTTCAATAATCTGGAATTTCAATAAAAATAAATACTTTTTAGAAGTACACGGTGTTTGAGAAGATTTTCCAATGAAGTAGACTTTAAAGATTTGTATTATTACCCATCTCCATGTTTGCCTTGGAGGTGCTGAGGGAAGTAATATTGATAGAATGAAAGGTCACCAGTACATGAAAGTTGTTTTTGGTTAAACATATTTGACGTCTTAGATTCCACATTGAAAGCTTACATATTAAAGAAGTGACGACATTTTGAGGCAGGTATAATTAAAATTTAACACGGGTAACAAGGAGATTGCAAAAGAATATAGATCAGTATATCAACACTAAGAAGCCAATCAGCAAATAAAACATAAAAGTATAAAACTCTGTCTCTCTGTCTTTCTCTGTCTCTGTGTCTGTCTCTCTGTCTCTGTTTCTCTGTCTATCTCTCTGTCTTTTTCTCTCTGTCTCTGTTTCTCTGTCTTTTTCTCTTTGTCTCTCTCTGTCTCTGTGTCTGTCTGTCTGTCTGTCTGTCTCACTCTCCCTTTCTCTCCCTTTCTCCCTCCCTTTGTTTCCTCTTTCCCCTCCTTCCTCCCTCCCCCCCTCTCCTTTCCCACCTTCATTATAAACTGCCTTTTTGGTGCCTCTTTTTCTTCTCTTGATTTTTCCTCCTTCACTCTCAACTCCTCCACCTACTGTCCTTATATTTGAAGGGCAGGCACTAGTTCACATAAGAGGGTATAAATATGAGTTATCTTTATTATCCTAAAAATGAAAGACGTCCTTAACAAACAAGAGGAGAATGAAAACCTATATGCTGTTAACCCACTTTATTCCCTTAATGGATTTTGAAAACACTATGTAAACCTTGTTACTATGTCAGCTCTTAAAACCAGCTTTAAAAAAAAAAAAGATGTGCCCAAATCTCATTTGAATTTCCTAATTTGTGATTATGACCCAGCTCTAGATTTTTCCTCTATTCCATCCAAGTCCCCTTAAACAGACAGGAAAAGACACTCTTCCCTTGCAGTGATCTCTGTAGGGCTGCCCTCTTGTGGTTCTTAAGCTTTTGTATCTAAAGGTGTTTATTTTTTGTTTGTTTTCTTATGGATCAAATGAAAATATTTTGCTGTTTCAAAACTAAATGGAGAAGACAGCAGAATTGATAGTAAATATGTTATGTCTTAACCCAAATCCATAGCAAAGTCATAGATTCCTAAAGATGGAAATAATTTCAGAGGTAAACTTTGGATTAGTAATATCTACTATTGCTCTTTCAGCTGTTCTCTTTATATTAAAATAAGGCAAATGACACCATCCCAGGCTTTGGCTTCCCTCCCCTTCTCTGGTCTCTTTCTCTTTTCCTCTGTGTCTCATTCCCACTTCTTTTTTCTCCTTCTGCTATGTTTCCTCCCTGATTAGTCCTAAAATCTTTGGTTATAAGCAACCCATTACCAAAATGGGAATTCCCTCTACCACATCTCTGATAAGTGGGTATCCAGTATCTGCTTTAAGTGGCCAGCAACTAAAACTTCATTGAGAGGCAATTCATTCCATTTTTGGACATCTTTGTTTGTTCGAGCTATCTATTTCTCAAATTGAGCTGAAATTTGCCTAGTTTTCTCCTTTAGGAACCGCTGGTTTGAGTTGAATCCCTGTTCCCTATAACAAATTTTCAGAGATTTGAGGACAGTTTCCTTTCTCTTATCCTTTTCCTAATATAACCCCACACACTTGTATCTCAGGATTTTACTTTTATTTGCTCAGTATCCTATACCTATTTTATCAAGTTTAATCTTCTCATCAACCTGGTCACACTTTTCTGGAAGATAGAAAATTGAAATTGTCCCTTTTTTTTAACGGGTACTATGCCAACTTTTGGAAGAGAAAAATTCACAATATTGAAATTATTGATGCTGCAAAGACCCTGAGGGAGAAACAGGCAGTGCCATGTATAGGCAAGTCAAATTATAGCCACTTCAACCACCACTTACCTCCCTTCTTGATGGAGACTTCTCAGGACTCTAAACCCAAACAGTGCTTATAAACTCAAGAGCCCTGGGAATAGCAATGTTCCCAAATTCCTCTCCACTGTCCAGTACTGTTCCTATAGGAATCATCCACAGAGTTGACCCTTGTGGAGGTAGGACTTGGCAGTACCTCCCCAGCTGTTGAAAATAGAGAGAACAAAGTTCTCACCAGCAAAGTCCTTAGTACTATCAAATATTCCATCATCTGAATGGATATAATTTTATCAATGAATATAACATTAAAGAAGAGGTATTATCATGTGTCTTGCCTAGGTACCCTAAGAACCATTTTCTTTCTGCCTAATTTGAAGCTAAACTTCCTCTTATAATGTGTTGTCTCTTCACATTCTCAACTTGAGTGCAAAGATTGACTAACTTTTCTATTTCCATTTGCTGTACTTGGCCTACTACCTGGAACAAAATAAATGCTTAACTAGTGATTTATTTATATGGATTTTTCTTTTATTTTTTGAGATCTAATTCCATCTATTCTTTCATCATCATTGTAAGGAACTCCTAGAATGGAAACTCCCTTCAATGATAGAGATTGGCAATTCTTCTATAATTTATAGTCTTACAAGATCTAACTTAGTTTCAATTGATCAAGGATGGACAGAAACAGCTACACCCAAAGAAAGAACACTAGGAAATGAATGTAAACTGCTTGCATTTTTGTTCTTCTTCCCAGGTTATTTATACCTTCTAAATCCAATTCTCCCTGAGCAACAAGAAAACTGTTCGGTTCTGCACACATATATTGTATCCAAGATCTACTGTAATCTATTTAACATGTATAGGACTGCTCGCCATCTGGGGGAGAGGGTGGAGGGAGAAAGGGGAAAAATCGGAACAGAAGTGAGTGCAAGGGATAATGTTGTAAAAAATTACCTTGGCATGGGTTCTGTCAATAAAAAGTTATTAAAAAAATATAATTTATAGTCTTAGAGAGTTGTTTGGGGCACTGAGATTTGTGGCCACACAATCAGTATGGCAGGGTCAGATGCCAGGTCTTCCTTATCCTATAGCCACTATGCTATGTTTTTGCCACAATTAAAGAAAAATGTTAAATATATTAATATGTAAACAGACATTAGTAGAGATCTAAGTCTACTGTCACAGAATACCTACTGTGTCCCTAGAGATCTTAATCCCTCTAATTTTCTCAAGGGAAAAAAGAGGAAGAAGTGTCAAAAATAGCAATGATGTCAAATGATATAAGAGTATAGGAAAGTAGGATGAAAAGAGTCAAAAGGCCTTGTCATGCTGGGCTATCTCTGATACAACCATAAGTGAGTTAGCAAGGGAGAAAAGACCAAGATACTAAAATAAAGATGGTAGTAGATACTACTGCTAGTTCTTTATTCCAAAGAGATAAAAAAACAAAATGGAAAAGGACCTATATGTACAAAAATATTTACAGCAGCTCTTTCAGTAGTGACAAAGAATTGGAAAATAGGAGAATGTCTATCATTTGGAGAATGACTGAACAAGAACAAGATATATATATATATATATATATATATATATATATATATATATATATATAATTGTGATTGGAATAGCATTCCATCACAATTAAATGGTATTGTGGTATAAAAATGATATGCAGGATGATCTCAGAAAAACTTGGAAGGACTTACATGAATTGATGGAAAGTGAAATGAGCAGAATCAGGAAAAAACTGTACATAGTAAGAGCAATGTTGTATGATAATCTACTAAGAATAATTCAACTATTCTCAGCAATAAATGATCCAAGAAAATTCTGAAGGACTTATGATCAAAGGTGCTATCCAACTCCAAATAAAGAACTGGTAAAGATTGAAAATACTTTTTCTTTATTTTTCATGTTTTTTTGTCTTTTTTCTTTCACAGAATGACTTACATGGAAGTGTTTTGCATGAATATAATCTATGTCAAATTGCTTGCTTTCTCAATGGTAGGAGGGATGGAGGGAGAGAATTTGGAAGACAGTATTTGAAAAAAATATTAAAATTATTTTTATGTGTAATTGGGGGAAAACATTAAATTTGTGGGGGAGATAGAATTGGGGAGTGAGCTAAATCTATGCAGAGAGAACATAGAATGCTATGTCCATTCTATTGTAGGAACAGAACTGGTGAGTTCTACTTTCCTATCAACTTTGTGTTGAGTGAAAGGTTTTGAATCTAGATGACTTACTAAGGAATAGTAAGACATACTTATCAGTAGTAGAGAAATTTAGAGGAAGGGATTACTGAAGATAATGAGTCCTATTTTGGACATATTCACTTTGAGATGCTTCAATTTGAGTTTCCTCAATTGTTTTCAAGCCATGAACCCCATCTGTGCTTTTCTTGGCAGACATACTAGACTGGTTTGCCATTTTCTTCTCCAGCTTATTTTACAGATGAGGAAACTAAGAGAAACAGGGTTAAGTGACTTGCCCAGTACCACACAGCTAGTTTGTGTCTGAGACTAGATTTGAACTCAGGGAGATGATTTTTCCTCACTCCCAGCTTAGAATTCCATGCACTATGACACCACTTATCTATCTCATTCTGGTTTCTATTTTTCCAAATTTATTTTTATTTTATTATTCTCATTCATTTCATATGATGGAAATTCAGATAAAATGACCCTGGGACAAATTTGTACATATAACTCCTGTCCCAAAGCTAATTGGATGAGATTCCCTGTAAGACTTTGAAATAATGTAAAATTAACCTGAGAAGGAAATCAAAAATTCAAGCGGACAAAAACAGAAAGAGTGGAAATGCTATGTAGCTTCAGGCTACTCTCATTTCCCAGAGTTCTTTCGATGGGTGTAGCTGGTTCTATTCATTATTGAACAAATGGAAGTGATTTGGTTCATCTCATTGCTGAGGATGGCCAGGTCCATCAGAATTGATCATCATATAGTATTGTTGTTGAAGTATATAATGATCTTCTGGTCCTGCTCATTTCACTCAGCATCAGTTCATGTAAGTCTCTCCAGGCCCTTCTGAAATCATCCTATTGGTCATTTCTTACAGAACAATAATATTCCATAAAATTCATACACCACAATTTACCCAAACATTCTCCAGTTGATGGGCATCCACTCAGTTTCCAGTAAACTTTAAAGTTTACTTTAAACTTTAGTTTAAGTAAAGTAAAGTAAAGTAAATTTTAAGTTTACTTCAAGAAAGTTGGGAGAGAAAGCTGGGCATGAAGGAAAGTCAATGAAAGAAGAGTTGGGAGAGTGTGAGGAAGGAAAGAAAGAACCATGCACTTATTAAGTGCCTACTATGTGCTAGCCTTGTTATAAGTACTATCTCATTTGATCCTCACAACAACCCTGAGAGGCCCCATTCTATCCCCATGAGATTTATTTTCTGAGATATCTTGTTAATTTGAGATCTCTTTATTCCATCTAGTTTTGAGATGGTGAGAATTTGGCGAGGTGATATCTATTAAAAGTGCTCCTAAATATTTATGAGTCAGTGCTATGACTGAGCAGTTGTGGGCAATAGTTTGTAAAAATAATCTCATTTCAGTAGTTAATTGATTGGATATTCAAGGACATTTTGTGGTTTGTTATTGAAGTGTGTGAATTTTTCATCTGTTACTTAAAAAGGACTGCAAGCTTTTGGAAATTAATTCTTGGACTTGATAATGTCTTTCTAAGTATCCAATAGGAACTATTGCAACCTGCAGCATTATATGGCACAATTTCTACCATTTCCTTGTAAAATCTTCATTGATTTATAAATGTAGATTCCTTAAGAATAATTTATTAAATTACTGATAAGAATGAAGATATCTAAAGAGGGTAACTCTATTATATCTCTATTATAAATGCTTCTGTTTCTGCAAATAAATTTGCATGACATCTATTTGTTCTATACTTCTTTGTTAACATGTTATTGGTGGAGTTCATGTGGATGTTGCCCACAGAGGATCTTTAGCAGACTCTCTGCTAGAAGTGTCCCACGTTCCAGTCTTAGTTTTCATTCCAGGCATTTCATAAACTTCATGCTAAAGGATTTTCAGTTACATTTGACTTTTGTATATATTATATCCCCTCCAAAAAAATGTGAACTCACTGAGAGTAGGGACCTTTAATTTTGTGTTCATATTTCCAGAAAGAACAGTGTCTTGTACATGTTGTTAAGTCATTTTTTTTAGTCATGTCCAACTCTCTATGACCCCATTTGGAATTTTCTTGGCAGAAATACTGGTATTTCCTTTTCCAGCTCATTTTACAGATCAGGGACTGAGGCAAACAGGGTTGTGACATTTGCCCAGAACCCATCATCAAGCCAGCATTCTATCCACTGAACCAGCTAGCTGCCCCTGTCATATAGGTAGGCATTTAATAAATGTTTGTTTTGAATTGAATTAAATTATTCTGCCTGCAGGAAGAATAAGGATTTTGTGGCTGGTAAGAATGAAAAACAAAAGCAGGAATATAGAATGGAAGAAGTTGGGCTGAAATCACGATCTCCTTTATACAATAACATATTTGACATGTATAAGACTGCTTGCCATCTAGGGAAGGGGGTGGAGGGAGGGAAGGGAAAAGTCGGAATAGAAGTGAGTGCAAGGGATAATGTTGTAAAAAATTACCCATGCATATGTTCTGTCAATAAAAAGTTATAATAAAAAAAGAAAGAAAAAAAAAAAAAGAAATCACGATCTCCTTTAACCCTTTCTGGTCTTGGTCTGAGTTAAAATTTTTCTTGGCAACAAGGAGCATTATAGGGGTGTTAAATACCCCAGTTCCACCAAATTGTTCTTCTGAAGTTTTGCAAAGAGGAATCCCTGGCCTGTTTAAAAGTAATGCAGAATAATTATCAAGCGACATTTCAGGGTTGCAGGGAAATTTCTAATGTCTAGACAGAAAGGGATAAGGATTAGGTAACCAGACCAAAGAGGGGGATACAAAGAGGAAAAGCACTTCAAAGGAGAGACAATCTTAGCCTGAAGGCTTCTGCTGAGGGTGGTAAAGGAGTTACAGACTGAAAATACTTAGCACTCTTTTTGGGAAGGAAAACTGCCTCAACTGCCTGGGGGGGCAAATGGTAGCAGAGAGCAAAGCTAAAGGGACTGCATAGAAAAATACCAGCAGATGGTAGCAGAGAGCAAAGTTAAAGGGACTGCGTAGAAAAAGACCAGTAGAAGGTAGCAGAGAGCAATTTAATTGCAAAACCCAGAAAATGTGTCCAGCAGGGGACAGTGTTGCAGAATGTAAGAGCACCCTAATTCCATGGAGATCATTCTATAGCATCAAAAGTATGAAAGCTATCCCAAAACCTGACCCTGGCCAAAAATGTTCCCTGAATATCTTTCTTGTCATTTATCTTGGGCTCTGCAATTAAATGTCTTTTGTTTTCATTTGGGGCTGGTTGGGGAAAGGAGCACATCAATGGGAAACTCGAGCTCTGGTTTTGAGTGGATACTGACCTACATTTACAAGGTGGCTTGAACCCAGAAAAGCTTTCAAAGATCCTGCTTGTGTATGTGTGTGCTCGTGCATGCACAGGTGAACCTTTCCACTTTGAAGCTGTTTTTTGTCCCAACAAAGAAGAAACAAAATATAAATAGTTCTGTCTTTCCTCTGGTATCTATAGCATTTGCTGACTGCTTCCAAGCAATTTTTCTTATTTATCTTCTTCCATTGGTCATAGTTAAAAACAAGAAAACAAAAACAATATAACTACAGCTGTCTTGACCATTTTTTCTGACACTAATTTTTTTAAGTTTGTAACATTATCTCCATTTTAGCCCCACTCTCACAAGACCAGGTACACTTTCTTCCTCCCCCTCCCCTTTTCTCTTCCCCCAGGCTTCTCAGGAGGAGACAGCGGCAAATTTTTTTGCTTGTTGTTAGCTTGAACCCCCACTAACTGTGTTCTCATTTAGGAAGCCCCTGCTTCCATTTAACCACTTAACATCAGATAGATTTTACAAAGGAATATTTGATCCAAAAAATATAATGTACACGAATGTTAAATCCAAAAACATAAGGGCAAAATACAGACATTTCCCCAAATACCTCACAGGTATAATCTCCCCTATACCACTCTGATGTTCACAATTTAGCTCAATTTTTACATAGCTTTAGTCCCACCAAGTTCATGTTCAAATGCAACATCCTTCTTGGCTTCTGCTTGACTAGCATTCTAGGTCCTTGCTTCCGGGCTGGCTATTGCAGGTGACCTGGATTGCTAAACTCTCAAATCCTTATGGCTTGATTCCCCAGACAGTTCTGAGACTTCATTCTCTGAATAAATGAATAAAAAGACCAAGAACCCATGTCTATTTCTCTGATGGGGTCGAGGAGACATAAAGCCTGGGCAAAGAGGGGAAAGGAGACCTCCATGGATTTTCTCTTTAAAACCTGGTTATCTACAGAAAGCATTTTAATAAAGGGGTCATTTTCATTCCTCAGACAAAAATGCAGCAAAAAACCTAGGTTATTTTGAAGATCCTGAGAGTTCCAATTATGTAGCCAATGGGGAAAAAACAACAACAACAACAAAAAAATCTCTTCCCAGTTATGAGACAGGATAACACAGAACTTCTGCACATTGTCTAGTCTTCCTGATTTTTCCAGAAGCAAGTCCCACCTGGAGGAGCCATCTTAGCAAAGTCATGCTATCTGCCCAAGTACCAGCCCCCATGACACGCTACCCAATTTGAGGAATTGGTCATTCTTAGCAAATAGGCAGAGGATACATTCTGAACAGATTAACCCTGTTCCCCATCCAGAATTCTGGTGACTCCAGGGTAGCACAAGCATTGTCTTTTCTTTAGTTTCTCTAATACTACACAGTCAAGAATCTTAAAATAGTTAATACAATATAATCTTATAGAGTTCCACATGCACAGCTGAAAAATCACAATTATCCCTTAAACACAAAGTTTTGCAGATTCAACCAACAAGAAATATTTTACAACTATTACTGATTACTTAGTGCTTAACATATTCCTGACTTGTTGCTCAAATGACTTTCTTCAATCCAAAAGCAAAAAATAAAGAAATAAAGAAGGAAGAAAAGAGTAAAGGAAGAGAAGGAGGGAGGAACAAAAGGAAAGAAGGAATAATAGAAAGAAGGAGGAAGGAAGGAAGGAAGGAAGGAAGGAAGGAAGGAAGGAAGGAAGGAAGGAAGGAAGGAAGGAAGGAAGGAAGGAAGGAAAAAAGGAAAAAGGAAGGAAGGGAGGGAAGGAGGGAGGGAGGACAGAAAGGAGGAAAGGAGAGAGGGAGGGAGGGAGAGAGGGAGGAAGGAAGGAATGTTTGCAGGTTCATAATTCTTTTGTATTCATTTTTGATTTTGTGCCTTTCCTCTTTTGAACATATTCTTCTGAGATTATTCTGGTGTAACAGAAAGAATTCTGAACTTGGAGTAAGACATCTTAGATCTGATTTCTGTCTCTGACCCTTACTAGCCAAGCTAGAATGTCAGTCAGTCAACAAGTGTTTATTAAGCACTTAATATGTTCAAGATATTGTGACTGGGAATACAAAGAAAAGTAAAAACCCAATACACAGATAATTGTATATCCCAAGATAAAAATGTGAATGGAAGATCATTTTGGAGGGAAGGCACCAGTAATATTGGGACCAGGGGGACTGGAAAGGTTTCTTGCAGAAGATTGGATTTGAGGGAAGTCAGAAGGCAGAGATGAGGAGAGAGACCATTGCAGGCATGAAGGGGAGGGACAAGCATTGGTGAAAATGAAGTCTGAAGATAAAGTGCAAGGAAAAACAGGAAAGCCAATGTCCTCGACTCAGTATGTGGAGGGAAATAAAGTGTAAGAAGACTTCTTATTTTCTAGATGGGACTTTGTTATGAGGGGCTTTAAAAGATAAACAAAAGATTTTATGTTTGATTCTGATCCTAAAAGTAGCTACTGAAATTTAATGATTAGAAGGATGACATGATCCGACTTGTGCTTTAATAAGAATGACTTTGGCAGCTGAATAGAAAATAGAGGAGAATGGGGAGAAGCTTAAGATAGGAAGACTAACTCTCAGACTATTGCAATGGCGGCTGTGTGAATGCAGAGATTTGTAGCAACTATTTTGTGAAGATAGAAACAAGCAAGACTTGGGAACAGATTGGTCATGTGGAGTGAGGAGGGGGGAAGAACTGAGGATGACACTAAGCCTGTGATCCTGGGGTCTCCAGAGGAAGGTAGTAGCTTTGACATTAATAAAGAAATTTGGAAGAGGAAAGACAGCAATAGGTAAATCATATAATCTCTCTGATTCAGTTTCTTCATCTATAAAATAAGGATAGGCATATTGTGATAATCAAATGATATTATGTTAGCAAAAGAAAATGTGATATCAGCTCTTGTTATCCTTTTTTTTTTTTTTGGCTGAGGCAATTGGGGTTAAGTGACTTGCCCAGGGTCACACAGCTAGGAATTGAAGTGTCTGACATCAAATTTGAACTCAGGTCCTCCTGACTTCTGAGCTGGTGCTCTATCCACTGCACCAACCAGTTGGTCTTTGTTATGGTTTTAAAATTTATTATCAAAAATTTTTCTGTTTGCTTTCTTTAGCTCTTTCCTCTTTTTCTTCTCAGTGAAACTGGGCACAATTGCCTGGTCAGTTGCTATACTCCAGAGGCAACTAGGGGTGAAGTGGATAGAGCTCCAAGCCTGGAATCAGGAAGACTTGACTTTAAATACTAACTGTGTGAGCCTGGGCAAATCACTTAATCCTGTTGTTCTCAATCTCCTTTGTCAAATGAACTGGAAAAGGAATAGGAAGCCAGTCCAGTATTTTTGCCAAGAGAACCCCAAATGAGATCACCAAGAGTCACACGTGACTGAAAAACAAAAGCTCTCCAGACCCCTGGGAATTGTGATGACTATTTTTTAAAATAATAGCTATTTTATTTTTAAAACATATACAAAGATAGTTTTTAAGATTCACCTTTGCAAAACATTGTGTTCCAAATTTTTCTTCCTTCCTTTCTCCCACTCCCTCCCTTAGACAGCAAGTAATTCAATAAATGTTAAACACGTGCAATTCTTCTATACATATTTTCACATTTATCATGTTGCATAAGAAAAATCAGATCAAAAAAGGAAAAAATGAGAAAGAAAACAAAAAACAAGCAAATAACAACAAAAAGGTGAAATTGGACGACTTTTCAGAAGCCCTAAGGAGCTCTCAGCCTTGCCATGCACCCCTGATGCTGTACCATTAAGGAACATCTTTTATGCTCTCCTATATGTGATGCTTCCCTCCCCTATCCCCTTAAAGTATGAGCTCCTTGATAGTTTTTTCTGGTTCTTGGCACATAGTAAGGAATAAATTCATTTTCATTCATAGTTCACTCGTGGGAACACAGGATCAAAGACTTAGAACTAAAACTGACCTTTAAGGCCAATTTCTAGAAGTAACTACAACACAGGCCAGGTAAGTGACTTGCTTGAGCCCACATAGCTAATCAATGACTAAGGTGACCTGTGAATTTAGATCTTCCTGGCTACAAATCCATCGCTGTCTCTTCTACCCCGTGCTGACTCACTTGCTCTGAGCTAGTCTTAGTTGGAGAGTCAGGGAAGGTGCAAGCAAACCACAAACCCTGACCAAGATAAACACACTGGAGTGCATCCCCCCCCCCCTTGCTGATCCCTCAGAAGAAAGAAAACAAAGGCAAACTACAGCTCTGCCCCCTCCACCCCTACCCACCACGTGCCCTACATTCTCTCAGGACATTCATGCTGAAACTCATAATTCGCCCCAACCCCCCACCCCGACTTTCAGTATAACTTCTTGGCACTCATGTGAGCTCTTTCAAACCCTCCCTTCTCAAACCAGTCATCTCTTTCCAACCCCCAGATCTCATCTTAGTAACTTGTATCCCCTTCTTCCACATTGTCTGGGATAGAACTCTTTTGGGGTGGTCTGTGTTTGTGAGTCTGATCTGGGGCATTATTTTGGTCTACCTCCAAGGGACAGGTAAAGCTCATCTTTAGAACAGCTGATCCTGGGATCCTGTACTGGAAATGTGGGTCTTAGTGGTACCATCTGATGTTGCCCTGGGGAACTTCCCCTCAAAGGGAGTGATATTGTGTAAACTGTGTAGGACTTGTATGATAGCACAGGGAGGGGGGGGTGTTAAATAAGTCAGAAAATAAGTTAAATAAGTCAAAAAAAGAAGAAGGAAGAATATGATGATGTATCAGCAGGAGCAAGAATAGAGTAAGGTGATTAATACATTATGGGGCTGGGAGATTAAAAGGGGATTGCTGTTTGCATGGGACAATTCCCACAGCTCCTGAAACCACAGAGTCAGGAAAAAAAAGGGAAAAAATGACTATAGTTCCACAGATTTATTTAGGAAAGTAGAAAAGTATACAGATTGATAATTTAACTCTTAGGCTGCCATGTACACCCCACCCCCAGGTACTCACTTTCAGAAATAGTGGATGCCATGATTCAGAGGATGTGTCATATATTGGCTGACCCTCTATTAGGGTTAAGTTTAGGGTTAGAGAGGTTACTGAGGAGGTGTTTTGTTCTGGGAAGGTGGAAAGTTGGGGGAGGAATGAAGAAGGAGAAGGTGCACTTTTATGGCAGACAAATGGAAGGATGGAATTGGAAGCTGAGGCAACTGTAGTGTGTAGAACCAACTGTTAGAGTGAGCTAAGTGGGCTTCTTCACAAATACTTAGCCACCAATTAACTAGGTTGGGTCCTAGGGAGGGAACTCCAAAAGTAAATGAATTCACTTCACCAGAAACTGGGGTACATATTCAGGAAGGTGATGGTATAAATATGTAGGTCTCAGGTCCAGTATGAAGGGTATTAATAGAAAAAAAAAGAAGCAGGTCAGGGGGACAGGAAGATGGCTGGATGGAAGGATGGCTGGATGGATGAGAAGTGAAGCTCAACATAGAAACTCAGTGCCATAAAATGCCCACTATCACATTTCCCAATCTCTCACTCCCCCCTCATTTCCTCCCTTCTTCAGAAAATTGGTATCTGCCTTTTGGAGGAAGGATTTGAAATGTCTTACATATTTTTTAAAATCCCAATACTGGAAAAAGACCTTTAAATTTAGTCCTTTGTTCTAAAAACAAAGACTTTGAAACCCAAATGCACATCTCTCTACAATTACTGACTTTCCTACCATGCTATACTTCTTTCTAGACACAGAGTAGTTTAAAACTTGGCTAACACCATCAATCTGCCAAAATTGTCACTTTGAACTATACATTTCTTTTGTATATATATTTTGTATTTACTTACCTGTGAACATAGTATTTTTCCCCATAACAGTGCAAACTCTTTATTAGTTCATTCAGTTGTGATCTTTTTTGTTTTGGGGGTTTTTTGGGGGGCAGAGATATTAAAGTGATTTGCCATTTCCCTCTCTAACTCATTTTATAGATGAAGAAACTGAGTCTAATAGGGTTAAGTGACTTGCCCAGATTCACACACTTAGTAAGCGTCTGAGACAAGATTTGAACTCAAAAAGAGGAGTTTTTCTACTTTCAGGTACTCTATCCACTGTGGAATCTAACTGCCCAAATTCCTTATAAGAAAGGAATTTATCATCTTGTCTTTGTATCCTTAAAGCCTAACATAGTACCCAGCACACAGTAGGTGTTTAATAAATTCTTGTTGAATTGATGAATTTAATTCCTGATGCCCTAAATATTCATCCAGGGAACTCTAATCATTAGCCCCCTTCCCTAGTCACCAGCAAAAGCTATGAATTTTTTTCCCCTTTCCCCAAGATTAGAAATACCTGCAACTCTTCCAACCCTGCACTGGCTGATCTCTTGACAAAGAACCTTTATGATCTAAGTTCTGCCTGGACCCACCTCTTTTTGCTGCTACTATTCCAAATATGTTTTCTCATTGAAGAGTGTTCCAGCTTCTCAGTCACCATCATCACATTCAGTTCTTGATGCAATCTCCCAGATGTTTGTTGTACACCACTGCTCCCTGAAGAGATATGACCTCTAGGCTCCTTTTATTTCTCATTACTATCCAGGTTGATTTGCTTTGTTCAGAACAACATGGTAAAACTAATTATTAAATCTGGAAAATGATTGTTTTATTAAGTTAAATATTACCCATATTGGACTGTCATTGAGCATAGTTGTTTTGAAAGTTCCCCTCAACCCTCACAAGTGTCAGTGAACTAGGTTTATTGTTTAGCACCCTAATCCTGAGGGCATGGAAAGAAAGCCTGGTCTAGTCAGACTTAAAAAAAAAAAAAAAGATACACTCTTTACAAAAATCTTTCTTTCCCAAGTGTTTTGTAATTTTACATTGTGGAGTTTGAATCCTTTGACAGAAAAAAAAATCATGTTAGGGGATTTATCTCAAGAATAATAGAAACCAACTCAGTGACTTAAAAAGATTCAGGAGATTTGAGTTGATTAATTACTAGTGTTTATATAGATCTATTATAGATCAGGTATATGCTGCTTCCAAGTTTAAAATCAAGATCTGGAGTAAATTTATCAAGGAGGAAGAAAATTGTTTAAAAAACAGTACTTTGCTAAATAGAAACACTCAGCAAGGAGATACATTGGAAAGTGCAGTTCTCCAGGTCCCACCCTTGGGTAGGCACCCACGTTGATCACAGTAATAGCTCACAATAATAGAAATAAAACAAGAGTGAAAAAGCTATTTTTTTAGAAGGGAAAAAATAAGTATTTATTAAGTGCCTATTATTTGTCACATGCTGTACTAAACACTTTACAAATATTATCTTATTAGATGCTCATAACAACCATGGGAAGTAGATGCTGTTATTATTCTCACTTATAGTTGAAGAAACTGGTATAGTTAGTAAATATCTGAGGCTAGATTTGAAGTCAGGTCTATCTGACTCATAGCCCAGAGCTTTATCCATGGAGACACCCAGCTGGCTTCTCAAGAGTGATTTATATAGGATTTCCTCAAAAGTAGGCATTAGTGCATTCATTCTCTTCTCATTTGAGGTCTCTATAACTAAACAGCCCCTTAGGGCCCAAAACTTATGCAGAATGGGTAATGCACAAGATTTGCAAAGTGTTTTACAGACATAATCTCATTCGGTCCTTATAAACTATACTGTGAGGTAGTTAGTCCAGCTATAATAATCCTCATTTTGTTGAGGAAGGAACTGAGTCTCAGAAAAATTAAATGAATTACCCAAGTAGTAAGTATTTAAGGTGAAATTCAGGCCAGGCCTTCATGATTGTAGGTCCAGTGCTCTGTCCCACCACATCATATGGTCTCTTCTAACTCATATACTGATGATCTATATGCTTTTAGGCAAGTTGGTTAACCCAATTTTTCTTGGATTTGCTTCTGATAAAATGTGACTAATTACCCAAGAGGAAGTTTCTTAATTATCCTGTAGAGTCTTTTAAAGGAGTAATGAAATCTAAGGGACAACATTGTTCACTTTTTGTAGGTACATAAACAATTACACTTCACTGTATTTCTCAGTCCATCCTTGATACCTGGAATCTACTCTCTTAAGCTCTACCAAATGAAATCCTTATTTCCCCTTAAGGCTCAATGCAAGTGTCATCTCCTTCATGTAGCCTTCCCTAATCCATATTCCCAATCCATATTCTACCTAAAATAATCTCTATCTATTCACATTTTCTTAGATCACTTTATCTGGTTCTCTGCCTTGCCATATCATATTTTATTTTATATCAAAGGGATGGGGATTATACCATTTCGCTTAATTAATATGTGAACTCTTAGATGAGTCAAGTTCCTTTACCAATAAGTCAGCACTTTCTTTGCAATTTATAATCTTAGAAAACTTCCCAGAGCACTGTGAGACTAAATGACCTACCTGTCCTGCATCATAGAGTCATATGCTAGAGGCAGAATTCAAATCCAGTCTTCCTGACACTGAGGCTGGCTAACTCACATCTGGGTTATATTAATGATTTATATAACAGTTTTGTCAAGGGAATTCCTTAATCAATTTGATTACCTATTGAAATTGCCTTTATTTGTTTTTTATATTTGTTTATAGTTTCTTGTAGGTCCTTTGTATTTTATGCATGTTCCATGGAGTAAAATAAATGCCATCTTATACCCAATACTATTTATGTGCTTGTGTGGGATCTGAGAATCTTTTACATTCATCTGTGCAAACCTAATGGTATTCAGAGATTTTTCCAAGTATAAACTCTGCGTGAGGGCAAAGAAAATACAGTCTTTTGGAGGACATCTCTGATAACAGATCTAGTTCATGTAAGTCCAAAGCTTAGAGTCTTCTGGACCATGATTAACATTTATATATATATCACATCCCTTCTGTTAAATTGCAAACTGTTCAAGGTGTTGTTTCATTTTTTTCTTTGTCTAACACAGTATCCTGAACATAGTAAGTGTATGATAAATGTTTATCAACTTGTCTGTAGCTGAACTGAATTACTAATATGATATTCAGTGCATTAGAAATAGCCCATTCAAAAACTGAGTCAAGAAATGATGGGTTGTTAGTCCTTTTGAGACTTTCTGGTTTTATTAATAGGCCCAAACACATTAAAGATTCAGAATATGTTGTCAGAATTTTTGATGGAGGATATATGAGGCATATGTATATTTAGCCATTTCTAGGGATGCAGAAGGAAGTTGTAGGAAGAACACAACCTTGGGGTCTTTGATTCTCTAGATGGAGCTTTGAGATAATGAGCTATTGAATACCTCTTCCTCTACAAGATTTAGGAAGGAGCTCAGGGACAGCTAAGTGGTACAGAGATAAAGCACCAGCCCTGGAGTCAGGGGGACCAGGTCAGATACAGATTCATATGCTTACTAGCTGTGCGACCCTCGGCAAGTGATTTAACCCTGATTTCCTCAAAAAAAGTATTCATTCCACTGAATACTTATCAAGGAGGTGTGACAGGAGAAAGTCCAAATTGTTAGTTTTCTTTTGAAAGGAGTCTCTAGAAAAATGGTGTCTTGGAGATCTAAATGAGTGAATATCAAAAAAAGTGTGTCACATGCTTCCTTGGGCCAGGTTTGCATTAGTTATAATATGGGGACACTTTAAAGAGTTAAGTACATGCAATGTATCAGAAATTCATAGACTGTTAGAGCCAGAAGTCATCTTAGAAGATCCAAACCATCATTTTTCAGATGAATGAATAAATGAATGATTGGAAATGCATGTCACTTACTATATCTCAGAATAGGGGATACATTTAGAAAAATCAGACTATCTCTGTTCTCCTGGAAGTCACATTCTAACGGGGGAGGGAGGGAAGAGGAGGCCACAGTACATATGGGAAGTTTCAGCTGCAAGTCAACTAAAAAGGCCCTGAGGTTCTTAGGGTGCTTTGGCAAAGCAGATGATAATTTCTCTTTTTTGATGTTGTTTCCACAAACAGAAACTGTATCTGTTCCTGATAATAAATAATCTTACATTGCCAAGGACTTTGTTGGCAAAATCTTTCTTTTCTGGGTCTTCTGGAGTTCTAGTTATTGAAGAGATAGACGCTGTAGCCCATGGAAGCAAAGGGACTTCAGAAAAGCAAATTTGTTTTGCCCAGTAGTAATTTGGTTGCTATCAAGTGGTATGGAAATTCTCTCCATCAATGTAGATCACCATGTAGTCAGGATATGCTGGGTCACAGTTTACATTTATTCACATCATATCCCTTATATTATGTTGAAATCTCCTTAAGATCAAGGAATGGCTTATTTTTCATCTTTGTTTAGCACATCAGCTTGATCAAGTGTATAATAAATATCTGTTGACTTAAACATGGAGATGAAATTATTTGTTCCAGCTCACAAAGCTTTAGAGTTAGGACTTGGAGTCAGAACTTCCTGGCTTTCAGTGTAGTCCTCTGACTATTAACTCATACTGCCACTTGCATTGTTAAAAAGAAAAATAATACAATGAATAACACACACATACAATTGACTAAAATTTTGGTCTCTATAGTTATCACGTACAATTATTTTTGTTGCTGTTCAATTTAATTCAGTTACATCTAATCCTCCATGATCCTATTTGGGTTTTTCTTGGCAAAGATACTGGAATGTTTGCCATTTTTTCCTCCAGTTCATTTTACAGATGAGAAAACTAAGGCAAACAGGGTTAAGTGATTTACCAAGGATCACTCACAAGTATCCAAGGCTGGATTTGAACCCAAGAAGATGAGTTCTTCCTGCTCCAGGCCTAATGCTCTGTCCTTTGCCCAACCTAGCTGTCCATCACACATAATCCAGACAGGCAGTATGAACATGTAGTACAAATTACACAAATTCAAATCCTTTTAGAATGACTGGAAATATTAGTAATTTTCTGTGTTGAAATGAAGCGTGATTTAAAAGCATTGACAGCATCAACTCTTCATCTTGTGATGAGAGCAGATATTAGATGGGCTGCCAAAATGGAAACTACATCAGGCCAAGGTGCTCAAAATAACCTTATTACATACACTGTCCAGGGGCACATTTGCCAAACAGAGATGATATTATTCAGTGTTACATATCTGGGTGCTGATAGCCTCCATCATAGTGCTGAATCTTTCTTATCTAGTACTTTGCTTTGGACTATTTGGAGCTGGGTCAGCTCATCATCATCCATCACCATTTCTCTATAATCTTATAATCAAGCTCACCTTCTAAGAAACTCAAAGAAAAGCATGAGGGAGGAAAGAAATCACTGACTTCATTTCTGAAAGGCCTGTGTTCAAATACCACCTCTACAATTAAATAACTACCCGATTCTGGGCAAATCACTTCCTTCTGTTCTCAATTTACTGTCCAAGAGAGTGGAGAGTTTAGAAAAGCTCAATATTCTGTCAGTGAGATGATAGGTGTACAGCATTTTGTAAACCTCAGAATGGCAAAATCTATAGAAAGGTGATCTATTATTATTTGATTATCTAGTTAAGTTAGATGATGGTATTTAAGAGAACTAAGATGGGAAAAGTATCTAGACTGTTGGCTACAGGAAGTCTGTGGCTGGAAGAAATAGAGTTGTGAAGATAGTGAAGAAATGGATCAGAAGGTTTGTGGAGGTGAAGATCAACCAGTCGGTGTGGTAAGCCCCTGGATAGACTGGATATACAAAGAAAGAAGTGACTTGATCCAGACCTTGAAGAGCTTAACCTTCTAGAGAGAAGAGCTAACATGTATATATACATAAATAAAATTTATACCAAAAAGATAAAATTTTCAAGAGAAGGCAATGATCATTGAGGGAATCAAAAGAAAAGCTTCATGTGGAAAGGGATGGTTGAGTTATGACTTGAAGGAAGCTGGGGATTCTGAAAGGAAGGGGAATCCTAGACTTGTAGGATAGACACTAAGGCACAGTGAGGGGAAATGGTGGGTCTCATGTGAACAAAATTAAGAAAATCAGGTTGGCTGGACCTGTGGTCCATTAAGGCAGTAATAATAAGGGTGAAAAGGCTTTTTTGGGACCAGAGTAGGAAATAAGTGCTTTGAATACCCAACTGAAAAGTTTACATTTGACTCCAGAGGCATTAGGGAGCATTTGGATTTTATTGGTAAAGGGAATGATTTAGGCTGACCTTCACTTTAGGAAAATCACTTCAACAGCTGGGTGCAAAATGAATTGCAGTGGGAAAAAGATGAGACAAGGAGACCAATTAAGAGACTATTGCAATATCCAAATGAAAGTTGATAAGTTCTTGAGCTAGAGCAATGGCTGTTTGGGTGAAGAGATACATAAATGTGAAAAGTTATAGGGAAATTACAAGGTTGGCAAATGATTGGATATGTAGGATGAGAAGGAATGAGAAACTGAGGGTAACACCAAGATTGCAAAAATAATAGTGGCCTTGGCAGATTTTGGGAAATTAAAGAGAAGAAGAGTTGGGAAATGGTACTGAGAGCAAGTAGTATTTTGACTCCAGGATCTGTGTGTCTGGACTTATGAAAGAACATGCAACCAGTGGTGGAAATAGAAGCTAGGGATGCAGTTTCATTTGGAGAGAACCAATTCTCCATAAATGCTAAAGGGTAGATGGAGCACAAGAAGAGGTCTAAAATGAGAGAAAGCTCATTAATTATGTAATAGAAATTCCAGATAGTGCACTGAAAGGAAAAAGCTAAATTAAAATGGAGCATTAGAGAAGAGGGGTGAGAGCATGGACAGTGAGGGTTGGAGAGATGGATGTTTAACTCTTAGGCATTTGGGGATTCACTAACAATAGAACTGGGAGAATAAGAAGGATGGGACTTTGCTAACCAGGAAAGAAGAGTCTGGCCAGATGAGACTGAATGTAGTAGTTGAATAGAAAAATTCTGCTTCAGGAGATACCTTCCCTTGGTGATCATAATAAAGGTACAGGGAAAAAAATCCTCAAAACTTATTATTCTCTAAAACAAATGAATGAGAAAATGTCAACAATAACAATTTAATGCTTAATTTCCCAGCAATACAAAATCTCAAAGAGGCTTATTCACACATGAATTAAAGTCATCCTTGATAAGAATATTACCAAGGAACAGACAAGCTTTTGAAAGCTATATTCTGCAATATCAAATTGGATTACAAACAGCATTCTGTAATAGATCATATATTTACTATTTTGCAATTTGCTGAAAGATTTAAACAATACAAGATTCTGCTATGTTTATTATTTGCTGACTATAAAAAAGTAGATTCAATAGAATTTGATTTTGGAGATCTGATTTGATTTAGTAGAATAAAACACCATCTTAAAAGTTCTCTTCCAACAAGATGTCTCCCATTCACACACTGAAATCTTACAAGATTCCTTGAAATATATGAAATAATCCTATCCAACAATTTCCTCCTCATAAAAATCAAGCAATGCATAAAACAGGAATTGCATTAACATATATCTAAATACTAGATAACAGTGATTGCTATTGTGATAAAAAAAAAAAAAAAAAAGATCCAGCACAGAATCCAAGTTAGGGAGGTGGAAGATCTTCCAAATATTTCTATACTATATCATACTGGAGGCATCAGTCCAATGCCTAGATCATTGTAAAGTCATCTGGAATGGATCCATAACTACTGAGAAAAGTTTGTCCTGATTTATGATGAAAAATGCTATATACCACTACAGAAAGAACTGATAGAGTTTAAATGCTGATTGAAGCATACTTTAAAAAAAACTTTCTATATTATTTATGAGTTTTCAATCTACATTTTCTTTTGCTAATGCAGAACTAATGCAGAAATGTTTTGTAGGACTGCATTGTATAATTTATATCAAATTACTAGCTTTTTCAAGGAGGGGACAGAGGAGAGAGGGAGATAATTCTTTTAATTTTTAAAGATTTTTGTTAATGTTTAATTGAGAAAAATAAAGTTAACATTAAATGAAAAATTTAAAAAAAAATTTGGCCTGACCATGGAAAGATAGAAGGAAAATATGGAGACATATGAAAAATGTCAGTTACCCAAACTATAATATGTAGCTGGATCTTTAGAGCTTGCCCATGAGTATATGTAGCTGAAACAAACAACACAAATGGATAATGTGTTGAACCTACTATTAAATAGGAGTCAGAGAACAGGGTTCATTGTCTTTGAGAAATTAAATTTTTCATTAATGATGCTAAACTTCTCCCAGAATTAAAGACCCATATTTTTTGTTGTTGCATGACTGTGAGACATGGAACACAATAATTTCTGAGGAACTGAAAATTATTTTCACACAGATAGAAATTAAGAAACCCATGGTGAATGTGAGTAGTCTGCAACATATAATCAATAGAGAACTTGAAAGATTTCATCAGAGAAATGTAGGAAAGAAAGAAAAGATGTGCTGGTCATATGGAAAGGTTACGTGATGGCAGGTGGACAGTCCATGTGCTCTTCCAATGCCTTCCCAACATTATGAGGCTTCCTCCTCAATGAGAGTGAATGAGCTGTAAGTAATTGGTGAGAGGACATGGACAGGTGTAGCCCAGAATAGGCAAGCATAGATAGGCTATGATCTGCATCACTGGGAAAAAAAAAACATCAAGATGGATGAGATCACAAATCTATTTGAGCACTTGAGAGAAATCTAGTTAAAAATTACAATCTGATCTTGTTAAGTCTTTTAACATCCCAGGGACAGGGGCTGGACCTTCATCTCAGTCTTATTATAAAATTACATCATCTTCTTCCGAGTATCAGCTTTACTTTTCATTAAGAGCAACTGCCAGGTGGTTATTCCAAGGCTCAACCCACAGAGCCAAAGTAGGAAAGGACCAGTCATTAAATAACTCCTATCTGGGATAATTGAATGAGTGATCTTATTTATAGCTTTTTCTGGGAGAATAGACTTTGGGGCAGCTAGATGGCTTAGTAGATAGAGTGCAGGGCCTGGAGTCAAAAATATTTTAGTTTAAATATAGATACTTAGACACTTAGAGTGGGACAAATCACTGAAGCTGTTTGTCTAGGAGGCAGCTGAGTAGTTCAGTGGATAGAGTTTAAATTCAATCTCAGTAAATTAAAAACTTACTAGCTGTGTAATCTTGGATAAGTCACTTAACCCTGTTTGTCTTAATCCACTGGAAAAGGAAATGGCAAACCACACTCCTGTATCTTTGCCAAGATTCTACCTATGGATATTATAGTCCACAGAATTACAAAGAGTCAGACATAACTGAATGACTAAAGAAGAACAAGACCTGAATTTTAAAATCAGACTATGTTAGAAATGGAAGGAACATTAAATACCATTCACCCTTACATATTATAGATGAGGAAACTGTAGCACAGAGATAAGAAGTTTCCCTTTGTAATGTTTCAATATGCTTCGTCTGTACTAATATGTTAATAAGTTGTCTCCGCCAATCAACATCAACTACTTGAGAGCTAGAGCTACTTGAGTTTCTTTTCAGTCTTTGTATACCCAGGACCTAGTTCATTGCCAGACACACAGTAAGCAATTAATAAATACACCTTGACTGAGTAAAAGAGATGTATCCACATGAGTTATCTAAATATATAAATACAGCTTGAGGATGGTATAGATGTAGGTGATCTGAGAACTGCCTGTCCCTAGGAAAGGAGGGAAGTCTGAGGACTGTGGCTGGCTGGCTAGGGGAGAGGAACAGGCGGGCTACATTCAGTACAGTTACTAACCCTAGGAGCTCTTTCCTCTAGTTTCCAAGAGGAAGTATCAGGCTAGAATTCTGTTTCTTTCAAAAAAAGGAAACAGAGGAGCTAGGGGCATGAGTCTGGTTTCACAGGGAAAAATTCTTCCTAGTCACTCTTCAAGGGGAGGGTATGCCTTAGTTCACACTTGAAAGGGTTCTGGTTATATAAAGGATCGTAACAAATAGTAAACAACAAGAAAATTATTTAAGAAAAATAGTGAAGAGAATTTGCAGAAGATCTGCAGAATAGAGTGAGTATACCAAAAAACACAAGAATGAATGAGTTTTCATAAAGAGATTTGAAGGGAATGGGGCACACCAGGAGACAGAGATAGGGGGTAGAGGGGATACAGAGTGAGAAAGAGGGAAGGAAGAGAGAGGGAAGATAAAGGGAGAAAAAGAGAGAAGAAAGGGAAGAAAGAAAGTGAGAAAGAAAGAGA
The DNA here is from genome assembly GCF_902635505.1 of Sarcophilus harrisii. Taxonomy (NCBI): domain Eukaryota; kingdom Metazoa; phylum Chordata; class Mammalia; order Dasyuromorphia; family Dasyuridae; genus Sarcophilus; species Sarcophilus harrisii. Next base: position 350,765,219 of record NC_045426.1, read on the forward strand.
AAGGGAAAAGGAGACAGAGATAGGGAGACAGAGAGAGAGAGACAGACAGAGAGGATCAGAGAGACAGAAAGAGAAGATATTTACATTCAGAAAAATCTATGACCATAAGTGATAAAAGTCCAATAGAATGAGGGGCTTGGCTTCTTCTACATATCTGGGAGGCATTTAGTATTTGCTCTTTCAACCATTTCTCTTCTCCTTAAAGTAAAAATATGTGGTCTATATACCTCCTTCCCAAACAGCTTCTAAGAGACCCCAAGTGCCTTATATGGATGCTCAGTGTTCCTATTCATCAATATCTCCACCAACTGAAAATTGCAAGTCCCTTTGTGTACATAGCAGCCTAGACTATTTGGAAGCTGAGATATATTTGACTCGTTGATTGATTGACTAAAGTGACTTGCTCAAGATCACATGGCTAATAGCAAAGCCCAGGATCATTCCTCTGACCTTTACAGTGACATTTTTTGACTCATCGGTCAGTGTTCTTTCCACCACTCCATCAATTCCCTCTGCAACAGGCCATCAGACCTTATCAGTTGGCTAGTCTCAGAGATACAGCATGATACATTCTCTCCTCCTCACTCCCTAAACTCCCTAATCCCTCTCAAAGAGCAGCGAGGCTTAAATTTCATGTTTCATGTATGTCAGGGAATATTATGACAAGTACTTATTGATGGTCTCAATATGTACTTTCAGGCCATTTCAAACTGTAGCTGCAGACTTTTAACATACTACCATAATTTTGTATTGTTTTAGGTTTGGGTTTTTTTTTTTTTTTTTTTTTTTTTTGGCAAGGCAATTGGTGTTAAATGACTTGCCCTGGTGTCATATGGCTAGTAAGTGTTAAATATCTGAGATTATATTTAAACCCAGGTCCTCCTAACTTCAGGACCTGTTCTTTATCCACTGCCCCAGTATAGTACCATAGAACAAGAAAATAACATAATTCTTTCTTGCTATCTTTGTACTTAATTATACAGTCAACTAGTATTTATAAAGCATCTATTATTGCCATAGACACTGTATTAAGAGCTGAAAAATGACTAGCATTTTATAGCTATTTATAAATATAAATTATATTTATTATAAAAATATAATACATATACATATACTATATACGATATATTTTATATGTTATGCAAAATATATATCATATAAAATATAAATTATAGCACTTTATAAATAAGATCTCATTTTAACTTTACAACTCTAGGAAGCAAATGTTATTATCTCCATTTTACAGTGGAGACTCAAACTCTGATAACAATATTCAAAGATTCGAGATCTCTCCGAATGAACAATAAACAGGACTGCATCCGACCTCGGTCTCTAGTTTTTATTTTCTGAAAGAAGATATCAAGAATTTCTTTTGGTTTTCTTAAAAAGGAAAAAAATTCCATACGTTGTGCTGGTGATAAAATGATCCCAAAGCTTGCCAGCCTTGGGTGCATTTGGCAATTCTGCTGCCTCGCAAGGCAGTCACTTGGGTTATTTCCCTTGAGGGCCCATCCTTATTGCAATATTACTCTTGGAATACCACGGCCCACCACATCACCTTTCTGGCCTTATTACAAGCAATGGCGTGTAGATGCCACGAGGGGGCTCCCGTGGAACTCAATGAAATCCTGAGTCCCCTAGAAAGCCAGCAAGGCTTTATGTAACAAAGAGATGAAAAGCCTGGGATAAAAAACATGGACCTCCCACTCTGGCCAAATTCTGCAGCCAGAACAGGGCAGATTTCAGGGAGGTGGCAAGTCCCACATTAGCTGCTACTGAAAAGAATCCTAGGATCATAGAATATTAGAGCTGAAAGTAGGGTTGCCAACTCCTGGGTCTTTGCCCAGCCTGGCTGGGATTTGTATCCCAGAAGCCAGTTACAGCTAATTGATATGTCACGGTATAGCTTATCTTGTTTTCATTTGGCTTTTTAAAATCGTGGTCGAAAGACGCTCTAATGATCATCTAGCCCAACCTCTTCATTCTACAGATGAGCAAAAGGAGGACTTTTTCTGCTCCTCCCCCCATCTCCTACCTGTTCCCAAAGCACATCAACTTTACTTTCTTAATATTTCTCCCACGTGGCCTTTCTCTCCTCTGACAATACCATTTGTCTGGTCACCTTATACCTGGACTACTGCAATAGCTTGTTGGGGGATCTGCCTGCCTCCAATGTCTCTTCATTGCAGATTCAGTCCTTCAGTGGATAAGTGATCTTTCTAAAGGGCAGGGCTAATCATGTCACTCCCCTACTCAATAAAACTCACTGACTCCCTATTACTTACAGGATCAAATAAAAAACCCTCTGTTTGGCATTCAAAGCCCCATTCATAACCTAGTCCTCTCCTACATTTCCAGGTTTCCCCTTCCCTCCCCTTCCTTCTCTCCCCTAGATCTAAAAGGATTGTAGAAATAGCCCTGCCCTTTGAATTTTTGGATCCTTCAAACTGCTCTTTTTTTCTATTAAAGCTTTTTTTTTTTTCAAAACACATGCATTTTCAATATTCAGTCTTGCAAAACCTTGTGTTCCAAAATTTTTTCTTTCCCTTCCCCTCATTCCTTCTCCTAAACAGCAAGTATTCAAATCAAAAAGGGAAAAAATGAGAAAGAAAATAAAATGCAAGCAAATAACAATAGAAAAGTGAAAATACTATATTGTGGTTCACTCTCAGTTCCCACAGTCCTCTCTCAGGGTGCTGATGGCTCTCTCTCCATCGCAAGATCATTGGAACTGGTCTGAATCATCTCTTTGTTGAAAAGAACCATGTCTATCAGAATTGAGCACATAATCTTCCTGTTACTATGTACAGTGATTCTTCTCATTTCACTTAGCATCAGTTCATGTAAGTCTCTCCAAGCCTCTCTGAAATCATCCTGCTGGTCATTTCTTACAGAACAATAATATTCCATAACATTCATATACCATAATATATATAGCCATTCTTTGACTGATGGGCATCCACTCAGTTTCCAGTTTCTTGACACTACAAAAAGGGCTGCCACAAACATTTCTGCACATGTGGGTCTCTTTTCCTCCTTTATGATCTCTTTGGGTTACAAAGCCAGTATTCTTTTCTTCAGTTTTCTCTTGTTTTTCTTGGAAAAGGGGTGGAGATTTCTCATCCTTCTCCCTCTAGCAGCAATACTAGCTTAAAAAAGAAGTGCATGGCAGCTGGAAATATGTTCTTATCTAGGTGAGTGTGAAATTGGTCTTTAAGTCCCTGATTATATTTTTCTTCCTTTCTTTTTCTGAGCATAGGGAAGGTGGCTAGACATTCAAAGAAATGGATATTTATAGCCTTAGTGACTATTCCGAGTCTGAGAGTTCCTGAATCTAGAGACTGTCACCCAAGAAAGAAACTTCCCCCCCAACAAAGAAGAGAAGAATATCTCTGCTAGGACTGTATTATATCTGAAGAACAAAAATCCTGGCTGAATAAGGGATTTGAACTTTGCCAACCCTCCATGATAATTTATTTGAATTCCTTGGGGAGTATGTTTCTGAGATGAATGCAGTACCACAAAGGGAATTTACCTTTCAAAGGATTATACTGAGTGAAATTAGCCATTTGAATATTTTATATTTTCTATATTTGTTCATGTGTTTGTCTCTATTGTGTCCTACTTAAATTTTGAGGTTAAAGAAATAAACATCTATTCTATCTTTGATATCCATATTATACATTGGGATGGCATCTTGTTATCCACATCTGGAAAAACCTTATACATGAACTATACCTAAACTTTATTTTAGAGACTTCCCTGGAGTTCTAATCTAAGCTTGGGGCAGTGCTATAGAGAGAAACATGACTACTGTGAAGTCAGATTAAATAGGATTGAATCATGTACACCTGTGGGGCTATTCTGGGTCTTGGAGTAATATGCATAAGAAAATATAACATACAAAATTATGTCATGCTTTTAATAGTAAAAGATGAAATAATAGATAATATTATTTCATTATGCAAAACATTAAATTCACCCTATTTTGACAGTTTCAGATGATCTTTACTATATTTTCATAAAACAAAATATATAGGATTACAAAGAAAATTTATTCTATTGAAATAGGTTATTAAAATATATTTTCTTAAAAATTCATGGACTTCAGATTAAGAATCTCTGTTTTAAATAATTAATTCTCATTTTTACAATAACTAATTCACAAACAATTTTTTAGGAACACAACTATTACACAACACAAACTATACATGTTTTGGTCAATTCCATCCTCCCAGTGAGAAGATTATTCATTCTGATGGCCAGTGACACTACCCCAAGGAGATGGTGCTTCAGTTCTTGAAAGGGCTTTTTAATGAACATAATCAGGACCAGTCCAATCGTAAATGTCAATAATCAGTGTCCAGAAAAAAAGGTAGAACTGAGGAAAGAAAAGAGAGCAAAGTAGGTATGATTGTTCTCTGGAAAAAAATAATTAACTCACATCTTTCCTTTTACTCAGTAAACATGCAATTACAAGCAAAACTTCAATATAAACACATGCTTATATGTATGCATATAAACATATATGCATATAAACATATGCATTGGAGGAGAGCCATTCACACCCTTGCCTAGGATTTTCTCTCCTGCTCTCTTATATCATAACATACTTCTCCCCCATGGAAGCTGTATCTCCCACACCCATCCTTCATCCCCCAGAGATCTAAGCTTTCTCTAAGACATATTGCTGATTTGAGTGAGATTCCATCCCACACTGAAATCAAAAGTCTAAGCAAAATAATGAAGATGGGATTACTTATGATACACTGGGATATATATAATATTTAGCCACAGTTAGCTATGTCTATTTAAAATTTAATGTCACCTTTTTTAAAATCTAGAGGACAATGACAAAGAAAATGCTTTGTAGTAATAGTAAAAAGTGGGACAGTAAGTAGCACTTGAATTAGATTGTTATTGTTATTTGTCCTTTCTTCTCGAAGAGGACCATGAACTCAGGGATGTGATACCATGACATGCAAGTGAATTGTATTTAAGGGAGGGAGGCTGTGCAAGGTCACCTGCCTCATTTTCCCCTCCAGAGCCACCAGGGTCCAGTGGTCAGATATCTATCAGAATAATTGGAGATGGCTCTGGATGCAATGGGAGACCGTGGCTTTTTAAAGCTAAGGTCTTCAACAGGTCTCAGTTTGATTGACCCACACTCATTCAGTGATAAAGGCTAGGTAGCAATGGAGGCAAAAAAAAAAAAAAAATCTTCTCTTTCACCTAATCCTCCATCCCTCCCTCCCAAATCTAAGTAAATAAATAGGCCTTGAGTGAGGAAGACTTGAGTTCAAATCCAGCCTCAGACATTTATTAACTGTGTGACCTTGAGTAAATCACTTACCCCTGTTTGCCTCAGTTTCCTATGTGTAAAATGAGTTGGAAAAAGAAATGACAAAGAATTCTAATATCTTTGCCAAGGAAATCCAAAATAAAATCATGAAAAATTGGATACAACTAAAATAACTGAAAAACAAATAGTAGGGAGTATTATTTATTTATATTTCCCTTTCTTTCCCTTTCTAAATTCCATAATTCTGGGATTTGCCATTATTACTAAATTAAATAACTCTGCTGACCAGTTGACTCACTAACCCTAAGAAAAATTATAAGGATGTTGTATTATGCTAAAATACTTCTTCTTCCCTCTTTCAAAGAAAACCAAGAACAATTAGGCTCAAAGAAAATGGCTTTTTATCGCCTTCATTTCCTAATGAAAGAGCAGATTGTAAGTGTCACAAAGAGCCAACAAGAGAACTCATCATGTTGATGTCAGTGTAGTGAATAAGAGTTTCCTGAAGGCCATTGTAGAGTATGATCAGCATCGGATGTACCAAGTAGCAGGCGTAACTAATGTTGGCAAGTAAATTCCAAATGTCACAAGAAAGCATTTGATTCACCAGACCTGGGAAGAAATAGTCTTTGACTCACTGTGGTAGGAAACATTTCCTTTCGGCTCATGTTAGATACTCATTTTTTGCTTCCTTTGGCTTAGAAGTCAAAATCTAAGGAAATTCTTCTTAGGAAGCATCTACTTATTTGGATTTAAAAGGGTTTAACACTATTATCCAAACATGAAGAAACAGCTTCTTTTCTCTTCTAATGGGCCTAGAGAAGCTAAATAATTTACCCATTATCTCCTGACTCTAAATGAACATTTCCCACTACATCAGTGGTTCTCAAATTTTTATTCTCATTATCTTTATGTTATGAAAAATTAGTGAGGATCTGCCAAAAAGGTTTTGCTAATGTGGGTTATATTTTATAGATATTTACCATATTAGAAATAAAAACTAAATTTGAATATGTAGACTCTCTGAAAGGGTTTCCCCAGGATTCTCTGGACCACACTTTGAGAACTACTGAACTCCACCATGCTGCTTCCTTTTACCAATCTTCTCAGTCTTTGAAACTAGATCATGACATGGATTTATCATTAACCATTATGGTTACTAGAATATCCCTGAACATGCTTCTTAAACAGACTATCTTTTTCACATTTTGGGAGGGGGAGAGGGATTTAAACAAAACATTATACAGTTTTAAAAATAAAGTCATAAATATGGAAATATGCTTTACATGACTGCATGTATATAATCTATAGATTGCTTGCTTCCTCAACAAACAAATTGCTTGGTTCTTCAAGGAAGAGGGAAGGAGGGAAAAAATTTAAAACTCAAAATTTTAAAAAACTGTTAAAATTGTACATGCAATCAGAAAAAAATAACGCCAAAAAACCCCATCCAAAACCCAGAGCCACACAATGGCTTAGCTTTAGTTATATTTTACAATTTATCATCATTGATCCAACATCACTTTACCAATAAAAAGTCCTTTATGGTCATCTTGTGTTTTTCCTTTTTCTCATTTTTTACATTAGTCACCTTCGTAGAAACAAGATGAATGACTCAATAATACATGTTCTATGCTATACAATACCTTCTTGACATGCAAAAATGATCCAACCCACAGCAACAGCCCACAGTGTTCAACGAAGTGCCTGATAGATGGTGGCTGCCACTGAGTATGTGTCAAAGGAGTCATCCACCATATATGTCAGAGAGACTACTGCTCAGAGGGTGAATAAGAGAGTGAAATCCAAGCAGCAAAAGCCTGTGCCTGGGGGAGGAAAAAGATTATTTATAGGTTATTTTGTACTGTCATTTTTCAACATATATCTTTATTCATTGCAATACCGAAATCTTTTTCTCTGTGCTATACTTTTGCAAACCCTGACTCAAGGGCAAAGTATGGCAAAGAAATATCTTGGATGTATGTGTGGGTTGGGATAGAAATATGGATTTTGTATTGTTCCAACCCAATGTCTATGTCACCAGCTTCAGGGAACTCCCAAGAACTTGCTTTCACTTCTCAAACCCCAAAGTCTCAGACCCTAAAAACAGACAGGGAAGTTGTCTGCTGCCTTCCTTAACTTGATTATTTATTCCAGATGATGGGACAAAGAGGAAGAAGAGAGTCAACAAATTTTAGAACTCAAATTTAGGAATTATTTTTATAATTCCCCTCCTATTTTATAAATGAAGAAACTGAATCTCAGAAAAGCAAAATGGTTTGGCTAAAATCATACAACTAGTTAAATTAAAGTTAAATTTTTGACCTTCTGATCTCAGTCTTTGCATTCATTTGCAGTCCCCCTACACAGTCTCTTAAGGAAGGACATACCTGGCTTTTGAGAATATTAGCCTGGTCATTGTGGTGCATGAAAATACTGAGCAACAAACCCTCAAGAAAAGGTTCATATCCATATTCTCTGGGGGAAAAAATTGAGAAAATTGGGGCAGCTAGTGGTACATTGGCTAGAGCACTGCTCCTGGAGAGAGGAGAACCTGAATTCAAATCCAGCCTCAGATACTAACCAGATAGCTAAGTCACTGAATCCTGATTGACTCCCTCCCATTCCTAACGGCCAAAAAAAGAAAGAAAAAAAAAAGATGAAATTAAGATGAAAAGACTTGGCAAAAGGTTTGGAAGGAAGCAAAAGCAAAAAAAACGATCCATGAGCACAGGGGGCAAGGCAAGTTGGAGAAGCAATTTGATAAAGTGGGAAAATAATTAATTCCAAAATCAAAGGATAGGAATGGGTTGGATATTAGTGCTACATGAGTGACTCTAGGCAAGTGACTTTATCTCTGTGACCTCATTTTTCCCAAGTACAAAATGAGAAAGTTGGACTAAATGATTTTAGAGTTTCCTTCTAACTGCCTGTAGGTTGCATGGTGATTAGATTATTAGATCTAGAGTTAAGACTCTTGATCCTTCTGGTTCCATAACTGTAAATGGAGATAATAATTATACTTACCTCCCAGAGTCATTGTGAGGATCAATGAGATAATATTTGTAAAGCACTTGTCCCAGTGCCTGGTGCACAGTAGGCATTATGCTTATTTTCTTCCTTTTCCCTTTCTTAGCTCTAACACCTGTGAGCCTTAGAAAGAAGCACAGATATCTTCAGAAATTAGAGAGAAAAGGAACACAGGAAAGTATCAAGGTGTGAAAGAGGGCTGAAGGAATTTGAGTCAAATAGCTTTGAGGTGAGATCACCTAATAGAGAAAGTGAGTTTGTATATAAGCAATTTAAAATATTTAAATATATATGTATATATATATTTAAAAAAGCAAAGTCACTGTCTGGAGTCACAAGATGTCATAATTGTGTTTATGCTCTGTAACTGCTTTTAGCTCTTATTTTAGAGCTATTGGATCCATTAAGAAAACTACCAAGATTTATTCTTTTGTTCTTATTTGTATGAACCACACATCAGCAGCCATCATCCTATGCCATCCCTCTGATTTCTTTAAGTAAGAGACACACATATTTCATATTTGAATTCTTGGCAAATGTGGAGATGGCCAAGGAAACAGCTAAAACCAATTCAGTGACTATTGCTGAGTTCCCACACATTTTGGAAAGGCTCTGTAGAAAGTTGAGTGTTTAATGGTTTTGAAGGAAGAAAGGGCAAGCACTTTGAAATGGTATAGATGAAAACTGAGTGAACCAAGAAATGGATGAGAATGTTTAAAAGAGTTAATCAATTGGTCATGAGCAGAGAAACAGTAAAAGGCTTGATTGTCTGGAACATGAAAAACAAAGGTGGGAAATAAATACGAGCCTATCTCATTTTATTGTACTTTGCTTTATTGTGCTTCAGAATTATTGCATGTTTGACAAATCAAAGGTTTGTGGCAATCTTCTATTGAGCAAGTCTATTGGTTCCATCTTTCCAATAGCACGTGCTCACATCATATCTCTGTGTCCCATTTTGAAAATTCTTTCAATATTTCAAAGTTTTAAATAATTATTATATCTGTTATGATGATCTATGATCAGAGTTTTTTATTTGGTTCTTTTTTTTTTAACAACTTAAAAGAAAAACCAGAATAGAAAAAGAAAAAAATAACATTGTCATGTACCCAGCTGAGCCTAAGGAAGGATTCAAAATACATAACAATAAATTTCCATTTAAAAAAATCGTATGGATATCAATTATCTTTGATGTTACTATTATGATTGTTTATACCCATATAAGACAGTGAACTTTATCGATAAATGTGTGTGTTCTGGTTGCTCCACAATCAGCTATTCCCCTATCTCTCTCCCTTTCCTAAAGTCTTCCTATATTCCCTGAGACACAGTAACATTGAAATTAGGCTATTTAATAACCCTACAATGGTCCCTAAGTGTTCAAGTAAAAAGAAAATTCGATCAATATGTCAAACTTTGTTGTTGGCTTAAAGAAATTGCCACAGTTACTTTGATCTTCAGTAACCATCACTCTGATCAGTAGCCATCAACATTGAGGCAAGACTTTTTGCTAACAAAAATATTACAATTCTCTGAAGGCTGAGGTGATGGTTTGCATTTTTTTTTCAGCAATAAAGTATTTTTAATTAAGGTATATGCATTTTTTATATATGATACTACTGCACACTTGATAGCCTACAGTATAGTATAAACATAATTTTTACAAGCACAAGGAAAACAAAAAAACCCTGTGATTTATTTTATTGCACTATTTGCTTTATTGCAATGGCCTAAAACTAAACCTGCAATATCTCTAAGGTATGTGTGTCTGCATAGATTTAGGAAATGATGGCTAGGTAGGAGGGATTAGCTAGTACAGGGTCTGGAAATTCAGAAAAAGAATTTTACTGGCTTCAAGGGATAACTGGGAATTTTATTCTTGTTTTATACTATCACTTTTTATAAAAGGAATTTTTAAAGTGAGTACAATCCATAAAATGTAGAATTCCAGATGCAGTCTTAATATTAAGGCTTAGTAGTTTAAAGGGAAAATATATATTAAAAATTCCAACTGGGGTGAACCTTTACCTCAAATGTACTAATAAGAATAGGGAATTGATTATGATTTTATTGGTAGAAAGAACTAGCTGGTGAAGAAATTCCCCCTACCAATAAATCTTAGCACTTTCTCAGAAAGTAAAATTTTTAGAGTTGCCTAGATCAGTGATGTCAAACTCCAACAGAAAAAGGATCATTAAACCCTACATAGGGATGCCTAAAGACTGCATATTGACTTAGAAAACGACATAGTTACATTATCTATATTCTATTCTATTATTTATTTTAATTTCTTTCTAGTAAATTTATTTTTAATATACATTATTTATGTGTATTACTTATTTTTAAAATCATTTCCCAATTACATTTAAATCTGGTTCAGGTGGTATTCATTTGGCCTGTTGGTCCCGTTGGACTTTCTGACCTAGAGTGCTTTAGAGGTTGAGACTTAACCCAGATTAACCCAAGTAACTTACCCAGGGTGACATAGATGATAGATTTCAGAGACAGGACTTCAATCCACATCTTCCTGGCTTCAAAGCCAGCTCCTACCCTGAATTATACCATGCGGTTGCTAATATCCTATACACACATATGTGTGCATTATACTGTATTGTGCTTGTGTTCACATGTTTATCTCCATATTTGTTTATGTGTATGTATGTGCATATAAATACATATATGGGATCATACACACATATGCTACTTTGAGGTTTGCAAAGTGCTTTCCTCAGGATACACTTATGAAGTAGTGTGAGAATACTAAAATGTGACATTAGTAGTGGTAGTGATAGATAATAATTTGGTGATACTTTTAACTATCACATTAGATCAAATGAAATAATATATTTAAAAAACCTTTAGATCCTTTTGTAAATGTGCAGTAGAAGTAGGATTATATGTTCTTAATTCCTCTGACTCTTCTTAATCCTATGGATTATATTATCCATAGAGTTTTCTTGGAAAAGAGACTGGAAAGATTTGCCATTTCCCTTTCCAGTGGATTAAGACAAACAGAGATTAAATGATTTGTCCAGGATCATAAAGCTCATAAGTGTCTGAAGCCAAGTTTGGACTCAGGTTTTCCTAATTTTAGGCTTATCTAGCTGTCACTGTAGGTAGGGTGAACATAACCAAGTCCTGTTATTATCTCTTTCTAGTGCCCTAACAGGCAGCCAGGAGCAGGATTAGTCAATCAGTTATCAAGCATTTATTTAATACCTACTTTATGCCAGACATTGTGCTAGATGTTGGGGACAATGAGACAAAAATGAAGCCGTCCCTGCCCTCAGTGAGCTTACATTCTATTAGGGGAATCAAGAGTTACATATGTAAAGAAATAAAAACTATACATATAAATACAGGGTAATTGGGGTAGAAGAGAGGCATTAGGAGCTGAAGCAGAGGAACATGAGGAAAAACATTATAAAAGTGCATTTGTGCTGAGTCTTGAAGGAAACTAGAGAAGCTAAAAGATGAGAGGCAAAGAGGGAATGAATGATATTCCAGATATAAGGAAGAGCCTAAATAAATGCACAGAGGGAGACCAAGAGTCACGTATAAGGAACAAGAAGAAGGTTATTTGACTGCATCATGGAATCCAAAAAAAGGGATATATAATCACTTACCTTGCTTCTGATGGGCATGCAACAGGAAGTTTCAAAGCCAGTGGAAGCTGAGCTTGATGGTGAAGAATGTCAAATATATATATATAGCTGCCAGAAATAGCAGAGCATATTTATCTTTGGGGAGGAAAAAAAGGACAACTCTAAAGGGAGAGCTCTTTCGTTTCCTTCAGCTCAAAGCTTAAACATGAAAGGCTGGAGGAGGAGTAATCTAAGTAGTCAATCAGAAGATATCATAAGAACAGACATTTCTGAGCAGAGCCCTTTCTGGAGATTATCTACTCCAGCCCCCAAGATCCTATTGGAGGACTCACAGTTGCCACAGCTCTTCAGTCCGAGCAACACTTTTTGTCTTAGTTCTTCATCTTCATCTTCATCATGGAGAGGGAAATGCCAAAGTATTCCAGCATCTTTGCCAAGAAAACCTCAAAAAGGGATCATGGAGAATTGTACACAAATGAAATGACTTGATGAAGCTAGCACCAGGGATACAAAGATAAAAATGTCTTTAATGAGCAAAGAATACTGAGGAAGGAGAAAGGGGAACATGTATAATAAAAACATGTAGAAAAGAAATGTGAAGGAATTGAGGACTGAGGATCACTGACAGTTGAGGGAATTAGACTTTGGTAGAAGTGACACTTAAGTTGAGACTTTGAGGAAGGAAATAAAAAGTGCAAAGGCCAGAAGTGGGAGCCGCAAAGTCTCATATAGAAAATAGCAAATTACATGATTTGGCTGTAATGTAGAAGACTCAAAGACAATCAACCCACAAAGCAGTCAGGAGTCAGATTGTGAAAGACTTAAATGTCAAGCAGGGACTTTGTATTTCATTCTACAGGCAATAGGAATCCACCACAGCTTCTTAAGGAAAGAAAATTTCCATAGTTAGGTCTGTTCTTTGAAACCATTCATTAGGCAGTTCTGTAGAGAGCAGCTTTGAGAAGAGTGAGACTGCATGCAAGAAGTCCAGGAGGTCAAAACTGGGGTAATACAAATGATTGCAGTTGAACATCATGGCACTCCCCTGCTGTGCCAGACCAAGTTCCTGGAGCCTGTTCTTAATGATAGACAAGCTGTTCCTCATCCACACAAATGCAAAGCACCGAGCCTCCAAAAGTTGCATGAACGTATGTATGGTAGATATGTACATGCATGTGTATACATGTGCAGATATGTGGGTGTTGTACCTATGGGTGCATACATATATGGATATGTAGGTGTATGTGTTGTGCTTATTTATATGTGTGCAGATATGTATGTATATGTGTATTGTGTATGGGTGTATTACACATCTGATTCAGGAATATATTATTTGCAATATGGGTAAATTACAGATTTATTTTTTAATTACTATTTTGTTAGAAATTTCATATTGAAAAGAGAGTATATTCTCTCTGCATTTGCTGGGTGACTGGAAAATGTGGCAAAGCAGGATAGGGGAGATCAAACAGGTGAAAACTAACACAGATAATCCACAAATTGTAAAACCACCCTAAATAACTAAGCCTTTAAAACTTTGCTGAAACAAAATGAATAGAAATGGTTAAAAATGAATGTTGGCAGGATTCCAGGGAAAAACAACACATACATTGCTGGTTGGCATTTTAAATCGGTCCAGTCTTGCTGGTGAATAGTCTTGGGTGCTATGTAAGTAGCAAGAATTACAAAGCTGTACATTTCCTTTGACCTGGTAATCCCATTTCTGGGAATATGCTTCAGTATATCTCAAAGGGTGGGAAAATAATTTGTGCAAAGTTATTCCTAGCAGACCAGTGCATGATGGTTAAAAAAAAAAAACGCAACCTAGAAACATCCTGAATGCACTATAGTAAGGGAAATAGCTAATAAACTATGAGTTATTAATATGATGAAAATATATAGGAATTTTAAAAGACTATCATTATATAAAAATGTACTTATGAGATAATACTTAATAAAAGCCATGGATAGTACAAACTAACATATATACAATGGTAGCAACTATAGACAAATCTAGTAGAATGTAAGGTCCTTGAAGTAAACAACTTTTTTTTAATTGCCAGCATTTGTACCATGCCTTGTACACAGTAAAATGTTTTTTATAGACAGTTAAGTGACAGTGTACAGAGCATTTAGCCTGAATTAGGAAAACCTGAGGTCAAATGTGTTCTCAGATACTCTGGGCCCCAATTTTCTCATCTTTAAAATAAAGGGATTGGATTTCTTATCCCATTGGACTAATTCCAATTGAATCTCTGATTCAACTGGATAGAAATGAGAGGAAAACTTTTGAGGAATGTCAGTAGGTTAGCATTTGATATTCATTTGTGTTTGTTTTTCATAGAAAGTTGTTTAAGTTGTTGCTGCTCAGTTGTGTCTAACTCTTCATGACCCAATTTGAGATTTTCCTGCTAAAGATACAGGAGTGTTTTGTCATTTCCTTTTCTAGCTCATCTTATGGATGAGGAAATTAAGGCAAATTGGGTGAGGTTACTTGTCCAGGGCCACACAATTTGTAAGTGTCTGAGATCAGATTTGAACTCAGGAAAATGAGCCTTCATGATTCCAGGGCAGGCACTCTATCCACTGTGACACTTAGCTGATCATTGCTTAAGTATCTAAAAAAAACTTTTACTTCCCTTTACTTAGGCCCTGTGGAGAGGAACTACCTTAGCAGCATCCCCAGACTGAAACTTACTTTCTATGGCTAGAGGTGCCGTAAGATGGAACTGAACGTCATCAGCGAGATACCATGTCCAGCTATTGCATTGAAAACAGAGAGAAAGAAAAAGTCACTTTTCTCACACTTTTCAGCAAAAATAAACTTCCTAAAATTGCAGCTTTTCTGGACCGCTCTGGCCAAGAGAAGGAGGTGCTAATGGGGAATGTTTGGACAGCTGCTGAACACTTCTGTGGGCAAGTTGTCTCCAGTGGGGCTGAAAGGATGTTTGGGCAGCTGGTGGGTCATTCTGTGGGCAATTTTTTCCCTTTGAGAGAGTAGGGGGAATATGTGTAACCATGTTCAGAGCTAAATATGACTGGGATTCTGCTAAAGAGACAGCATTATCAGAGGAGGGACAATAAGCAACTTTTCCCTCAAAACAGTCCTTTAGCCCACTCTCCATGTACCTTGCGGTTTTCCCCAGCTCAACTCACATAGTATAATAATTCCTGTTCCTTGCTTAATAAATCCGAGGCAGACATCCTCCCACTTTTAAACTTTCGATACCAATGGGGTCCTCCATTATCTCAAGTAGGGACAAGTTCAGTTGCAGGGGGAAAAAACAATTCTGGTAGGATCGATTTACATATCTTAACTGTTTGGAAAATAAGTATACACATTCCTAATACTTGAAAAATGTATATGTAGCCCTGATGGTACTTATAATCTAGTGTTTGATTAGAGAATGAAAAAAAAATGCTCTCTGGATTCATATTATGCCATCTTCTGCAACAGAGTAGATGTGGATAGCATTTGGGTAGCCTGACACCATCACCACAATCTCCATCACTACCCCCACCATCACCACCACCAACGCCACCATTACTCCCAACTAAATTTGCTCCAGATATAAGTATTTCTAAACATTGTTCTGGCTATTCAGCAACTATTTGTTATCAGAAGATGAGCAGAAACTCATATTCAGCCTAAAATGCACAGGAAAAATGAGCCTTAAGAAAGCGAGCAGATAAGACATTCGTTCATTATTCACTCAAAAAATTGTAATAAACACTAACTGCAAGCATGGGATATCATTGAGGTGATCCTTTAATGTCCTAGATGTGGTACAATCATCACAGTATCACCTACTCATAGGAGCATCCAGAGAACCTCTCCATTTATAGGGATTTCCTCTTCCATTTGGAGATTGCACATTTTTCATGAATAGGCAAACACCTTTGTTGAATATTCATTTTTTTGTGCCTCACTTGGCAATAAGGAGGTCACTGAACAGAGGAATATTTGGAGATTGTGATCATTACAATTCATTTGTTACCTCCTAGTTCCCTTATAGTTAGCAAATTCCCACCATCTGTTACTCTCTTTATTCTTTTATTACTTAATCATCTCCTTGTATAGGAGTAAACCAAGTGCCAGTTTATTACAATTACAATTTTACCCGCAAGTTCCACACCGACTTTGTCTACCTCTTCCACTGTGCCCTCTGAAATTCCAACGCCATATTGAACAAACTTGTCTTCATCGTGCATCTCTTCCTTTCCTGCTCCTTCTTCATTCTGGAACTCATAAAGATCTAAGTCCCTCTGGATGACACCGCCTCCTCAGTTATCCTCTATGTGTTCTTGATACCATTCTCTTCAATCCTTGTCATCAAACTCCTCCCTTCAACCATTCCCTTCCTTTCTCTAATCTTCACTTTCTCTGTCTTTGTTCCTCTTCCTTCTTTTGCACTTTCAAGCATAGCCAACTGTGGTCTCTATAAAAAAATCTCTAAGCCCTATCACCCTCTTGAGTTTTTAATCCTACATTTTTTTCTCCTCTTCTTAGACAAATTTCTAGAAAAAATAAACTGCAGCCACCATTTCCACTTCCTCTTCTTTCCCAGTCGTTCTTCAGCCTCTTGCAATCTGGCTTTCAAACACATCATTCAACTGAAACTATTTCTCCAAAGTTTCCAACAATCGCTTAATTGTGAAACCAGATGGTCTCTTCTCATTTCTATCCTTCTTGACTTCTGTTGCATATTACAATATTGATGACTCTTCTCCTCCCTCTCTCCTCTCTAGTGTTTAATGACACATTACTCTTTCCTGGTTCCTATTCTAACTGCAATAAAGAACTATTTCTTCTCAGTTTCTTTTGGGGGACCAGCATCTATATCAAATTCCCTAAATGTGGGTGTTCTTCCAGTGCTCTAGCCTTGACCCTTCCTTCCCTTTACATACTTTCTCTTTTGGTAACCTTATCAGCTCCTGTGTGTTTAATTTGTTATCTATAAGCAAAAATTCACAGATTTCTATAACCAATCCCAAACTCTTTACTGATTTTCAGTTTTGAATGACATTTCAAAGTAGATGCCCCAGAGAAACCTCATACTCAATGTGTATAAGTAGAATTTATTACCTTTCCCCTACAGCCTATCTATCTTCCAACAATCTCTATTTCTGTTAAGGAGCCTCCATTTTTCTAGTCTCCTAAGATTGTAAGCTTGACTCCTCACAAAGTTACATCCCATATCCAATTGGTTGGCAAATTTTGCCATTTCTGCCCACACAATATCCTTTATATCTGATGGCTTTTCTCTACTTACAACACCATGCTGTTTTGGGCCCTCTTCATGTTTCATCTAAACTAAGTAATGCAATGTTTTCTTAATTGGTCTCTCTATCTCAAGCCTTTCATTATTCTTTTTGCTGCAATCCATCTTTCACACTATTGCAAAAGTGATTTTTTCTTAAGTACAGATCTGAGCATTTCATACTGCTACTCAAAATATGCCAGTGGTCACCTTTAGCCTGTAGGATAAGATGTTTGGATTTTAAATCCTTTCTCAATTTGACCTCAATCTGTCTTTCCAGACTGATTACATATAAATTCCTTTCCCCCTTACCCTACAAACCATCCTAACACCCTGTTACTGATGCATGATACTCCATCTTTCATTTGCAGGTCTTTGCACAGGTAGTCTAGCTATCTCCCATATATAAAATGAACTTATTCCTGACCACCAATGTAATTTTTACATGAAAATATAAAAACTTCCTAGGTTAATTTATATTTTAGTGCATATAAACTACCCAATAATCATAAGATAGAGCTAAAATAATAAAATTCATCTGGAGGAGCAAAGCTCAAGACTCTTAAAGGGAAATGATGAAAAAACATAGTAAGGTGATGGACTTGGTTCTTTTCAACAATGAGGAGATTCAGACCAATTCTAATACACTCTGATGGAGAGAGTCATCTGCATCCCGAGAGAGGAGTTTGGTTACTGAATGTGGATCACAACATAGTATTTTCACCTTTTTTGAGGTTGTTATTGTTGCTTGTTTTTTTTTCATTTTTTCACTTTTTATTTGATTTTTCTTGTGCAGCATGATAAACATATATTTATATGGAAATATATTTAGCAGAAACACATGTTTAAATCTATCTATATTGGATTACTTGCTGTCTAAGGGAGAAGGAAAGTGGGAAGGGAGGGAGAAAAATTTGGAACACAAAGCTTTGCATGGGTGAATGCTAAAAACTATCTTTGAATGTATTTTGAAAAATAAAAAAGTTATTATGAAAATAAATAAATACATTAAAACAAATAAAAGAAAGAAAAACATAGTAAGAACAGGAGTCTAATAATATCAGTCTCAAACTATATAAGGCAACAATCATTAAAACTATTAAGTAATGGCCAAAAAATAGAAAAGTTGATCAATGGAACAGATCAGGAACACAGTATACAAAAACCAACAAAAACAGTGGCATAGAGTTTGATAAAACCACAAACCACAACTCCTTAAACAATGTCTCACTCTTCAACAAAAACTGCTGAGAAAATAGGAAAGAATTCTGGTAGAAATTTAAACCAACTTTTTTATACCATATGTCAAGATAAGTGCAAAATGGACGCAAAACTTAGATATAGAAAATCACACTATGAACAAATAAGAAGCAAAGAAAAATTATCTGTCATATCTATGGACAAGGAAAGAGTGCCTAACAGGAAGAACAGAGAAAAATCACATCAGAAAATAAATAGACAATTTTTATTGCATAAAATTAAAAGTTTTGTAGAAACAAAATCAATGTAGTTAAAATAAGAAAGGAAACGGCTAGGAAAATAATTTTGCAGCAAGTTTTTCTGATAGTCTTATGTGTAAAATCTGATTCAATTATATAGCAAGAGCTATTCCCTAACAAATAGACAAATAATATGCACAAAGTAATTTTCAGAGGAATAAACCCAACCTATCAACAAACATATGAAAAAATATTTCGAATTAACAATAATTAGAGATAGAAATTGAAACAACACTTAGAATCAGCCTCAAGTCCCTCAGATTAGCAAAAATGATAATCATGGTATAATGACAATGACAATGACTATAGTCATTGTATTGATCCAAAGTTTTAAAGTCTTTATTTTTCTTTATAGTATTATTTTTCTTGTACTGCTTTCTAGGTTGTGTTTACTTTTCTACACTAGCTCAAGTTTTCCCAAGTTTCCCTGAAATTGTCTTTTCTCACACCTTTTAAAAAATTTTTATTTTAAAGTTCCAAATTTTCTCCTTCCCTTCATCCTTTTCCTATTCATTGAGGAGTTAATATATACAGTACCCATTATACACATACATTTCATCAATTCTTAAGGGCTACTAATATTCATTAGATTTATATACCATAATTTATTTGGGCATTTCTCAATTGATTGCTACAATAAAAAAGTACTGCTTTAGATACTTTTTATATATGGGTTCTTTTTCTATTTTCTTATTTTGGGGGAAGGGTATAGGTCTAATGGTAATATCTGTGTCAAAACTTATGCATATTTTAGCAACTTTTGGGAACAGTTTTCAAAGTGGCTGCACCAATTCACAGTTCCAGTAACAGTGCATTAATGTAACTGTTTTACTGCAATATTAAATTAAAAGGTAAATTAATATATAATATATTAGTCACAAAGCTAAAAGCTTTCTATAAAGTCCATTATTATTATTATTATTACATACAATTATTAAGGCCCTAAGATTTTCACCTTCTCTACTTAGTATTTTTCTGCCTAATTCAATTCTTACTCTGGTCCTTGTGTTGGTTTGATTCTAGTTCAGAACCAGGGAATCATATAATCAACACTACCTTTCAAAGTCCACCAGAAGCTGCTTTTTTAGCCATCACGGTTGCATGCAAGAGTTTGAGGCATTCCTTCCCAGGTCTCTTCTACACTACCATAAGACAGTTAATCTGTGATCTTCTTCTCTGGCTCAATAGTCATGGCTGGAGAAAGCCTGTCCTATATCTTCCAACAAAGTTGAAGGTGTTTTCCTTACTTGGACTCCCAAAATGTCTTTCTCCATTCAAGCCTACCTGAATAAAAACCACTGTTTTTTTTTTCAATTTTTTTTTTGCCATCTTTCATTTCATTAAAGCTATATCTTAGATCATCATCTCTTCTGGACTAGTATATCAGCCTTTTAACCCATCATCCTGTCTCCAATGTCTTCTCTCTCCAATTCCTGTTTCACACAGAGCAATATTTCTAAAACAGTCTGGACACTTCACTTCCTTGTTCAATTAACTGCTGTGGCTCTGTTATTCCTAGGACCCATTATAAATTTCTCTCTTTAGCATTTAAAGCTCTTCACAAGTTGAATTCAACCTACCTTTCTTGTCCCCTTCATTCATCCCAGTCCAAACTCACTTTTATATTGTTCCTCATGAATAATATTCCATAATCCATTATACCTTTGCATTGGCTATCCCTTATGTCTGGAATGAATGCCCTCCTCACCTCTACCTCCTAAAATCCCAAGTTCCCTTCAGACCTCAACTTAAACACTATATCCTTCCTATATGGGATCTTTCCTTATTTCATATATTTGAATAGAGCCTCCTGACTGAATTACTGTGTGTGTGTATAAATTTCTTTTAAGTGTGTGTATGTGTGTGTGTGTGTGTGTGTGTGTGTGTTCATAGTGTCTTCGATGGAATGCAAACTTCTTGAGGGCAGGAAATCTTTCATTTTAGTTTTTTATCATTAGCACCTAGCACAGTACTTGACATTTTTGTTGTTCAGTCTGGCTCTTTGTGATCCCATTTGAGATTTTCTTGGCAAGATGCTGAAGTGGTTTGCCATTTCCTTCTCCACTTCATTTTACAGATGAGGAAACTAAGGTAAACAGGAGGTGACTTACATAGGGTCACACAGTTAGTGAGTACCTTTGCCTCATTTGAACACAGGAAGGTGAATCTTCCTGACTCCAAGTCCAGCACTCTATTCACAGAGGCACCTAGCTGCCCATAGTATTCTTTCATTGTACTGTTTTCATAAAACATAAGCTCTGTAAGGTTAGGGGCTGTTTCATTTGTATACCCAAAGCTTCACACTGAATAACACTCATTGAGGTCAGTAAATATATGTGATCCAATTAGACCCCATTCTCCTCATTTTCACATAGGAATATCTACTCTGCACTGGTTCATCCATCCCCATGCTCCCTTGCTCCCAGGAATGGATTGAGGCTGACAAATAAAAGTCCATTTGTGCTTTCAGGCAATTGCAGCATCTCTGGACCATCTACTAGATAGGGATGGAGCTCATACCATTAAAAAACTGCAAATTAGGATTATCTGAGCCCTGAGTGCATCATGTTGGACTGGATCAATTCAGTCACAGTAAACATTGTCTCTAGGCTTTCTCTGCACAATTGTGGTGAATCTATGCAGAGCTGGTTTATACCACTGCCAATCAGGGCCCCTTGTTGGCTATTGGCCTGAGAGCAATAAGCTATGTGAAAAAGCAACTGATTTTCTAGTCTTTTCTCCTAAACATCTGTATTAAGAAAATAAACACAAAGAAACTGGAAACTGAGTGGATGACTATCAGTTGGAAAAAGGCTGAATAAGTTATGGTATATGAAAAACATTATTGTTCTATAAGAAATGATCAGCAGGATGATTTCAGAGAGGCCTGGAGAGACTTTATGATTTAAAAGAACTGAAACTAAGGGAAGTGAATAAAACCGGGAGATCATTGTACATAGCAACAGCAAGATTATACAATGATTGATTCTGATGGAGGTGGTTCTTTTCAACAATGAGAATGATTCAGGCCAATTCTAATGATCTTGTTATAAAGAGAGCCATTTGCACCCAGAGAAAGGAATGTGGAAACTGAGGGTGGATCACAGCATAGTATTTTCACTCTTTTTTGTTGTTGTTCACTTGCATTTTGTTTCTTTCTCATTTTTTTTCTTTTTGGTCTGATATTTCTTGTGCAGCATGATAATCGTGAAAATATGTATAGAAGAATTGCACATGTTTGATATATATTGGATTACTTGTCATTAGGGGAGGGAATGATAGGAAGAGAGGGAAAAAAATAGAACACAAGGTTTTACAAGAGTGAATGTTGAAAATTATCCATGCATATATTTTTAAAATAAAAAGCTTTAATAAAAAAAAGAAAGAAAGTAAGCACAGTGGGAATATTCTTCATTCTCTCATGTCCACCCTGCTCCATCTCCAGTTTTATTCTTGTTTTCTGGAGATCCTTGCTAAATTTCCATTAGAAGGAAGCCCCCCGCTGTAAAATCTCTGGGCTAGAAGTTCTTGCAATTCGACTATAATTTGAATGAGCACAAAATTGTCTGGATTATAGAGAACAAATTAGATCCTAGCATTCACTTGTTTAGTCATTTTTCCATCATGACCCCATTTGGGGTTTTCTTGTCTAAAGTATGGTTTCTCATCTCAGGTAGAGTTAAGTGACATGCCCAGGGTCACACAGGTAGTAAGTGTCTGAGGTCAGATTTGAACTCAGAAAGATGAGTTTTCCTGACTCCAGACCTGGTCCTCTATCCCTTGTGCTACCTAGCTGCCCACAACATTGGGGATACATTTTCCAGAAGTGGTCCTCTGGTATGAAGACAGTCATGTAGCAAAGATGTCTGCAGATTTGTTATCAAGCCCAGTCAACCACAGGCAAAGTGGTAGGAGACTGGCAGAGCTCCTGCTAATCCTAAAGTATTGAGTGGAGCTTCTTGGTGGAGTCATATAGATTGTAACCTACCCAATCTGAACACAAGGAACCATGGCCAAGAGGCAGTGGGGCTCACAGGGGAATAGTATGCCAGATTTGGTGACAGGAGACCTGAGTTTGAGGGCAAGCACCAATACATAATAATTGTGTGATCACAGGCAAGTCTGAGCCTTGATTTTCTCATACTAAACATACTAAATACTGCCAACCCTGGAGCTTTTATGAGAAAAGTAATTTGTAAGCTTTATAAAGCACTATGTAAATGCAAATTATTAACCACTCTTGTATTTGATGCCTTTTCTCTACACCAGTAACAGAGTATAATGACAAGCCCACACATCTACTCAGCATCATGTTGAGGGGTTTGCTTGCTGAAATAGCATAAGCTTACTTTGCCATGAACTTTCTACACGACTACCTATATCTTTGGTGCAAATGTTATCTGTCTTTTCCTACTCCACAGGTTCATCCAGTCTGGGCAGATTAGGGAGTGAGGTGGGGAAGGAGAAGAGTGGTTCTTAACCTTTTTTTATGTATAATCGATCCCTTTGGGGGTCTGGTGAAACTGATGGACCCCTTCCCAGAATGATGTTTTTTTAAAATTATTATAGCTTTTTATTTACAAGATATATGCATGGATAATTTTACAGCATTAACAATTGTCAAACCTTTTGTTCCAACTTTTTCCCTCCTTTCCCCCACCCCTTCCCCCAGATGGCAGGTTGACCAATACATGTTAATGTTGAAGTATAAGTTAAATACAATATAAGTATACATGTCCAAACAGTTATTTTGCTGAAAAAAAGAATCGGACTCTGAAATATTGTACAATTAGCCTGTGAAGGAAACCAAAAATGCAGGCAGACAAAAATAGAGGGATTGAGAATTCTATGTAGTGGTTCATAGTCATCTCCGAGTTCTTTCCCTGGGTGTAGCTGGTTCAGTTCATTATTGCTCTATTGGAACTGATTTGGTTCATCTCATTGCTGAAGATGGCCACGTCCATCAGAATTGATCATCATATAGTATTGTTGTTGAAGTATATAATGATCTCCTGGTTCTGCTCATTTCACTCAGCATCAATTCATGTAAATCTCTCCAGGCCTTTCTGAAATCCTCCTGTTGGTCATTTCTTACCAAACAATAATATTCCATAATATTCATATGCCAAAATTTATTCAGCCATTCTCCAATTGATGGACATCCACTCAGTTTCCAGTTTCTGGCCACTACAAAAAGGGCTGCTACAAACATTCGTGCACATACAGGTCCCTTTCCCTGCTTTAGTATCTCTTTGGGATATAAGCCCAGTAGTAACACTGCTGGGTCAAAGGGTATGCACAGTTTGATAACTTTTTGAGCATAGTTCCAAATTGCTCTCCAGAATGCAGAATAATATTTTTAAATATGCAGATAAATTACATAAGATTACAAATTGGTTATTCAGTCTTTTTTTCAGTGGGATCTGACTCTTTGTAACCTCATTTGAGGTTTTCTTGGCAAAGATACTGAAGTGGTAATTTGCCATTTCCTTCTCCAATTCATTTTACATATGTGTTTACATGCTGAGGCAGAGTTAAATGACTTTCCCAGGATCACACAGATAGAATGGTCTGAATTATCCAGCAACAAAAATTGGAGATCAGAACAGAAGCACTTGTCACGCACAATACCAAGATTTCTTACTTCTGCTTTTGTAAAAATATATTAAATTATTCTTAACCATGGGGAATGGGATTAAGTATTGAGCCCCTTCAAGAAGTTGCTGCCAATTCTCCAAGCCTGCTTTAATTGCTAATAATTATGTTTCCATTATAGTTGTTTCTTTGCCCAGAGGTTAATTAGTATGAATCATAGGTAGTTGGCAGTGACATGTTTTTCTAAACCTAAGAATTCTTCTTTTTGAATTCTTTACATCAGAACTGTTGCAGAGATTATTCCTGATGTACCATCTCTACAAAGAAAGAAAGAAAGTATGCTTGGGGCTAGAGTGCCATGACAAAGAGACCAATATAAGTACTTTTTGAAAGATTCCTTATTTTTGTTCCCATTAAATTTTTTTCCATTTTAGGGAAGTTGAGTCATAGGTACTAGTATCTATTAGCACACCTCCTCACCCAACATGGGTTGTGATAGATTTTCCCTAAAAGGTAACAAAGTTGGACCTTGATTAGCCTATGTGTGGGTTAATGTTTAAGCAGTACTACTCTTGATGCAGCCTCCTGATGTCTTCTAAATGTATTGATTTTTTATTAACTATTCAATGACACCTGAATCTCTTATTTCATTCTAATATCAAACCTGATGTAGCAGAGTGCTGGCTAATCAGTATAGAAGCCCCAATCTGCTCCATTTCCACTTTGGTCTTATTTGCCCCGTTTAGTACCGTGGACAGATCCTCCCCACACCTAGGGGCTTACTAAATTAATATCTCACTTAATATGCTTTTAATTTAGCCAATTATTCCTCAGGTCCACCCCCTTAAACCCAAGTACAAGAGATGCTCCAGCCTCAATCTTCCCAGTAGCTGAGATTTCAGTTTTGATTCACCACTCCTGATGCATTTCTTCAATAAGAAAGGAAAGTTGAGGAGCCAAGATGGAGGAGAGAGCCAAAACATTGTCTGAGCTCTCCCCAACTTCTCTCAGAATTAACACTAGATCAAGCCTCTCAACAGATTTTGGAGTGACAGAACCCACAAACATTTATAGTGGAATAATTTTCCAGTTAAAGTTATCTTGAAAAGACTTCAGAAAAGTTCTATCTCACTTGGGCAGGGGGCAATACAGCCCAGTGCAGGCTTGGGCAGAGAATCTAGGGGGAGGATCTTAGCCAAAGTACAGTAACTTTGGCTATTCTGTTTTGGTTCAGAGACCAGTGGCTCAGAAGGCCAGTTGTGAGACCTCCAACCCAACTATAGAAGGCAAATTGTGAGCCCTGAATCTTGGTATAACAGGCAGAACTAGGCCAGGCCAACCTAGCTCAGTGGGAAAGCCTGCAGCATTGATTAATTCCTGAAAGAAACACCAAACTGAAAACTCTAATAAATATTATAGCTAAATTCCAGAATTATCATATCAAGGAGAAAATACTGCAAATAGCCAGAAAGAAACAATTAAATATTGAGGAGCTACAATCAGGATTACTCAGGACCTTGCAGCTTCCACATTAAAGGATCAGAGGGCCTAGAATATGAAATTCTGGAAAACAACAGAGCTTGGATTTCAACCAAGAATCAATTACCCAGCAAAACTGAGCATTATCTTTCAGGGGAAAAGATGAACATTCAATGAAATAGGGGGATTTCAACCATTTCTGAGAAAAAGATCAAAATAAATAGGAGGAGGAAAATATGTCAGAAGGATGAACATTGTTTAAACCCTAAATTGTTAGATTTGGCTTAAAGAGAGAATACTACTTAGTTTGGTATAGAAATATGTTTCACCCTATAGGAAGTAGGAAGGGAAAAGGGAAGAAAAAATGGGGAGGCTGTTAGAAGAGGGCATTGTTGTATAACAAATGATGAGCAGGCTGATTTCAAAAAAGTCTGGAAAGACTTATATAAACTGATTTTGAATGAAGGTGATCAGGACAAGGAGAACATTGTACACAGTAACAGCAAGATTATGTGATGATCAAGTGTGATGAACCTGGCTCTTCTCATCAAAGCAGTGATTTAAGATGGAAAATGCCATCCACATCCAGAAAGAGAATTATAGAGACTGAATGTGGAGTGAAGCATAGTATTTTTACCTTTTTTTGTTTGCTTGCTTGATTTTTCTTTTTCATGGTTTTTCCTTTTGGTCTGATTTTTCTTGCACAGTATAACAAATATGAAAATATGTTAAAATGAATTTCACATGTTTAACCTATATCAAATTTCTTGCTGTGGTGAAGAAGAAAGGGAGAAAAAATTGGAACATAAAGTCTTACAAAATGAAAGCTGAAAACTATCTTTACATGTATTTGGAAAAATAAAATGCTATTGAGAAAATTTTTTTAAAAAGAAAAGAAAGTTATCCTCAAATATTTAAAGGAATAACTTATCAAAGGAAAACGCATAAGTTCATACAACCACAAATTTAGAGCTGGCCCATTTCTCATTTCACAGGTGAGAAAACTGAAGCCTCAAATTGTAATTCAGTTGACATGTCTCATACTTTTTAAAATACCATCTAGATCTGCAAAGACAAATTAATCTATAAGGTCAGAAAGAGCATTGTAAATGAAATGATGGTAAATTTCTAAGAAGATCAGTCAAAAGGCCATAACTCAATATTCATACTCTAATATGGAAGGCTATCTTTCATCCATTCTCAAACCTGAATTCCCACAATGTTATAAAGCCCATGTATATTCAATGTATATAAGCTTAGACCCTTTATACTCTTTTATTTCAAGACAGAGCTTTCTTTATTCCTGAGGAAGCAAGGCATTCCTGACAGTGGTTGAAAATAGATGACTTTTCATACTTCTCTCACTTATTTAGGATCTCTTGCATATTGACTGATGATCTCCCTAGTGGGAGATTGATTGACCAGGTTTCTCTTAGCTAAACAGATCAGACGAGTCCTAGGAATCTGAACTCCTTTCTTTACTCCTTAAATATTTAATGGGTAATAATTTGGAGGGATATATTCCTGAGATGTGTCTGACTTCCTTTGAGAGGGTCTCTGCTTAGAGAATGCATACTGAATCACCCATGGGGATCTATCTGTGGTAACTGTGGCAACTAGATCCTCCCATGCCCAATAAGAGAAATGGTTTTTTCCCATACTTCACATGTTGGGTCTCTGTTCAATAGTCTGACTTTCAGAGTCAGCATTGACTCAATTGTCATCAAGGTGGCAGTGTGAATGGAATGCTGGATTTCGTGGAAGGAAATTCTTATTTCAATTCTTATCTAGGAAGTAGAGCCAAGATAGTGGAGTAAAGGCAGGTACGCATCTGAACTCCTCCAAATTCCCCTCCAAAAAACATTAAAATAATTCTGCTAAATGAATTCTGAAGCAGCAGAATCAAAAAAAGGATGGAGGTGAAATAAATTTCCTGCCCAAGATAATTAGAAGGTTGGCAAAAAATATCCGTCTCACGGGGGTGAGAGTGGAGTGCAATCCAAGGCAGGTTGTACCCTAGCAAGCCTACAGCAGATCTTGGAACAATTAGATCAATGGCAACAGCTTCTGGAGCTTTCAGTTCACAGAAGGTAAGAGAATCTGACAATTTGTCAAGAGATTATAGGAGATGCTTTACAGCTATTGGGAGTGGGACTCTATTGCATTAACTCTAGGGAGTTCTAGGTCACAGTCTCAGCACACACACAAAAAGCACTAGTAGGAGGGGGGGAAGGAGAGCTAGTCATAGGTTCAGGGTAGAAAAGAGTACTTGTAGTCACTCATAGACCAGAGCACAGACCAGAACAGTAGAGACACCTTTCCTTAGATCATACCACCTTTGAAGAACTGAAAACTTAACAGACTCCCAGAACTAGCTCTCAAGACAGCAGCACGAAAACCCTCAAGCTTGCATACCTCTGCCACCCCAGGAATAGAACCCAACTTTTACATAAAAGTCAAGAAATAGGATTGAGAAAGAAGGATACATTGGGAGAAGGGGGAAGGGAAAGGCAGAATGGGGTAAATTATCTCACATAAAAGAGGAATGAAGAAATTGTTCTTTAGAAAGGACAGAGGGTAGGGCAATGTTTAAACCTTACTCTCATTGGAATTGGCTCAGAGAGGGAATACTCAATTGGGTATAGACATCTAGTTTACTGTATAGAGAAGTAAGAGGAGACAAGGACAAGGGAAAGGAGGAAATTGATATAAATTTGGCAGATTAGGAGAGGCAGTAGTCAGAAGGAAAACACTTTTGAGGAAGTAAAGGGTAAAGAGAGAGAGAGAGAGAGACAGAGAGACAGAGACAGACAGAGAGACAGAGAGAGAAGAATAAATCAGGAGAAAAGCAGAATGGAAGGAAATATATTAATCATAATTGTGAATAGGAATGGGATGAACTAACATAAATGGAAGCAGATCACCGAGTGGATTACATGATTTAAACCTAAAAGGTGATATCATAATGTTCCTACACTGTCCTCAGTGCTATGGGAACCAATACATGGAAAAAAGACAGTTCCTATTCTCAAGAAGTTTACCTTCTAACAGATGAAGACAAAAGCACAAAGAGTAACTAGAAAGCAGCAAACATGAAGGGTGACCAAGAAGGCCAAGGCTACTAGGAAGGGGGTGGAAGAATCTGGAGAAGGAAAAGTGAAGCAAAAAGTGAAATGAACAGGACTGGAAATTTCAGGAAATGGTGGTCCTCACTGATCAGAAGAGAAGATGATAGGTTAGAGGTATCTCCAGGATGAGAAGCCTGATGGAGAAGTGAAAAAGTGTGTCAAGGAAGGAGTAGAATCAGGAGTGAAGTGAACATCATTGCTGTTGGTGATGATAGTCCTTTTTCTCAAAGAGAACCAACAGCACGATGAAGACAATCTCTCAAATTGCCCGTGAATTGGGTTCAAATGAGACAGAGCTGGCCACACTCTCAGTCTCACTTACCTTGAGAAGTCATCAACCAGTTTTTGCTTGAAGACTTCTGAGGGATAAATAAGCCTTTTGAGTCCACCCATTGTACTTCTAAATGGTGGGAAATTTCTCCTTACATCATCCGATTATCACTAAAAATCTTTATTTACATTGTTTCTTCCCACTCAAGAATAGTTCATGAGCTCAATAATTCATCCATGTCCTCCAGCACCAGCTTGTTTCCCTGTTTCAGGGTCAATACCAAGACTGCTCTATCTCTCATTTTCCATACACACTCAAAAAATATGAAGAATTAAAATCTGAAGAGAAAATAGTTCCTTAATGAGAATTGCCCTGCTCTGCTAACTAGACCACCCCATCTTATGAAGTTTTTGTTTCTGAAAATGTAGCAGAACATGTCTCAAAAGACCAATTCACACTGATGAAGAAGTATCAATGTCTTCTCTCCCCTTTAGTTCCTCTAAAATAGACAGGAATAATACAGAAGACTGCCTGAAGCAGAGTTAAGAGGAACAGTTACTCCAAACTGGCCCCCATCAACTTTTATTGCTAGCTCAACACTAAGGTAGTCATCACTTACAATTCTTTTTTTTTTAATAATTATAACTTTTTATTGACAGAACCCATGCCTGGGTAATTTTTTACAACATTATCCCTTGCACTCACTTCTGTTCCAACTTTTCCCCTCCTTCCCTCCACCTCCTCCCCCAGATGGCAAGCAGTCTTATACATGTTAAATATGTCACAATATATCCTAGGTACAATATATGTTCTCTTGTTGCACAGGGAGAATTGGATTCAGAAGGTAAAAATAACCTGGGAAGAAAAACAAAAATTCAAACAGTTGACATTCATTTCCCAATGTTCTTTCTATCACCTACAATTCTTGTTACTATTCTCCCAGCATCTTCATCAACATGTACTATTCCTTCAGGATAACTGAGATTTTGTTATTCAACCAATTCAATTCAAATCCACTTGGGGTTTCCTTGACAAAGATTTGCCATTTTCTTCTCCTGCTCATTTTACAGATGGGGAAACTGAGGTAAATAGGATTAAGTGATTTGCTCAGAGTCACAAAGCTAGTGAATGTCTGAAGCCGGATTTAGAATTCAAGTTTTCCTGACCCTAACCTCTGCTTTCTAGCCACTGTGCCATCCAACTGCTCCTGTAGCTAGAGAGGATAGTTCCTTTAGGGCTGCTCTGAGCAAGGCAGACCACCATTGAAAATAGTGCTGTTCCTTCCTTAAACTAGGAGTCCTGACACTCCACTCCTGAGTCTATGGTCCTAGAAATGCTTCTCTACTTCTGTGCCCGTTCCTAATATATACAATGCTGGGTCTCAAAGGTTCTTACTGAAGGCGATACCATTCCAAATGCTGTCCTTGTCTGTGCTAATTGAAGCAGCTGCTTTTTCATGAAGCCAAGAAAATCCTTGGAGCAATTCATTTGATTTGTTCAGGGGAAGAAAGACCCTGAATTCTTTCTTGCTGCAACCTGACAGGGAGGCGGACAGAACAATCAGATTCCAAGCACAGCTTTTGCCTCTGTTGAAAAGGAAATTCTTGCCAGGGAAGGGATTTTGTGCATACTTGCTGCTGAGAACCTGAATAATTCTGATTTGGGGGATTCATGGTGCCCTGTAATTGAAATTAAATGGCACCAGACTCATGTCCTTAGCACTCGGATTCCCACAGAGTGCCACAGGCTATACATATTGGGGCCTCAGTGCCCATGCCAAAGCTCAGACTATTTCAGGGAGGAAAGAACAGAACCATCCTCCATGCTCTTGTACCCATCCTCAGGGAACTTTCTACGCCTGCAGGTATTTAGACAGTGATTTATGTGCTGCTCTATACTCCTGGGCATCTGTGAAAGGAAGGCAGCTGGTTTGTTTGTCAACTGGGTTATGTTGGGTAATTAGGAAGCTGCCACACATGAGCAGTTTGCCATTCAGCAGACTTTGCAGCTACATACCCAGAATCAGGGACATCTTTTAATTACAGGCACAAAGCCTTTATTCACCAGAAGTGAATTACAAGAAAGTTGCGGCAGTGTCTTCAGGTGCAGCTGTGGGACTCACTGCAACCAGTCCAGCTAGAAAGTGGAGACCAACTGTGATGCTGGGGTCAGGAAGTAAAGGTAACTAATATCCATGTGATGGGCTTTCTGTGTATAGAGTGAACAAGATGCACAACCTATCACAGTGTGCTCTGGAGAAAATCCACCAATTAACAAGCATTTATCAAGCATCTACTATGTGCCAGACACTATGATAGGCACTGGATATTCAAAGACAAAGGGAAATAATCTCTGGCCTCAAGGAGCAAAAACAAAATATAGGACAAATATCAATACCCTCTGACATGCAAACTAAAATATATTGTAAACCATTTATCTTTCTTGACTTCCTTCCTGCCACTGAAGAAAGTCGTCTTCTTACACAAAAGTTAACAGCATAATCTATCCCCCATCAGATTGAGTAATATGATAGAAATTGAATATGAAAAAATGTTGGAGGGGATGTGGGGAAATGGAAACACTAATGCATTGTTGGCAGAGTTGTGAATCTATTCAACCATTCTGGAAAGCAATTTGGAATTCTGCCCCAAAAGCTATAAAACCATGCATACACTTTAACCCATCAATAACCACTACTAGGTCTGTATCTCAAAGAGATAAAAAAAAAAAACAAGAAGGAAAAGGAGCTATATGTACAAAAATATTTATAGCAGTTCTTTTAGTGGTGGCAAAGAATTGGAAATTGAGGAAATATTCATCAATTAGGAAATGGATGACTAAATTATGGAATATAATTGTTACAGAATACTATTGTGATATAAAAAATGATGAGCAGGATGCTCTAGGAGAAATCTACAAAGATTCACATGAACTGATACAAAGTAAGGCAAGCAGTACCAAGAGAACAGTGTGCATAGTGACAACAACATTGTGCAATGATAGACTATGAGTAGCTTAGTTATTCTCATCAATGGAATGATTCAGTGCAATTCCAGAGGATTTGTTATGGAGGATGCTATTTATCTCCAGAGAGGGAACTGATAGAATCTGAGTGCAAATTAAAACATGCTTTTTTAACTTTTCCTTTTTCTTTTATTTGCTGGGGGGGAGGGGCAGGGGAAGGAGGAGGAACAGCTTTTATGTATAACTGCACACATATATCCTGTATCAAATTGCTTGCCTCTGTCTCAATGAGGACAGAGGGAAGGGAGTGAGGGAGACAGAGAATTTAAAACTCAGGATTTTGAAAAATGAATGTTAAAAATTATTCTTGCATGTAATTGAGGGGAACATAAACTATCAAATAAATAATTAAAGTATAAGCATAAAATAAAATTTATAAGTTAACATCATCCCCAGAAGTGTGATGAAACCAGCTCTAATTGACTTATGAGCCATTGTTAAATTTTTAGCATGAGCATTTAGACCTCAAAAATCAACAAACTGCTACAAGTCAGGGCTTGATTTACTGTTCTATTGCTCATCAAGACTTAATAAAATGTTAATAATGCAAATAAAACTTAAAAGAGTGTGTACATGGTTTTTTCCCAGTAAGCCCCCTTGTTTAATATTTCTAGCACAGCCCTAATTATAATTCTCTATTCACACTAGTGATAGAATTAGCAGTTGGAGATTCAACCCTTAAACTGCTAAGATATATATCCCAGAGTTCATTAGTAAGTGAAGTAGCAAGCATATCCCCAAAAAGGGAATCAGAACCTTGGCCCATCACTTCTAAAAAGTTGTCAGCTCCATAAGTGAAGACTTATAAGAATTCTTTACAGAACAGCAAAATAACTGTTTGGACATGTATACTTATTTTGTATTTAATTTATACTTTAACATATTTAACATGTATTGGTCAACCTGCCATCTTGGGAAGGGATTGGGGGGAAGAAGGGGAAAAATTGGAACAAATGGTTTGGCAATTGTCAATGCTGTAAAATTACCCATGCATATAACTTGTAAATAAAAAGCTATAATAAAAAAAGAATACTTTACAGAGATGAAGATAATCTGAAGAAGCAGATTAGTCCACCATGAACTCCTGCAGATATCCAGATGGTATACGGCAATCTCCCACACAGATCCCCAAGGAACAATGGAATACAATCCAACTAGCAAAAATATTAAAAACAAATGGAAAGATTGCAACCTGGCAAGAGACCCAGGTCAGTATAAATGTAGCTTATCAATGATCCATTTGATCCTCCAGACAGAGTTTGATTTGGACAGAGAGACAGACCATCTCTCTTCTCCCTGTTTCTGGCTCATTCTCGTGACTTAGATTACTGATATGAGATAGATTACTGAGATGAGAATCCACAGACGAAATAGCAAAAACACTGGATTTAGAAAGCCAATTCCTAACTATGGGACTTCAGACCAGTCACTGGCTTTCTAGGAGTCTGTTTCCTCTGCCTACATCAAAGATCCATTGTAAGGAAGGAATGCAAATGTATTTAAATATCTTTGTAATACAAAAGTCATTAAGACCCAAAGAGGGAAAATAATTTATCTCAAATTCGAACAGGAAATAAATGGCAGGGCTAGAATTCAAATTCAAATATTCTGACTTGAGATCAATACACCTTCCAGCATAACATGGTACCATCTTAACCACAACAGATGTACAGAATACAAGACAACTCCTGTTACAATTAAGGTACCATCCCAACTCTTTGTTGCCTGAAAATTTGGTTATGTGGAACATTTCTTGAAATGACTGATAAAAAAGTCTAGTAGTAGGTGTAGAGTAGATATCCCTGATATCCCTGCTACTAGGGATGTTGAAGCTAGAAGACCTCAAACTTGAGAGATCTGAGCTGCAATGAGTTCAGGAGATGAGCTCATTGATATTAAAATGGTGAGCTTGAGAGCAGGGGGTTACCCAATTACATAAGGAGGGAAAAGAACCTACGTTGGAAACCAAATCCAAGTTCTCATGTCAATCCATGTGACTAAGCCAATAAATAGTCTCTATACTTATAACCTGGCTAAGATAAAGTAACCCTGTGGTGAGAGGAGATTCCAGGAGGAGAAGGTTGGGAGGAGAAACCTAGACTTTTCTGAGGGCATGTGAATCCTTTTGCAGAAATTCTTATAACATTACTGTAGCTGAATTTGACTCATAATTCAACACCAAAAATCAAATTACAAAAGAAGAAGTATCTTACTTCATCTGGCTTTCCTTTTTATTGAGAAACCTTTCAGTAAAAGAAACTCCTCTATGTATTCAACAGGTACTTTCCAAGTACCCACTCTGTGCACAAATCCCAAAGAAATAAATTGTTTACTGCATATAAATGCAAATTAATCCTGTTATTTAGAGAAATGACAAAATAGAAACATATAAATATACCAGTCGATTGAAAAGATATCTCAGGATGACTTTGGAGGTTATTACTTTTTTCAGAATTTTTGCACAGTTTTAAAAATGATCTTGTACTTAAACAACCACAGAAAGAGAATGGTAATTCAAAAATCAAATGAGATTTATGTATTAAAAATTCTATTGGTGAAAAGAAATACCTTCCATTTAATATCGCACCACATAGTTTTCAAAGTCCTTGCAATACATGATAACAATTGATCTTCTTAACAATGCTGTGGGCTTGAATTAACACCCCTTTTTATAGATGAGGAAATTGACATTCAGGGAACTGAAGTAACATAGACAAATAACATAATTAAAATGTTTAACTCAAAATGATTTAGTGTCAAAACTCATTAACTGCATTTTACAAGTAAAGAAATTGAAGGTTTGCTTTTAAGGTCAATTTTCTGTTTGTTTGTTTTAAGAGGGAAGGAGGGTTCAAATTTATGATTCATCAATAATTGGAATTGTGGAAACCCACTCCTTCAATGCAAATCAAATATTCATAAATACAGGGCTTCTCTTAAACTTTTCCACTTGCAATCCCTTTTCACTCAAGAAATTTTATGGGAATATATATATATATATATAATAAATATATAAGACAAACAATTAATGATAATAAATCATAATTTTTGTCACTCTCACATTCAGTTACAAATCACAATTTAAGAAGCAGGAATTTGTAACATAATCTCAAAGAGTTGCCCAAGCTACTAAGAGAACAATAAAGTTAGCTAATAATTCTGTGAAAAAAGGAAGGAAATGCATCCCCAGTTTCCTGACTTCTAAATCTTATCCTTCTAGCCAAGAGTCCTTTCTGAAAGGCAACTGGTGGCACAGTGGATAGAGTGCTGGGCCTAGAGTCAGAAAAATCTGAGTTCAAAATCCAGCCTCAGACACTTCCTAGCTGTGTGACCCTGGGCAACTCATTTAACTTTGACTCAATTTTCTCATCTGCAAAATGAACTGGAGAAGGAAATGGCAAATCACTGTCAAGAAAACTCTAAAAATGGGATCATAAAGAGGTGGACACAGTTGCAAAAACAACTTAAAGTCCTTACTGATTGAGTAAGGACCCAATATGTCTCATCCAGCAAAAGAAGTTTCAGTGATGGGATATAAGGTGAGAGTTCTAAATAACTGTTGATTCTGTTTTATTCCGTATTTTCCTACGAAATTCAGCAGGTGGGAGGATTCATACTAGAAACTGAAGTCATGGGGCCACCAAAGGAGATATAGCCAAAACCAGAAGCAGAACCACCAGTTCTGATTTCATCTTCATTTCCCTCTTCATTTTACGGTAAAAATGAATCATTAAGTTCAAACCTTGCCATGGAAATTTAAATATTCTACCAGCACTGATTTAGAGAGAGGGATGTGTACAAGTGTGAGAGTACAAACCATGGAGAAAACAAAAAACAAAAAGATGGAATAAAAAATGTAAACAATCACAAGGAAAAGAAAAATAGATAAACTCATGACACTGAGCCTTCCTTCTCAAAAAGAGCACACAGAAATCTGTAAAGATCAACAGGAGCAGCATTGCACAATGGAAAGAACCCCAAAGACCTAGTTGTGCTCTGGCTCTGATATGTTAGAGTTATATGAGTATGAGCAAGTTTCAGTCACTTGGTTTTCTCTTCTATAATTTGGGATAATCATATTTGCATTACCTATCTTTCAAGGCTGCTGGAAGGATCTAATGAGATAATGTATATGAAAGTTTTATGTGCCTATAAATGGGAACTGTCATTATCATTGTACAAGCTCTTATTATCTAACCTGAGAAAGTTACTTAACTCAATCATAAGTTATTAAGGAGAGATCATCTTTGTTCAAAAGGCAGTTTTATGAAGGTTGCCAAGCTCATTTGATGCAAAAGCAGAAACTGAAGAAAATGTTTATGCAGATCAAAGACAGAGGTTGAGGCAGGTATGCTCAGATTGGATCTTGGGACTCTTAAGGGCTGATTGTTAAAATTTCAATGTAAGCATTTACACTTGTGAAACAGGAAAATGCTACCGCTTTCAGTTTTATTTATTGTATTTTTGATTGTCTAGACTCAAGGCAGTGAAGAATATGTTAATAGTACATAATAACATAATAATACATTAAAAAGTATGTAGTGTGAGCATTTTTTTCCTGAGAACTAGTTGTTAAATATTTACCAGCACACTCCTGCAAAACATCCAGGTATACAAAAATGTATAGCTATTCTTTTATGGTAGCAAATGACTGAAAAGTGAGGAAGTTGCTTATCAATAAAGGAATGGCTGAACAAACTATGTCATATGAATATGATAAGATATTATTGTGGTGTGAGAAATGGCAAAAGATATGGTCTCAGAAAAACCTAAAAAGATTTTTATGAATTGATGCAAAGTAGAGCCAGCAGAATGATTTATACAATAACAACTTTTATTAATGACAAACATCTTTGAAAGACTTAAGAATTTTAATTAATGTAAACTATTCCTAAAAGACTCATAATGAAACCTGCTTCCCAGAGCATAGAATGACACATTTTTTTTTTCTTTTTAGATATGGATTATAGGGGAATTTGTTTTGCTTGATTATGTAAATTTGTCACGAGGGTTTTGCTTTTCTTTCTTTCTTAGTTAGGAACGGGGTATCTAAAAAGAAGAGAAGATGGGTTTTTGTTCATTGAAAAAAAATAAAATTTTAAAATAGGAAAAGAATGTTTTTGACTCTAAAGCAGTAAATAAAAATGGGGGGAACCTCAAAGTTAGCTAAAATTAAATTTGTGCCATATACCTTTTCTTATTGAAAAGATAACTGGAGGAAGGGAGGTGGTGCCAGAAAAAGAAATAGGAAAAAAAATTTTTTTAAGTATATTATTGACCTAATTAAGAAAAATGTGCCAACTCCAAAGTAGAATGGACTGCTTCAAGAAAAAAAAGTAGAGGGAATTTTTAAGCACTCTGGTTTTCCATTCAAACACATTATCAAAAAATAAAAGCACAGTTAGCCTATGTTTTCTTAATTTAGTCAATTTTACAATTAAAGATAAACTTATACACTTAAATCTCCATGACAATTTATTAATAATTAATACTTTAATCTCTTCCATCCCTTGTGATATTTTTAATCAGGATCAGTATGAATAGAGGGTACCAAATTCTACTCTTTCAAATTGCATAAGTCTATAGAAAAATAGATTTTCCCATATTTCTATATAGTCTTCATATTTTCCCCTCTGAATGGTGATAGTCTTCCTTCAAAAAAAATTAATATATAAGTTGTTTCCAGGCTTTTTTTTACTATTGCAAAATAGTATTGTGTGTACTATTAGTTGTATTAATTAAATTGTACTATTAATACAATGATGACTATCTTTGAACAAAATGGTATCTTTTTTTTTTTTTTTTGCTTCAAAACATTTCTTTGGAATATATTTTTAGGAGTAGAATTTTTGAGTCAAAGAGTCATAAGGAAGATTGTCAGCCAGATGATATTTGACCAGCTTGTCCAGAATTTTATCATAGAAGTTGGCTGCTTTTTACTTTCTTCCATCTTAATGCGGTTCAGTTTTTTAAAGTTTTGATTATCATAAATCACTCAAACAAATTTTATGGCTCTTGTTGTATATTACTGGATTGCTTTCCACAAAGTTGCTTTCCACAAATTTGCATTGACACCATCAATGCCAGCCATCAATGTACCTGTTTCCTCATAGTGTCTTCTATATAAGGTTTTATGATTTTTTTAAATCTAGTTTTGCCAACTATGAGTATCAAATGATACTTCACAATTATTTTAAATTGAACTTTTTTCATCACTTCTGAGGTCAAATTTTTCTGCAAGTATTTTTTTTTTTTGCCTTTTTGCCCCTTATTTATGAATTGCCTATTACTTTAGTCCACCAGTGCTGGATATTACCCACCATATTTTAATGGAAATGAGGTTACCTAATATTTTGTGATTTATCTGAAATGAGCAAAGATTATGAGTTTCTCTCATGTTTGAAGGTTTTTACCTCCTACTGAGTCTCTCTAGGCAGCATGCGGTGGCGGGTAGTTTATTAGGATTAGAATCAGAAAAAGTCTGGGTTCAATTCTTGACTGGTTCACCTCCTGGCTATTTTCCCCTGGCATCACACATAATCTCTAAGTACCTCAAATAACTTTGTAGTTTACCTGTTAAGACATAGGTCAAATTCTCTAAGGATATTAAATATTAGAATTCAAAGGGATATTAGATATGATCTAGTTCAGACCTAACATTTTAAAAGCAAAATAGGATCAAAGAAGTAATGATTGATACTAGTTGCAAATTAGAAAATAAAATATTGGGCTAATTTGGTGACAATGGACAGAGTACTGGCCCTGGGGTCAGTAGGACCTGAATTCAAATCTACCTAAGAAAGTTACTTAACACTTTCTAGCTGTGTGATCCTTGATAAGTTATTTAACCCCAATTGCCTTACCAAGCAAAAAAGGAAATAAAGTGCTTTATTTTACCTAGAGACTAAAATTTTTTCATTGTGGCTCAAAATTGTACACAACCTTGCAAATGTAATGGTTTAAGATATTGGTTTGTTTTTACATGATTTCCCATTAAAATTATACTCCAATATAAGTTCTGTTCCTTAGGTTCTTAGTTGTTATGCTAGTAGAACACAAACTCAGATAAGTTCCAGCAAGCTGTAAAGATTTAAAGTACTGACCCAGAAATAGACCCAGAAATAATGCCTATTATCTCAGGACTGGTCATACTAAGTTTGAACAAGCTTTTCATCTGAAAGTTGGCTACTCAGTGACAAAGATTTTTGGCCACAGAAATTTATGGAGATTATACTACATCATGGAAATAATGTTGCCTGAACCAATGGACACAAGGATCTTTTGAATTATTAGGTGACATTAGTTAATATTTATGACTAGTTGATGGAAAAAAGAGTTCTACTTAACATTAAAGAAAATTGTTACTTTTAAATTGTGCTAATTTTGGCTTTAATAGTCATATTAAAGGTCTAAGAGTTCCAGAAATATCAAACTTGCTACTACTATTCACAAGTAACTGCAAAGCTCCTGGCCTGAACTAGATTAAAATATAATTATGAAGTGTTTGATAAATAAAATACAATATAACAGATAATATAAATTTGTGGGTTTTTAAATCAATATGTGGCTCATGTCACTAGCAGTAAGGTCAGAAAAAGAAGGCAGATGCTTAAAGCCACTTAATAAATATAAAAGACTTATAAAAGTCTCTTTCTACAACTTTTAATAATAAAATACAATATTGACCAAACGCCATCTGTGATTATGTCTAAGTGTCATTAACTCTATACTCACAGACTGTCATTCATCATCTGACTAATATGTCTAGAAATAACCCATAAAAGACTCAGATCTCAGTTGTCATTTAATGTGGAGTAGGCCCTGTCAGGGACCTTCAGAATTCAGACATTATGCATATTCTTCTTCCAGGAAAAACATTTCAGAGTTTGTTCCAAGATTCCTAAGAACACTAAACAACAAAAATAGTTTCATGAAGAATTCTGACTAAGTCAACCCATCTGACATCTCTAGTTCTTTTCTTAGTTGAGTATACACACCAGGAATATTTCTGGTATTAGTTAAGATATAAGGATAGGGTCTATCATTTCATTGATGTAGAGATTTTCAAAATGACTTTTAAAATATTCTTTATGTATTTGCATCAAAAAAATTAAGTTACCTTCTTCAG
This sequence comes from Sarcophilus harrisii, assembly GCF_902635505.1. Classification (NCBI taxonomy): domain Eukaryota; kingdom Metazoa; phylum Chordata; class Mammalia; order Dasyuromorphia; family Dasyuridae; genus Sarcophilus; species Sarcophilus harrisii. The sequence goes on from NC_045426.1 coordinate 350,805,541, forward strand.
GGTTGCTTTTTTTTTCCATTTAATTCAATAAACATTCATTAAGCATTAATTCTGTAGAATATAAAGACTTCCCTCCCCCAAAAAAAGGAACTGTCCTCAAAGCACTTATGTTCAATAAATATATGTTTTAAGTTTTAATTATACTGAACACTTTTTGTCTGATATTTTGCTAGTTTGCTACTGATGATAATCCTAATAGTTTCAGACAATGATTGAATCTCTAAAAATTCCTCACTTTTTTCCAAGAAATAATTTACTTAGTATCTGGCCAAACTTTTAAAAGCACTAAACTTTTCAAGACAAAAAAAAACAGTATTTGATGAAAACAAAATTGATTTTACCCAATCTTTTGAGTTCTGTCCTCAAATATTAACCTGAGTCTCAGTTTCCAAATCTCTATTGTAAAGTAGAATGATAATATTGTATTACCTATCCCAGAGTGTTGCTGGATCAAATGAGATAACATATGGAAAGTATTCTTAAACCACAAGTACATATCTTAATTATGTTTTATAAGTTCCACTTTATTGACTGGTTTCTAGCTGAAGCTATTTTTCTCATGCAGCCTTTTTCCCCAGGCAGAATCAAGAAGAGCTAAAAAAGGCAGTTGGGTGGGCACGAGCCAGAACTTCTCAGTTTGCACTTTGCTCTAATCAGTTTTTTCCTTTGGATCCAGAGTGAGTGAGCTATCAAATAGAGAAAGGAAAGAGCTGTAGATTAATTTTAAAAAATAATTTCTAAAAATTTTTATTGCTATCTTTTGTTTTCATATTACCTTCATTCTCAAATATGTCCCTGTGCTATCCTTATTCAGAAAGTTATCCCCTTTAATACAGAATAAAAGAGAAATTTTGTTGTTACAGTCATTTTCAATTGTGTTCAATTCTTCAAGACCTCATTTAGGTTTTTTTTTGTTTGTTTGTTTTGGCAAAAATACTGGAGTATTTTACCATTTCCTTCTCCAGCTCATTTTACAGATGAGGAAATTAAAATAAATAGGGTTAAGTGACTTGTCCAGGGTCACACAGCTAATACGTATCTGAGGCCAAGTTTGAACTCAAAAAGATAAATCTTCCAGATTCCAGGACTACCATTCTATCTTCTGTACCCCCTAGCTGCCCCCAATAGAAAAATGGAAAACAAGAAAACAGTTCTACAAAACTAACCAACTCATCAATTGTGTTTAATGGTCTGTGCAATGCTACAATATCCATAAGTCCCATCTCTTCAGTGAATGGAGGGAAAGCGGTAAATGTTTTTATTGCTTCAAGTAGGTCAAGTTTGGTCATTATTATGGTTCATTATGGTACTCATATTCTTTTTTGTTATTGCTGCTCTTTTTTTTCTTTGGGCTAGAACTTTGTAAGTACTACATAAATGTGAGTTGTTACTTAAATTAGGCTTAATTGAAAGTCATCTTTGTAAGAGGATTATAAAAATTAGAGTGAGAAAAAATCTTAACTCATCACTTTACCCAGCCAGGTCACATTAGAGTTATTTCTGGTTCAGGATCCGTTTTGTCTTATTGGGTCCTATGGCTTATTAACTCTCATTACTTTAGTTTATATATACTTTTGCAATTCCTCTCTTACACACACACTTATTCCAGTAGAATTTATAAAACCTTTACCCTCTGCATAGACATCAGAGAATTATCCCTTGGAGAGTTGCTAGAAGGAAGGTAAGCCCTACTTTAAAGCAGGACTTTACTGACATAGAATGAAGTTAGATAATTATTAGAGAAGCAAAGCAACATCTTTCATCAGTTGTGCCCAATAGCTCTGTATAGCAGACCATTATAAGAACCATACTTAATTATAAGTAGAACTCTTTATTTCTATCTCTATGAGTAAAGCAGAATTGAAGTAACTCAAAAGAAACATAAGATGTGCAAATTTAGAGAATTCACCTGAAATATTCACTTGGGTTATTTGTGCCTGGCCTGTGGTAGAGCATTCTGGTTCATATTGACTGATCAGTCACAGTCAAACACATTGGAACTTAACTTTAACATAGTAGTATCATTATGGTCCTCTTCAAGAATGAAGGAAAGCAACCAACTATCAGTGGTAAATTTTTTTAGAATTATAGGTATCATCTTCCTATGTAGGAATATAAACAATTTAACTTTATTGAAGCCTTTATATTTTCTTTCCCCTTTTTAATCTGTTTATACTTCTCTTAGAAATCAAATTTTTGGTTTAATTCTGGTCTTATGAAAATTTGAAATGCCTTTATTTCATTGAAAGACTTTTTCTCCTTGAAATAATCTGCTTAATTCTGCCAGATGATTTTTGATTGTAGTCTAATCTCCTTTGCCTTCCAGAATATCATGACCTCTGATCTTTTAATATTGTAGCTCTTAAATCCTGGATAATTCTGATTATGGCTTCATGATATTTGAATTGTTTCTTTTAGACACTTCTAGTACTGTTTCCTTCATGTCATAGCTCTGAAATTTGGCAATGATATTTCTTGGAGTTTTATTTGGGGAAATCTCTTTTCTGAGGTAATTGGTAGATTCAGTCAATACTTATTTGGCTTTCTGGTTCCAAGATATCAGAGAAATTTTATTTGATAATTTCTTGAAAGATGCTGTCCAGGTCCTCCTTTTGCTTATGGCTTTCAGATAGTCCAGTGATTCCGACATTGTTTCTCTTGGATCTATTTTCCAAGTCAGTTGTTTTTCCCATGAAGTGGGAAATTTTTAAATTTAAAAAAAATTTTTAAAAATTTTAAATTTTCTTCTATTTTTTGAATTCTTTTGAGTTGGTTTGGCTGATTCTTGGTGTCTCATAGAGTCATTAACTCCCATTTGCCCAATTCTAAATTTTAAGGTGATATTTTCCCCAATTATCGTACTTTCTTTCAATTGTACATTTTAAGGAATTGTTTTTTTCAGTGAATTTTTGTATCTCTTTTTCCATTTGGCCAATTTACTTTTTAAACAATTGTTTAAATTGTTAAATTGTCTTTCCCCATTTTCTCCTATCTTTTTATATGATTTTAAAGCTTCTTTTTGAGTTCTTCCATGAGTTCTTTTTGGGCTTGAGAACACTTATTTTCCTTTGGAGTTTTGCCCCTAGATATTTTGAAGTTGTTGTCCTCTTCTATGTTTTTATCTTGATTTTCCCTATCACAATAATAACTTTATATGGTCAGATTCTTTTTCTGCTGCTTTTTGTTCATCTTTTCATGGCCTTTTTCATTTTTTTAAAATCTGAGCTCCGCTACTAGGATGGAAAGGGCACTATCTTCTGCTTCATACTTCTTGTACCAGGGAGAGCAACTCTTGAGGCTCACAGGGGACCCTCGTGTCTGGTACTGGGCTGAAGAGGTGTGTAGAAGTGGCTGACACTACTGAAAGTTTTAGGGGTCTGGAATTTTACATGATGCTAAACTGGAGTCCTAGTGGTAGTGTATAGCATGTGCTGAGGCTGGTGGGATGTTTCTGCATTTCCCAAGGGATACATTGAAGTACATGGCGATCTGGTTGCTAAAGACTACCTGTTTCCTTGGGGTTATGCTGAAGCACCTGGTGGTTCTCAGAGGTGGAATCTGCCTGCTCCTCTCACTATGCTGAGCAGGTCCTAGTGGTGTTTACTTGCTCCATCACTTGACTCATTTCTACCACTGCTTTATTGAGGTGGGGCTTGTTGCTCGCTTGCTGGGATGCTTCTTGTCCTGAACTGTGCTCTCTTTTACCTAAATGAGATGGACTTTTTCTGCTTATCTTCCAAGTTTTTTGGACTCAAAGACTTTTTCACTCAATATTTTTCCTATTTCTGCTGTTCTAGAATTTGTTTGGAAGGATTATTTAATGGTTGTTTGAAGGAGAATATGGTAGAGTTATGGAAATTTACTATTTATTGTCATCTTGACTCTTGGATATCTCCCACTCCAGTATCTTTACCAAGAAAACTCCAAAAATGGGGTCATAAAGAGTCAAAACTGAAATGACTAAACCAAAAATGTCCTTGTAGACTTTCATCAGAGATGAAGTTCTAGAGAGAGAGAGAGAGAGGGCTGAGCCTGTTGTTAGTAAGACCTGAGTTCAAATTTAGCCTTGGATATTCCTGGGCAAATTATTTAATCTGTCTGCCTCAGTTTCCTCATAAAAAATAAGTATTATAATAATAGCACCTACTTTCCAGGACTCTTGTGAGGATAAAATGAGATAATATTAGTAAAATGCTTTATAACCTTAAAGCACTTCATAAACGATGCTTTCAACCATCCTCTGGTAGAAATGTGTTTTTTTAATTCTAAAATTGCATATGAAAGAATAATTTTGGCATTTTTTTCTCAAGGGAATTTTTGTTTCTAGGTCATACATGGTGCACATACATGCACATACACGTCTTAGTGTCATATAAATATCTATTTTTTCTTTTGCAGGAGATAATATCACAGGATCCTGACAGCAATGAGCTGAGATTCAATTCATTTAATATTTCTTTTTGATTCATTTTCCTTTCAGACAAGAGAAAATTCCTATAAGAGGCCAGAGATAAATCAGCAAATGGTGATTCACCACCATTTCCTTCCCAGCCCTTAGCTGTCAATCAGAGAGTACCAGCCACTGGCAAGGCATTGAACAGCACACTAATGCACCTGTAGAGAACAAGGACCATGTCTTCTGCTGCTGCTCACTCCCACTTTTCCTCCCATCTAGAGCCATTTCTGTCTCCTCGAAAAGACTTTGTACCAACTTTCCTTTCTGTATCTCACTATTTCAGTGCCCAAACCAAGCATCTTCCTGTGGTCTTTGTATGTCCAGCTTTACCTTCATACTATGGAGACTATTCAATCCCTTACTGAAATTTCCTTGCCCCGTATACCCATCTGTGAAGCCTTTTGAAGTAATTAGATTGTTAATTTCTGGTGACATGATTCAATTTATGACTGATAATGACTTGGATTTTACCAAGCTTTCATGGGAATGAGTATAGGATTCCTGGAGAAATTAATCTCTAGTACAGATATTTCAGATAAAATAATATTTTGTAGGGAGAAGCAAAGAATTATTTGGGAACAAAGGAAAATTTTGGACACACTTCAGATTATAATATGTATCAGTGCCTGTAAAATCCTTTATAAACCTCAAAGGGCTATATAAATGTCATTTTTCATTATTGTTCTTTTATCCAAAGTGAGTTTCACAGAGCTCTCTCCTTGTTTTCATCTATTCAAGTTTATTGATGATTTGGATGATGATATATGGCCTACATGCTTATCAAATTTATAAATGACTGAATTTTAAAAATTAATTTACCATTTTATTTTTCCCAATTACATAAAAAACAATTTTAATATTTTCTTTTCAAATTTTGAGTTCCAAATTCTCTCCCTTTCTTCCCACATTGAGGTGAGCAATTTGTCATAGGTTATTCATCTGTAGTCATGTAAAACACTTTTCTCTGTAACATGCTTATTAAATTTATGGATGACTAAAATATATTTAGAAGAAATGGCATGCAAAAAGATTTCAGCATGGAAAGAATTCTGGATTTATATTCAGGAAAGACCTGGATCAAAATTCTACCTCTGATACTAGCTCTATATTATGGGCAAGCCTCTGATCTGTCCTAGACTTACTTCCCTTATCTGTAAAATGGGAATTGTAGGAATTTTAGCACCTTGTCACAGGATGATTGTGAGACAATATGAGACAAATAATGCCTAAAGTTCTTTATTAAACTTAAAAATTTGGGGCAGCCAGATAGCGCAGTAGATAGGGAACCAGCCCTGGAGTCAGAAGGACCTGAGTTCAAATTCAGTTTCAGACACTTGACACTTACTAGTAATGTGACCCTGGGCAAGTCACTTAACTACCATTGCCTTGCAAAAAAATAATAATAATAACAAAATAAAAATAAACTTAAGATGTGTAAATGCCAGGAATTTATATTTCAATAAGAATAATGGCCTAAATTTAACAAGATGTAATTTAGTGAAGATAAATATAACATCCTGAATTTGGACTTCAAATATTAACTACACAAGTACGAATCAAGAAAAATTTAGCTTAGTGGTCATTTATGCCAAGGAGAGGAAAACACTGATTGATTTGATGGTCTGCCAGTTTAATATTAGTCTGACATAATTGGCACACACACACCCAACTATTCTTTTTTAATTAAAGCTGTTTGTTTTCATAATTGATGCATAGATAATTTTTTTTAATTCACCTTTGCAAAACCTTCTGTTCCAAATTTTTTCCTTCCCTTCCTCCCACTCCTCCCCCAGACATCAAGCAATCCAATATGTGTTAAACATGTGCAATTCTTCTATATGTATTTCCACATTTGTCATGTTACACAAGAAAAAACAAATTATTGTATTGTTATTAAGAATAGCTAAGTCATTCAAAGATGACCATTGTACAATATTGCTATTACTGTGCACAATGTTCTGCTCTCTTCACTTTTCATCGGTTCAATTTAAGTCTTCCAAGGTTTTTTCTGAAAGTATCCTGCTCATCATTTCTTATAGTGTAATAGTATTCCATCACAAACATATCACACAACTTGGTTAGTCATTCCCCAATTCATGGTCACAACAAAAAGAATTGTTAGGAATATTTTGTACATATAGACTTTTTTCCTTTTCCTTTCTAAAAATTTGGAATATAGAACTAGTATGGAATTGCTGGGTCAAAAGGTAGGAACAGTTTTACAGCATTTTAGGCATCATTCTAATTTTTTAAAAAATAGCTAGACCAATTCACAACTTCACCAAGGGTGCCTTAATATATCTGTTTTTCTATAGTCTCTCCAGTTTTTATCATTTTCCTTTATTTGGGGGGGCAACTTTGCCTGTCTGTTAGGTATGAGGTATATACATTCTCAGAGCTGTTTTAAGCCTTTATGTTTTTCAGAGTGCTTGCCTATCTTTAATCTTATTTGATTGTTATACTATTTTTAATTATTATTATTACTTTTAGCATCTATGAATGCATTGATTTAGGTACTCCCACTACTGATTCATTGATGATAAACCCTTTTAGGATTAGGCAGCTAGATAATAGAGTACTGGGCCTGGAATAAGGAAGGCTTGAGTTTAAATCCAGCCCCTTCTGTGACAAGCCCTGTGACCTTGGGCAAATCTGGTGTATAGGAAGTTGTTCTTTGTCCTTCATTCTCAAAGAAGACCCTGACATCAAGGAGGTGATGCTGTGACATGCAACTGAATTGGCTTGGAGGGAGGGAGGGCTGTGCAAGGTCCCCTGCCTCACTTTCCCCCATAGGGGTCCAGTGGCCAGACATGGGTCAAGATGACTGGAGATGGCCCTGGCTGCAGGGGAGACCCGGGCCTTTTTAAGCTAAGGTCTCAGTTTGACTGAAGCTGCCCCATTTGGTGATTAAGGCTGGGAAGCAATGACCCAAAGAATCTCCTCTTGCTTATTTGCTTCCCCTTCAGAGATTTAGAGCTGAATAACACAACATGTTAGAATCCTCTAGTCTAGTTCACCTTCTCTTTTTATATTCAGCAACTCATTGAGTGTGTTTGTGGTCTCTCTCAGCTGGATTTGAATCATGAAACACACAGATGGCAATGCAATGGTTAACCACATTTGCTAACCGCATTGTCTTTGATAAATTGGTTTTAGAACCAAAGCAAAACAGAAAGACAGAATCCTAACAAAAGAGATCAGGAGATTATGTCATTTCTCCATCTTCTATTTGTCTGTCTGTCTGTCGCTGTCTAGAAAGAAGCCACCAGTTCTGGTCTCAGCAGCAGAAATGGCTCCAGTCGCTGTGTATTTGTCTGCTGTGGCTTCCACCTAACTGTGGCTTGGTCCCAGCATCTTGGTAGTCCTTCCCCTGCCCTTGTGTCCATGGGGACAGTGCCCAGGCCAGACCCATCACCATACCCAGCCCCAGTGCAAAGGCCACCATAACCTTGGCTTCCCTCCAAGCCTCAGAGGGCTTGGACCAGTCTCTCCCCTCCTCCTCTCTGATTCAGTTCACATTTCTCTCCTGAGGCTTCTCTGCCTCCTTTTTTCAGGATGGATGAGGCTATAAGTCCTCAAGGATTTCAGTGGATAAAGATTGGGCAGCTCCCTGTCTTCCAGGAGGCCTGAGCCTTCCCTAATATCCAATTGCATATAGATGGAACAACTATGACCTAGTGACTTGCAGAAGTTTACACAGGTGGCAGAGGCCATATTTGACTTCAGGCCTTCTAACTCTCTTGCAGGTAGGTAATGCTATGGATAGATCACTGGGCCCCGACTCAGGAAGTCCAAATCCAGTCTCGTTTACTAGCTATGTGACCGTAGGCAAGTTATTTAACTCTATATGCCTCAGTTTCCCCATCTGTAAAATGAGCTGGAGAAGGAAATCACAAACCAACTCCAGTATCTGTGCCAAGGAAACCCCAAATGGGGTTACCAAGAGTTGGATACGACTGAAAAACATAAACAAAACACCTCTGACTCTCAGGCCAAAGGCTCTTTCCACTGGATCACTTTGATGTGAATATAAAGATATGTAGAAACAGGAACCTTCAGTTTCATTGGCATAGGGATTTGCATGCAGTGTGAGGAAATTCATTATCCCAATTCAGATCCACACCTTTTCTTCTGTTAAGAGATGTCTAAAACACTGAGGGTCACAACAACCCTTTGAATCAGAGGCTGGTCTTGAACCTAGTTCTTCTGGACTCTGAGGCTGGCTGTTGCCTTTAATTTTTAAATATATACAATGGGAAAAAATTTAAATCTTTATTAAGGATTCTCATGGATGTCTTCCACTTGGTCTTGCCTGTAATTTAGTCTTAGAGAAGTACTTGGAAGATATTGAGAGGTTAATTGACTTTGCCAGGGTCACACATTTAGCACATATCATAGACATAAGATGAATTCAAGTCATTTTGACTCCAAGGCTGTCTCTTTAACCACATTATTTTTTGAAGAAATCACAGACCCGGACCAGAAAATTATGATGGCTGTAAAACCACAATATCAAATTAAAGAACAAAGAGCACTTCTGTGGGCTCAGATTAAATTTCCATTATATTCCATGATTTCAGAAAGTTTAACATTTCCCTCATCCTCGAGTCCTCCATTCCCAAAGAGTACAAGTTAAAAGCAGCTTGAAAAGCCATCATTCTGTTTAATATTTAAACCTCTCTGCGTTTAATTCATACCCTTACTCTGATCAGCATCAGTGCCAAATGCCAAAGCAAGTTACAACACAGGTTCTCTCAATTACCCCAGGATCTAACCTCCCACAGAATTGGCAATAATTTGAAGGTAGCTTTCTTGGAGAAGAAATCTGAAGCATTATTGCTCCTGCTGATGAAGTGGATGAACTTAGCCAAATCATTTAACTTCTGCTAGCAACCCCACCCACAAGTAATACAAATGCTACTCTTTGTCCTTATTCCTAAAAAAATTCCAGCTGGGTCATTGCAAAATGACTTCACCATGGAGCTTCCCAACAGTGCCAGGGAGTATGGCCACGTATACTTTATGACTCAGCAAGTAACAATCACTAATAAGCCCTTGAGCATCTACAAAAGAAATGGGGAAATCCAGAGCAGCTGGGAGAGATTTGAAAGCCACACCAAAGAGTTCAGATAGACCCAAGGAGCCTGCTCTGGCTTCTTACTAGCTAAACTTCTCTTCCTGATAGGTTCAGACTGATCCTAAGAATCTAGAAACCACCAGGATTGAGACCGAAAAGGACAGACTGGATTAGAAATCAGATCTAATAGTTCTGAAGCACCGCCCTCCCTCTCCCCCCCACCAGAGAATCAAAGGAATTTGGATAGAACCTGATTTTTCTTAGATCCTATTGTATTCATGAGGTCTTATATGGAGAGTCTAAAAACTGGAGAAGTGCATCCTCCTCCAAAAAAAGAAGAATGTGGCTTAGTGGAAAATGTCCATGACCAAAATCAGGAAACCTGGATGCAGGTCCTAGCTCTACTATTCACTAAGTTGGGGTAAATCATTTAACTACACTGTTCTGAACCTCATCTATAAAAATGCAGGACCAGATGATCTCCATTGTCCATTCTAGATATAAAACCCCATGATTCCCAGTGACTTATGATAACAGAGAGCAGGAAGGGAATAGAAAACTGAAATTCATCAAACTCACTCTTCAAATCATGGAGCTCCTATAGTGTATCTTACTCTTCTCTGAACTCCTAAAGCAGTGGTTCTCAAACTTTTATTTTCAGTATTTTTATCCTATTAAAAATTATTGAGGATCTCTCCAAAGCGTTTTTGTTTATCTGGATTATATTTATAGACATTTACCATTTGGAAATAAAAACTATTTTTGAATTTGGTTTCAGAAATCCCCAGGATTGTAGACCATACTTTGAGAACCACTATCCTAAAGCCTTAGAATATTAATTCTTCTCTTCGATGTATGTTTTGTCCTATTAATTAGATTCAGAATGCTTGAAGAATAGAGAATATACTCTTATTTTTCACTTCCATGCTCCAAAGTTCCGTGCAAGATATTCAAACCTAGAGAAAACATTCCTAATAGAGATTTAGATCATTAATTAGATTAGATCATTAGATCATTAATAGAGATTAATGGCATGTGACCTTGAACAAACCATTTCACCTCTGACTTTAGTCTTTTAAAAAGGCATTGTGCTAGAGAACTGTACAGTTAATAAGAAAATTTGAATGTTACTAAGGTTACAGAATTATAGAACCACCAACTTTCAGCATTTCAGAGGTCATTCCTAACTGTATTTGAATAAGAAGTTCCACTATATCATTTCCAGCAAGTGGTCATTCCATATTGGCTAAGAGACCTCTGAGGAAAAGGAACCCATTATCATTCCCACCAGTTCTTTTTACTTCTAGATAACAAATTGGTAGGTAGGCTTTCTTTGCTTCAAGCCTGGATTTGCCTTTTTGCAAACCACCTTTTGCTTTTGCTAGGTCTTAATTAACACTCTAGGTGATTACTTTCTTGCTGAACTGAAGTAGGCTGCAGGTAATGTGTTTGTTAAATGAGATCATTATGTAAAGCACTTTGTAACTAAATCTCTTATAAACCTACATGTAAATGTAAGTTTATATAAATATAATTTTGGGGGGTGATATTTTTGACATTTTTGGACTCCTTAGCCAAAAGATATTATTATATACATAATCAAGAGGTCTAATGAGCTTCATATTTTCATATTTATGAGAGTAAACACCTTTGAAAAAATATATAGACTATGGTCTTAGATAATACCAAAACAGAATCTTCAATTATATCTAGTTACAGACATGACACAGATGGTGACCCAGCAAAGGAGATTGAGTTAGGAAGGTGAAGTAGGTTGGAAAAGAACCAAGAGAATGGTTACCAAAAAAACATAGAATAGAGAGGATGTGTAGGAAGAGAATGTTTTCATCAATCAGTGTCAACAGATCAGAAAGTCAAAAAGGTTGAAGAATGAGGAAAAAGTCAAAAGAATGAAGACTGAGAATTTGGCAATTAAGAAATTATCGATAATTTGGACGAATTTCAGTTGAATGATAAGAGCAGAAGCCAAATTGCAGGAATTGAGAAATAAATTAGTGAGGAGAAAGTTAAAACAATGATTTCAGAAAGCCTTTTCTAGGAATTTGGCTAGAGGAGAGAACAATGATTTGAGAGGATGATAGGAACAAGTAAAAGTTTTTTGATGATGGAGGAGATATGCCATTAGTCAGGAGCAGAGACTGAATAAAAATTCTTTATTTAAATGAATTAAGTTTATTCTTTTTATGAGCTAGTGAGAAGTATGATTTCTCATAAAAGCTAATATCAATGGCAAATGAGATTGTCAGTTAATGTCACTAGATTTTTCTTTGGGAATTCAGAAAGATGTGCATTATGTACACTCCCTGGATACTTTGCTATTTATATGTTTATGTTCAAGGTCTTTGAATTTTCTTCTTCCTGAAATTTTGGCACTTTCAGTCTTAGCTTCCCCTCCCCCTATTTTCCTTGTCTCTCATTTCCTGACTCCTTCCTCTGAAATTGTGATTTCTTTGGGGGTGGAATCTTAAAGCATCTCCCACACTCAACAATTCATGGTTCACCATGGTTTAACCTCAAGTGGATGCTGTGCTCTTTCCTTCAGGCTTCATGGAGTGCACAGCCTCCTACTTGGCTAGTATCTTGTCTTAGTGACTAGCCCCTCTCCTTTTGTCCCTCAGTTCTCTGGCCCAGCACAGACTTTCAAAGACTTTTCCCCAGCAGTGAAAATTCAGTTTTATAGTGCTGGTACTTTCAGGTAGCTCTACCATACACACACACACACACACACACACACACACACACACCTCAACCTGAAACCTTTTGCTCCTGAAGGGTGATGTCCGTAGCACTAGAAAGAAAGAGGAGGAATGGGGTTTCTTTTGGTGTAAACCTGTGTTATGTCCTGGGGCTTGCTAATGTAACCTCACTCACAGAAATATTGGAGGTTGGGGAGCGGTCCTGAGTAAATTCAGGATCAACAAGTTTGTTCATTTTTTTAAACTTTCTTTTGGATTTTGGGTGCCTTAGTTGCTCATGAGGATTGGAGACAATATCTGCCATCTTTCTCACATGACCCAAAAATCTCTACATATTTCTTTTAGAATCAGCTTTCTATTAGAATGACCTTCTCCAAACCTACAAATACCGATTTTGTATTTTCTTCATTTTGAACAAAATTCAAGCTGTTACCTGATTATGATTGGGAGCTCACTGACCATAATTCTTTGCATGCAGTCTAACAACTTGGAGACTAGTTTGCAAAATCAAACATTCTCCTTTCCAAGGGAGTCCAGTCTCCTGGTCCAGGAAATATATTCATTTCCATCAGCTGTTTTTGTACTTAAGACAGAGAAATATCTTGGCAGAGATTAAATTCCACAAATAAATTAATGTCAAATCCGCTAAAATAGTAACTAGACTGTTTTCCTTTCATTCCCTCCATCCCATATCCTTAAGAACAGTCATTACACTGTGATAGAAATCATACTATGGCCTGGAAAGATATACTTAGCAAATGAATTTTTTTTATTGTTTTTTATTATTTTGGTTCTTTTATGTTAAATATTAAAGGTTTTGTATAAGATTTTGTCCCTTGTTTAGTATGTTTATTTCTTTTTGTTGTTATTAAATTCAAAAAAAATCTTTCTTTTGTGTTATTTTTTTTCCTTTCTTTTTTTGTTCTTTAAAATAGGTCAAAATGTGTCATTACTATTACATGTAGGGTGTCTCAGGTTATCTTATTGCAATTTTAAGCTATTTAAAGCATTAGAGTTTAAAACTGTGCTAAGACTTTTGTAGTATCCTGTGTAAATCAATACTAGGTTATGAATAAATTCCAAATTGACTTTGTTGTTTAAGGTAGCTAGGTAGCTTTAGTAGGTAGCAATAGACCTGGAGTCAGAAGAATTTGAATGAACACTTTTGTGACATTGAGTAAGAGCTTAGTTTCCCCATCTGTAACATAGGAATAATAGCTTCTCTCTCCCAAGGAGAATCAAATAAGATAATGTCAGTAAAGAACTTTACAACTTTAGAAATATATGTATATATATATATATACATGCACATATATATTTATATATACATATATATGTATTTACACACATTTGCCCTTGTTCATATCATGTGATTAATCTTACTATCAGTAAAATTTGGAAAATCTATTTGGAAGAACTTCTAAAGAACAAAGAATGAATTTTCTCATGAACAAAGATTAAGGAAGTGTCACCTCATGTGAAAATGCCAAATAGAGATGAAATGCTACTAATAATTGATCTTGAAGATGTGATTTAGTATTAACATATTTGCATTTGTTTTACCAAAAAAAAAAAAGAGTTTTGACAATCACTGGAGTTTGGTCCTCTCTATTACTCTTCTAATACATGCACATGTTAAAACATATATAACTCCTGTGTTCAAACCTGAAGGGTTTTAGTTATGAATTGGGTGGAAGCTTATTTATTCTATTTAGAATAAGTCAGAACTAATCCAAGTGATAGTACTGGAAGAGAACTTGGAGTGTTTAAGTGGCTGAAAAGACTGATTTTAAGTTTAGCTGGTGGCAGACAGAGTTAGAAGGCAGCTTTCTTCACTCTGATACTACTATCTTCCAGGGCTTTCTCATAGTTCTAATGATTTAGGATGGCCTTCAGAAGTTGTAAAGATGGACATCTGGCCATGTGCACATTAATATGTTTGTCTGCTTATCAAAAGGGGGAGGTTTTCCACTTGGGCAACACTATAGAAATATTCAAAGTATGATGTGTCAAAAATAGACAACATAATAAAGTAGCTAAGGAAAAGGTGACAAATCCAATTAGAACAGAGCAACTTTATGATAAATTTTGTGATCAAATTTGTCAGAATAGCAGCCAATTGCCAAGTGATTAATGGTTAAAGGCTATGAAGAGACAGTTCTCAAGGGGAGAAATCCAAACTGTTTAATGATAAATGAAAAAATGCTCCAAATCACTAATAATTAAATACAAATTAAAGTAACTCAGATGTTCCATTTTATAACCATTAGATTGGCAAAATTGACAAAATAGAAAATGACATATGCTAAAGAGGATATTGGATTGTAGGCACATTGATACACTGCTGATAGAACCATTCTGGGGGAAAAAAATTGCAACTATGCCCCCAAAAGCTATTAAACTGAATCTCCTTATTACTATCTCATAGAGAACAAAGAAAGAGGAAAATGACTCATATTTATAGCAGCTCTTTTTATAAAGGAAAAGAATTAAAAACTAAGGGAGGGAGGGTGTCCATCATTTGAGGATGGCTGAACAAATTGTGATATCTGAATGTAAAGCAATACTATAAAGCTGTAAGAAATAATAAAGGGGACAGTTGCAAAAAAAAAAAAAACCCTGGGAAAATGTGTCTGAACTGAGGCAGAGTGAAATGGGCAGAATTATGAGATTTATTCTATAACAATGATAGTGTAAATAGGAAGAATTTTGATGAATGCAATAATCAACTATCATTCCAAAGGACTGATGAAGAGGAAGCATGCTCACAGAGAGGTGATAGATTCAGGAAGTAGAATGAGATGCACAATTTTAGACATTGCCAATATTGTAATTTGTTTTGTTTCACCGGGCATATTTTGCGTTCCATATTGATTTTTTTTCCCTGAGGCAATTGAGGCTAAAATGACTTGCTCAGGGTCACACAGCTAGCAAATGTTAAGTGTCTGAGGTCAGATTTGAACTCAGGTACTCCTGATTTCAGGTCAGAACTCTATCTACTGCACCACCTAGCTGCCCTTCACTATTTTTTAAAAAGGTTTTGATTTTTTTTCCACTTTAGAAATTGCAGAGAAAGGGGTGGGATAAAGTGAGAGTGGTAATGTTAGGGGAAGGAGAATAAGAAAATATAAATGCATAATAATTTTTAAAAATAAAAGCTGTGTGATCTTGGACCTTCCTGAACCTCTGTCTCTTTCTCAATAAAATGAGGATAGTAATATTTGGAACTCCCAATCTTGCAATATTGTCTTGAGGGAAATACTTTGTAACTCTAAAATCACCATATAAAGGTGAGTTACTACATAATATTTATCTTCTCATTCCTTTCACCTATTGTCCTTCCTCCTAAATCCACATAATTCAGTACCATTTAATTCCTGAAGGACTAATTCATTACTGAAGGAATTGTCTCTCTTCACTTCAGAAAACTGAAGAGTATAACATTTTATAATCAGAATCCCCAATGTCTACAAAAAAGTACGTATTATTTTTTGTCTTACCTAATTGTGTATTAGATCTATATCCTCTCCAGTATAGGAGTCAGAAACACATAAGCCAATAATGTAGTCAGTTCTATTCTAGGAAACATGTTACAAACCTAAAGTCCAAATGGTCACAAGGACATATGTAATATTTTCTTAGTAATGTTCCAGCTCATCAATTAGGTTAGATGAATTCCTTCAAGGCTAGATAATCTTAATAATCCAAATCTTAATTTTCTGATGGGAAAGTAGCAAATCTTGTTCTAAAATTTTTTTTGTTTATTTTGTTATGTATTCTGATTTTTTCAGTTGTCATCATTACCAACAATGTTTTAACATTGCTCTTCTGTACAGCCTTCTATACACTTTAGTAAGTCCTAGATGAAGCACCTCTCCCCCCTCCCACTTTTCTTACATTTTATTTCATTGTATGGATAGCTTTTGTTTTATGTCATATTCATTTGCAAATATAGCCTTCTCTCTTTCCTATCCAGCAAATCACCTCTTATAATAAATATTGAAAAGAAAAATCTAAAAAGAAGTTCAGCAAAACCAATCATCACATTATCCATATATGAAAATATATAAAATATTTCACATACACTTCTTTGAAGAAGAAAGAAAGGGGAATGTTATCCACTCTTCTCTGGGTCCAATCTTGGTCAATATAATAGCATAGCATTCAGTTTCCTTGGTGGTGATATAGCAGCAGCATTTTTTCTATTAACATTTGTAATCCTGTGTGCATATATATTTGCATAAGACTCCATCTTAAGTAGAGATTGATTACTGAATTCTGCACACCGGAATGAGAAATAAAATTAGTGAAAGTTTGAGATTAATGTTTGTTGGTCTTCTGGCTTCCAGCAGCAAAGGAGAAAATGTAAAGATCCAAATTTTCTTTTGAGATAAGAGTTCAGAAGGGAAAGAAAGGCTCTGGGAAGAATCCAACTGCTAGCCACACTAGATTGGGAAATTTCCTCTTGTATAAGACCTGAAACTCTCCTTCTTGCATCCCAGTGGAAGAGTTTTCACTCTGTGTATTGTCTAGTATATTCTCAACTATGTAAATTTTCCGATCTTTTGTTTGCTATTAATTTGTATAAATTCCCTCCCACCAAATTCTACTTATATACCTTTTATAAGTAGAATTTGATGGGAAGGGAGTCAAGCCTTAGATATATAGTTTGGGTTATCTTCTCTTTCCTTGTTAAAGGATAATAGGAAGACAGTTTGAATCTAAAAAATTCTTTCCCCTAGACTAACAATACAGAATGACCCAAGAGTCTTAGTGTAGGTTTCAAGCTATTGATCAATAGATAAATGCCAGGCATTGTGCCAAGCACTGGAAATGAGAAAATAAGAAAAGAAATAAAAAACAATCCCTGCCCTCAAAAAGCTTACAAAAAAAAAAAACATATATATGGTAAACTATTTATAAGATAAATAGGAAATAATTAATGGAGGGAAGGCTCTAGAATTGTGGGGTTGAAGAAGACTTCCTGTATAAGATGGGATCTTTGTTGGGATTTAAAAGAAGCCAGGGAGAAGTAAAGGTGGGAGAGAAATTTTAGGCATGGGGGATAACAAGAGAAAATACCCAGAGTTGAGCATGGAGTTTCTTATTCAAGGAATAGACAGGACGCCATTATCAATGAATGGAAAAATATTTGTTGGAGAGTAAGGTATAAAAAGACTAGAAAGGTAGGAGAGGGATGGTTTTTGAAGGGTTTTGTATACAAAATGGAGCATTTTGTTGCTGATTCTCAAAGCAATATTAACTTTTTTCTTTTTTTTTTTCCTGAGGCAATCAGGGTTAAGTGACTTGCCCAGCTTCATACATTTAGGAAGTGTTAAGTGTCTGAGACCAGATTTGAATTCTGATCCCCCTGACTTCAGGGCTGGTGCTCTATCCCCTGCACCATCTACCTGCCACATAATATTAACTCTTAAAACCACATTAAAACTTTTGGGATACTGTGTCGCGGGAGGGGCAGATAAATAGAATTCTATTTGTTGTTCTCCTCTGAGGAGAGGAAGGGCCTCATTTTCTTGGAGAAGACTTGCTTCCTTATGAAGCTCAAAAAGATATACAGATGAGGATACACATATCCTGCTTAGGCAACATACACAAACACATTTTACACATTGTTGTAATCACTGTGTAAATTATTTTTCTGATTCTGCTTATTTATTTCTACATCAGCTAATATAAATCAGGAAAACCCTTTTAAAACAAAATATTTAAAAAAAAACATTTATTCCATATTGAGGTAAAAATCAGGAAAAAAATCTAAGCTTTTACTTAATTAAACTTTCATCATACTTCTCCTCTACTATCTTCCTATCTTCTATTGAGATTGGGAAATAGTGGATAAAAGCATAATGCAGGTTATACTAGAAGGTAAAGCCTTCCAGTGGAAGACTAAATATGTCTTCTTATGTCCCCTGAATCAGGTCTTTACAATGTAATTTCATCATTTAATTTGAAGTATCCAAAAATATCAGTTACTTCTATGTTAAGAAAAACAAAACAAAACAAAACAAAAACCCTGACAAAAGCATGAAATTTTTTGTGTCGTCTTTTGATTTGGAAGGAACTGCGTCTCTGATTTTTACCATTAATACTGATGACTATGGGGCAACTGTCCTGCATGTTTTTTTTTTATCTCCAATTTAATGATAATTTTAAAATGCATCAACTACAGATTTTTATTAATATCCTAGACCAGTAATTGGAATGTCATTCTTGAGGAAGAATTAAAACATCACAAATTAAAACCTCAGGCATTTTTTGTCAAAGCCAGAATTTGTGATTAACATTTTGCTTTTGATTCAAACTTATTAATGTTTCAATATATTAGAAAAGAAATTTGTATGCACCCATTAAAAATTTAATATATCATTACTTCATCACCATTGTCTAACAGGACTTCAACTACAAACAAAATGATGAGGACAGTTTTATTTGTCCTTTTTCTTTAATAATATGAATCAGTTTGATAAGTATTAGGGTGTGGCATTTGGTGAAAAGTCCACTCTTCTCACTGTTATTTTGATTTTTTTTTTTCCTGAGGCAATTGGGGTTAAGTCACTTGCCCAGGGTTACACAGCTAGGAAGTGTTAAGTGTCTGAGGTCATATTTGAACTCAGGCCCTCTTGACTTCAGGGCTGGTGGTCTATCCACTGTGCCACCTAGCTTCCCCTGCTATTTTAATTTAATATTTGGGTCCCAAGAAATGTGATTTTCTTTTAGACATTTGTAATGTTAAATTTTTTTGAGCCTAAAGAGAAAGTAAACCTATTGTTTGTTAAAGTAAAAAGGAAGATATATAATTTGAAAATAAAGAAGTCCTTTTGTAAAATCATCATTAATCACAGATTTAGCAATGGGAGGGCTATTGAATATTATCTAACACAGTGCTCCCATTTTATTGATAAAGAAGCTGAGACCAGAGAAGATCCAGAAGACTTGCTCAAAATCACATAGTAAAGTAAGTAGCAGAGCTGGGATTCAAAGTCATATCTTCTAACACCAAATCCATCATTGTTGTTGTGTTTTCCATTTCATCTTACTGTAAATCATCACAATCACATTATTGTATTCTTAAATCCAATCTTCCAGATTAGCCCTAGTTTTGTGCTTCTAACCCTCTTCTCCAGGAAAGAAATTGTTAGTATTGGGAAATTAAAATCTTATGTTAGCATTTCTAATAGCAAAAAGGTAAAAAAGCTGAAGACCTGGCAAAAGAGGGGAACAGATGTTTCCATTATGGTGTCCATAGTCCTAAGTAACTTTGATTGCTGGTTTTTTCCCATTAAGCTTGAAGTATTGATGTAGTCCCTAGAAGCATAGAGACGCAGTATGAGTTCACTTTAGAAGGGTTGTAGAGATTGTCAAAGAACCACTTCAGTAGTGAGTAAACCTTGATTAGTCTTTATAAAGTAATGTTCACTCAAGTTATATGTTGGACAAAAAAGAAAAATTGAATATTGGCCATAATGTTCATTTTCCCACCTCTCTGTGACCTTTGAAGAGATTAGGGATGAGGAATTGGTGACTGATTAGCTTGCAAGAACTTTTGTACTCACACAGAGTTGAGACTCTTATGGCTAAGGAATCAATTCTCCAAAATTCCTAGTAAACTCTAACTGGATACATTACCTTACAGATGAGACCCAGTCCTTTAAGTTATGGGGCCCAGTAAGGTAACTCTGAGGGGTCTTGATCTCATGTGGTTTGGAAAGAGGAATATTCCAAAACTTGTATTGTTTGCAGAAATAGAACTTCATTTAGCATGAGACTTAGAATCTGAATTTGTTTTTGTTCAGTAAGTTTTGTTCTGTCAGTTCACCAACCCTTAGTGACTCCATTTGGGATTTTTTAGGTAAAGATATTTAAGTGGTTTATTATTTCCTTCTCCAGGTCATTTAATGGAAATTTAAATTTAAAGTCAAATCCATTGTCATTGTTGTTTTCCATTTCATCTTACTGTAAATCATCACAATCACATTATTTTTTTTCAGTCACCTCCAACTCTTTATGACCTCATTTGAGGTATTCTTCACAAAGACACTGGGAATATCTGTACCAGGACCATATCCATATCCAGTCATCCTGATCTATATCTTGCCATTGGACACAGATGGTTCTGGAGGAGAAAATAAGCCTGGTTGCCTTGCACAGCTCTCTCTCACTTAAGTCCAAATAATTTACGTGCCATGGCATCCCCTCCCTGATGTCACTGGTTCTCTTCAAGAATGAAGAACAAACAAGAACAATTGGAGTGTATGAGGTATGTAAGGCTTGTGACACCCTTTTTAGGACTGCTCATCTACCTTTGGTATCTACTTGGCCCTCGACTCTCATTTAGAGGTCCAAAACACTGTAATGTAGCAGCCACATCCAGTAAATTGTCCTGGTAGACTGGCTAAACCAGATTGAGGATAACTGGCAGGCCACAAACCCTTCAGTGAATTTGAGGGGGTGTCTACCCTAAGCATGTGAAGGTTTCCCCTGGTGAAATGGGCAGATAAGAATAATTTGTTCCAAGAGCCGCTGAAGCGGGCTCTGTGGTACCCTTAGAATTTGGTTAGACAAGATCATCAACTGTGCCCCAGGCCCTTGCCAATTGTTTTGACTTTATTCTTAGTGTTAAATCTGAAAGAAAGAGGTTGATGGTTTCGTGCAATTCTGTCTTACTTAAAACCAGTTCACACAGGAGTTAAGACATTACCCCATGATGTCAGTGTTCCTCTTATAAAAGGAAAGACAAATAACAACTGCAGTGGTTTGCCATTTCCCTCTCCAATAAATTTTACAAATTAGGAAACAGAGGCAGACAGGGCTAAGTGATTTGCCCAGTTACGATGTTAGGAAATGTCTGAGGTCAGATTTGAACCGAGATCCCAGGCTCAGTGCTCTATGGTGACACTTAGCTGCCACAATGCCATGTTACATGGAGAATCACTTTGGGAAGAGATTGAATTTTCATGGGAGGCGATTCTAACATTTCTCCAGACTGCACTGTGGTCCACTTTTATGTGGTACAAAGAGTCTCAGGGACAGGAATCAAGAGGATTGAGTTCTAATTCCAGCTCAACCACAAAAGAGCCATAGATCTCTCCCAGGTCCATTTCTTTATCTGAAAAATGATGAGAACTGTTTGGACTACAGTGTTTTTACTAAACCATGATTCTCACAAGTCATACATTTAGATGAAGTGATGGAGAGAACCATATTGGAAAGACCTCTGGATTTAGAGTCAGAATATTTTAGTTCAAACTTTAGATTTAGGCATTTATTAACTAATCAAGCATTCAATTAGCTAATAATCAGCTGATCAGGTTCTGCTGGCTAATGATTATATGAATTTTGTTGAACCCCTTGCCTTCTCTGGGCCTCAATCTATAAATAAGTAGGGAAGATTATATTACCTCTAAGGTATTTCCAGCTTGATTCTACAATCCTATAAGTCTGTGTGGGGAATTTGGTAGCACAATGGATAGAACCCGTGGCATGGAATCAAGAAAACTTGAACCCATGTGTGCAAAATGTTTGTGGCAGCCCTTTTTGTAGTGGCAAGAAACTGGAAACTGAATGGATGCCCATCAGTGGGGGAATGGCTGAATAAGCTGTGGTATATGAATATTATGGAATATTATTGTTCTGTAAGAAATGACCAGCAGGATGATTTCAGAAAGGCCTAGAGAGACTTACACGAACTGATGCTGAGTGAAGTGAGCAGAACCAGGAGATCATTATACAAAGCAACAACAAGATTATATGATAATCGATTCTTATGGACAGGTGAGATGATTCAGGTCAATTCCAATCAACTTGTGATGGAACAGCCATCTGCACCCAGAGAGAGGATTATGAGGACTGAAAATACAATGTAGCATTTTCACATTTTTGTTGTTTTTTGCTTGCTTTTTGTTTTCTTATTTTTTTCCTTTTTGATCTGATTTTTCTTGTGCAGCATGATAAATATGAAGAGATGTATAGAAGAATTGGACATGTTTGGCATATATGGGATTGCTTGCCATCTAAGGGAAAAGGTGGAGGGAAAGGATAAAAAATTTGGAACACAAGGTTTTGCAAGGATGAATGTTGAAATCTATACATATATTTTGAAAATAAAAAGCTTTTAAAAAAAAAAGAGTTCAAATCTTGCCTCAGACAATTAACTATGCTATCCTGGGCAAATCACATAGCCCTGTTTGCCTCAGTTTCCTTGTCCATAAAGTAAGCTGGAGAAGGAAATGGCAAACCACTCCAATATTTTTGCCAAAAACAAAACAAAACAAAAATGAAGAGTCGAATGAACAACAACAATAAAGTTTGTACTTCAAGTGGCTGATAAGGGGGTTTATGGCAACTAGTTCAGTGTAGTCTTGATAGATTCTGATGTTTGAAATATCTAGAGTAAATCTAAAGAGATAATTGTATTATTTCATAAGCCTCAAACTCCTTTTTCTATGACAATAATCTTTCATCAAGTGAGAGAAACAAAAAAAATTTAAGCCTTTAAACTAATCAAAGTCCCAAAGCCTAAATAAATATTTATAAAACAATATCTCTTATGATATTACACTTATACTGAGGGACTAAATCATGTTTCCACAGAATCATAGCATCTAGCCTTAAAAATGGAAAGGACCCCAAAGAACACTGAGACTACCCCTTCATCTACAAATAAGGAAACAGAGGCCCAGAGCAGCCAAATAACTTATCCAAAGTCACACAAATAGAAAGGGCCCCAAATTTATTATCCTTTTTACTGTCATAGTTATAGTTGAATTCTCATAACTGAACTCCTAGAACTCTCTTGAAAATTAAATGGAATCTTTTCTTAGGAAATCATTTTGAACTGACTTAAGGTGGGAATGTTTTATTTTGTTTTGTTTTGTTTTTCAAGAAGCCTTATGAGCCATCATTTGGAAAATATCATGACAGACCTTGGTCAGGTCTGGTAAGCAAATCATGGTGCCAACAGACTCCTCTTCTTTTGGCTAGCTCTGCTATTTTGAGTGGAGGAAAGCAGCCAGTGGGTGTAAGTTAACATTGGCTTTTTAGAAATAGGTTTGTACTGTTCCAGGTTGTTATCATTTGATGGGAAGAACTGCCCACCCCATCCTCCTCCACACACTTTGGCCCCTGCACTCAGAAGTCTTCAACTAATAGCGGGCTCAGTCATTTGCATGTACCCTTGGTCTAGCTACTCTGTTGAACTTTGCAGAAAAATTCAGTTGAATGCCCAAATTCAAATCTCATGAAAAAACATTGCCATGTTCTCACCACTGTGACTCATAAGAATATAAATTTATAATTAGAAAGGACCTTAGAGGTCCTTGAGGTCAACTAACTCATTTTATTGATGAGGAAATTAGAGTCCAGATTTTTAAAAGAGAAGGTCAACTGCAGCTATAAAAGAAAGGGACTAAGTATTTACATAGCACCTACCATGTGCCACACATTGTGATGACTGTTTTATAAATCTCATCTCATCTTCACAACAGCCCTGCAAAGTAGGTACTATTATCCCCATTTTAAAGTTGAGGAAATTGAGGCAAAAAACTGTTAAGTGCCTTGCTCAATCATACAGCTAGTAAATGTCTGAAAGCAGATTTGAATCCAGGTTCTTGACTCTGTACCCAGAACTCCATCCCTTCTGCCATCTAGCAACTTCAAGAAAGATCCGAGGTAGAATTTGATCTCAAGTCTCTCAGATTCCAAGACCACTGCTTTTTACAACTTTCTAGAATTTGGTAATTCTTGATCTTCACTGACTTATCCCCAGTTCTGTAACTGAGGCTGATTAGATTGCAAATACTGGATTGATGCTAAGAGCAAAAAAGGACATATTTAAGGATTAGACACAACATAGAGAGAAGTTCTCACCCCAATTCTCATCTTACTCAATAATCTGATGTTCAAGAAGCTACCCACTGAATTTCATTCCCTGTGGTAGAGGAGTCTGGAATTCAGAATTGGAAGAAATCTCATAGATCATTTAGTCAGTAATGTCAAAGCTACGTAGAAACAGATCCCTGCAGACCATGCATTTCAATTTAGAAAACCACAGATTATCAATATCTGTTTTACTGTGTTTTTTAGTTATTTTGTTAAGCATTTCCTAATATCATTTTAATCTGGTTTGAGCTGCACTCAGGAGCTTTGTTGGCAGCAAATTTGATACCTTTTCTCTAATGCACTCCTTTAGTTTTCCATATGAAGAAGGTCTTTTTGAGGTCTGAAGTGATTTTTCAAGGTCCACAGAAGTAATAAAAAATTAGAGTTCAAATTCAAAACAGGTCTCCTGCTTCCCAAGTCTGTGTTGTTGTCACTAAATCATAAAACCTCATTTCCTGTTTAAAGTACATGGTTTATTATAGGTTGTTGCGTTACTTTGGGTTTTTTTTTTTTTTGAGGGTTTGCCAAATGATGTAATTCTGGGTACTACAGGGAGGTTTGAATTATATTTGTTTCCTTTCTTATTATGAACTCCCTAGAGCAGATTGCCCTTTTCTAGTTATCTCTTTAATACTTTTATTGTGGCCACAAGAGACCCAGAAGCATTTCTGCATTAAAATGCATTATGATGATGATGATGATGAAGAAAAGAAGGAAAAAAAAGTGATTATTAGAAGCATCTACTATTTAAAGTAACATGGTACTCCTTGCAAGTTTTCATTTCCCAAAGATTAAAAACAATTCATTTCAATTATGTTGAACTAATGGCAGTCACATTTCCTTTTCCACTTGGAAATGTAAATACATTATCAGATATTGGTTTCTGAAATGGGATAGAAAAGAAATAAAAACCTTAACTAAAACACCTTAAAATGCCAAAATGTGCCTTTATCTGGAAAATCTGAGGCAACAATATTCCCAAATAAGGTCTAAACAGGCAGGGACACCAACCTATACCACCTCCTCATCTGACAGATGGAGACACCTTAAAGGTTAATCAACTTATTCAACATCTCACAACTAATCTGAGGTGTCATATAGCCCAGTTCAATCCACTTTATGAAAAGGGAGCAGCATAGAAATCAGTCACAGGGAAATGGCCCGCTTGAGTAATAGTTTATAAACACAGTCTGAAACCCAATCTTTCTCTAAAGGGCTATTGATTTCATTTAACAAGAGCAGTGTGATCTAGTAGTTGTAGGAGTTTGACTCACTGCTTAGCTCTTATCTAGCTCAGAAGAGTCACTTATTCTTTCCTGAGTGAGCATCAGTTTCTCCATCTTTAAAATGAGGGAATTGAGTTATTTCCAGTTTTGTAATTCTAGCACTGAACTTGGGAGTCATGAAAAATCGAGGATATATATTGCCTCTTACACTTGCTAGCCATGTGACCATAAATGAGGGAACACAACTTCTCTGAATTTGTTTCTTCATCTGTGAAAAGGGTATGAAAATACTCTTACATGTCTGTTACAAGAATCAAATGAAATAATGTGTGTAATGGGGCCTTGAAAAAGTATTTTATCAACCTTAAATTTCTATATCAAGATAAGCTCTTATTATCCTAGACTGCCAACAAATTCCATCCATCCCACAAAGAAAGTGGCAAAGAGAGTCACTATACAAACACTGTGAGGTCAGGGACCCTGTTGTTTTTTCATTTTTATATTGTCAAAGTCTAGCAAAGTACCTTGCAAATGATATGGGTTTTTTGTTGTTGTTTTATTTTGACCTTTTTTGCTGAGGCAATTGGGGTTAAGTGACTTGCCCAGGGTCACACAGCTAGACAAATTATATGTTTTTAATTGAAATTATTGAATTCATTTCATCACCAATTCCTTTTACTTATTGCTGACAACTGAACTCCCTTCCACTATAATGATTTCCTGCCTTGGTTCCATCACATTTACTTTGCTTTATAGGTTATAGTTCTGCTTTAGAACTGGAGACCCCTTTCCCGCATACAGAGCCAAACACAGAGCTGAAATAATGAAGGCTTTGAAATGGTGATAAGATTAATATGAAAGGGGAGACTTAACTGGAGAGTACATAAAGCCTCAGATCCCCAAACATATATAATACCCTAATACATACTATATTGCCAATGACCATGTTAGCTGAAGTAGCCAAATGTTTCCTGTCCCAATTTAGAGTCCCATCATAAAAATCTTGGGAAGTGTGTGAGAGGGGAAGGCTATGATACCTAAATCAAACTCATTACTAGAGTCCATAGAAGTCCCTTCTGTTTGTATACTACTTCCCAGTTTTGTAAAATTGGCAGCTGATGGCACAGAAGGTAGAGAGCTGGGTCTGGAATCAGAAACCCATTTAGTTCAAAACCAGTCTCCGAAATTTACTGGTTGTATGATCCTGGGTAATTCACTTAATTTCTGTCTGCCTCAATTTCTTCAAATGTAAGATGGGAATCATAATAGCAACCATCTCTCATGGTTGTTATGAGGATCAAACAGGATAATATTTATAATGTTCTTAGCATAATGCCTGACACATATCAAGCATTTAATAAAGATTCCTGGAGCACTGAGAATGACTTACCCATTGTCATTTGGGGGAAAGAAGGCACTAGTCATGGGCGATGGGGAAGAACTATTTTGTATAAGGTGCCAGCTGAGCTAAGTCTTAAGCAAGATAAGGATTCTGAACAGCAAGGATGAGAAGGAAGTGCACTTTAGGAAAGGATGACAATGGCTTTGGCAAATGCATCAAAATTAGAATTTGCCTTGAGTAGATGTCCATCAATGACTGAATAAGTTATGGCATATAAAAGTGATGGAATTATTATTGTTCTATTAAAAATTATGAACAAGATGATTTTAGAAAGGCTTGAAAAGATTTACATGAACTGATGCTGAGGGAAACCAGCAGAAGCAGGAAAACATTATACACAGCAACAATAAGATTGTATGATGATCAACTACTTGGATCTTCTCAGTGGTTCAGTGATCCAAGGCAATCCCAGTAAACTTTGGATGAAAAAAGCCATCCACATCCAGAGAGAATTATGAACACTGAATGTAAATCAACACGTGCTATGGTCACTTCTTTTTTCTTGATTTTTTTTTCTCATGTTATTTTTCCTTTTGATCTGATATTTCTCTCCCAACACGGTACATTTGAAAATATATTTAAAAAAATGAATGTACATGTCTAACAAAAATGTTATTACCTATAACTGGGAAAAAATTTAAAAAGAGAAAAAAATAAAAATAAGAAGCAGCCTGGTGGCACAATGGCTAGAGTGCCAGGAGTCAGGAAGTTGTGAGTTCAAATTCAGTCTTAGACACTTCCTAGTGTGTGACTCTGAGAAAGTCTTGTTTTAATTTTTGTTTGTTTTTCAATTGAATCTGACTTTTTGATCCCATATGGGATTTTCTTGACCAAGATAACTGATGTGGCTCATTTCTTTCTCTAATTCATTTTACAGATGAGAAAACTGAAGCAGAGTTGTATCTTGTCCAGGATCACATAGCTAATAAATGTCTGAGGCCAGATTCAATCTCAGAAAGATTCCTGAAGCCAGGCTGAGTGCTTTGTCCACTGTGCCACCTAGCTTCTGCCTCTTGGGCAAGTCACTTAATCTCTGTTTGCCTCAGTTCCCTCAATTTCAAAAGGGGGAGAATTACAGCACTTACCTTTCAGAATTGTTGTGAAGATCAAATGAGATAATATTTGTAAACTATTTAGCAATGTGCCTGGAACATTGCAAGTGCTTAATCAATGTTTGTTTCCTTCTTTTCTTTCACATTGCATGTGGGATCTCGTTGTCAGGGACTCAGAATTCATTGTTTCCTCTTCTTTATCTAGACTTCTTATTTGGAGAAGGGCATTATCTTAAGAAAGCAAAGCTGCCTCCATAACGGTCAAGATCTCTGTAGTGATTTCTTCCTCTCCTCCCTGTTCCCTTCACTTTTAGACTTTACCAAGTCCTATTCTTGCAGGAAGGCATGATGGTCATGAATTGCTCCATTATCAACCACCACTTAGTATAATACCTGGTTCATAGCAGATACTTAATCAGTGTTAATTGATTGATTGATTAGCCAGCCTAGGATCTGCTCTTTCACTCTATACTCTGGAAGTTCTGGTGAAGGCTCTTAGAGGAGGGATTCTTTTAGGGCAGAAGTGGGGAACTTTTTTCTGCCAAGGCCCAATTGGGATATTTAAATCATTCACAGGCCATACCAAATTAACAGACAGCAATGTCAACTTTTCCCTTGGAAATCTTTTTCATAGATTGAATTGTATCTTGCCTCCTTTTTTTGCTGTTGGTTTCATCTCTAAAATATGGACTTTAGACAATGGACTGAAATTAGACAGAAGGAAGGGAATCCAGCTAGACATAGAAGCTGAATAACTTACAAGCTAGGTAATGACTCCCTAACAAATCCAGATTTGGTTGTGCTTAGAAAGAAAAGGGGAGGAGGAAGGAGAACAGGATGAAGCAGAGGAAAGTAAAAACTCTCCTGAGAACCAGTTGCGAATAGTACTGGGCAAGACACTTTGGAGGAAGTGAAAGGAGAACACATTTCTCATTTGTCATTTATTATCTATGTGGTCTTCACCAAGACACTTCCTGCTTGGGTCTCAGCCTCTTCAAGATGAAGGGGTGGGAAAGTTGCTATATTGCATACCCTTAGCTCCAGAGATACCACTATTAGACCAGATCAAAGAAAGACGATATAGTCCTATAGAACAAAAATATTTATAGTACCTCTTTTTGTAGTAGCGAAGAATTGGAAACTAAAGGAGTACTCTTTAACTTAGGAATGGCTGAAAAAGTTTGATATGATAATGTAGAGGAATACTATTGAACTTAAAAATGACAAAAGAGATCATTTCAGGGAAACTTAGGAAGAGATCTATGAACTAATGTAAAGTGAAGAGAGCAGAATGAGAATGGTTTGTATTTATAGCATAAATATAAAAATGAAGAATTTTGAAAGATTTGGAAAAATTGATCAGTGAGGTTATAAACTGTGATTCTAGAACACTGATGATAAAAAAATGTTGAAGAATACCCTCTTGACAGAGAGGTGATAAAGAGAAGAGACTAAATATACAGAATGAGGCACATTTTGGGACATGGCAATTATATAATTTGCTTTGCTTAATTATACTTGTTACAATGAATTTGTTTTTATTTTGTTCAAGTGGGTAATAGCATGTATAACCTATATCAAATCGCTTACATCTCAAGCGGGGGGAGGAGAGAGAAGAAAGGATGGAAAGAATTGGGAACTCAAAAAAATTTTAAAACCAAATGTTAAAAATTGTTTTTACATGTAATTGGAGAAAAAATAAAATATTATTCATAAGAAAAAAGTGGTTCATAGTGGGAAGAAGAAAAAATGCTTCATAATTGAAAAAATACAATTTAATTTGGAAAAAGATTATAACTAGAAATAGAAATTATAACTTAAAAATTAAAATAAAGGGGCTGGATTAAATGACCTTTAAATCCTGTCATTTTTCAGGGTACTCTGAGTCTAGATAAGACTAACACAGAGAAGATAGTTAAATATCAATGAAAGGCAGTCCCAAAATGAATGATATGGTGGCTACCATAAAAGTTCAGAGACAGAGGAAGTCAACATGAGTTGGATGAAACAGAGTAAAGCATTATGGAGGAAGTGAAACATAAGTTAAGCCTTCAGTGTCAGAGTTTTGATTGAGAGAATGGAACTCTAGAAATGGGGTATTTCAGCAAAACTTAAGGTCAAGAATGAATGTGATATGATTTTGAGAGGATAGTGAAAAGACAGAAAACAAAAGAGAAGCTGGTTGGGGGCGGGAGGTTAGTTAGTTTGCATAGGCAGTATGAGTCAGGGTATGGAAAGCCTCATACATTAGGCTGTGGAAAATGGGCTTAAAAATTTTGCACATTACAATGGAAAATTAATGAGTCTTGAGTCAGAAGACTGGTTTAAAGTTGACATTTTAGATTATTTCCTGTATGGGCTTTTTGAAGTCTCTTGACCTCTGACCTTAACCACTGTAAAAGAAGAAATCAGATTAGATTATCTAAGAGTTATTTCCAACCTATAGATCTGGGAAAGAAAAAAAAAATCCTTTTCCTAAAAAGGATTAGAATATCATAGAATATTATAACTGGAAGATATCATCTAATTCAACACTCTCAATTTTAGATCTTTTCAGGGTTATTTTTTTTTTTCTGAGAGTCTTCTGCTCATCATTTCCCAAAGAATAATAATCTTCCATTAGAGAAACTTGTTTTAATAGATATTATCCCTTCATATACAACTCATACCCATGCCATCTGTCTATATATATATATATATATATATATATATATATATATATGCTCCTAACTTCCATAATAATGAGAATGTTCTAATGAGTTATAAGCATCATCCTCCTATATAGGAATGTAAACAGATAAGCTTTATTAAGTCCCTTATGACATCACTTTCTTGATTACCTCTTTATTTAATATTACTCTTATTACTCTCCAGAGTCCTGTATTTGAAAATCAGATTTTCTATTCAGTTCTGGTCTTTTCATCATAAATGTTTGAAAATCCTCTGTTTCATCGAATGACTACATTTTCCTCTGAAGGATTATACTCAGTTGCAGTCTTAACTCCATTGTTCTCAGGAATATCATATTCTAAGGTCTTTTAATGTAGAAGACCTGACTATGGCTCCACTATACTTGATCAATTTTGTATCAAAAAGATGAATCTCCTAAAAGTTAAATGTTGTGTCCACAATGCCAGCCACAGAGCCAGATCTGGTCCCTAGCTTCTAGTGTGTTGATCTTTTTTACCCCATCACAGAACTTCAGTGACCAACAGAAATAAAAAATTCTTTAGTCCAAATCTCTTATTTTATAGATAAGGAAACTGAAGCTAAAAGTCACAAAACCAATAAGTACTGAAGGGTAATGGTTTTTAGTTCAGGTAAGGCAATTGAATGTGGAAGGGGGAAAAATAGGAATTTTGAGTTCGGTAGAGACCAGTGCAATTTGTGGTGCTTGGTTTCTTATGGAGAGTGTTTTTTCTAGCTGACAGCCTTTCAACTTCCCCTAAATAAACTGTAGCTGGACTCTACCCCACCTTCTCTGTTTCTTTGGCTGTTTTATATTCCTTCTCTTCTTAAAAATTACAGGGAAAGGATAAACTCCAAGGCTCTTTCCTAAGTAGGACATCTTGCTTTCTATGTACTTCCTTCTTTGGTGATCTTAACTCTTCCAGAGATTTCCATCATCACCTCAGTGCTGATGATTACCAAATCGTTAACACTTCCTTCATGTTCTCTGCTCATTTCCAATTGTTTGATGGATATGTTTTCAAATTCAACAAAGTCTAAATATCTTTCCCTCTAAATCTGCTATTCCTCTTGGGGCAAAGGGCATGAGAGCAGTGTGATTGAATGGGTGACAGTTTTATGACAGAGGTTTGGATGATCTAAGGTCCCTTTTAGCTCTAAATCCCAAAATGTTTTAGTCTCACACCATTCATGGCTGTGCTTCTAAGTTTTAAGACTTCAACACCAAGCCTCAGGGGTAGGTTCGCACTGCACCCTCCCTCAGTGTCTGGAGCCTCCTAAATTGGAACATGCATCCTTCCCCATGTTCTTCTAACCCTGGAGTATCCCTCCACTATGCAGGTCCCATTTTTTTATTATTGAGTTCCTCCTGGTACCTTTATTTGGGGAGGAAAATTCTGCAGATATGAGTTGACAGACAAGGTACTATATTTGGTTAAGAAAGATAATGAAGGTCCAGAAGATTACTTTTTGTTTTAGGTTTTTGTAGGTTTTTTTTTTTAACTTTCAGTGAAAAATTCTGTCCCTTCCTTCACCCTTCCCCACCCACTGAGAAGGCAAGAAATACAATATCCATTATACATATGAAACCATGCAAAACATTTCTACCATGTTGTGTTGAAAAAAACACAAGAAAAAGGAGGAAAAAATGTGCTTCAATCTGTACTCAAAAATCCATCAGTTTTCTAACTGGAGATAGATACCATTTTTCATTATGTATCTACAAAGATATTATGATGGAACAATCAATAGGACTTGGTAATTTGGAAATGGAAGGAGAAAGATTCCTTTTCTTTCCTAAAAGATGTTGCTCATATGCATATATGAGGTTTTGTGTGGGGCTAACATGATCCCATTAATGTGGATGGATAATATGGGAATGGAAAGCTAATTGGGCAAGAGGAAGATGATGAATTAAGTTCTGGATATCTCAAGTTTGAGATGAAAGTGAGCCATCTAACAAATGCATTATAAGACAGGACAAGATGTGAATTAGATTTGAGAGTCATCAATGTAGAGCTAATATTTAAAGTCATGAAATAGGCTGGAGGGGAGGAGGCGGCAGAGAGAGACAAAGAGAGAGAAATAGAAATGGAGAAAGACAGACAAGAGGAAAGAGAGGGAAGAAAGGAGGGAGGAAATAAGGAAGGAAGGAAAGGAGGGAGGAAGGGAGGAATGAAAAGAGACAGAAAAGTGGAATGAGTAGCAACACTAATTTAGAATATAAACTTATTTGTAAAAGGAGCCAGAAACTAGTCCTAGTACAGGCTCACGTTAAAAAGAAAAAAATATATATATTAAAGAGAACAAAGAAGAAAGAAACTAAAAAAACAGAAAGAACTTCCAGGACAAGCCAGTGCCACAGTATAACAGAAGTGAGGAGTCTCAAGAAAGAAATGGTTGTGATCATGAGTATTAAACATCACAGAAATGCCAAGCATAAAAAGAACGTTTAAAAAGTAATGAAATTGACCCAAAGGAAGGTTACCCAGAGTGAAAAGGAAATGGAGCCTAAATTGTAAAGGATTGAGGAAGGAGTGGGTGGTGAGGAAATGGAGGCATCAAAATAGAGATTTACAGGAAGTGAATTAAATAGAAGGGTCACTTTTGGAGCCAACAGAATGCCAAAGCAGTTGGGTTTTATTTATTTTTTTAAATGCAGAGGGCCTAAGTATATTTGAAAGCAGAAAGGGGACCAGCAGAGAAGAAGAAATTGAACCTTATCCTCACACCTGAATTACCTTAAGAAACTATTGAGCAGGTATCTCTTCTCCACCTTGTTTCTATCTCCCTTTTTCATTGGACCAGGTCTCAAATTCTCTGTTTATTTTTCTGCAATCTGGCTTTACCCTAGTTGTTGAAACTTATTTTCCTCTGCATATATGTGTATGTGTGTATACATGCATGTATGTATGTGTATATATGTGATTATGTATGTATGGGAATGTATGGGTATGTGTATATATTTATATTATCTACTTATTAACCTACTCATATATTAAGCACTTCTTGGTCCTCCCATTGCATGTTCCTCCTTGACATGTCCTCCTTCTATCATCATACAACTCACGTTCAAAAATGGCAGAAAACTCCTCCTTTAGGGAGATATCCAGAACTTAATTAATAAGTTAATATTAATGAACCCATTAAGCACATGCACTCAGTGCTTGCAGTTACCCTTCACCCACTTCTTGTTTTGAGATGATTTTTATCAGTTTATCCATTTAGCAGCTCAATATCTTGCTTTGTACACCTATCCAAGTAGGATGACTGTGACCTTTCTTTAAATGTTTGTCCCTATATAGAAAAAGAATTCTATAGATTGTTCACATATATGGAACTCCCAAGTGAGCAATATCTCTCTACCAATAGAAATTAGTTCTCTGTCTCACTTTGTCTCCCTCTCTGCCTGTCTGTGTTTCTATCTCTCTCCCTCTCTCTTCCCCTTCCCTCCTCTCATTCTCCCTCCTTCTCTTTCTCTTTCTCTCTCTCGTTCCTCTGTTCCTCCTTTCTTTCCTCCCTCCCTCCTCTCAAATTAAGAAAGTTGTCTACAGCCTAGTTTTTTAAACTATGGGTAAAATTATGATTTATTATCAGTAAATGTTTTATTTGTATATTTGTTTTATATTCCTATATACCTGGGATTGCATAAAAATTTCTCTGGTATAAAAGCATTGTGAGTAGAAAAAGTTTAAGAAGCCCTGGTCTAGAGCACTGAGTATTTGTGAACTTGGCCCAATTCACACAGGCTGAATGCACCATAGGCAGGTTTTGAATCCAGATTTTCCTGGCTTCATTGCTAGCTCTTTATCCCTTACACCAGAGGTATTAAACATATTGCTTATGAACCAGCAACACTCCAAAGTGTACTCCAAACTAGATTAAAATTTAATTAGGAAATATATAACAAAATAAATACATATACAATAAAAAACAGGAAACATTACATTTGAAAACTAAATCAATCTGTGGTCTGCATAATCCTGGATTAGAGGCCCTGGTTTCTAGCTGAGTTTGTACTATACCATATTTCTCTGAGCATAAGTCCAGAGATTTCTCCATAAATATTTGTTAGATTACTTATTTACTGATTACTACTAAGAGCAGTCATTGCTTGATTAGATTCATCTTTTTTTTCCTCCCTAAGAATTGCTATATTACTAGAAAAACTCAGCAAAAAAGATGGGACAGAATCCCAAACTATGCTATAAAAAAGAAGCACCAAGTTCAAGAGTAGATATTACTTAAACTAGTACTGGCTGCTATATGAGAACAGAAATCAGTTCAAACATGCAGGAACCTAAATCACATTCCCCCTATAGCCCAAATGACATGATGATTCATTCTATTCATTTTGAGACCCAATAACTTTAGTTTTGTTTTTAGCTTGCAAAAGAAAACATACTCTCTCTTCCCCCTACCTCCATCCTTCACTAATGGTCAATTTTCAGAATCCTGTACATAATATAGGCTTCTTGACATGATATTCATGTAATGAAGCAGTAAAATAGATAGCTGAAATGGAATGGAACTAGAGACCAAAGCTCTGCTTCATCATCCCTTCAGCAGATGCTGCCCTGAAATAGGTCTGATCTAGCCTACTGATTAGGCCTTCGGTTTGCCAGATTATTCCCAGTCAACAGAAGAAATAATAACAATAACAACAAATAATTAATTTGCTAACTGGAATTTTTTTATATTTTTAAAAAATAACAAGAGTTATTTTCTCCCAGTTAGACAGCTGGAGAAAAGGCAACTGTTTCAAATTACCTGCTGTCATGAATAAGCCACTCAGTGCAAGTGGATTTTCCTGTATTGTTATTATAAGTTAAAAGAAAGTATACCCTTATTTAATAAAAACCAGAAATAATCAATTCGATTATTCTATGTTAGAAAAGAGTGAACTTTTTACACACACTCACACACACTCAAATACCTTCCATCTCTGTCTTAGCTCTAGGTTTCCACTAACATCACAAATTCAATAAATATTCATTAAGACCATTCTATGTATAAAGCACTAGGATAATCATTCATATTGTCTATAGTAGAGGTCCAACACTAGTGGAGAACACTCACAAGTGCAATCAAAACTAGTTTAATATGTAATTGGAAAACATTTAATAAAATAAATAAAAATTTAACAAAACATAGTGTTTATATCTGGTTTCTTAAGTCAATATAATGCCTGTACGAATTCTTAGGCAGGGTTTAGTGGTTCCCTATCTTTATCTGAGGCTGATACTACTGGTCTGGAAGTGAGGATGATCAGTAGACTCAGAATGGAGGAGATGTATTCCATGGGAAGACAAAAATCAATCAATCCAATTATCTTATTTTATAGATGAGGAAACTAAGATACAAAGAGAGAAGGTGACTTGACTAAAGTTATATAACTAATTAGTTGTAGGGCTGGGACTAGAACCCAAGTTGTCCTGTCTCATGGAATCAAATACTTTTACAATTGGAAGGGACCTCACAGACCATCTCATCTAACCTATAGCTGATCAAAAATTCCCTTTATAACATCTCCAATAATTTTCCTAAAGACAAATAAGGAAAAATCCAGGAATTGTTAAGGCAGTATAATTGATCTTTAGAAAGCACCAATAGTTAGGAAGTTTTTCCTTATAGAGCCAAAATCTGCCTCTTTGTAGCATTTACTCATTGTTCCAGCTCCTGCCCTCTAAAACTGAACATAAGGAGGTGAATTTCTCTTGTACTTAAACACACTTGGAAAATTTGAAAATAATTAATACATTCCTTCCAAATTTTTTTGCAATTAACCATCCTCAATTCCTCACATGGCATTTTGGATGTCTTTCTCTCTATATTCTCTAACTTATAAACATTCTTCCTGAAATAGTGTGCTCACAATCCAATATGGCCCAAGATAAGATCTTTTAGATCAATGTTCATTCTGTACTGTCTCTTTAGAAATTAAACATATGGTATGGCCTTGGGCAAACTGCCTCACCCCTTTAGGTCTTAGTTTCTTCATCTGTCAAGTGAGAGGAATAAATTAGATAATCAGCAAGTTCCTTCCAGATAATATAGTATTAATTCTATAATTCCATATTTTTTTGCCCCACCCCCTAGGAGAAGCATTAAGTCCTTTCTGTTTAGTTGGGTTTGTGAGTGATCATGAAGAATAATTTTAGGAAATCAGTGAAGCAAAAATATCACTTACCAATTTATTCATCTCTTCTACCCAGAAGCTTGGCCAACACTCATTACTTTCCCTCTCCAACTACCACCACCCTACCCCCTTTGGTCACTGGACAAATTCATTAACAGCACTTTATAGCATTTTTATGGGCTATTTAGGAAGCAGGATTTATTGTCTGAAAAATGAGAGAATGAATTAGTTTTAAAGATTAGGCCAGACATCAAGAAGCCAAAATTAAACAGTAATTTCTTACTACTCAGTATTGGGATTCATTTCAAATGAGTCAACATAAATGTTTGTTAAAATGAATTATTTTTTGAAATAACAAACATATGTTTTTTTTATTTTTTTTATTGTAACTTTTTATTGACAGAACCCATGCCTGGGTAATTTTTTGCAACATTATCCCTTGCACTCATTTCTGTTCCAATTTTTCCCTTCCCTCCCTCCACCCTCTCCCCCAGATGGCAAGCAGTTCTATACATGTTAAATATATCACAGTGTATCCTAGATACAATATATGTGTGCAGAACCGAATAGTTCTCTTGTTGCACAGGAAGAATTGGATTCAGAAGGTAAAAGTAACCCGGAAAGAGAAACAAAAATGCAAACAGTGTACACTCATTACTCAGTGTTCCTTCTCTGGGTGTAGCTGCTTCTGTCCATCATTGATCAATTGGAACTGGATTAGATCTTCTCTTTGTTGAAGAAATCCACTTCCATCAGAATACATCCTCATATAGTATCGTTGCTGAAGTATATAATGATCTCCTGATTCTGCTTATTTCACTCAGCATCAGTTCATGTAAGTCTCTCCAAGCCTCTCTGTATTCATCCTGCTGATTGTTTCTTACAGAACAATAATATTCCATAACATACATATACCACAATTTACCCAACCATTCTCCAATTGATGGGCATCCATTCATTTTCCAGCTTCTAGCCACTACAAACAGGGCTGTCACAAACATTTTGGCACATACAGGTCTCTTTCCCTTCTTTAGTATCTCCTTGGGGTGTAAGCCCAGAAGTAACACTGCTGGATCAAACGGTATGCACAGTTTGATAACTTTTTGGGGCATAATTCCAGATTGCTCTCCATAATGGTTGGATTCGTTCACAACTCCACCAACAATGCATCAATGTCCCAGTTTTCCCCGCATCCCCTCCAACATTCATCATTATTTTTTCCTGTCATCTTAGCCAATCTGACAGGTGTGTAGTGGTATCTCAGAGTTGTCTTAATTTGCATTTCTCTGATCAATAGTGATTTGGAACACTCTTTCATATGAGTGGTAATAGTTTCAATTTCATCATCTGAAAATAGTCTGTTTATATCCTTTGCCCATTTATCAATTGGAGAATGGTTTGATTTCTTATAAATTAGAGTCAATTCTCTATATATTTTGGAAATGAGGCCTTTATAAAACATATGATTTGAAATCATTTTTATCCTATTACAGAAGCTGGTGCTAAGATAATTCCTTTCAGTTAGGTTTGCAATCATTTAGACTCACTTTCAGAAACAAAAACCCCCATTTACCCATGTAATTGGAAAAGATTTAACAAGATAAATAAAAATACAATAGTATGTAAATAATGTTATATGGCTTTCAAAATTAAAATGCTGCCTGCAGAGATCTTTCAACATGTTTGGTGGCTCCCATTTCTGTTTGCATTTGATACCTATAGTGTCAAATACAATGATATTTAGCCTACAGTGAGTATCAACAATAGGCTTGGAATTGAGCATTTTATAAGATAGAATCAATGAATAAATGCAACCCTCTTCTTTTTTAGATAAGGAAACTGAGAACAGTATCCCAGTGCAAGTAGGGAAAGTAGGTTTGTTTTCCTCTCTTTTGGCTGTCTTTTTTCTTTTGGAAATTCTTGAATGTTAAAATAATAGTAATAATAATGACATTTTTCTAGTGTTTTAACTTTTGCAAAGTGCTTTGTATACACGATCTCCTTTTAGTTTTACAGAAATCTTACATACTAATTATTATAATGGCATTCCATTTTATAGAAGAGAAAAATGAGTTTGAGAGCTTAAATGATTCATCCAGCATCCTATAATAAATAACTCTCCTGACTGCAAGTCTACTCTTCCACATCTCCCAATATGAACAACTTCACAGTTCTTGGGCCACTCAGTTTCAAACCTACCCACCAACAACTGCCCTGCAGCCTGCCTCCCCCCAAAAACCTTGTCAAACCCTACTTACTTCTTATTTCTTAAGCCTTGGGAACCACTGAATTCAGATCAGAAAGAAACTCATCAATGTCTTGAAGGCACTCCAAAGACAGGTTTCTTGCAGAAAAGCCAGATCAATAAAGAAGAAGCCAAAGTGTTAAAAACTTGGGAATCATAATTTTCCTTTTCACTTGGAGCTTTTTCCTTGGAAGTCAAACCCTATATTTATGCAGCAATGGCCTTAGACTATGTGTCAGAGGAAAATGTGATCCTTCTTTCTCTTAACTTGCAGAGACAGTCTGTATTCTTTCTAACACCTGCAAAATAGCCAAGATGAACAAAGCATGAAAGATAATTCACATACAACTTTTTACTGTTGAATGGAATAGATTTTTGGATTCATGTGTTCTCCAGAGCACCTGGCTTCCATTAATTATGCACATCAAAATGTCCATTTCACGTGGAGAAGCCTAGTTTCCTTTAGTTGGAAAGCCCTTTGTTATATTCTGGGGTTTTAAATATCCACAGTATGTTTCACATAAAATACTCAATGGTAACACTCATTATTTGCTTAAGAATTGCCATAAATTTAACCCTAAAAATAAATAAACCCTAAGGAAACAATTATTGTGGCCCCCATTTCTTTTGCATTTAATACCACTGGTCTACAGTGGTTATGAAGAATAGGCCAGGAACAGAATATTATTCTTTTTTTTTTTGAGGCAATTAGTATTAAGTGATTTGCCCAGGGTCACACAACTAGGAGTGTTAAGTGTCTGAGGTTGCATTTGAACTCAGGTCCTCCTGACTCCAGGGACAATGCTGAATCCACTGTGTCATCTAGCTACCCCAAGTATTATTCTATAGTAGATAGAATCTTCCTTAAAGTAGACAAATACTAAGAAAACAATCATTGTTTATCTGTGCATAATTGTATACGTGTAGGTTTTTTGGTAAAACTTTGTATAGAAATATATGTCCTAGGGTGAAAAGAGAGAGAAAATAGAATAAATGGAGGGAAATACAGTTAGCAATAGTAATTATAAAAAGAATTTTGAAGCAATTTTCTTTGATAAAGCCTCATTTCTCAAACATACAGGGAACTGAGTCAAATTTATAAAAATTAAGAGCCGTGACCCAATTGATAAAGGATCAAAAGATATGAACTATGTCCAAAGGGATATCAAGTCATGAATATCCTAAAAATACCACTACTATGCATGAATCCCAGAAGAAATTTTTAAAAAGGAAAAGGACCTGTACGTACAAAAATGCTTATGGCAACTCTCTTCTCAGGGTAAAAAATTGGAAACTGAGGTGATGCCCATCAATTGGGAAATTGCTGAATAAATTGTGATATGTAATTATGATGGAATATTATTGTTCTATGGAAAATGATGAGCAGGATGCTCTCAGAAAAACTTGGAAAGTCCTCCATGAACTCAAGCAAAGTGAAATGTAGTATGGACAAAATAATAGCAATGTTTTAAGATGATCCACTGTGTATTGCTATTCTCAGTAATACAATGATCCAGAACTACCTTAAAGGACTTATGATGAAAAATCCTATTTATATCCAAAGAAAGAACTTATTGTGTCCAAATACAAATTGAAGTATTCTCTCTCTCTCTCTCTCTCTCTCTCTCTCTCTCTCTCTCTCTCTCTCTCTCTCCCTCTCTCTCTCTCTGTCTCTCTCTCTCTCTCTCTCTCTCTCTCTCTCTCTCTCTCTCTCGTCTGTCTGTCTTTGTCTCTGTCTTTCTCTGTCTCTGTTTCTCTTTCTGTCTGTCTCTGTCTGTCTGTCTCTGTCTTTCTGTCTCTCTCTCTCTTTCTCTCTTTCTCTCTCTATATATATGTATACACACACACACACACACACACACACATATATATATACATATTATATATTTTTTTGTTGAGGTATTTTTTTAGGGGGAAAATCTATGTTTTCTTTCACAACATGACTTTTATGGAAATGTTTTGTATAATTTCACATGTGCTTCTTTAATGGGGGCTCGAAGTTGTAATAAGAAAGAAAATTTGGAACTCAAATTTTTAAAAACAAATGTAAAAAATATTTTAAATGTTACTGGGAGGGGCAGCTAGGTGGCACAGTGGATAGAGCACCAGCCCTGAAGTCAGGAGGACCTGAATTCAAACAGACACTTAACACTTCCTAGTTGTGTGACCCTGGGTAAATCACTTAACCTCAATTGCCTCAGCAAAAAAAAAAAATATATATATATATAATTTGTATATTATATATATATATAAA
The DNA here is from genome assembly GCF_902635505.1 of Sarcophilus harrisii. Lineage (NCBI taxonomy): Eukaryota > Metazoa > Chordata > Mammalia > Dasyuromorphia > Dasyuridae > Sarcophilus > Sarcophilus harrisii. Next base: position 350,846,695 of record NC_045426.1, read on the forward strand.
TGGGAAAAATACAATATTTAAAGAAAAAAAGAAATATACATTCTTAATTTTCTTGAGGATTGATTTTTGAATCAAACCAGATTTTTGGTAGACATGATTTTTAGGAAGGAAGATTCAAGTCAGAAAACAAAGTCTAAATTTTATTGTTTACAAAGGTAGATTGTTAAAATCATGTGGTACAAATGGTTTAAAAGCTAAGAAAATATGATGTGCAAAATTGGCCTTTTGTTGTTATTATTCAATTGTTTCAGTCAAGGAAATTGTTTCAGTAAGGAAGATTCATCTTCCTGAGTTCAAATCTGGTCCCATAATCTTATGAGCTGTGTGACTTTGGGCAAGTTATTTAATCCTGTTTATCTCTGTTTCCTCATCTCTAAAATGAGCTGGAGAAGGAAATGGCAAACCACTCCAGTGTCTTTGCCAAGAAAATCCCTAATAGAGTCACAGAGAGTTGAATATGACTGAAAAATGATCAAATAACAAAAAAGAATCATAGAGTTGAATGGGCCAGTAGAGAGAACATTTAATTTGACTTATCTAATGGTTAAATCTCTTTTATGAAGGCCTAGGTGTCAGAAGATCACAGATCTGGAAAGGACCTCAGAACTCATATAATGTTGCTCCTTTGTTTTATAGAAGAGTTAATTAAACCTCAGGAAGTATATAACTTGCCTAAGAGCATTCAGGCAGTAAATATTGGAGATGAGACTTACTCTTTCTACCACAATACTCAATGCTTTACTAAGTCATCCATTTTCTGCTTAAACACCTTCAATGCCAGACTTCAACTCACAATTAGATCATTTCATTTTTCTGGAAAAAATCTAAATTCTATAGGAAGTTCTTATTTAAAGAGCTGAAATTTGCCTTCTTATGACCTTTTTGTTGACTGATTCTTTTTGGAATGTAAAACACACTTAATCCCTCTTTCTAATGGGCCCTAAATGGGCTCTGTCTTTTTATCCATATATTCCTCATTGATGACAAGTGGGAGGCTGAACTTCAGATCTTCACTCCTAGACAAAGCCTAATTAAGCTAGTCTAGCACCAGATTTCATTAGCAATCACTGCCTTAAGCAACCTGACTGGTTCAGACCTGTGCTGACTTCTCTCATACACTTCAAAATAAACACAGAAAGACAAAATATAGCTGTTCTGGTTTCCTTATCTTTCCCTCATTCTACTCCTCTTTAGAGATTCCCACTTTCCCAGAAACTCAAGAATGAAATTAAAAGTTTATTTAGATCACCAGCATTCGACCCTTCATTGATTCTAAATAAACCAAGATGGATGCCCAAATGAAGATAAGCTTTTCCACAACCAAAGCCAACAAAAACCTAAAAATTATAACAGGCAGATTAATGATGAAGAACTCTAATTAGAAAGTGCTGTAAGTTACTCTTCTATGCTCAGAACTATGCAAAAAGTTAACCAGATTCCAATAGGTAACAGGAAAGGAAACCACCAGCACAAATAACCAAGGATGTGCTGGTAAATGTTTAACAACCTACACTCCAGAGAGAGAAAAATGTATGCCTTGACACACTTTCAAGTTTAATCTTCATTATTAACATTTTCCCTATCTCTTTCTAAAGTTTAGGCAGTCAACAAAATAGTAAATCAAGTGCTGATTTGTAGATTTGCCAGCTTCTGAAAATTTAACAATTAGCTCAGTGAACTTGAGTTGGCTCCAGTATATTCTTACAAACAAGCCAGTAGCTGCCCAGCAAGATCAGAGAAAGAATAGAGAGGCACTAGTAGCCTGCAGGGCTCTGTATCTGGAGTCAGCAAGAGTTGAGGGCTTTCCCAGAAAGCTGGGTGGTTGAAAGCCCACATCAGGGGACCTTGGAAGTCACAAATAATGGCAGTGACCAATGTGGGCATGGTTCCTGTTTTTATTCTTCAGTCCTGTGGGAATCTTCATGACCCCATTTGGGGTTTTCTTGGCAAAGGTACTGGAATGATTTGCCATTTCCTTCTGCAGTTCATTCTACAGATGAGAAAACTGAGGCAAGCAGTTTAAGTGACTTGCTTATAATGACACAGTTAGTAAAAGTCTGCTGTCAAAATTGAACTTACTTCTTCCTGACTCCAGGCCATTATCCATTGTGTCATCTAGCTGCCCCATGGGTTTGGTGGCCCTCAGAATAGAATACCCTAGTAAGACTCCAAGAACCCTTGCATTATTTCTCCTGAAATTCCATAAAAACCCATGCAAATCCAGTGCTCTGAACCTTAACTATTTCCTGAAGGCATTTAACCCCAGACAGCTTAACAAAGGAACCCAAATAATTCAGATCAAAAATAAGTAGCAGCCACCAAGAATGTCATAACCAAAATCCAGAGCTTCCACATCAAAGAAGAAATGTCATAAGCATTCAAAAATAAGGAATTCAAATAACTATGAACTACACTTATGATCATACAAGACCTGGCATCTATTATGCAGAATGACAGTTAACCTGGTAATGCAATATTCCAAAATACAAAGATATGAGTTTTCAACCAAAAATAACTGACCCTGCAAAGCTGAGTATAATACTACAGAAAAAAGAAATGGATTTTTAGTTGAAGAGAAGACTTTCCTTTTTTTATTTTTAATTTAGGAAATTTTCATAACATCATAGAATAATGAAAAAGATGAAACTGCAAATCTATCATATACTACTTGTTATTCCATTTCAATACATAATAAATTTTCCCCCTTTTTTCCTTTCCTCACCCCCTCCCCCAGTCTAGAGGGCTACCATTAGAAACAAATGTATGTACACATATTTAAAAGTATATACATAATTATATTTATCAATTCTTTCTCTGGATGCAGATATCTTCCTTTTTGTAATCAATTTGTCAAAATGACGTAGGCACTCAAGTTATTCTTAAAATAATATTGCTATTACTGTATACAGCTTTGTGTTGGTTCTGCTCATTTCTCTATTATTTCATTCCAGTCTATGCATTTTTTTCTAAGCTGACTGAGCCCATTATTTATTTTTATTTTTATTTTATTTATTTATGTATTTACTTTTTTTTATTATAACTTTTTATTGACAGAGCCCATGCCTGGGTAATTTTTTTTTTTACAACATCATCCCTTGCACTCACTTCTGTTCCGACTTTTCCCCTCCCTCCCCCCACCCCCTCCCCCAGATGGCGAGCAAAAGTCCTATACAAGTTAAATATGTCACAGTGTATCCTAGATACAATATATGTGTGCAGAACCGAACAGTTCTCTTGTTGCACAGGAAGAATTGGATTCAGAAGATAAAAATAACCTGGAAAGAAAAACAAACATGCAAACAGTTTGCATTCATTTCCCAGTGTTCTTTCTTAGGGTGTAGCTGTCCATCCTTGATCAATTGAAACTGAGTTAGATCTCTTTGTCAAAGAAATCCACTTCCATCAGAATACATCCTCATACATTATCGTTGTTGAGGTATATAATGATCTCCTGGTTCTGGTCATTTCACTCAGCATCAGTTCATGTAAGTCTCTCCAAGCCTCTCTTTATTCATCCTGCTGGTCATTTCTTACAGAACAATAATATTCCATAACATTCATATACCACAATTTACTCAACCATTCTCCAATTGATGGGCATCCATTTATTTTCCAGTTTCTGGCCACTACAAAGAGAGCTGCCACAAACATTCTTGCACATACAGGTCCCTTTCTCTTCTTTAGTATCTCTTTGGGATATAAGCCCAGTAGTAACACTGCTGGATCAAAGGGTATGCACAGTTTGATAACTTTTTGAGCATAGTTCCAAATTGCTCTCCAGAATGGCTGGATGTATTCACAATTCCACCAACAATGTATCAGTGTCCCTGTTTTCCCATATCCCCTCCAACATTCTGCATTATCTTTCCCTGTCATTTTAGCCAATCTGACAGGTGTGCAGTGGTATCTCAGAGTTGTCTTAATTTGCATTTCTTTGATTAATAATGACTTGGAGCATATTTTCATATGGCTAGAAATAGTTTCAATTTCTTTGTCTGAGAATTGTCTGTTCATATCCCTTGACCATTTATCAATTGGAGAATGGTTTGATTTCTTATAAATTAGAGTCAATTCTCTATATATTTTGGAAATGAGAGCCCATCATTTCTTATAGCACAGAAGTATTCCATCAAGACCACATATAACAGTTTGTTCAGCCATTCCTCAATTGATGGGCATCACCACAATATCCATTTCTTTGACAGCACAAAAAAAGCTGCTATAAATATTTTAGAACATATAGGTTCTTTTTCCTTTTTCCCTAATCATCTTTGGAGATAGACTTAGTAAAGGATCAAAGGGTATAGGCAGTTTAACAGCTCTTTGGGCATAACTCCAGATTGCTTTCCAAAATATTGGATCAGTTAACAGTTACAACAAAAATGAATTGGCATCCCAATTTTTCCACATGCCTTCCAACATTTGTTGTTTTCTCCTTCAATCATTTTTGCTAATCTGGTAGGTATAAAATGATATCTCAAGTTTATTTTAATTTATATCTCTAATCAATAATGATTTTGATAATTTTTTATGTAACTACAAATTGTTTTGATTTCTTCATTAGAAAATTGCCTGTAGGGAAAGGGACCTACATGTGCAAAAATGGCAGCCCTTTTTATAGCGGCAAGAAACTGGAAACTGAGTGGATGCCCATCAGTCAGTTGGAGAATGGCTGAATAAGTTATGGTATATGAATGTTATGGAATATTACTGTTCTGTAAGAAATGATCAGGAGGATGGTTTCAGAGAGGCCTGGAAAGACATGACCTGATGCTAAGTGAAATGAGCAGAACCAGGAGATCTTTGTACACAACAACAATATGATGATCAATTTTGATGGATGTGGCTCTTTTCAACAATGAGATGGTTGAGGCCAATTCAAATAATCTTGTGATGAAGAGAGCCATCTACACCCAGAAAGAGAACTGGGGATCACAAGATAGCACTTTCACTCTTTTTTGTTGTTGTTTGCTTGTATTTTGTTTTCTTTCTCATTTTTTTCCTTTTTGATCTGATTTTTCTTGTGCAGCAAGAAAACTGTATAAATATATATACATATGTAATATGATTTAACAGATATTTTAACATGTTTAACATATGTTAGATGATTGCTTGCAATCTAGGGGAGGAGGGGAGGAGAAAGGGGGAAAATTTGGAACACACGGTTTTATAAGGGTCAATGCTGGAAAATTATCCATGCATGTGTTTTGAAAATAAAAAAAGCTTTAATAAAAAATTTTCAAAAAAAAAGAAAATGCCTGCCTGTTTATATCTTTTATTATTTATTAATTGAGGAATGATTCGTATTCTTACAGATTTTACAAAGTTCTTTACATATTGGAGATATGAAACTTTTATCTGAGAAATTTTATCTGAGAAATTGTCTGTAAAAAATTTCCCCCCAATTTCTGCTTTCCTTCTGATCTTGACTACAGTGATCTACATTTCACAGAAAAAAGTGAGAGAAATGGGCATCAGATGAACTGCACCCTTATCTGAAATGGATAAAGAACTATGGACCTACTGTATGAGGATGTATTCTGATGGAAGTGGATTTATTTGACAAAGAGAAGATCTAACTTAGTTTCAATTGATCAAGGATGGACAGAAGCAGCTATACCCAAAGAAAGAACACTAGGAAATGAATGTAAACAGCTTGCATTTTTGTTCTTCTTCCCAGGTTATTTATATCTTCTAAATTCTCCCTGAGCAACAAGAGAACTGTTCGGTTCTGCACACATATATTGTATCCAAGATCTACTGTAACCTATTTAACATGTATAGGACTGCTTGCCACCTGGGGGATGGGGTGGAGGGAGGGAGGGGAAAAATCAGAACAGAAGTGAGTGCAAGGGATAATGTTGTAAAAAATTACCCTGGCATGGGTTCTGTCAATAAAAAGTTATTAAAAAAATAAAAATAAAAAAAGAACTATGGACCAAAAGGATATGAACAAACCATTTTCGGATGAAGAAACTGAAACTATTTCTAGTCATATGAAAAGGTATTCCAAATCATTATTGATCAGAGAAATGAAAATTAAGACTATTCTGAGAGTTCACTACACACCTCTCAGATTGGCTAAGATGATAGGAAAAGATAATGATGAATGTTGGAGGGAATGTGGGAAAACTGGGACACTGATACATTGTTGGTGGAGTTGTGAACGAATCCAACCATTCTGGGGAGCAATTTGGAATTATGCCCAAAAAGTTATCAAACTGTGCATACCCTTTGATCCAGCTGTGTTACTACTGGGCTTATATTCCAAAGAGATCTTAAAGGAGGGAAAGGGACCCACATGTGCAAAAATGTTGGTGGCAGCCCTCTTTGTAGTGGCCAGAAACTGGAAACTGAGTGGGTGCCCATCAGCTGGAGAATGACTGAATAAATTATGCCATATGAATGTTATGGAATATTATTGTTCTGTAAGAAACGACCAGCAGGATGATTTCAGAGAGGCCTGGAGAGACTTATATGAACTGATGCTGAGTGCAATGAGCAGGACCAGGAGATCATTGTACATAGCAACAATAAGACTATATGATGATCAATTCTGATGGATGTGGCTCCAACAATGAGATGATTCAAACCAGTTCCAATTGTTCAGTGATGAAGAGAGCCCTTTACACCCAGAGCGAGGACTGTGGGAACTGAGTGTGGACCACAACATAGCATTTTCACTCTTTTTGTTGCATTTGCTTGCATTTTATTTTATCTCAGGTATTTTTTCCTTTTTGATCCGATTTTTCTTGTACAGCAAAATAACTGTATAAATATGTATGCATATATTGGATTTAACATATATATTTTAACGTATTTAACATATATTGGGCAACCTGCCATTTAGGGGAGGGGGTGGGAGAAGGAGGGGAAAATTTGGAACAGAAGGTTTTGCAAGGATAGATGTTGAAAAATTACCCATGCATATGTTTTGTAAATAAAAAGCTTTAATAAATAAAAAAAGAACTATGGACCACTGTGCTCAGCCCACACCCACTCCTACCTTTGTATGGAAAGCAATTAAACTCAACAGACAATGAATGGGGATATGGAAAGGAGCAGTAAGAAGGAGGATAACAGGAGCATAGTTACAAGTAAAATAAACTTTCTGATCACAAAACAGGGATTAAAGGAGAAGAAAAAATTAAATAGCTGGAATTTAAGATGTATATCAGGGCAAGGCTGTACTATTTGTGGTATAAGACTGTAATGAAATAGTATTGCCATGCAAGATGATGAAAAAGAGATAATCTTGAGCATTCTAACAAGCAGAAGTTGACATAAAGTGAACAAAATCTGAATCATATATGCAAAGATAATAACTCTATAAAGAAAAACATCTCTAAAGACTTAAGAACTCTCATCGAAGCAAAAACTACTCATGTCTCTTGAGGCTTAACAAAGATATGATGGACTGAATGTGCAGAAAGAGACACATTTTTGGACATGGGCACTCTGGGAATTCATGTTGCTGGATTATACTGATTTGTTACAAAGATTTTTTTCTCTGTTTTTAATAATAGGAAATAAGGCAAGAGGTTATCAGTATTGGATGAGAAGAGAGCAATTTAAACAAACAGAAAAAATAAAAAAGGATTTTCAGAAGGAAACAAAAACAAGCAGTATGAAAGGATGAAAGGAACATAAGAAATTTTATACACATGTATGTATAGATTTAATTAATTTAATTAATACAATTAAACAATATATGAACATATATTAACCAAGTGGTATGAAATGGAAACTAGCAGTTTCACATATAATTCTACATTGTGTCCTGCTTTCTATATGGAAATACTATTTCTTGTGTATCTATTGTGTGCTTAACTTCAAAATAATTTTTTTAAAAAGCACCTAGTCCTCAACTGTTTCTGGGAGGGATCTGTGATTAATAAGTACCTTGGGTCTAGTTGTGCTTCATGTAAGGTTGCTTCTAGTCTACAACACACCTGCACCCTCACCTCCCCTGGGCATCTCAGTTCTAACAGCTTGAATTAGCAACAGTTGCTGATTGGTGGACATGGCTGCAGTTAAGCATGTGTAGATATGTTTACCTCCAGCAGCACCTGCACCACTAATGCCTCAAGGCTTTTTTCACATAGAGCTATCTCTGTTGTGGACTGAACAAACCCCAAATCACTTACAAGCCCTTGAGATATTTGAAGACAATGACTAGGTCCCTAACAATAACATGAATTTGATTAACAAAAAAAGGTTTGCTTTAAATAGTTATATATAAATAGTTCACACATATTCCCACACACAAAAGCTGATTCACTTAGAATACGATTGCACTGACAAAAATTAAAACTATGTTGCAAGAACATACGTAGATAAACAGAGCAAATAATCTATATTTCACATGATTAGAGATTATCTTTAATCTCTAAAGTATATGCTAGGCACTGTGCAAGATATAATGATAGATCATCAACATAGGCAATAGCTTCTAAAAATAGTCATGGAGGTACATCAACTTAAGTTGTACCTTAAATGTGAATGGTCTGCTCCTGAGTATTTTTTCCTATTCCATCCCCCTCCCTGAAGCATTCCTGGCTGCTGCTGGGCACCTCAACTTTGACCAGAAAAAAGAAACTTGGAAAAAGTTGAAGTGAGGGATAGGAAAGATTCTAATAAGGATAAGGATAGAGAAGACCCTAATTCTTCTCTTAGGCAAAACTAATGGGAGAAGAAATTTACTGGGGGAATTCTGAGAAAGGGTCTCTTCAGATGTATTAAAGGAATAAAAAAAAATTTTGTGCGAGATCCTTTAAACCTAACCATTGTCCTGGATCTGTTTGTTTATTTGTAAAATTAGGAAGAAGGGCCAAATTAAGGTATCTTTTCAACTTGAATTATCAATAAATCCCTATAGATGATATTATTTCTATAGGAAAATGCATTTCAAGTTTATAGGCTCAAAGATCTAGAACCAGAAATTTCTTAGAGGTTGAGTCCAACTTTCTAATTTATTTATTTATTATTTATAAATAAATAAAAAGGGAATGATTTATCCATGTTCACATAAACAGTAGGCAAGAATCATAATTTGAACTCAGACTCTCAATTTCCAAATCCCATGTTAATTCAATCACAATATGCTACCAAATAGGCAACATAAATGATGGGGAGTAAGTTATACTTGAGTATTATTTTCTAAGGCAACAATAAGGCATTTATTGATGATTATTAATTCTGCAGAAATTTTTCACTTAAAAATTTTAAATATAATTTTATTTTATTTTTAATTCTGAAGAATGTTTCAGAATCTTTGAAATAGCTCTACTGATTATAATAATTCCAGAGAGGGATATTTAACAAATGTAAATCTATTGCCATGATAAGAAAGAACTTTAAAAGTGTCTTAGTTAAAATCACAATTTATCAAAGAAGGAGATGCAGCAGCCAAAAGCAACAACAATTCAGAATATAATCATTTTTCCTGAAAATCTCACAGAGAAAAACTGTGGAAGATTATAAACAATATCAACTCAAAAACAGAGAGGAACACTCAAGTATAAAATCAGTTTAAAGAAAGCTTGGCAAGAGATCCAACTAAACAAAGTCATCCTGAGGGTATTTAAGGACAAACTGAAAGAAAGAAAATAAATATCCGATGAGAGGTAGAAAATATTTGTATGTGGTGAGTGTAATTAGAATGGAACACATGACAAAGAATTTTGGAGAAGGTCTAGACTAAAGACATCATCAAGAAAATGTAGAAGCAAAAGCTAGGATGGCAGGTTTCTTGGAAAGGTCCAAGGATGACAGGCAAATGGTTCATGTGAACTGCTGGTGTGATCTTAATTACGAGAGAAAGTAAGGAAGGCCCCGATAGGTTGGGTGGACTGTGTGTGGTAGAAAGTTTTAGTTTATGGGAAAAATGTGGACAAATTATATGAATAGGAAGGGAAGGCATGCATGAATTGGGTTTCATATTATTGAAAGAAACATACATATTTATGGGATTGTGAATCTATTTTGAGTGAGAAAAAAACTTTACAAATAAAATAAGACTATTAAGCATCTTAACACTGTAAGTAAGTTGAGAAAGCATATTTTTATTTTTGTTGAATAAAGAAAAAAATCTTCATGATACATATATCTGTATGTAATGTATTATGTGTATATACACACATACATAAATCCATTCAGAATATTTGCCTTAAAAGTGACAGAATGAAAAGTAGTGCTAAGCACAGTGTCAACAATATTAGACAGATTGTAAAGCAGGTGGAAACCACAAACCGCTGAGAGTTCTATACAGGGCAATTGTTTCAGTCACCAGCAGGGCACATATTTCAATTTATCTTGGCATCTAGGACACTTCTGTAATAACAACTGAAATTGCTGGGCCTTATTTAGGCAGAATCTCTATTCATTGCAAAACTTGATTCCATAAATGGAAGCTCCACAGGATTGTGTTGATGCTGTTCCTGTGTGATATAAATAATAATAGTTGTCATTTATATATTATATGCTTACAATGTGCCAGGCACTGTGCTAAACACTTTACAAATATCTCATTTGATCCTCACAAGAATCCTGGGAGGCAGGTATTATTATCCCTATTATATAGTTGAGGTAATGAGGAAAACATAAGTGATTAGCCCAGGATCACTTTGGGCTACTGAGTGTCTGAGAGTCAATTTCCACCCAGTATTCCTGACTACAGGCCCGGTCAGTATTCTACCTACTCTGCCACAAAATTGCCTTACAAGTTGTTTTCTCAGTTCATCAAAAGGCAGTTGTCAACACTGTTTGGTCTGAAATAAGCCAAGTGTCTCACTGAGACCCGTCGAAGATCTTAGCTTAAAAAGACCAAGATCTCCCACTACATCAGGGCTATCTGCACTTGTCCCGATCTATATCTGGCCATTGAACCCAGAGGGCCCTGAGGGGAAACTGAGGCAGGGGACCTTGCACAGCCCTCCGTCACTTAAATACAAATCACTTGCCTGCCGTGGCGTCACCTCCCTAATGTCATGGACTCTTTGAGAACAAAGGACAAATAACATCCAAAGAGCCAACATTTCCTTTCTTCACCTCTCTTGATCTTTCTCTGGGACCCTTAATCTGAAAATCAACAATCTTGTGATGATAATTAGCCTGTGATTACTATAATCTAATGCCCAAAGTGAGGGGAGAAGGGAAAAAACAAACATTTATTAAATACTTAATATGCCAGGCATTTGCTAAGGACTGCACAAATATCTCATTTTATCCTCACAACAATGCTAGAGAATAAAGATTATTAATATCTTCTTTTTACAGTACAGGAAACTAAGACAGATGGAGGTTAAGTTTAGGGTCACACAGTTTCTTCTTGGTCTGTAGTGTTTCAGTTATGTATTTGTTCAGTGCTTCTTCATGACCCCATTTGGAGTTTTCTTGGCAAAAATACCAGAGTGGTTTACCATTTCCTTCTCCATCTCATTTTACAGATGTGGAAACTGAGATAAACAGAGTTAAATGTCTCCTTTAAGGTCCCACATCTTTTGATCTCATGCTTCCAAGATACAGCCCAGTGCTCTATTGCACTAGACAAAAACAGATTGTTTTTTAAACTTGAAGCATACTCTGAGAAAGAGACAGAAAAAAAAAAGATACTGCAGACTACTATGTGACCCTTTGTGACACCTTTGTGACTTCCTTACTTGGAAAATTAGGGAATTGGACTAAATGATCTCTAGAGTCTCTTCCATTTCTGGGTTATGATTTTATGAAATTATCTTTGATTATAGAGGATAACTAAACATGGGTATAATATGGTTCCTCACACCTCTCCCATATACATATACTTGTTCACATATACATATATTTGTGTGTATATAAATATATATAATATGCACATGCTATATGCATAAATATATATATACATATGCAGTGTGTATGTATATATAAATATACATATACATATATCTATATATCTACACACAAACATCAGAGCAGCAGAAACACAGTAACAGAACAAGCATTAGAGTTGGAATAAGAAGACATTGATTTGGGTGTTGATTCTACACTCTGTGACTGTGTGACTATTGACTAGTTACATCATTTTCCTGAGCCTCAGTGTCTCATCTGTAAATTGGGGGGGGGGTGGGGAAGCATATTTTACAGTGATAGTTTTTAGATCGAATAAGTTAATTTAGGGGAGCATTCTGTAAGCTATAACTCACCATAAAAAATGTATGCTCCAATTTATGGAGATAATAAAGAGATACAGATGGGAAAGAAGAAAAGACAAATTGTATTTAGAATCAATTCTCAAGTCTTCTGACTAAGATTGTGTGAATATACACACAAAGGAAATAAATAATTTGTAATTTGAAACTGAAAATTTCTCATCCTAAAATATTATCCACTTTTGAATATCAGTATAAGACAATAATCCTTGACCTAAAGTTTACTCTTTTTTTCTGGGATGAGAGAAATAAACTTTCATTTTTTTTATTGACTCATGATTCCATAGTGGTTATAGTCCACCAGGGAAAGTAAGAAAACGAATGAAATATGCATTTCTTAAGTACTTACTAGGCACCAAACACTATGATAAGTGCTTTACAAATATAACTCATTTGATCCACACAACCCTGTGAGGTGCGATTATCCATTTAACAGATTTAACAGAGGGTAAGTGGGTTACCCAAGTATACCATAAGAGACCACATTTGAACTCAGGAAAATAAGTGTTTCTAAGTCCTCAGCACTCTACCTACTTTTCCACTTAGCTGCCCAATTTCATTCTAAATGCCTTTTAATTCTAATGGAAAGAAATAAAATGATATTTTAAAAGGAATTATAGCTAGTATTACAGACAAAATAATTTTTTCCCTACTAAATCTAGCTCTTAAGAAAACAGGCTTAGAATGCATATCATTTCCTTTATCCAAAGAAGAAAAATAATACTTTATTTTGGCAAAGAGAGAAGCTGAGAGTTAATATGTATACAATCCTCCCAGAAGATTCTTGAATAAAAAGGCACTTTGAGTTGCACATCACATTACCATATGTCAAGTGCCTGTATTCATGAAGCTCCGGAGGATGAACTTTCTATAAAACTGGAATGAAACAAAGTAGGAATAAATGAAGAGTTAATTACTTTGAATAAAAAATTATTTTGAATCTGTTTGAAGATAAAAGGCTAAAATTCCGACTGACAACCTGGAATCTTGTCAGTTCAGTTACATTTCGGTCACATCTGTAACCCCAGTTGGGTTTCTTTTTTGGCAAAAATACTAGTGTAGCTTATCATTTCCTTCTCCAGCAAATTTTATAGATGAGGAACTCAAAGTTGTGACTTTCTTAGGGTCACACAGTAAGTATCTGAGGCTGGATTTGAACTCAGGAAATCAAATCCTTATAACTCCAGTCTCAGCACTGTATACTGTATCACCTAGTTGCCTCAGAATCGTGCTGCTGGTTAAAATAAACTAAAATGTAATTTTTTTTTAAACTTCAGTTTCACTACATATTTAGCATTTTTTTTCCTTCTTGGTGGGACTAATCCTATAAGCTCTTATCAGGAAGACAAAGTGGGAATTCACTAAATCATTCCTTTTATAATATTCATGAAAAACTTTTAATTTCTTATTCTCCTTTTTTATTTTTCCTTTCAATAACTAGTTGTACAGAAATAGGATAGTTTAAGACCTGTAAGATGACTATATTAATGTAAAATATCCTCATATAATTTTAAACTACTAGCTGCCTATTTTTATGGGTAAACTCACAAATTTGGTTAAGCATCTTAGAAATAAGATGTTTGGCCTTACTTTGAAGCTTCTTTAGTATTATTAGTATTATTCTTTAGTATTCTTTAATGAACCACTCTAAAGAAGAATTCAAAAATTCAAAGTTCTTTCCCATTCTATACTTAAGGAAATAAACTATTTTTCGTAGGCCAATAGAAGATGCTTTTAGAGAAAGTCTTTTAAGAAAAACAGTAGCCATCAGACACTGAATTGACAGCATCTGAGATTATTTATTTTTCTGAGACTAATTTTTAAAAAACTACCTGTTTGGGGAATATTTATTTTCATAATTACTCATATCAACATGTGAAAAACAAAGAATGAATGACAAAATACGTCTAATAAAAATATATAAATGTCTAAAACTAACCCCACTATCTTTCCCACCTTTTTTGGCAAAATCTTTCTTTGCCCAGTCAAAATTTTGGAATAATTTTCACTTCACCTTCATTCAATAAATCCAATTAGCTGCCAAATTCTGTTGATTTTAGTTATCATATATCTTCCATGAGCTCCTTTCTTTCCATAAACAGTCACATCATATAAAGTTGAGTCTATTACCTCTCAGCTATCACAATGACACATCTGCTCACTAGTCTGCTCTCTCCAATGTCACTCCATATTTCCTCTAGTATATCTTGTAATCAATCAGAGGTCTGTATGATCATTTCCCATTTAAAAATCCCTATTGGTTCCCTATTTATTTCCAAATAAGTTGAAATTCCTAAGCCAGGATCCAGATTCATCACCAATCTACCTTCCTACTATTATGTACCACTGTGTCCCTCCACACAACTGTTTCTCTGGCTAAACTGGTCCATGAATACTGTCAATGAATATGCCTTAACCTCCATAACCTTTCTGCCTTCTAAGTAGGCAATTCCCACCACTTAGAAGATGACCATATCCCCTATCTTTGTTGTTGTCCAGTTCTATCTGACTCTTTGTAACCCTTTGACTCACAGAACAACAATATTATTTGTGAAATTTTCTTGGCAAAGATACTGGAGTGATTTTCCATTTCTCTCTCTGGTGAATTAAATTTGAGGGAGGAAGGAAGGGAGACAGAAAATGAAGTGACTCACCCAGGATCACATAGCTAGTAAATATATGAAGCCAGATTTGAATTTAAAAACAAAGATGAGTTTTGTGGACATTCTAAATAATGGGAATGGATTGACTAGAAGGCCTATGGGCCTGAGTCTAGGCCCAGTGCTCTACCTATTCAGCCATCTAGCTGTTTTCTCAGCTTTGCTCCACTTTTCCTTTAAATCCAATCCATCTTAATGACATCATATGCAAAAAATGTTGTTTTATTTCCCTTCCCACTCAGAAATTCTCTCTTTCTTAAGAATTGCATCATTTATTTATTTATTTTTGCTGAAGTAATTGGAGTTAAGTGACTTGCCCAGGGTCACACAGCTAGGAAATGTTAATTATCTGAGGTCAAATTTGAACTCAGGTCCTCCTGACTTCAGGGCTGGTGCTCTATATCCACTGCACCACCTAGCTTCCCAGCTCCAGGGGTTAGTGCTGGATCTGGAGCCAGAAAGTCCCAAGTTTAAATCCAGCCTCACTTACTAGGCTGCGTAAGTCACTAAACCTCAATCTACTTGTTTCCTTATCTCTAAAAAGGGCATATCTTTTTACCTGCCACAGTTAAGTGCAGCTAAAATGTGCTAATTTGTAATGTGTTTGCAAATGTTAAAGTACTATATAATACTAACTAGTTATTATTTATCATATCTGTCCTAAGGCCATTATTATTCTACTTTGTAACACAGCTATTTGTATATATTTCATTTTCCCACTAAACTGTAACTTTCCTAAATGCAGTTTGGTGATACAGTAAACAAAACAACCCTGAACCTGGATTCAGGACAACCATCATTTGAATCTAACCTCAGATACTCACTAACTGGGTGACTTGGACAAGTCACTTAATCTGTTTGCCTCAGTATTCTCAACTGTTAAAAAAAAAAAAAAGTAACAGTAAGTATCTACATAAGAGGGTTGTTGCAAAGCTCACATAAGATATTTGTCAAGCACTTATTATTAATGCCTAGAACATAATAAGCACTTCCTTATCTTTATCCCTCCCTGACCCTCAATTCAACCACATAGCCCGAGAAAGCCTAATATACTGCCTTTTACCTAGCAGTGGGACTCAATAGTTGTTGAATAAATAGTGGAGATCCCCAAATAACCAGCTGGTAATGGGAATGAGCACTTCTATATTTCTAGAATGGGAATTCAAAAATTTTTATTCCTACAGTCCATTTTTCAGGAACTAATAACTTTCTAAAGTTCATAAAGTTGTCAGAATTGAATTATAAATAAAAATGACTCACAGACGCACAAGGGCAAAATGTGCCACATTTATTTACATATGAAATGTGTTTAATACAGTTATAATGAACGTAGTGTATAACATCTGACAGCAGCAAGACCCTTTAAGGAACAGAACGATAACTACAGTATATCATGCAAGTATCTATATATACACAAAAGTTTTTTTTTTAAAAAAAAGTACAAAACTTGTTTAGGGATAAATACAAGATATAAAATGCCAAACAAAAAAAAAAAAACACAAAAAATATAACTCTCACAGAGAACTATATATGGAAGGGACAGAACAGTACCTTTACTGTGCTTCATTAAAGCATAACTACCAATATTAGATATATTTATTGAAATGACAGAACGAAAACCTGGCAGCTGTGTGCTCAATCTGAAATGGCCAATTGTGATTCCATAGGCTGCTGTATTAACACATTGATAGGTAGCAGCTTTAATTGTGCATCCTAACTCTAAGTACCAGAACATTTGGCATTAGCACCCAGAATAGGAAAAGTCAATTCTTGAGACAGCACAGGGTTAAATGAACTATTTTCTTCCTTTAAAAGCCAAAGAAATACTTGATTTTTTAATTTGTCTCTATGTTTAATAAATTACAAGACAAAAACCAGACTGTATAAAAATCTATTGATCTAGTTACATATTTGTTTCTTCTACAGCAGTCCAGCCCTTTCATCAAGCTTACATCCCTGTGATCTTAAAACAGTCTTGCAAATAAATACGAAAATCTTTTTTTTTTTTGCTAGTCCACAATTTTTTCTGAGCTAATTTTATAACAGACTCCTTCCCCTTTCTCTTCACAGACACTATTAAGGAAAACATCATTCCCTTTTATTTGCCTGGTTTAAATTCTTATCCACCACCAGTGGGTTATTTGCAAGGCTGCTTTAAAAAAACTTTCTCTTATGGCCCTAAAAATACCTAGAGATGCACAGATATGCAATGATGAATTTCAAGGCGCACACATACGTCTTTCAAAGTAGATACACCAAGTACTAGTGCTAAGACACTTGAAGAGCCTAGTGTTCTTGACACCTAAAACCAGCTACAATTATGTAGTGAATTCTAAAAAATAAAAAATACTAAAAAAGGCATTGTGTTAGCCTGTAATTTAATAAGCTAAATCATTCAAACTCATGGCGTACAAAACAGTTTATCTGAATCCAAGGAACTGCCCCCAGTGCTAAGAACTCTGTTTTTAAAGAAACTTAGTACAAAAAAGAAAAATTCTAAACAAAAAAATAACTCAAAACATTTTCCACTAAATACTGATACAAACACGTAACAAAGAGTATAAAAGTTATTAGTTTAAATATATACAAACTCTTTTTAAACTCAAATACTGTTTTAATACTTATTGAGGGTATATACGATGAGGTGAAGAGGATACATTTAAGGAGAATATATTGCAACAGCCTAAACAGTACTGTCAACTCTATTATACTGCAAACTTTCTGTAACAAAAAAAGTTTTTTCCATTCCAATGTGGAGAGAGATTTTCCTTTTGGAATACTCATTTTTCAGCTGAACTCATTCTTTTAGACTTAATGAAGGCCATGCCATGTGTTCTCATGTGAGTATTTAAGGCAGCTTCAGTTTCAAATGTCTTTGCACACACTTTGCATTTTCTGTCTGACATCAGGCTATCAGAGGATTCATCTTCATGGCTGGGTTTGTTTTCCTGTTGATTATCTTCCCCAGAGCCATTCTGCTTAGACACTGGCTGAGGTTCCTTTAGTTTGTGGACGATGAAGAGATGCCGGGAGAGAGAGACATGGGAGGTGTAGCAAAGGCCACATTCTCGACATTGGTAAGAAGAGCCATCAGACTTATGCTGAGGGATGTGTTCATGAAACTGTAAGAGATTTTCTGTTGTAAAGCCACACACAGCACACTTGTGAACTTTAAAAACATTTATCTTCAGTTTCTTCAATGGCTGAGTAATGGCTCCCCGTGGGGGTCTGAATTCTAAAACAGGTTCTTCTAATTTCCGCTTTGGACTGGGGGCCTGATAAGAGAAAACAAATAAAAAACATTGATCATATTAAGATAGTTCTGCTATTTTCCTGAAGAATGGTTATCTCTGATTGAGCTAAAGTCGGTATAAAGAGAAGATGATATTGTGGATTTAAAAACAAATAAACAAGCTTCTGAAAATGTTTGACCCCGTTTCCAAAATTGTGATCCCACTCTCATGCTGTCCTTTATGTTACTGCTAGTTGTTATTCAATATATGGAGTCAAGAAGACCTGAGTTCAAATCCAGCTGCACATACTTAGTATCTGGATGATTCTGGGCAAGTCACTTAATCCTGTCAGTTTTCTCAGTTTTCCTCCAGCAAAATGAGTTGGAGAAGGAAATAGCAAACGACTCCAGTATCTTTGCCAAGAAAACCTCACAGGGAGTCGCAAAGAGTTGAACGTGACTGAAAAGACTGAACAACAACAAAATCTCTCGTTGAATACAGTACCAGAAAGATACTTACTCTTTGTGATCGGCCTTGCTATTTTTTGTCACTTAATTATTCTGAATCTCAGTTTCCTCAAGCGTAAAGGACTACTTGATATCCAAGTCTGTGCTCAGTTTATCCACAAATTCCCCAATTAAAAGTAATACAAAAAAAATGCCAAACTCATTCTACTTCTTCTAAAATGCTTATTTAAGACAAAGGTCTTGTGCCTCTTTATTGCCAAATGCTGGAAATAGATAATCACTACTGAGGAAGATAAACTGGTGTTCCACATCTGCTGAGACCAGGGATCTCAGTTGCAATTAAAAAACATGCTATTAAATCTCCCATGTCTCAATCTTATCTCACAGGGCTCTCTTACACCCACTCTATTCTCCACTGTCTGTCCCTCCTCTGTCCACTGTGTCCCTTCACATTTGTTCATGCTGTACCTCTTTTTTCCTCCTCTCTAATGAAATCATCCTTCCAGGACTAGTAGCTTTATTTTCCTAGCTCACAATGAGCTTTCTTTCTGCATTTTTCTACCACTCCCTGATCTTACCATTTATTTGGCACTTAATCATTTATTGTTTTGTAACTGAATTTTCTCTCCATTAGAATATCTTCAACTTTCAATTCAATTCCACATTTATTAAGTATTTTCCACATACCAGGGTAGTTAGATGGCAGAGTGGACAGATTCCTGAATTCCCTGAGCTCAAATCCAGCCTTTGATACTTACTAGCTGTGTGACCTTGGGCAAGTCACTTAACTCTGATTACTTCAGTTTCCTCATCTATAAAATGAGGCAGAGAAGACAATGACAAACTTATCCAGTATCTTTGCTAAGAAAACCCCAAATCAAGTTACAAAGAGTCAGACATGACTGAAAATAACAACAACATATGCCAGGTAACATGGGAGATACTGAGAAAGTAAAAAACAAAAATAAAAATATGTACTATCCTTGTTCTTTAGAAGCCTAAGACTGAATAGAAGCCAATGTATTTTTAAATAAAAATGAGACAAAATGTGACCAAGCAAAGATCAAGATATATCTTAGGAGAAAGCTTACTTTCCTTTAAGAAGAAAAGTAAAGTCTTCATTTAGCACATGAGTTAAGCTTAAAAGAAAGAAGGATTTGAACAGGTGGAGGTGAAGCAGAAGAATATTTCAAGTGTGGGGAAAGATCTACATAAAAGCATAGAGATGAGAGGATACAGGATAAAATTGAAAAAAAGATGGTAATCCAATGTGGGTAGATGACAAGGTATATAAAGGGAAGTGGTATGAAAAGGGTAGCCTGTAGCCAGATTTGGGGGGCTTTAACTGACAGGTAAATAGTTTTATTTTGTCCTTAGGTCATTAGTTCTCAAAAAATGTCCCAAGGATCCAAGGGTGAGAGGATCCCAGAGGTCAAGATTATTTTCATAACAATACTGAAATGTTTTAATTTCTAGTTTTATAAATATTGATAGATGTGACTCCAAATAACCAAAAGCTTTTGGGGGCATCCTCAGTAATTTTAGGAATATTTTTAAAAGAGTCCTGAGATGACAAAGTTTAAAAACTACTGCTCAAAGCATTAAGAAGAATCAAGACTGTTTGTACACAGGAGCACAGACTTGGATTTGTGTAATAATAATATTCTAGGTTAAAGGTGGTCAGTATCTTAAAGGTAGAAACCAGTTAGGAAGCTATTATAATATATATAATATTGTGATATATTATATTGCTATGTGACCACCAAGCCTAAGAGCAGTGACTCTGGAGTCAAAAGATAGAATTCTAATCCCACTTGTGATATGATCATTTATGTTCCCTGAGCTTCAGTTTGCTCAAAATGAGGCAAATAGATTAGATATTTATATTGTATTATAACATCATATGACATCATAGTCACATTATATCAGAGCAACAAGGTGATATCATAGTGCACAGAGCACTGGGTCTGTAGACAAGAAGACTCATTTTCTTGAGTTCGAGTCTGGCCTTAGACACTTACTATCCATGTCATTCTGGACAAGTCATTTAACCCTGTTTGCCTCAGTTTTCTCATCTCTAAAATGAGCTGGAGAAGGAAATGGCAAACCACTCTAGCATCTTTGCCAAGAAAACCCCAAATAAGGTCATGAAGAGTTAGACACGACTGAACAACAGAACCTATTACACTGTAATATTAAATAGTCCAGGTAATGTTAAAACTTGAAACTAGCATGGTATGAACTTAAGATATTGGAACAAGGAAATGGGTATAAGAAGTATTGTGGCCACAAAATCAATAGGAATTGGTTACTGCTTAGATGGGAGGGAAGGAGGATGAAAGAAAAGGAAAAAAAAATGTCAGAGATTTTAAGTTCTGTATGACTCAAGGGAATGATGGTGTCATCAATAGATAAAGAGAAGTTGAGAAGAGAGGCAAATGATATTTTGAATACAATAGTTTGAAGTGCTAATGGGATATCTAGACAGTTGTGCACAGTTATGTATCACCTAGAAGTATAGGGTTGAATTTTGAATTTTCTAAAAACTTATCTTTTCTACTCAAGTTATCAACTCTTAGAAAGATCAGAACAGTAAGTGGTAGTGGCAAATAAATGAATCATACTCCATCTTGTAACTCAATTCTAAAGCTAGCTTGGTTTCCTTTCTATTCAATTATGGGTCTAGTCCAATTTTTGTCTTGTGAGAAAACTTCATTCAATTGTGGAAAATGAAAGAAAAGCTTCTTTTTCACTGGCTATACTTCCTAAGTACTTATCTTATACTTTTCTCTGTACTCCTCATAGCACCTCTAGAATAGTACTCTGAAATTGGGCATTCTATAAAAATCTACATATTGATTTAATAATCTAAGCCCAAAAGATAGAAAAACAATATGAAAATATTGGGATATTGTATTTAATCCCTGACACAAGTAAATTTCCGAGTCCTAATTCATATTTTATTGTTACAGCTAAGCAATTTGTAATAGGCACTATATCAAAGAGGATCATTGAAGCATTTTTTAAAATGCACAGGAGAGAACGGAAGGAAGTTCAGAAAGAAACAGACAAGTAGGACAGGTGTGAATGTTAACATGTTGACGTTTATTATATTCTTTGTTTAAGAAGCAAGTTTATACATAATAGAAAATAGCAGTTTCACATATAACCTTTCTGTTCTACTTTTTATAGAGAAAAGGTATCTCTTTTTCTATTTGTAGAATTCAGAATAAAAACAAATCAATAAATAAAAATAAGCATTACATTGCAGTGTTTTGCAGTGGAAAAAGCACTGGACTTAAAAGAATCCAAAGATCTGGTTTCAAATTCCCTAATTGGTTTTCTCAGGATGTTTGTCAAATGAAGGGGTGAGATTAGATGACTTCTAGGGTACTTCCAGCTTTGACATTCTATGATTATCTGCCAAATGTCTATTTTGCATTGTTTTAGAATCATCATTCGGAGATAAATCTACCTAACTTCCTATACTAATATTCACTGAAAGAGAGCAATTCTTAGGTGTTTTACCTTGGTCTCTTCTTTCATTTCTGTTTCCTCCACACTGGTAGATTCTGTCATTTCTTTTAAATCAGGGTCCTTAATCCCATGCATCAGCTGAATGTGTTTCTCTAGCATTAACCGTTTTGTAAATGTGCGCCTTGATTCTGGGCAGTGCCTACATAAAACAACAAAAGTCACGTACACATTTTGCTTATAGGGATTTTCAAAAGAACTCTAGGCCCACAAAGATGTTTAACTGGTCTTCAAGATCTTCACAAGCCAATCTCATACTTACCAGGATCAAAGGCACAGGAGAGCAGCAACAGCCTAAGAGCACTGGTGAGTTCAAATCCCACTTGGGACACTACATAGGTGACTCTGGAAAATCCATTTATCCTCCCTGGGTTTCAGTTTATTCATCTCTAAAATGAGGTAACTGGGCTAGATAGGCTTTTAAGGTCCCTTAGAAGCTCTAGGTCCACGGTCCTGTTGTCTTATTTTCCATTGTATTAAACATTTTAAATTGTTTGGTGTCACTTTTTTTGGTAGACTCAGTTCATTTTGGTTTAAGCACATTATAAAATATTCCTAGTTAGCATTTGTATTCTTTACTCTCTCAAAAAGGAAAAAGTTTGAATTTAAGTTTTTTTTTTCCCTTTAAAATGATTCTAACAGTATTCCTTCAGAGATGCTGTAATACAAGAGAAACAAGGTGCTCTTCTATCACCTAGTAATTAGTGATTCCAGCTATATAATACAGAGAAACCTGTTCTTTATCTTTGGAAACATGCATCATGGGCACTTTCTTGTTTAAAAAAAAAATCATCTATATTAAAAATTTTAACTTTAGGATAAATTGTTTTTCAGTAATTAACTAATGTGTTAAAATGCAGGCATTAAAAACATTAGTCTATGTTAAATGAGAGTTATCATAGATAAAAGGAAGAGTACAATAAGCTCCAATTTAATATTGTACTTTACAAAGTGGAAGCTCATTGACATGAAGTGACTTCTTCCAAGTCACACAGCTAGGAAATGAACCCAAAGTCTTCAGACTTCAAGTCCAGTACTTTTTCCATTTTACTACCCCTCCTCTCTCTAAAAAAACAATTTTGTAATAGGCAAGGGATATCCATACAAACATATTATTTCATTTCCTTTTTCTTTGAAGATGAGAAATCATTGTTTTTTGTATAACAGCTTAGGAAATCCTACAAGTTGTTAACTCAGTAGCTACTTCAGAGTTGTACATTATAATGTAGACACCATGAGCAGTATTTCAATGAAGAGACAAACAGGTGACTGAAAATTCTATGGGCTTTTTCAGAACTAGATTTGCTGCCTTCCAGAAAGCTCAGAAGAACTGTATATGGGCACTAAAAAAGTAACAAGTACTTTCTAAATCCTTCTGCACAAGCAACAAATGAAACCAGCACTAATACAAAAGATGATAGCTTTTTTTTTTCTGTTCAATCATTTTTAATGATGGCAATTTTGAGTTTGTTGGATGGTCTTGTGACTCTACAATGGCTTTCCAATACATTAAATAGCAGTGATCATATGCTTCTACATCAAAAATACTAACATTGTGTTTCAAAGCTAGTATTTCACTAAAGTCACACTCAATCACCTTAAATTCCATACTTTCTTCTACTCTTCAGTAAAGTTTCTCTACTTCTGAGCATCACACTCCCAAATTTGAGCTTAACTCCTGGTTATATTCTTAGATTGTAGTCACCTAAATAAACTCTAATTCTTTTTTCCTTTTATTCAGATAACTCCCAGGCCCTCTATGAAATTTCCCTGAATAACCTCCAAGAGATACAGGAATTCTAATTTGCCAAATCCTTGTCTAAATATGAAATTCCCATGATTCTGTTTCAATATATGTTCTTGCTTTTCTACCTATAGTGTTAGCATGCAACTTATGTATTTAATATCTACTTGTACTGTGCTTGTTGAATTCTCTAAGCATCCAAAGGGAAGGTACCAAGTTTTTCAACTCACTTTTGAGTAAAAATTAAGAAAGCAACACATGTAGGCTATTTCAAGAACAATTTTTATTGATATTAATATGACAGTCTGTCTTAATTACCAAGATGAAAATAGTGGCCAAAGACTAATAATAAAGTTGGTTCAATGTTCCTTTTACTGATTCCCTTTGTCACCAATGTTATGAACTAGCAAAAAGATTTGCATGGGTTAGAACTAAACGTCTCTGAAAAGATGTTTCAGATAAGGAATGAAGCCACAATCCTAGTCTTTATTGACATAAAGCTTTAAACAATTGGGCTCCACTGAAGATAAAGATTGTATAGGTGACAGCTTGGCAGTGACTGGAAAGCCAAGCAGTTATTCTGAAGAAATATTCTCTGCAATACAATCTACCACCATATGATGCTGAACTTTTTAGGTCAGATTAAGCACAAAGCAATCAAAATTATAATGATTATTTCACTTAAAAATTCTGTTAATGTCATATCACATATCAAAGAATCAGGTAACAAAATTATGCAAAAATCAAATGAGATGAATTCTAAAGCAAAGTGCTATAGTGAAAAAAGCCTTGACTACAGGGTCGAAGAGCATGGATTCATAGTCTCTCTCCAATGCTTACTACCTGGGTAACTTAACCCTTCTGGTCTCAGTTTCCTCATCTATAAAATGAGGAGAGAAATGAACTAGATGCTCCTAAAGTTTCTTTTTTTAAATCTATGTTTTTATGATCTGCAAAAATGAAGGTGTTGGATTGGATGGCCTCTGAAATCCCTCCCAGTAGGCAATGTAGGTAATGTAAAAACAAGATATCAATAAGTTTTGATTTTGAAAAAGAATCAATAGGAAATAGAACCACCATAAAGTTCTATTTTAATTCTTTCATGACCTAATATATTAAAAACCATCACTTACGAGCAGGTGTAAACTTTCCTAATGCCTTTGTGTTTGATTCGATTATGGCGACAGAGGCTATGCGATGAACTGAATGATTTGTCACACTGGCGGCAAGGATGCTTCTTCATTTGCTTTATTAAAGAGAAGAAAGGAAAATGTCAGTGGCAGGTTTTTAAAACCGGAACATACTTTTAAAGTCAGAAACCTTGTGTTATGAGTCGAGTTTAACAAATGCCTGGTAGGACTTGGCATTTGAATGAATAAAATGCACCTAGATGAGAAAGGAGAGGGGAAAGTCTAGTCTCTGATAGCTAAGGGAAATTTTACCATGAGAGTAGAAAATTAGGGTTTTCTAGGAAAACTCTTTTTTGTGGGGTGGAAAAAGGGGGGTAAATATATGACTTCTCCAGGGTCAGAGGGCTAATAAGTATCTAAGGCTATATTAGAATTCAGATCCTCCTAACTCTAAGCTGCAATCCTTTAGGAGCAAGTCTCTCTGACTAATTTTAAAATTCCATTTCCCTCACCAGATAAAAAATTGAAGGAGAAGAGATAGAACACAGCTGGGGTTTCACTAGTACATAGAAAAGAATTTCCTTTTAACAATGATGATCAACAACTTCTCCAATTTATAGGTTCATTGTTCTGGGACACTAAGAAATTAAAATGACTTGTCCAGGTTTACCTATCTTTCAAAAATAGGTCTTGAAGCTAGGTCTTCTTGATTCCACGAGAGATAATGCCAATGATTTGCCAATGGGCTTATCTGTGTGTGTGTGTGTGTGTGTGTGTGTGTGAAATTTAAACAGAATCATTGGATTTTGTATGAATATTAATGTTTAAAACTTCTCCAAAGGAATAATTTTAAGAAAATAAAAGTAAACATATGTAGTCAAGTTTAATTTCCATTCTATCTCTGAAAAGAATGACAGTTGTTACTTTAACACATTTTAATCCAAGAATGACTTTCATACCTCTGAAAACTCAAGTGAAAATAACTTAATCGGTATGAGTATAAATGGTAGGGTAATTGCTGCTCTGCATTGATAAGAGAAGTTTCCTAATTGGAGGTTTCCTTGCCAATGATATAAAAGCCCACACCACAAGGGATGATGATGGAAAGCTATAAAAGGCAATAATGGTGCACTGGAGAAGAAGCATTAAATCTGGACAGACAGAAGACCTAAATTCTAATCTGGTTTTTCTATTACCTTCCCTCCGTGTGGCTTCATTTCTTTACCTGCAAAATGAGGAGGGTGACCTAAATTATTTCCTAGCTCTAAAACTTTATTATTTCCAGATACCTCTGTTTCTCTTTATCTTTGTTAGAATAAAAACAAATGCTGTAGCACAGAGAATACAAAACAATAGTCACAAACTGCACAGTCTTTAAAGTATTATGCTATTAGTGAGGATATTATGGAATCTCAAGAATTTTTTGTGTTCTTAAAGCCTATGGCTCTATGGAATCTAGAGCACAGTGAAAAATTTACTTATTTTGTCTTAAAATAAAACAAGCACTTTATATTTCCGAAAATTTTAGACAACGCAAAATGATTTCAGGTACTCTAGCTTTCAAGTGATTTTTACCAAAATGTATTTTAAATATATTATATTTGCAAAGCTTGCAGCCATGTAACTGGCCACTGATCAAGTAAAAATGTAATAATGAGTAATAATCCCTATAGGAATTTGGTGAATAACAATTACCTGTGGAAACTCAAGATAAATAGATGTTATATATGTCTTGCTAACTTTTTCTATGAAAACTCTCAACTTCCACATTACATGAAACTTAAAGCTATCTTCTCTGCCGGTACATTTTCATAGAAATATTTTACTATCATTTGTCACAATCTTATTAAACTTGTGTCATTTATTTCTAGAATCCAAATGTAGGATTTTTCACTTTAATGTATTAAACTTAATCTTAGATGAATTCCATTATGTCAGCCTCTTAAGATATTTGGAGATACACATTACAATCTGGTTTATTCACTCAGTAAACCTTATACAACTGAAATTAAGAAATCATTCAACATAATAGCTATCTTTCCCAAGATTCATGTCTTCTAGAAAATTGATAAATTTGCCCTAAAATGTTCATTTAACTAAATGACAAAAATGCTAATATAAATAGTGGCAAGTACAGAGCCCTGTGACACTACACGAGAGAGCTCCTTCCAAACCAACATTATTCCATTAATCACCACTCTGTGCAGTAGATTTGTTCATTCATTAAAGTCCAGCTCAAATGCAACCAACTACAGGAACTAATTGATCCTCAACTTCACTCTACCCTGTAATGAAATAAGTTGTTATAGAGTATAGTCTGTGTATATGTTGTTTCTCTGACCAAACATAATGTATCTCTAAAGCTTAGTATGGTGCCTTGCATATAACAAGCATTTAATAACACTTGTTGAACTGAACTTAATTGACCCTTCTGCCTTCTAAATGATGAAATTATTCAAAGAATGTAAAGATTTTTTCAGCTTTTTCATATTTATTTTTAAAAAAGCAGAAATCCCCAATGTCTAGTATATTTTGCCAACTGTATACTGCCACTTGCTCTATCTGGTTGGACAAATTATCAGCATAATCTCTTTCCCCCACTTCTTTTCTACTTCTCCAAATGATCATCATGCTTTTTCCCTTTAGATTTCATATTTCTATCTTCTTAAGACACAGTGATTGATACTGATACACACACACACACACACACACACACACACACACACACAGCTTTTTTATCCTATTGAATAAATAACCTTCCTCATCTCGTTCCAGTAAGGTATAAAATCCCATCAAATTTCAAGAATGGCAATGGATTTGTATTTATCTCTCTGAATTAAGAAGTCTATATTTCCTTTTTTTCCTAAGGTATTATCTTCAGCATGTTTAGATGGAGACATGTTAGAGCATTAATAATGTCCTTCAAATGTTTCCTGTGAATTAACTATTATATATACTTTTTTCTGGCTGAATCTTGGGGTAGAATTATGGGGATAATATTCTTTTTGTGCTTCATTTGCAGTATTGAAAATTTCTTAAGGAGAATGATAAAACTCAAACAAACATCATTATTTATTATGTGTATGCACTTCCTCACAGTAGCACCCTCACCGTGTCTGACATATGTATGAATATTTCCATAATGCACCAGATACAATAGTCATGTACGCTCACTGCCCTGTGGCAGACTCACCAAATACCTCTTCTTGTGACCAGGAATAGAGATATCTATGTAACTTCACTATCATTATGTGACACAGAGGCTATTTCTTCTTCAGATGGTCCAGTTTCATACTCTAAGGGGAAAGCCTCATATCTCCTGAGAAGATTATTAAAATTTACTGACGGCCAACCTCAATAGCTAAAAATTTTTTTTTATTTAATCCCTTTAATCTCTCTGCAGCATGTGATACTAGTTACCTATCTTTTCATAATTTCTATTTTCTTGAATAATCTTAGTTTATACTTCTAATAATTCTCTTGACCCTTACCTTACACTGGTGATTCCTGAAAGTTTTGCATTATTGACTGTTCTCTTCCCATCATTTACACTCTCTCCCTTGATCATAGTCATTTCCCAACTACTGCTCTCTCTGTGGCTATTTCCTAAATCTATATTTCCTGCCCCAATATCTCTCAAATCCCTCCTTTTTTTTCCCCTTAGGGGCAGAAATTGTATATTATATCACTATAATACTTGCTACAGTGATATACACAGAACATAAACTTTATAATATTTGTTGAATAAATGAGCCATGTATAATGAGATTGAAATGATTACAACTTAAACATTTCTAAAGTATGAATAAATGACCGTCCTGCCTGAATAGTTTCAAAAACATATATTATACCTACAATAGGCTTATACCCAAACAAAAGACAGGAAAAAACCCCAGAAAGATAGAATCACAAGTAATTCATTGACAGGTTAGAAATAGAAAGAAAAACAATTCCAACTTAGGCTTTGGATTTATTTTAGACTTTGATTTTGAGTGAAAAACCCTCAGCTTTAATATTCCATTTTTGTTTCTCATACCCACACAAATCCTTTTGTTCCCATTTGCCTTTTTTTATTCTAGAAACCTACTTACCTATTCCTCCCTCACCATATATGCTTTCCTATAATATAATCAGATAAAACTTTCAAATAAAGTAAGACTGTAATATACAATTTTTAAAAATTATATTTGTTAAAGACTAAAAACTTAAGAAACATAAATATGAAATATTAATCTGAAAAATCTTAAGGAACAACTCATTTTCTGACTAAATAAAATCTAAGCTTTCAAAGGAATTTTTATATCACTACTTATCTCTAAGATTATAGTATAATCTCATTTGTTATCAGTACATAAAGTTCTTGCTGCTTTTTGAAAAATTTCTCACATTCTTTACTTGTTAGAAGGTGTGGTGTTTTGCTTCTTTTCCATAACTTATGTTTGTTAGCTTTCTAATCAAATCTGAAATATAGCAATACTCCATGAAATCTAAGTAAATTAAAATCTGCCAAAATAGGGACAACTCCTACTTTATTTCTGCCAGATTGTAAGATCTCCTCTTTCTCTCCCAGAAAGATATTCAAAGGTTGGCCTTAGAGTGTGGATAATTTAAGTTCAAGCCTGACACATACCTAGCTTGAGGCTGGTAGATAATGTAGTATAGCAGATAGAGTGCTAGACTGGAGTCAGGGAGACCTGAGTTCAAACATTGCCTCCAACTCTTAACAGTTGTGTGACTATCATGTTACTTAACTCTGTGAGCCTCAGTTTCTCACTTGCAAAAGGTGAATAATGATAGCACCTATCTCTCAGAATTGGTGTGAGGTCAAAGCAAATGTATACACAGTGCCTTCTAAAACTTTAGAATAATATATAAATGCTATCTAATATTGTTACTATTAATGTTATTTGTTATTATCATAACTCCCTTAAATTTATAGTGCTGTAGGAATCTAAAAATATAAATTGCAGAATGGTTGCTGACTTAAATTAGCAATGAGATCTTCCTCACTGGAAGGTTCCTATACCAATGAAATCATAGATATGGATCAAAAACAAATACAATAAATGTAGATATAAATATGAAGATAAGTGTAGAAACAATTACATGTTGAGTATGATGCTGTTTAAAAAAAAAAAAAAAGGAACAAATATAAAAGCCAATAAGTAGCCATACTGTTCAGGGCTTGTAATTAGAACTTATAAAATGGAAAAAAAAAAAAATATATATATATATATATATATATGTAATATATGAACAACTTGAAGAACTTTTCACCAGTCTGCACATTCACAAAGAGCATGGATGAACTTTTGTTCATCCATTTCTACCCAAATCTTCTCTTCTCCAAGAGAAGCATACCCAGATCTTTAATCTGAATCTTATGACATATGTTCTTACCATCTCTGACTATTTTGGATTTTCTTACCTTAGATTCCCTTCCCAAAACATATTATGTTAAATTTATGTACTGATAACAAAATATGGTCTAATTAGTATAGAATTATCTTATTTTCTCTGTCTCTGTTTCTATCTCTCTCTGTCTCTTATTTGTGTGTGTGTGTGTGTGTGTGTGTGTGTGTGTGTATGTCTCTGTTTTTTGGCTGCCAGGTTAACAAATGACAAGAAAGTGAGATAATAAATGACTTTAGCAAAGCAATTTTATAAGACAAATTCATGAACATCATTTGTTTTTATATGTTACTTTAAAAAAAACAATAATTTAGAAAAAATAGGCAATATTTATAAATATTTTAATACCGTAAAGGTCTCTAATTTATAATTACTGTTGACACTGCTTCCAACAATGTAGATTATAATCCCACTACAAATTATTTAGATGGTTCTAAAAAGAGGCTATGATCAAAAAAATTAATGATCTACCAAAATGATGCTAAACCTCTCCAAATTTAGGCAGGATGTTTCTCAGGTGACAGAAATCTAGTCCATCAGTGGGTCCATACTTAAAGCCTTGAAAGTTTGTTATAATCTTGGCTGCCTAGCCATTAAGAATACAATATTATATGTTGGTAATTATTTATGAAGACACATATTGTGACTTTAAAATAGTTTTTTTTTTTTTTATCATAAAGGAAGATACAAACTAGTGTAGGGATGTCCCCTGTACACTCTTAAGACAATCTACTATAATAAAATTGTCAGTTCTTCATATATTCTTTTATAAATCTCATACGATTACTAAAGAGAATACTGACTCCTGGGTCATATGAGCAAAAGAAATTGCAGACTAAACATTTTCTCTCATCCCTAATACCTCTGAAACTTCTCCAAAGTAAGAATTATGTGCCCAGAATTAAGCAACTTCAGTTGCTTTTCTTGGTCTAGGACACCCAGAAACCAATCTCCCCAAATTTGAGATATGATGTCCACTGACTTTAAGCTCACTTAGCACCCCCACCTCCCCTTCTAGTTCCCACTTTACCAGCAGCAAGACTGCACTAGCAGATTCAAGAACACAATACAGACTTGTATCAAAAACCACATCTATGCCTCACTCCTTCCTCCCTTTCCAATTCCATGCATAGTCCTGTTCCAAGGTTGCAGAAGTTTCCTTAAACCTCAACAGTCAACTTGGTCACTGCCCTTAAGGAGCAAAAACCAGTCAGGATTTTGTAACCCAGAACATTGCAGTAAAGTTCTGAACTATCAATGCCAGAAAAAACAGGCTCTGAATTGCCAGTGCTATGCCAGAGAATTGAGGAACAGAGGGAATGGGACAGATCACCAGGACAGAACACTGGGCTGTGTACTAATTCACCAAGCTTGAGGTAAAGAGCAGGAGCATTCAGCTGAGGTCAATTCTGAATACCCAAAAGTCAATGTGGGAGAGAGATAGGCTGATGAAATGTGAATTGTCCAGTGTTGGAAAAGTCAAGACATTTTAAAATCCAGCCCTAAAGGAAATCAAAATCAGAGGGAAGAGAGTCAGGATGTGAATAAGAAAAATAAAATGGGGGCAAAGAGGAGGTATTCCTGAAAGTACCAGAAATTTCAGGAAGAAGTCTTTTAAGATTTTGAACATAAGCAGATAAATTAACAGGAAAAATACTAACAAGAGAAGGCAATATGTCCTCTGGCTCTAGTAATTAAACATTTTTCTAAATCAGGAAAAAAGTTTAAAAGGATATTTATCATACTTGAAGAAGAGATACTTTTTAAGTCAATCAAATAAATGGAAACATTAGTGGAAGAAAAATAGATGGATTCCACTATATAAGCATTTTTAAAATTCTGCACAACAATAATATATTTTAAAAAGTGAAAGTTTAAGATTTTTGGCAGCAAATAAAGTTGGCATAAGTCTGAAATCCAAATTCTTTTAAGAAACTGATACAAAAGTATAAGTTTAATGTCCAATCCTCAATGGATAGCAAAGGATAGAAATAATTTATGAGAAGTAGAAACACAAACTGTACTACCTTGAAAAAAAAGTTTCCAAACTAATAGCGAAATTAAATTTAAAATAACTTTTCAGATCACCATGTCATTATCTGGCATGTTCCAAAAAATATTTTAAAGTGGAAAAAAAAATTCAATGTCATCAGGAGTGTGGGAAAATTGCCACTCTATTACAACTGTTGAAATTATAATTTGGTGCTATTTTTAATAAAATTAATTGTCATTATTTTGGAATTTCCCTCAGGAGCATTAAACAGTTTGGTAATTGGAGTGGAGATAGCAAGCAAGTAGTAGTGGCCCAGGAATAAGGATTTGCAAGATATAAATTGTATTAAGACAAAGGATTTAAAGGGGGGGAGACAAATGTAGAGTTGAATTGATTAATTATATGGATTTTGAACTGATCTGAATCTGGTTTTGTCTCTGTGTTTTTCACCTATCTCCATTTTTCTCTTTTCTCATTTATGTTTTAAAAAAGCAGTGATTTACTGTCAAAAAGAGGATCTTAAGTGAGACCAGAGGAGGGATATAATAACCAGAGTAGGGATATAATAACCAGAGTTTATGTTGAGAATGAAGAATATGTATGAGGTGAACAGAAAGACAGACATTTGTCTAACAATACTTACAATGCTAAGGAAGATCATTTTCTAGAGTTTGAGGTCATGGGAGTAGCATGGTTATGGATGATAATAAGTTTCTAATGTAAGTCATGTGGTCATTTGGGTTGCTGAAAAGGTTAGAGAAAGAAAGTTTTTGCATAGAATCCTGTTAAAAACCAGTCTCAAAAGAAACATAACCTCGCAGATAAAAATGATTGAGAAGAGACTATTATAAATGCCCAAATTAATTATGAAGGATATATAAAAAAGGATGCTATTTGCATCTAGAAAAAAATGATATGTAAGATGTACAGAATAAATTTACATATAGACTATTTTTGTCTAATATAGCCATCTCTAGAGTGGTGTAAGGAAGGGGAGACAAAAAAAGAAAAAGAAAAAAGAAATTTACATGATTAGAAAAAAAAGAGAGATCTAACTTATCAGCAAGCTATCAAAGCTATCTGATTGAAAAACGAGAAGGCTCACTTGTACATGTCCAATTAAGAGAAGCACCTCTATCACTGCTAGTTTGTGATCTGTAACAGGGAGGCAAAGAACTACTCTGTTCCTAAACTAGTTTTTATATTTTTCCTTTGGAATCCCATCCCTCTCTTAATTATACTCCCTGACAAAGAGACTCTTTTACAATTTCTAAATTATCATTTCTTCTGTCTCCCTCTCTCATTGCAGCTCAAGAAAAAAGATTTATATCTTATATTTTTCTGGTGCCTTTACAGCTTCTGCTATCGCATTTTGCCAAATCATGCACTGGTCATTCATGAATTAAAGAGAACATGACCATGAAGAAGACCCTCATTTCTGATTACTTCTGAGTCATATTTAATTTTTTTTCCTTCTGCTTCTTAAAGCACTGTCTTCTCTCCACAATAACTTTAGTTCCTAAATAATTGCTGCAGTTTGGGTTATTTTTTTAAGAATGTTTTTTCTTTCTGATTTCAGAGTGAAAAGTTTTAAAAAACCAAGGAGGATTCAATAAATTATTTTTTAAAAGAACATACAGCACATGCAAGGGAGAGAAAATGGCTCAATATTCCTTCATAGCAATAGACTTCAAGGTTGCTTTCAAAATATTTTTTTAAAGACAGAATTTTTATTTATTTAATTGCTTTTATAAAAGAATGATAGGCTGGTGAGGAGTTAGGAAGAAGATGTCTATGACGGCTTTGAGGAGGAAGGGAAACACGGGAGGGAAGGAATGGATAATTAATTCAATTAATAGTGAATGTCAAATGAATTTAAAATATTACTATAAAACCATTCAAAGATCTTATGACTGAATAGGAAGTAACTACCAAAATTCATTTAAACCCTGAAAAATTTCCAGAAATCTCTCAAAAATTACCTTTTTCTGAAAATAGCAACTCTCCCTTAAATGTACTGGTCACTACCTCACCTGGTATTCTACAGGTGAAATTTTTTACATTGGTGAAATGCATGCATTAGCAAGTAAACTACTTTGAAATAAAAGCTTTGACCAAAAGCCAGTTTATTTTATCCATCACACCAAACTTTCAGTAAAAATAGCCATACTTATTTCTATCCATGGAAATTCTTATCTAAAATTGTCATCTGTCATTTTGCCATTTTGTCATTTTGAGAACATGAGAAATGAAAGCCAGTATTTAGAAAAACATGACTATTGTAATGTTTCTTCATTTTTGATGATGAAATGTATACACTTAAGTGTTTTGAAGGGGGGTTCAATCTTTATCAATATTAATAGAAAATTTGTCAAAAAGAAAAACATTTGGTTCAATGCAAAAATTCATTAGTACTTACAGAAGAAAGTATGCATGGAAAACATCTAAAATTAATTTAAGTGTAAGATCATAGACGCAAAGTAGCTTAGCTATGCAACAAATAAAATTGTTGACAGTAAATTCAATTTAAAAATCTGAACTTAGAAAAAAACCAGTAGATATTTAAAAATGAAATTATTGTAAAACACAACTTCACAAATAATAATCTTGGTATGGGAAACAACAATAAAACAAGAAAATTTACTATATTATAACTATCCAGGTTTAATAATAATTATGGTGATCAATGAAGCATCTAATATCACTGGATAGAAAACTACCATAAGTAAGAATAAACCACTATTCTAGAAGGCATGACCTTACCTTTCAATTCTCAATTCCAAATTCTATACCATACATGTTTTCTCTCTTTGATTTCATTGTCATTCATACTTGCATACACAGTGACATATGCAGGTAAAAACATATAACATCATGATATCAATGCTAAAACACAATTACCTAAGAATTAATTAAAAATCAGGAATTTTTCAAATTACTCTTTCAATATCAATTGTTTATATCTATAATTCTTACTGATACAATTTATTTTTTAATCTTGAAAAGTATTTTAAAATAATTTATACCAGTTTTATGAAAAAAAAATATTTTCTGTTTTATAACCTGACTTTAAAAATTGTTAACTTTTTAAACAAATATAATATGGATTTTCTCCATATACTCTTTACTCCAGACAAATCTGTAAATTTATCATTTTCCTTATTTACTCCCAAGACCCACCATCCTCCGTGACTTTGTGCTGCTCCCTTGCCTAAAATCTCTCAAAAGCTTCATTCAGCTATTGAATTTTTACCTACTCTTTAAAGTCTACCTCAAATGCCAGCCCTTCCAGGAATTCTTCATTTAATCATCACTTTTCCTCTCAGATCTTATATAGTACAACTCTGTATGTCCTTTTCAACCCTCACCCCATACTATTATTATATTATAGTTATTGTGTATGCGTCATTAGATTCTAAATTCTAAAAGTAAGCAATATCATGCTTAATTTTTTTAAATGCATCTCATAAATAGTGCAAAGGTATAGTGACAGGAGAAAATTCATGTCTATTGATTTGAATTACTAAGAGATGAAGATATTTTCCTGAACAACTAATAAGTAACAATATATCTGAATCTAGGTCCTTTGATTTTTAAATCTACCAGATGTCTCTTTTTATTCCACATTGAATCAGAATTGGGATGAAATTCAAACCCTCCTCAACCCAAAAAACAAAACAAAGCAACCTACAACAACAACAACAAAAAAACAAACAAACAAAAAAAAAACCTACAAGTTGATAAGAGCATCCAAACCAGTCAAATATATTGATATTTGATGATTATCAAGATAGAGGGACAAAAAAGTGTGTTGAAAAATGTGATCAGAGTCAAATGAAAAATATCAAAGAAGATGTTACACAAACATCTTATGACTATATATGTTGAATACTTTCTTCAAGAATAACTGGAAAGTGCTAGATATGGAATTAAAAATGTCAAAAAATGAAAACTATCAACAGACTAGAAGTAATTAATTTATAATGTGAGAATGATTTCAGAACTAGTTTTCTATGTATAGGTATTCCTTCAATTAGCTAAAGCAAATGTTAAAATCAATACTATATCAGAAAAAAAGCATAAAGATGGGGGAAAGTATTGCACACTATCATTATTTTATTCAAATAAATTACTGATGCAAAAAATAAAAAGAACTGAGAAACTGCATTGATACTAAATGATAATCACCATTTTCTTTAGAAGTTTAACAGCAAATGCCACATCAAGGAGATTAGAAGAATGCCGAAAACACCTCCAATAACAAGCATCTTATCACTTTGCCAAGAAGAGATTTAGATATCAAGGACAATACCAGTTCAAAATATAAACCTATTTGCAAAATGTGAAGAGAAAGATATTGGAAGATCAAAAGGAATCAGCTCACAAAACAATAAAGAGCAATTAAGAGAAAAATGAATTTGCCAAAAACTTGTTGTGAAATGCAATAAAATCTAATCATTGTAAGAACACATAAAGATGAAATGTAAGGCAAGCAACAAATAATCGCAAAATGCAAAATATTTAATAGGCTTTAACAATATGTTTTCATAATTTTGATGACAAAGAATCACACTTGGAGTCTGTATGTATTAATATATATGTGTATACAAATGTGTTTATATGTGTTTACACACACAGAGATATACACACACATATGCAACTGTAAATTTATCATTTTCCTTATTTACTCCCAGACGCACCGTCCTCCGTGACTCTGTGCTGCTCCCTATGCCAAAAAATCTCTCAAAAGTGAATGAAGTAGGTGATACTTTAAAAAAATGGAAGAATGACTGGATCTGATCAAGACCACACAAGATGTATATGCTGGTGGAAAACATAATTTTGAAAGTACTGAAACATTCATTTAAAATATATCAGAAAAAGTTGAAGATACTAAAATATCAAATGGTGGGGTTGGAATATAGACACTGGATCATTAAAAAAAAATCAAGATGACATTAATAACCATTAACATGTAACACAATCTCATCTCTATAAAATCTTAGTAAAAATACAATGCACATGCATATTGAGTTTCCTTGATGAAAATATGTGAAGTAAATAAAAAGGCTTTCATGGTTTTCTATATCAGAAGCTACTTTTATAAACACATAATTGATAGAAAATTGTAAAGAATGCAAGATCCAACTGTGTGAATATAATATAAAACATTTGATTCAATAATGCTTTCATCAATATAGAGCTGAAAGATATTTCTAATATCTTAGAAGAAAATGAAAAGTTTTCCTCAATGATCTCCTATATGTATATCTTTATCAAGAAATGCATAAAACATGAAAGGATACTCCATGAAAGTAATTTATCAATGCCTTAAAGAATATCTTTTGCAAAAGCCAAATGGAAAAATACTTTGCTACAGATATTGAGGACTTCCAGATGTTACTGTTTGCACATGATACTTTAGGGCCTTCTCCATGAGTTTTAGAACCACTCAAAAAAAATCAGACTAATTATCCACAGAGGAAAATATATATATATAAATCAAGAATTCCTTTTGTAGGCTATCTCATACAATTTTTTGTAAATAGACTTTTGCATTAGTCTAGTTTATATAACATAAAACACCAAAGTTAGCCTAGCATTAAAATAGAAAAAAATTAAGTGGAACTAGATTGAATTTTTGAAACGGTTTATTTTCAATGGTCCCCAATTTCCAATGACACAAAAACTCTTATTTTTAATATAATATTCTTA
The DNA here is from genome assembly GCF_902635505.1 of Sarcophilus harrisii. Lineage (NCBI taxonomy): Eukaryota > Metazoa > Chordata > Mammalia > Dasyuromorphia > Dasyuridae > Sarcophilus > Sarcophilus harrisii. The sequence goes on from NC_045426.1 coordinate 350,884,771, forward strand.
AAGTGGTGCTACTGAGCAATAAATCTTGGAACACAATAATCTCTAAAGAATCAAAATTTCATGTGATACAAAGAAACATTGGCAATACATTTGAGCAGTAAGATTAAGCTGCATCATAATACAAATGATGATTTCCACAGAATAAATGACATTAAAGATATCTAGAAACTGTATAATTGGAAAAACAGGTGTGTCAGTCATGAAATCAAAAGCAACAGATATTAAGAAAATAGGGCAGTTTTAGTATCCTACTAATATGGAAAGACTTAGAGAGGGAGGATATTGGAATGTTGGACAAGTCTCCATAGTTAAAATGTGGAAATGCATTGGTTGGGATCACACAATAAAAAAAGTGGTAGCAAGGAAATATAAAAGTGTCCTCTCTCACTGTTTCTTTTCTTCTTTTTGTACTGTCTTCCACAGATTTTTTCTCTTTTTTCCACTTATTTTCCTCCCCAATCTCTCCATTTCCTTTCTCCTTTCCCCCTTGTCCATGCTATTTCTTCTAAAAAATTTTTCCATAGTATAGAAATATTTTTAAATTTGATTCTTTTACTGAAAGGGAAAATTTCATGTTGTTAACATTAGTAGCTGACCTCATTTAAAATTAATTTTATCTGCCTCTTAAAAAATACTAGTTTTGTGTATTGTAATCAATTCATTTTCTTCTTTGACTCCTCATATAAAAGACAAATTCCAAGATAAAGAACTAAATTATCATCTCATCTGTTTCACTGACTATGTCTCAAAATTTCTCTCTTTATTCTCAACTTCTTCAGCTAAAAAATATTAGCTTCGCAATGCTCAAAAAAAAAAAAAAAAAAACAACCCCAAACTGTGGACTCAAAGAAAATTATAAATCAGAAAGTCTCACATTCATCTAGTCTAACAACTTCAGTGATTTTTGCTCAAGATCTCAGAGCTAGAGCTAATTAGGAAAGAGCAATACAAGTTCTCCTCTTCTGATTCCTGTTGCAACACTCTTTCCATTTTAAAGGTAAAATAAATTGTATCATTTTACTTACTTTACCATGTTCTTTCCTCATGTGGGTTATGTAAACATCTCTCTGAGTGAATAGGCGGTCACACTCCCAGCATGTCCATCCAGGATTGGCTACTTTCTTGGATTCAGCTACTTTTTTCACAGGCGATGGCAATTTCTTTTCAAGCTTCTCTTTCCCATTGATGGATTTCGGGTCCTCTTTGTTATGGCTGGCTGAATTTTGAGTTGTAGGCTTAACACTAAAGGGCAAGTTTATTCCCAAGTTTGGAGGCCCCTCAATACTTTTCAATGTTCCATGCATAGACTACATAGGGGGAAAAATTAGAAATCACATCACTAAAGTATAAAACTTCTTTAAAAGTATACAATAATCCATTATCAGCTTGTTGTCAGTTTATAAAGCACATTTCTTAAATACAATCCTTTATATTATGATTTAAAACTAAAATGTGAAAACTTCATCTTTAAAAAATAATTTGCAGCCCAAAAAGGGGGTACAAAGGAATACTTTGGAGGCTGATACAAAATACAAATTGTAATTTCATATAATCAAAAATCATTTTGTAATTTAAAAAACATATCCGGTCCAAACTTAATCTTGTTACTCTATCTTTCTACCAATATGGGGCAGTTTCCTTTTTTTCAAAAAGTAGAGGGAGATTACTAAGCCACGGTATACCTAAATGATTCAAGCTAGTTAGTAGGGGTGGAGATAGAGAGGAGTAGTTTAATTAATTTCAATTTCTAGCATAACAGTATCTTCTCCAAACCTATTTTGATGTTTCTAAAATCTCACAACTGCATAAAATGGTTTCCCTTCTTGGAATTTTAAATCTTTTTCCTCCCTGATCTTGTTTCGTTGTTCTTATTAAGGTTTTTTTTTAATCTGGACGTGTGATTTCATTGGTGGTAGGGTCCTGGTCTTCAGGGCATTAAAAGAAAGATTAAATGACTTGTTCAGAGTCACAAAGCTAGTATGTGTCTGAGATGTGACTTAAACACAATATTTTTGACTCCAAGTCACTCAATCAACCACACTTAGGTGTCTATGTAAGCAAAATTACAATCCCTAGTACTATGCCCTGCACATAAAAAAAATTCTAAACTAATCCACTTTTAGCAAACTCTTTCTTCTTAGAAAGTACAAATGTAAGTTTCCACATAGAAATTCAAATTCTTTGGGAAACAAATGAATTGAGTTTTTACTCCAAAGGTTAGGCTCGAAATCTATTGTTTTCAAAGCTGTTAAAAACAAGAAAAGGAAAGGTACAAAAGACAGGAGAATAATTTTGAGTTTTAATGAATAACTCCTCTCTGAATAGGTGCCTTTAGTAATATAAATCATCTAAGTTTGCTATGACTACTTTAGACTTAGAGGAAAGCTAAGATAATGTCTCTAAAATAGTTAACATAAAAGCAAGTCTTTTATGGCACTGAAATTTATACTTACATATGAGTTATACAGACAAAACACAACATTACATATGTACATATTTAACTTCAGTGACATAAAAATTTGCATTTATGTAAACTACTTAAGACACATTTTTCAATTCTGCTTTAAGTCTAATTATAGTCTGACAAGAAGCACTTATCCAAAGCAAGACTATAATGAACATGGTCCTCTTCCTGTACTATGTGCTTCTTATTTTCTTATTTAAAATTTCTGCTATAAGACCATAGAGGTTAACTATTCCAATGAATCCTACTAGAAAATGCCCCTACCTTGTACCATAGTAGAATGCTCTTCAGGCAAAGAGAACATACCTAACTTTTCCCCTATTAATAATACCTTTGAGAGAGAGATTATTTAACTTTCTTGCCTCCAAGAGTTTCATTGATTAAAATAATTGCTAACAATCTGACAAAGAAAACTGTCTGAATTAAAATTTTATACCATGATCCTTTGTGGAGAATTGGGGGAAGAAAAATGGGTGACATCGAAAAGCTATGTATGAACTAGGATTTTTTAAATGAAAGTCCTATTCCGTTGGTTTTTGAATAAGCTATACATTTTCAAAATCAAAACTCAATGCGAACTTACTTCAAAGTCCAAGATGTCTTTTAAGTCATTTAAAACACAAAAGAAAACAACAACAATAAAAATGCTCCTAAAAATCATACTAATTTGAAAATAGGAATAGTGGATAAAAAGCTGATATACATAATATAAACTCTAAGTTTATAACATAATATCTAAAGAAAATAAATGAAAAATTCTGATATGGGAGAAGAGAAGGACATGTATAAAGGGGAAAATGATTATACTTGCCAACATTTGACAAATTTATGTATTAACAAAAATATTATTCATCAGTAACAATTGCTTTTATGTACAATTTGAACCAAATACATTTAAAATTGACTTTTCCCTAGTTGCTACAAAAGTAATAATTGTAGCAGTGTGATTTTAAAGTGATGTGACAAAGTAGGGATGCAAGAATTAAAAATGTATTAGAAGACTTGTCATATATGAATAGATAAAAGATATGAAGGAATTTTGGGTTAATAGACTAACAAAGATCTATCTTGCAGTTCTATTTTGGAATGCAAAAGTGAAAAGAAAAATACACACTTCCCCTCTCTTTTATTCCTGATTAATTCCTTTCGTGCAAGGAACTACAGAGGTAAAGAAATTTCTGGTAGCAATTAAGTGAAATGACATGTGATGTTACATATATTTTTAACGGTTGCAAGAGGTAGTATCTATGTACTTCTTTAGAAATCTTAGCTCTTTTCCTATCCTCAAAATAAATATAGTACATATTTTCCTATCTTCTCCCCAAAATAAATATAGTAGTATGGAATATACATGAAATGAGAATAGCAAGAGAATATCTTTATTGTTTCTGTATTCTGTACCTTTGTGACAAATTAAACAAATTAAAATATAATCCATCCTTGTGGATTTTACTTCTTTTCAAGCTCTATTTCCTAGAAACTCATACTCATTCCTCCAGATTTACAATGAATACAACAAAGATCTTAACCACAATACTGAAGATCCAATGTACAGATTTTAAAATGTCTTCTAAAAATACATTTAAAACTCTCTCAAAAATATCTCCCTGGAATTTCCCTCAATTTTAAAAATATTAAAATATGCAGTAACAATGGTTTTTATTTCCCTTTTTAAGATTTTGATAAAATAATTTTTCCTAAGTAGATGGTCCTATGAAAAAATGATTTTTTAGTGAATGAAAAGTGAAGATGTGGAATCTTTAATTGACTTCATTCACATTTTGTCCTGCCACAACAAATCTCTACTCAAAGACACACTACAATCTCAGAAATGCATGATTAGGCTCATAGGTTTTTGTGAAATAACTGCCTAACCTCTAAGATGTACTGTTCAGTCATATTCAAAAAAGAGAGCTTCAAAGACTAAATATCTATTCATTTAGTGACAAAAGCCTAGAATAAATCAGGGATTTCATTTAATTTTAGAAGTGACCTTCCTGAAATTACAAAATTTTATCTAATCTCCAACTACAACATCCTACTGGAATTAAAATGAAAAGTTTTCTCTCTCTCTTTTTTTTTTTTTTTTTAAGAGATAAGACCTTTATTATATGGAAATTTAGGACTACATATTTTTCTTTTGGGGAAAAAAAGGTACTTTTAGTATTTCTGAGCACCCAATAAAAGGTATCATTGCCTAATCACACAAGGAACAAGACTGCTTTACCAGTCAGACTGGTCATTGAAAAGGTTAGAACTAAAACACTGGCCTTTTGGGGAAAGTCTAAATAACTCCAAGTGCATTTAGATGCCTGTACCTTTTTTGAAATGTCCAAATAGGTCATTTATTGGCCAGTTTATTTGCAGGCTTCAAAGAAAGAACCTAAAAAAATCAAGGGATGAATAATACTACAATGAGAACTTAGGTAATTATCAAAATAATTTTTCATTTTTCTACATATATACATATATCTATATCAGTGTTTTCTTTACAAATTTATTAACTCATGAAACCGTAAGGTAGGTACAGTTCATATTTCTATGATGTTCATAGAAAGTGAATTGCCACTCCTCAGTAAATGTCAATAACAGTCAGAACCAGAATTTCCACTAAGATGAATACTATGTTTTTAAAAAGTCATTTTATAGAATTATTTTATTTTTGCTGAAATTTGGATTATCTACTGACTTCTCAATATAAAAAAGCCCAGCATTTTATATTTCAAGTAATTACTGCAGATTATTTCTGAGTTACTTAATCCCTTGCATCCAGGACTCTCCTTGATATCTTTCAAACAATTTATAGCCTCAAACTATAACCAAAGATTGTATCTGCCAATTAATTTAAAGGATAGGAGTTGATAGATGCACACACACCTTGATATGGTCCATCATAAGCTGCTTCTGTGCATATAAAAGAGAACAGTCTGGACACTTGAAAACAGACACCTTCTGGTTTTCAATGTGTTGGTCAAAGTGGCGATACAGCAAGGTTTGCAGAGTAAACACAGTGTCACACATGGAACATTTATATATTATTCTAAAAACAGAAGAAGTATGGTAAAATAATGTCAGTCAGCCTGTTTGTTCAAGTTAAAGAATTGAGATTTTACAATTTTGCTTTCAGGAAGGAGAAGCACAGTGAGAACAAACATACATGATAAAATTAACAACATAGCTTGGCTGAGGAACAAAAACTTTAAAGGAAATTGTTATCCATCAACATCTGATCAACTTTGTCATTTGAAGTAAAGAAGTAACTCCCTGACCTTAGAAGCCAACCATTATGACTTTCTCCCCAGATAACAAAGAAGCACTGACCTAATTTTTGGACTCAAGATTTGGGTTCAACAAGCAGGCCCCCAATGATCTTTTAAAACTACTTTTGTGCAAAAGGGATAGTTTCATGACTATGTTAGCTCTCAGTGTGGGCAACCCGGCCTTGATAAATAAAATTTATTAAATGATCTAAGTAAGCTGCTATCCTCTATCTACCCAAGTTCACAAAATAAACATTACCTTTTTAAAATAAAAAGGTAGTCTCACTTCAGTGATTAACCATACTTTTAAGAAGAAAGTAGAAATTACACACATAAATATTACTAACAGATTTTCAAAAATGAAAGGTTTAATTTACTTTGAATAGCTATATTAATCTCCATTTAAAAGAACCATACTATCTCATTTAAGGAAACTACTAGACAATTTATAACATTCTGAACCTCAGTGGTCATTACCACCACCACCCATTATCATTTACCAGTGCTGTCCTGGACAATAATTGTCTAGAGGAGTTCTGACCTCAAATTCTTCCTGCCACCAATCTTTCTCTTGAAATGGATTTTATCAGTCACTTGTCAATGATACTACCCACAACAGTGGACCCTTCTGTCAGCCATTGTTCTACTTCATGTAGGTCCTCATGGGAGGCCCCATGAGAACCTGTAATTTCTTTGAAGAGCTGTGGGAATAAGCACAAAGAATTCTATGGGCAGTGAGGGAAACTGATTGAGAAAGCAGGAATGTGGAGGTCATGAAATGAAAGAAAGGGGGAAAAAAAGAGTAGGAGCTCTCTTTGGTTCATCTATGGTGAAAGCTGGGAAGACAACATGCACACAAAAGTACAAACTCCAGTCTTCCACAAGGCAATTCTTGTCAGTATTTAAAATCCTTAATAGATTATTTCCCTATGTTGAAATAGGTTTTTATAAGAACTTGCTTGTTAGTGGAATTTTTATCTTCTGATATGATTAATTTATTATTTTAATTAAGGAGTATTTTTCTTAAAGTTTTGTATTAATCAAAATAGATGATTCACATAAAAAGTTAACATTTATTAGCTATTTGTAAAAATGTTTAGGATCTCACATTTAGAATGGTATAATGATATTAAAAAATCCTGTATTTACAGAAAGAACAATAGGCTATTTGATTCTTTTTTTTTTTTAGCAGATTTTAAAGTAAAAGAAATATCATAGGATTTACTTAGTATTAGTACTCCTCTCTTCCCCTCCCTCTCCCCCAAAGCATCATAATAATTCTAGTTAAGTAGATAAAATTATACCCCTTTGTCTTTCAAAGAATATTCTAATCCAAAATAAGGTACAGGGGTGACTAGAAAATCCATCCGTTTTAACCATCTTTATTATTAATGTTTTTCTTTATAAATATCCCATTAGAAAAAAATAAAAAATTAAGCAGGTAGAAGACATGGTAAAGTAATAGGCTTGAGACAAAAACTGGTTCATATTTCACTTCTAGCACTTACTAGCTTCTGTGAGTCACATAAATGCGATTAAAACAAAAAATTATCAAGATAGGTCATAGGCTGGTAGCAATCACTTAAGGATTCCCAAATGAGAATACCTCACAGTGATAAATATATGTATCCTTGGCCTACTATTTTATTTCAACAGGAAAACAATAGAATTTTTAACTAATTGTAGAAGTGATCTAATACAATCAAAATTTTGTTAAATTTTACACATTTCTTTGTCATCTCCTATAACATAAATGATGCTACTGATACCATCACCTTTTACCACTAGAATGTATTATAATTCTCTTAACCATGGGAGTGCCTATTTTTTCTCTATGTAAAGTAAAATTTATCATTTAAAAAGTAATGTGAACCAATATTTAAATTTTGTAAATAAAATTGGTCCTACCAAAATATCTCCATACCATTATTAAACATTAAAAATCTCAAAACAATGTCAAATGTTATCAACTATATTATACAAAATTATAATCACAGATCTAGAATTTTCAGCATTTACATTATTTTCTATTTTAAAATTTTCATATAATCATATTCCTTAATTATTATTTATTTAAACTACAGAAGTATAAGTAAGATGTATTTTTAAAACATAATTAACATCTATTTCAAATAAAGTAGAAAGGTTAATAAAACCATGACTTCATTCATTATTAGGAATAAGAAAAAATTATTACATAAAAATATATTAAGTTAATAAACCACACATATAGTCTAATGTAAACTTTGTGATAATATTTTGGGATATATTTTTTCTTTATTCTAATTTGTACATTCCTTAAAATAATATCTTTTTAACAGAATTCTTTTGGTTTTTTTTTCAATTAATTTAAAATTCTTACATTTACCATAGAAAACGAGATTAAAGAAGGTGACAGAACATTAAATGTAAACTATTGCTTTGGGGAAAAAAAGCTTACTCTAAAATATGCCTTAATGATTTACTGTGATTTCCATCAATGAAGGACAGTTTAACTCACTGTACTAAATGATACAAGTTCTGATGAACTTGTTTAATATACTCACGAAAAATTTAATATATTTATGAATCCTTATCCTCCTCCTCCTCCTCCTCCTCCAATGAGCAAGTATTATAACAAAGTTTCAGAACAAAAGAATATAATGCTCCCAAATATGAGAGATCATATAACTACATTAACCTTGACCCCTTCGGATTTCCCTCAAAAAAAAAAAAAAGGATCCAAGATGATGAATGAACACATAACTTTCTGAGGAAAGGTGAACAATGAATAGCTTTATTTTTGATTACTTACTAGCTGAAAAATTCCTCATTTTGCATATATTTTATGTGTCTTCCATCTTTATGAAATCCTAATGGTTGACTACCTCATTTGTGGGGAGAAATATCCAGTTGTAAGGGATCCAAACAGGCAAATAATCAACTAGAATGTGTTTTCATAAACATACTATTCAAATGTCATATGACTTGGTCATAAATTGCTGAGATAACTCCTGTTCTTGGGACAAGCTACAAAATGTAAGATCAACGTAATTTTGGGTTTCACATTATCCTTTCATTTGTATATCCTGGAATTAAGACAGATGAAAAGCTGGTTAATGTGGATGTTATTACCTTAGTCAGGATGATTTAAATTTACTTTTGAATAAGCTTATATCTCCACAAAAGTCAAGTTACTTGTGTTTATTTTTTAGTTATAAAATTTAATATAAACTACATATGAGACTTTTAAAAGTCCAACTAATTTTGTCATGATTTTTGCTATTATACTAAAAAAAAATCTATAATATAAACTTTACATTTCTACATGTCTAGAGTCACAAGGTTGAATTCAGGTACAATGAAAAACTATTTCTATAATTCTTTTTAGTAAGTGAAATGAACACTGAAAAAAGCTACCTTCTTAGAAATCTCCTTGGGAGATTTTAGAATATCTTTTATGATTTTGAAATCACTTATGCAGTAAAATTTTAAAGTTTATGATTATATACATGAAACATGCTTGCTATGTTAAAAATAAATTTAATTCTGAACCAGGCTCTGATATTTAAGGTAGAAATATTATTACTACTAAGTTATTCTGTTTACAATGGGTTTCATTATGTATTAAGCTTGAGAAGTAGGAGCTGTTGAAATATATTTTCTGAAATTTTAAAATATGAATCAATTTTTTTCCACCAAAAATAATTAGGTGTTTTGTTGAGGTTTTTTAATACAAACCAGAATGTTTTAGCACATTTACTCTGTCTATTAATAGAGTTGGCTGTTGGACTTGGATTTGGGAAATCTGTGTTAAAATCCTGCAGAGGACAAATCACGTGACTTCTATGAACTTCAGATTCCTCATTTATAAAATGGGGTATTGTAATGGTGCTCATATGGTTATTGTGGGGAGAATACTTTGTACTTTGCATCGTGTGAACAAGAATTATTATTATAGATTACATCATCATCATTGAAGTAAATACTATAAATTTGACATTCATGCTTTTCCCCCCCCTAAGGCACTATGGAATTTTCCATATGCCTTCTAGGTAACTATCTATGCATCAGTGGATCTAGGAATTTATTTTCTTCCAAGTCTGGATTGTTGATATTTTCTCCAAATCTTCAAAACTGCCGAGAGGAATTTTATTTTATAAGAGCAGTTACACTGTCATAACAAATTCTCCAAACTGAATTAATTTAAGGATTTAAAAAACTTGTTCTGCAATAGGTCCAGAGAATAATTTTAAAGATTAGAAACTTCCTTGGTCTAAAAAAAAGTGTCCTTTAAAATACATAGATGTGTGTGTGGGTGTGGGTGTATATGCACGCGCACGTGTGTGCATACATAATTATAAATGTACATTTGTATGGAATCTCTAGGTTAGGGATACAAAACCTTGATACTACATCTCTCAAATGTTTGCTACTCCTTTTATTTATCTTTTAAAAATAATTTTAATAAATAGCAACATGTTTGCAGAATTTTCTAAGGTTTGCAAAGTGTTTTTCAATAGAAATATTGGGAGATAGGTACTGAAAATATTAGTTTCCTCATTTTGTAATTGTGAAGATGGAGGAGCTTGAGATTTATCTGAGGCAGAATTTAACTATGAGTCTCATGAATTGGAGTCTAAATATCTTTTTCACTGTGCTAAAATTCTCTAAATTAATCAATAAATCTCTAAATTAATAATAATACTAAATTTATACAAAAACACCAATTAAGAAAGTTTAATTTACTTTGATAAGCATTTATTAAATACCCTTTGTGCTAAGGAGCTAAGAATATGAAGAATAAAATGAAAGTACTCTAGCTGCCACAGAATTTATAGTAAACTGGATACAAATAAATGAACAAAAAAGCCTAGAATCCTAAATGAAACCATGTTTTTTTGAATAATTCTACTCTTTGAAGTAAATAGAAAATTTTAGCAAAAATCCTAAAGGAAACAAATAATTTATTATTCCAGATAACCTTCCAATCTCTTTTGTATTTGTGTACACAGAACTTTTCAACAAGGTAGCTTTTCCTGTTTTCATTTCACTTACTAGAAAGGATTATAGAAATAATTTTTCATTATGCCTAAATTCAATCTTGTGATTGTAGACATGCAGAAGTATAAAATATGTATACGCATATAGTATATAAAACATACATGTAAATAAATATATGTATCATACACACACACACATGTAGATATTTCTTATACCAAAGAGGCACCAAAACACATACAATTTTAATTCGAATGATTTCTGAGGAAAAAACAATAATACCTATCACTTTTCTTGTAGTCCCAATTTTCATTTTTGTTTCAACTCCTAATTTATCTAGATACAAGTACACTCTAAAAGGGACAAACACAAAATCTCATCCTTGATTCAAATTTACTCCAAACTTCTCACTGGCATTTGCCAAAGTGGTTATGATCATTTGATCCCTCCCTGTCATTTGTAGAGTACTTAGCACTTTAGAAGTTTATGAAGATATTCTAGTGCCCTACTTTGAGAAGGCAAGCATTTGATAAGAAAAAGAAAGAAAAAAAGAAAGAGGGGTTAAATGAAAAATAAGCCCTTTGCTATAGTTCATTTTATCATTTCTCTTTTTTAAAAATATCTCCCACAAAATTAATTTTCTTATTCAGAGTTGTCATAAAGTTTTAAACAGCATGTGAAATTCAATTTAATTCAACATTAAATAAATATTTGTTGAAGTGAATAATCATAAATCAATACAACTATTAAAATTAATGAGCAAAAGAGTAATAAGTATAGCAATGTATAAATATGTATCATGTGCTTTGTAGTTTACTTTCTGCCCAATTCTAGAGCTGGAAATAGCATAAAAATAATTTACTCTATTTTCAGGCAAATAAAATGTTCAACAATGGCATCAAAGAAAAAGTTAGGAAGAAAACTGGCTAGACCAAATATAGTATATATACATAGGTCCAAGTTAGAAATCACACAATTTTTAGGGCAATAAAGAATAGAATATTTCTGAAAAATGAGAAGACATCATGTGATTGGAAATATTCAAGGTAGTTATTACTATATCAAAAAATGCCAATCAAAAAGATGCCTATAACTACCAGTCCATATGCCTACATTCTCATCACTGCAGAGTTACATGAGAATTATCTACACATATATGTTGGATTGTGATGAAAAGGTAATACTTTACAATACATAACATTTTTACAGTCACAGAAATTGACTGCAAGTTATAAAAAATACAATATGCCATTGTGTTTATTAATTATAAAAAACCTTTTAAGAGCCAAATTCAACTTTTAAAGTCTCCTTTACAATAAGATGTTCCTACTATATGTTAAGATCATTAAACATTCCTTAATTGATGTAACATCAGAGATAACTTTCTTTAACCAGCCCTTAACTATGAATGGCAAGCAAAGCATAAAACACACACTTGTTAAAAATGTTTCCCACTATCATGGAAGATGTCCATCCCATTAAGTGGAATAGTGAGTCAGTGGGGAGATCTTTCAGATGCTCCAGTTCACGTTGACTGCAGCAATAAAAGAAATATCACAAAACCTCCTAAATGATATCCATAATTACAGAAAAGAATTTGGCTTAACAATTCCTATAGAAAAAAAAGAAAAGAGAGAATCTGGGGGTCACCTGATCAATAAGACCAGAGCAAAAGGAAAAACTTTGAAATTTAAACACAGAAAGGAAGGAAAAGATTAAAAAGTAAACATGAATGAATAACAATAAAGAACTAAACAAAAATAAATGCACCATTTTGGGAAGTCCCAGGGAGGAATTTGAAGGAAATCTGATTCCAGGATGAGTCTATATAATTATGACTTTTAGAGTATATTTGTAGCTTTATAAATCAGGATTGAAACTAAAGTGAAAATTTATAAATTATAATAAACAAGACAAGATTTCTTTCTCCTCAAAAACCACGCAAATTAAAAATGCAAAAAAAGGGATGAAATTACTTCAAAGAAAAGAGCCATTCCCCAATTGGCACATGGCCAAAGAATATTAAAAATAGTTTTTAAGAGAAAGAAATCCAAACTATCTATGGTCATGTTTTTAGAATGCTCTAAATCACTAATATTAGAGAAATACAAATTAAAGCAGCCTTGAAGTATAGAATCTCTCACTCAGTGTAATGGCAAAGGTGACAAAAAATAAAAATGATAGATGCTGGAGAGACTATGGGAAAACGGATATACTAATGCACTGTTGGTGGAGCTGTGACTAGTTCATCCATTTTGGAAAGCAATTTGGAAATATCGGAAAGCTATTAAACTTCAATACCACTAAGTCTAAGGAATGTCCATCAATTGGGCAATGGCTAAAAAGGTTATGGTGTATAATTATGATGGAGTACTTTTGTGCTGTAAGAGATGATGACAAAGATGGGTTAAGAAGACTTACGTGAACTGATACAAAATGAAGTGAAAAGAACCAGAAGAACAATTTATACAATAACAGTAATACTGTAAAAATGACCAACTTTAAGACTTAATAACTCTGATCAATACAATGTTCATATACATTTTCAAAGGACTCAAGAAGAAATGTGCTATCCACCTCTAGATAGATAACTGACAGTGCAAACTGAAATATATGTTATTCTTTCTTGTCTGGACATGGTAAATGTGAGAATCCATTTTGCATTACTATAGATGTATAATGCATTTTGTTTTTCTTTCTTTATCAATGTATGGAGGAGAAGGGAAGAGAAAAATAATTTTAAACAAAACAAAATTGATGAGCACGAGGGTACCTGACTTTCCTATGATTACTAAAAAGATGGAAATATTACTTTTAATAAACTTTATTAATCAAAATGAGTTGAATAATTTGAGACTGAGTTATACAAACAAGTGAAAAAAGTAATTTATTGATATATTAAGGCTCTGAGGTGATGAGCTTTGATATTGTTTCTAGAAATGTCTTATTATTCATTCTATTTGTTAACAAGGTTCTATTAAATTAATCTAACAAATATTCATTGAATCAAGTGCTTATGGAAATGCCAGGTGCTATAGAAGATATAAGATGAATAATAGCAAAAATTATATTTATTTTATATATTTAATTGTCCCTGTATAATTTGGTTGACCCGTTTTAATATACCCCAAAAGGTACCCCAAATTACAGGATGTTTGCACCTACAGCTAAAAACAGAATCTGAAAGATGAACTACACAATTCCCTTTACAATTTGCTTCCAGCCTTCCTTTGGTGAAACAAATAGCACAAGGCTTTAAATCAAAGACTAATTTGTTTCATGATAGAACTACAGGATTCAAAGGGCTCTTTAGAGATCATGTATTCTATCATTCATCTTCAGGCAGAACAATACTTAAAATACCCTATTGAGATTGTAATCCTTCAGAGTTCCAATTCCATAGCTTCCCTCAGAAGCTAACTTTAATAGCATAACATTCTCTTTCCTTCCTAACCCAAATCACTTTATTTAAAATTAGATACATTTTTTGTCTTGTCATCAATAAAGGAAAAATAGCTACTTATTCTCCTAAAGAAATTAACCTGAATACAATATGCAGCTCTACAAAACTAGCTTATACATTTCATGGATGACTCAAAAGATCATCCTGGATTGTTCCTGGCACTCAGAAGACTTTCACATCCTTTTCTTACTTCCTTCAATTAGTACATGCAAAGGGAATTCTGAATAATTTTAATTATACCTGAAGAAAAACATAATTAGCAGGATAACAATTATAAAAAGAAATCACTCTAAATGAACAGTAAAGCCAAATACACTCCACTTATGGGCATAAGAACAGTCAATTGTTCTTTATAAGCTGACTTGTAACTTGTACAAGTCTTGTTAATTATATATATACACACATACACATATATATGTTATAATCATATAAATTATATAGATAGATAGATAGATGCATATTGTCCTTTGGAGGCACACAATATTTTATACTGAATTAAGACAATGACATAGTGGACAAGAGAATTAGAAGTCAAGAAAACCAAGGATCAAATCTTGCCTCTAATGTAGTAGCTATAGATCCATGAGCAAACTGTTCAATATTTTAGTGCTTCAGGACATTCTACAAGACCATCAGTTGGAGAGTTGCTGATATGAATCAATGAAGGAAAATTCCACACTGTCTTACATTTAAATGTCCTATACCAATGAAGTCACAGGTCCAGACCCTCCCTTCCCCTCTATACTCACATAATATAAAAACCTTGAATTTATAATCAAATGCATAATATTAATAAGTAATTAATAGATACAACTTTTACACCAATCAATAGAGATCCCTAAAATTTCCATATGGATGTATGTTTATTTGTTCCTAATTCAATTTAAATTTTTTATTTGGGGAAAAATAGTGATGTCTCCATTAATCTGAAAGTCAGATTCTGGTGAACTCAATCCTACAAAACACAGTTACAAATTGGAAACAAATGGAGAAAGTCTTATGATTGTTACAAAGTCCCCAAACTACTCATATAATTAATTCCTTAAGTTCTCATTTAAAATTTTCGTTATCTCCTACTTAACATATATTTTTAATAAGCTTGATTATGTAGTTTTCCCAATTATAGCAGAAAACAATAACAAACTAGAAATTGTCAAGAGATTACTATTAGAGGAAATCACAATAAAACTTTTTTTGTCTTTGTATCCCTAACTCACAAAAGATGCTTAATAAATGCTTGTTGATTAACTGACTCTTTGACAAAGTAACCTGGAGCAACAAGAAAAACAACCTGAAAAGTAGATATAATCTCATAACCAGAAAGGAAATATCTATAATGATAATCCTGAGCCATCAAGAATTTATTTATTTAGAAAGGGAGCATGAGGACCTTTGAGTTAGGGAGGCCTGAAATTAGGACTGTCAGTCATACAAGTCATACAGGCTAACTGTTTGAATGTGGGAAAGTCATTTGACCCATACAACTCCCTAAGACTATAAGCTGTAGAACTGGTGCCAATCTGCATTGGTAGAGAGAGTTATTTCATCTGATGTTCTGACATCAGTGAAATTACAAATCTAAACCAAAAAGTAAAACAAAGCAAAACTCAAGAATGAATTTAATCCAAACAATGGAAGTGAAAAGCTCAGTGTATTGTTTCAATTGTTGAGAAAACAAACTTAGAAATACATAAATTCGAGTGTCAATGGATAAATGAGAAGCTATTATAAAATTACTTGGGGATTATCTACTTTTTTCTGGTTACAAAAATACAGAAGAATGTAATATGGAATTTCAGTTTCACTTCTATTTTAACAAACTGCTACATTAAAAAAAATTAGATAAACATTTTGGGTCTGCTTATCAAGTGGGTTAAAAGGAGCAAAATCTTCGCCTGTCTTCATGAAAATTGGTTTCTGCTTCCATAATTCTCATGAAGCCAATCTCCCAAAGAAATACATGAGTGGATTTTCCATCAACAAATGGGTGAATGGCATTTTTAAAAGCATTAAGTTGTTGGCAGACTGCATTTCTTTTAAATGAACAATATTACAAATGGCAAACTAACTATGGCAGTGATTTTATCAACATATTGAGAGACAAGAAGTCAATTTCTATTGGATATTCTTTTGTCAACTTCTTATTCCCTCTGAAGTAGCCTTTCTTTGCCTTTATATTTTATCTACAAAGATCAAAGCAAAGGAATTAAGAGAACAAAGGGAATCAAAGATTCCCTAGTCATCAGGGAATGACCTGATTTTCTTTTTTTTTTGCACAGTTCTAATAGTTTGGAATTTTTTCCTTTCATCAAACCAAAAGATGCCTCTTTGCAATTTCTGCTAGTTATGTATCTTAGAACTAATCAAAAAAAAATTTTTTTTCATAATACAGATCAGTACCAGGTTGAATCAAAGATATTACTGATCAAACTGCATCCCTCAAATGCCCCAAATACCTACAGCAAAAGCCAAATGTAGATAATTAGCCTATATGGCATTAGTCTTATACTTAGCACTTGTGTGATAAAGGAATTTCATTCTATTTCCTCCAGATAAGCTCAGGATATATGATTTATGAAGTATTTTGATTGATATCAAAGGTTCTTAACATGTTTTGTGTCATGCAACCCATTAGCAGTCTGGTGATATCTATGGATCTCTTCTCAGGACAGTATTTTTAAATGCTTAAAATTAAATACCTAGAATTACTAAAGAAAATCAATTATACTGAAATGCAATTATTAATTTTTTTTTTTTATAAAACCAAGTTTACAAACCCTAGGCAAAAAAATCTCCTACTATATAATTAAAGGAACAAATCTATCATAACACACTTGCAGAAAATAGTTTCCACAATTCTTTTGTATATGAAAATTTAAATTTGGATTCAGGTTTTATCCATGTAATAAAATATACAATTGGGACATTTGAATAGGTAGGAAAAGATATTATCAAATTTATGAAATCAATTTAGTAAATAACATTCCCCACCATCTTTCACTCTCATTAAAGAACAATGAAAAAATTAGAAATTCATCGTACTAAAGCATAAAAGGTATAATTAAAATATTCCCTTTCCTACAAATGTTATTTATTGAAATACACTTTTTAAAAGGCAGAGGAGGAAATAGGAATGATTAAAACAAAACTCTGCTTACTTGTTTTACATTTATGAAAAGAGTACAAATAACATCACATCATTTATGCTCATTATTCACATTAACTTTCAACTAGCATGTAAAATCACAATGTGTTAGGCTTCATGCTTCATCAACATATCCTGAAATATCTTTAAACACACTTAGCAGTCATAAATTTTTTCTATAATTAAAAAATTGTGAGGAAGAATCACAAACTAACATAACTTACTTTGGTTCTCCTATCTTAATGCCAGGATGTTGTGTGTAGGCGTGTGAATGGGTACTGGGAGCAGATTTAAATGCCATTGGACAAATAGGACACTTGTAGAAAACTTCACAATGAGAACCTTGAATATGAGACTTCAGGGCTGCCACATCAGAGTATACAACATTGCAATGTACACATCTGTTTGAAAAAGAAAAAGAAACATTAATAGAGGACAGTTAAATTAATTTCAAATAAAAGATTAAATTATTGTCATTATTTAAAAATTCATGACATATTTTATTTATCTTTTTAGATTGTTAAAAATTCTCCATGAGTTCATTTTGTTTTTCCTTTTCAGTAAAAATCTTTTTGAGGATTGAGGAATACCAAGGAAACTAGTAATACTATTCAAATGATTCCTTTCTCACAACTCTAAACTTTGTAGAGAGTCAAAGAACTAGTTGACAGTGATACAATTCGTTTGAGACACAGAAGCAATTTGTGTACTAAACAGAACCTCTAATAGGAGCTGGAACTGAATCCTGGTTTTGTGAATTCCTAGATGTGCAACTAGAGTGAGTCACCTATTCATTTTAGGCCTCAGTCTCCTAACCTGTAAAATGAGTGGGTTGGAGTATATGGTCTCTAAAGAACCTTCTTCAAACTCTAAATCTTATGAT
Source organism: Sarcophilus harrisii (assembly GCF_902635505.1). Taxonomy (NCBI): domain Eukaryota; kingdom Metazoa; phylum Chordata; class Mammalia; order Dasyuromorphia; family Dasyuridae; genus Sarcophilus; species Sarcophilus harrisii. Next base: position 350,902,966 of record NC_045426.1, read on the forward strand.
TTGTTAAGAGCAACTCTGTACTCAAAAATAAATATTGTACTGGAAAGTTACTCTACAGTGTGGGTTGGTTCCATGATCTTGGGTTTCCTTTCTTTCCCTACAGCCCAAATCACATCTTCAAAAGGGGAGGAGGTAAACCACATTCTGCTACAAGGGACCTAACAGACCACAACACCAGGCAAAATTAACTGATATTCAAAACATGACTGGTGAGGACTTCTATTTGCTTTTTTGGATATAAGTTGACAGTTAATCTGTCAAATTATTTGTTCCACAGGTACAGAAAGATGTTAAGCAAAGTTAAAGCACTGAATTGTCACCTGGCTTTCATCTACAGAGAAATATTTTTCATTGTATTGGTCTAATTTAATAGCAAGCGTTTTAAATGACAACATTAACTATATCCCTGGGGATAAAAATCAGTACTCATGGTAAAAAAAAAAAAAAAAAAAAAAAAATTGCTTCTCCACCTCCATGATGTTATTTTTTGCACATTATCTCTTTTATATTTGACCATCTGTCTTTTTTTCCTTCAGGATCATTTCTGTAACTGCTAAAATTTATTCAAATTGCAATTACATCCTGAAATTTTCATTTTAAACCTCCACTCCCTCTTGCTTTTATCTTCAAAGTAACTCCATTCCTATTATGTTCACTATGGCCTTTATCTAATTTGAAGTCTTTCTTTTCTAAGCCTTCAAGGTAGCCCCACATCAGGCATTTTATGAAGTTCTTTTCATACTGATAAAGCTTCTCCTACTCATTTTATTATTCTTATACTATAGGAGTTGTATTGCACAAAGACATTATTGGTTAAGCAAAAATCTTGTTAATATCATTACATTCATTATTAATATTATGAACTAGTCTTTAGGGTGGAAAAGCAATGTGAGCAAACTAAAATCTTTCTGGATTATAAATGACTAGTATTAAAGAGAAAATCATTATGGTATAATGGAAAGAGCACTAAGTGGAGTGATATGGTAAGGAACCCTGGGATGCTCCAAATCTCAATTCTGACATCAATTCATCATAATGATCTGAGCAATTCACTATCCCATCTTATGTCAAAGTTCCCTCAATTTTTAAGCTGGACTGGAGAATCTCTTCCAATTCTTAAGATTTTATAATGTTATAAATTCTAAGGTAATTAATTCTAAGATTAAGCCAATCCCACTATTAATCATGAGTTTTAAGTAATACAATGATTTGCATCATAGTATAATGAAATACTTTGTTGGGGGGCCAAGTTCTTTTCCTGAAGGCATGCTTACTATATGCAAATTCTCAAGAGAAAAATGTCAGGAATCACTAGAAAGGGGATCTTGGTCAAAGCCACATTCACTATGTGGGCTCACTCAATGCATAAAACAAAGACTTTTCCCCCCACATTTCTCTCTTCAAGAAGAAACATAAAAGTGTAAGAAAGAATAAATTTTTCACATTTTTGCTTCGAGTCTTCCTGAATCTTGACATGTGTATTTAAATAACCACTCTTGTGGAAAATCTCTATTATCATCCAATTAATACATTGAACTGTGGGAAAGGTAGTGATTTAAAACAAGGAAGTAGATGACTAGGGGGAAACTTGCAAAGTTGAGAGGTAATGTAACCTAGTGGTTACTGGACCTGGAATCATGGGACCTAGGTTCAAATCTCTTTGCAGATCTCTATTAAACTACATGAAACATTTACTCAGAACATTAGTTTCTTCACTTGTAAAATGGAGGTAATAATGCTTCTACATTCTATTATGTGCAATTGTAATAAGTAAAGCACTTTCAAAATCTTACATAGAGATGTATATGTGACTATTTTTTAGACATGCTTGGTAGCCATACCAGGAGACAACATACAAATAATACATTTGCAGAATGATGACCAATGAAGAGGTAAATGGAAGTAGTGTGAAGTCAGGTAAAATACAAAAATAAAGGGAGCTCTAATGAGACAGAATAATTTTCTACTCAAATGTAAAGAAAAGACACTCCCAAAAAGTGATCTTTAGAAAACAAAGGGAAGTCCAATGTTGGACAAACAGGAATCTATAGGGGGAGAACAATTCTCTGACATGAGCTTGGGGGAAAGGTTAGTCCTTACCTTAAGAAAATCTGGAAATAAAAAAAAAATCTTTAATACCAAAATCCTTATTTCTTTGGAACATTCTAAGGGCCTTAGAATCTAAATTATATAAAGCACATGGGTAAGCGAACCGTAACAGTAGTGACACAAGAAAGCAAAGTCATAAATAAGGATTTAGGGAAAGGTACTGTGGTATTGTTAGTGAGATGACCATGTTAAAATTTGTAAATATATATGAAAGAAAAGGAAACTTTGGGTTTCTGAGGCTACAAAAGCAAGGGGCTAATCTGAATTAAGAGAGGAAAACAGGACACAGATCTCAGCCAGAGGAAGATCGTTACTCACCAAATTTTCTTCTATCTATGAATCACTTCATGAATCTCAATGTGCATTGTGTTAGGTACCATCAGGGTAAAAAGAGGGTATATGTTTAAAGAGTACAAAGGAACAGTCTTCTATTGAATAAAATTTCTGTGTAAAGAAAAAGCCACCAGAAGCAGATCCAGTGTAACAAGTAAATGGGAACTGCAGGCTGACCTAGCTGATCAAAGCAAGTGATGCAGGGGTCCCTTAACATTAGCAGATATACTATGGAATGAAAAAAGTGGAGGAAACAGTCTCTGTCATGGTCAAAGAACTAGTTACCATTAACTACCATTATGCAAGCAACATTGAAAATGTTTAATTGCATTGCTTGGATTGGGGGTTGAAAATATGATCATAGGGAAAATATTTATGCCTTAGTAATAGAAAGGTATTTCAAGACATATTTAGGCAAGAAATTTAGGTATGTTAGAATAGAACTTGAAAATCCTGTGATTAAAGAGGAGTATTTTTTTTCTTTTATAAAAATCCACAATGAAGTGCTACAGCTGGTTCAGATGGGCTCCAACAGTCAATTATTAAGTTTTCAATGTGAGCATTTACAACTTGCAAATCAAAAAACACTACAAATAAGGGTTTTATTTCTTTTTATGTTTGATTGTTTAGGCTTAAGAGAGTGATGAAGAAAATGTTAATAATGCAGATTAAATCTCAAAATATATCAAGCATACTCAATCTACAAACTATATTGTAGAAAAGACATGTATTTTCTTATAGGTCCATAGCCTTCAGAACATGACAAAAATTGGCAATTTAAAAAGATTTTTACTAAAAATCATAAGGCAGAGTAATGGTCTTTTTCAAGTAACTTGAAAATAGTAAATAGGATTACATTTTTGTGAAAGAGACAAGGACAGGGTTTATAAACTAATTCTTTCTGTCTACTAATAGGGAGAATTTTGAGGATTAGACAAAGAATTAGGTATAGTTAAAAACATTTCATTCTACTTTTCCTTCTGAATTCCTTTCAACATTTTCTGCTTCCAGCATACTCCAGATATAGTGATATTTGAGTTAATATTTAAAGAATATATACCAACAGCAAAATTTAGTACTTGTTAAAATCTATGGGAAAATATTTAAAACTGATTTCTATTAAGAAATATTAAATAGCATAGTAACCATTAATATACATGATAACTATCAATGGGAGTGAGTGTCCTATTTTTATATGAATCTTTTGCTAATACATTTAACATAATAAGCTACCTTATATTTAAATCTTTCTTTATAACAACCCAATGATATTCATAACAATTATTTCATTTTTATTCTAGTAATACTGTGGTGGAGTTAAGGTATCACCACCCTATTCTATGGCATCATGCATAATTTAATTAGGTGACTTATCCAAGTTGATGGCAATGCCAGAACTAAAAAACCCAGGTCTCCTGATGTCTAGTCCAGGGCTCTTTCCATAAAATAATGAAATAAAATAACACATCAGGCTTTTGTAGAAGGCAAAGTTGTAGCAAAATAAGAACTACAGTATAAACGTGGGGCAGACCTCACAGTTTCGTACATGGAAAGGCAACAAAAGGCTACAATAGAGTCAGAGTTCAACCAAAGGCAAAACTGAGATCCCACAAAATTATCTCATCATTGACACAACTTAACTTTACTGCATTTAAGTATCAAAGCTTATAATAATAAAACAATATTTGAGCATAACACTTTGAATACCAGAATACCACATATACACAATGTTATTTTATGTTTGTTATAAAATACAGTAATACCTCTATTAACAAGAAGGATGTATTCTATAATATGCTTTGTTCTCAAAAAAGTCTTTGCCAGAGGCAGATTCTAAATAGCAAAAAATAAAGGTATTCATTTGTTAATATCAAATGATAATTAAATGCATCAGAAGACAAACTGCATATCTGGGCATTGTGGAACACAGAAAGGAGTTAAGGATAGGAGTTTGGAGAGATAAGTTGCACTATATTCAAAGAAGGATAATAGGACAGGGAGAGATCCAGAGGGGATCTGTCCAGTAAGATGGGCTCTATGGCTCCAATCTTTAAGAAACTGATGGTGATAGTACAAGCACCACAATTTTTACAATGAAAGAAGATACCATATGATTTAAGTGAAGTAAAAGAGTCTATATAAATGTAGAAAATGAAGAGTAAAGGAAAGACACTTAAGAAACACTCCACCAACTTGGCAATATTGTGTAGCATCAGCCCTGTTTGCCTCTGGCAGTACTCCATACAGAAGCTGTGTACTGAAGTTTACTTTAGTTTCTTTCTGCACAGCTGTACATAATGCACCACTTAGCATGCACACTGCCACTGAGCCCTAAGGTGCACATCAGGGGTGCTCAGTATGTAGGATTTTTTCCCCTTTTATCATTATTATTTTACAGAAAGCTTAAAACAAAGAAACCTTATTCTCAGAGGATTCGTTAATTGAGGTATCACTGTATGCAAATGAAAACTGTGATAATTCAACTTAATTCAGTTCAACCAATCTTTATTAAGCACCTACTATGTGCAAGGCACTGTGTGCATAGACTACTCAAAATGAGATCTAATAACAAACAAATAAATATTACTTGCACACAAGCAAATGATATACTGACCGAAAACCAACTCTCCGAGTATAGTGCAGACAGTTCTTGGTGACATGGGTCTGGAAGTGGACCGATCTGCAGATTGCCCCACACTCAGGGCACGTATATGGAGATTTGTGCTGATGGATTCTCTGGTGTGATGCAAAACTGCACTGGTTAGGAAGCAGCATCTGGCAGATATTGCATGTCTTCTAAATAAACCAAAGCGGAAAAAAAAAGTTTGGTCCCACTATGTATTTTCTAATCTGCAAAGAACTTGTTAAACCTCAAAAAAGAAAATCCATCTCTCATTTTAAATATTATCATTACTGAGACTAAGCCCAAGGAAAAATGCAAACTAAAGAATTTAAAATTAAACATGCCACTCCCTAACTTATTAAATGTAAAAACATATAATGTATTAAAGCCAAAACAAAAGTGGAAGCTAAAGAATACTACTAGATTTACATATATTTTTTAATTTTGTTATTTTGTGGCATTTGCTTAATGCTACCTAAATGCATCAGTTTGTATTTAATTTTGTCTTGTAACAATGAGGAAAAAGCATTTTACCTACAATTAAAAATTAAAGACTAAGTTTTACTTATGCTTATACAATTATAAATCATGATTGATTTTTTAATGTAGACTTGTACCTTAGCAGTAATCACAATCCCAACCAACTTTTTTTCTTCAAAATGCTAAAAATAAATTTTAGGCTAATCCATTCTCTGATTTCTGTCATTTCACTAACATTAAATTCAAAATACAGAATGCTATTCTTTTATTCTGCACTTTAACTGGTCTTTAAATTGAAAGAGGCTCTTTTCTTTCCCTTTATTTGTGATTTAAGATTGCTCATATCAAGGTCAGATTAAATAATAAAATAAGCTAAAATTCTATGGAAAAGTTTTAAATTATAAAGCTGTTCATATATAAAGAAAATGAGTCCGTACGATTCTCTCTTTGATTTTAAAACCTATTTAAAGCTAAAGCATATGAATCCAGAACTTAGTCATTCTCCCTCACGGAAAGGTAAGAAATATTTTGTATATAGGATGATAGATTTAGAGCTGGAAAGAACCTCAGAGGTCATGTGGTCTCTCCTCATCTAACAGATGAGGAAAGAAAGACTCAGAGAGGTTAATGATTTGCTTTAAGTGACTTGGCTGTAGTTAGCAAACATAAGAAAAGAAGTGAATACAGGTTTTCCTGACACTAAGTCCAGCATTCATTCTAACCACTATGACATAATGCCTTCTACATAAGAAGCTGAAGCTTTGCGACTTGGCAAATGTGTTCCCTTTAGTCTAAGGCCTCATGGATTTTTCTAGTCATTTTATTCTAAGATTGTGGAAGTGAAAAATAACAATATTTTCCATCATTAGTCAACTTTTGGCTTTTAATCAAGTCCACAATTTAAAATACTCACAAAATTTTAAAGACTAAAAATAACATGCAAATGAATTTTATATTGATTTCTGTAGGAAAAAGGCAGCACAATTTGGTAGATAGAGAGCCAGTCTCAAAGCTAAGAAAACTTAAGTTCAAGTTCTAACTGTATGACTCTGGGCGAGTCAATTTAATCTCTAAACATTCTAAACTACAATTTATGTTGGAGATCTGCATTGCAAGAGGCAGCATCCTATATAATAAAATTATAGATCCAGTCCCTTTCCTTTTAGCCTTAATATTTTTTTTTCTTTCTTGGCCTTAAAATGTTTAAAACCATACTTGAAATTCATTAAATATTAATTATCATCAAAAAAAGACAGAGCTTATGAAGATCTGAGAAATCAATTTAATTCAGTCCTTTCCTTTTAAAGATGAACAATTTGCTCAGCCACACGGTGACAAAAAACTGACTATAATTCAGCATTCCCAAGTCTCATTACAGTATACTTCCTATCACAAAGCAAGAATGTTGTAGATAGTTTTCATGAGATACAAACCCATTAAAAAGATGGCAGTCTTCTATCTATGTAAAAACTAATAAATATACAAACAAATTAATTCATTAGAACCCTGTCTATAATTTCACAATTAAAATGACCTTGTATTTCTTTGAAATAAAATCTTCTGCCTTCACTGTAGAGTATCCAATGACTGGTATTGAAGGACAATTTTAGCAATATAGTAAGAGTTTCTTGAATTGTCATGGGTTGAGACTTTCAACATTTTCACATGCCAATCTCTAGAATCAAAGCACAGATTTTATTTAAGCTAATAAAGGAGTTATGTTAATGGTTTCCCCTCTTGCAAACCTGAGTAACATATGTAAAATATGGGCATGTTGATCAATAGAAGGATTTTGTTGTTTTTAATGATGAATGTTATTAGCTAGTACCAAAATGATTCTTTTGATGTCAATTTTTTAAAATGCAATTTTCTTTCTGAAATCCTAAGAATCTTTACACAGAGTACTCTAAAAATGCAGAAAATGTTTTTACCTTCTGCATGTTCATTTTGTATTTTTCAAGGTCATTCAGATGCCAACAAGAACACATGGCAGAAACATGTAGGAAAAACATTCCTAACCACAATCACAGTGTACTTATCATGTACTGAATAAGAGAGCAAAAGTAACTAGTTAAAAGCTGGCTTAAGGAAGAAAGATTGGCTCATATGTCCTTTACCCCCAGCTGCATTGAACTCTATTTTCTCCTTTTTTTTTTTCTAACAGGAATTCCTCAACAGGAATATGACATTAATATCCAAACTCAAAATAAATTAACTTGATCATCCTTACATCTAGGATATCTTGTGACATATTTTAAATATTTATTTCTACATCTTATATATAGACCTATTTACATATTTCTTCTCTACAAATACTTTCCTTTTTTCCCTCACCACCATTGCGAGGAAAATGATTTAGATTTTCTCCTTTACACCCTACACCTCAAAGCTGCCTTTACCACAACAGTTGTCCTAAATCCATAATGGCCTGAGTAAGACTAAGGATTACAGAGTTCATTTCTAGATCAGGAGTTAATCATAGGACCTATGAACTTAAAAACATAAATATTTTGATCATTATATTTCAATGCATTTCACTTCCTTTGTAACACTCTATTTCATGAATTTGAAAAAAACAAAACAAAACATTATCTTGAGAAGGGGTCTATAAGTTTCATGTCAAAGGCAGCCATGACATAAAAAAAGTTAAAAACTGCCGATCTCAAGAGTTAAGGTAAACTGTCACTCTTAAAATCTCTTACTGACATAACATTCACAAAAAAAATGATGGTATGTTTTTCTAATAACATTGAGGGAACCTACGTGCCTGATAAAATTCTGAATTCATGGCACATGCGTTTTGGTAGGGATTTCCAAAGTTTACAAGTTTTTTCTAAAACTTATAAAATTTTGATTAGCTCTACCATGATTCTTCATGAGTAACTCTAGAATAATCATATTTATTTTTATTATTTTGATTATCTGTGTAAATGACTCATTATCTTTTGGACAAATTGAGTCCTGCAAATCTTAAAACAGTATATAAATGCTAGTTATTGTTGTCCTTGGGAGCGGCAGCAACAGCATTCTCACTGCATTTATCCAACCTTCAAAGTCTTGGCTGCACAAGGAACTTGTGGTATCTACATCTACACAGTTAATCAAGGGGACATGATATACTATGCTGCTAGGCTTCATCATCTGAGGGACAGGACAACAATTCTATACCTCTGACCTCCTCTCCACTCCCCACTCCCAATCATGCTTTAGCAACAAAATGTTTTCCTGTTATGGTGGAAGGAATATGCAAGTAAATGTGGCACATATTTCTCTCTGTTGAGAATTCCAAAATTGATCTTCCCACAGCATATGCTCAAAGTAGACTATGTTAGCTTCAAACAGTATTTTAATTAGTGATCTAAAGGTCACATAACTTCTGATAGTTTAATATGATGGCTCATATTTTTAGTAAATTGGTTCTGTTTCCTGACTAGCCAGGTAATCTAATATGTTATACCTGCTTTTTAACAAATTTATATTCTATTTTTGTTTTCTTTCTTTCTAATTTCAAAATGAAAACACAAAGCATTTCATTGCATTCTCCTTATGTGTATTAAATGTTTAAATTTAAAATATACATAATTTCAAAGGCAATCATAATTTTTAAAAGAAAATTCTACGTCTAAAAGAAATGCTTTTAGATTTTGACATTTTGTCACAGGCTCAATTAAGAGCAAAAGCCTAAGCAGAACTCTGTTTAAAATTATCTTACCACATTTATTGAACTTCAGAACCAATGCCATAATTTATCTTTTGCCATCTCTGCATTAATATGTAACAATATAAAAGTGGAGAATCTGGAGATTCTTTGATAACATAAGAAAATGGCAAAAATAAAACTTCTTATTCCAATAATAGAAACATATGGATTTTTTTCATATTCCTTCCAAAGCATCTTTCTTTGCAGTACTACAAAAGAAAATCTAAATGTTATGCCATAGAAACAGCCATAGAGCAACCATATGAATTATCTCTGAAATGATTAAGTAAAATAATTTACAGCACTAACAACCCTACACTTACAAATTCCCACTTCCATTGTTAGTGTGGGTCATAATTTGGCTAGCCATAAAAGAGTGAAACTTTAAAGAAGTGAAACTCTACTAGCTTTGGGGGGGAAGGAGAGAGAATAGAAAAAAATTGTTATTGAAAATTCAATGGCTAGTTTGTGATGATTTTTCACAAAGATTAAGGATAGACAGTGCCTTTTTTATCCCCAAACCACCCTAACTTCACCCTTTCAGTTTGGCGACAACTATGTGCTGTCATTATGGGACTACAAAGGACTAAAAGTTAGGGAGCAGAAAAGATGGAGACAGAAAAGGAAATGACATTTCTTTGGTCTATTGTGTTTCTAATTCACAAGACACAAAGCCCAAGTGATAATTGCATATTAAGTCCACCATATACAACTCTAAGGGAACTATATTTTTAAATTCTTCCATACTTTGGAAAGCATACAATATTTCTTGGAAATGTTCATCATCTCCAGAATTCCTTGCCTAGTCAAGAGATTGCTTGTGTTTTAAGTAGCAAAGCAAAAATTAAGACTTACCATTTGTAGTTAGCCTCCTGATAAAATAGAAATAGGAAGCTTCTGTCATTAGCTTTCCTATTCTACATATTATCCATTTCAGTCATGCTACAAATGTTCTCATAAACATTTTTAATAAAAATATCTCATAATAAAGCCCCTCACTCTGGGGCTTTAAGAAGAAAAGATAAAATTTATTTATTTGATGAAAGAAACATAAAATAAAGGAAAGATATGAAAAACTGCTTTAGGATAAAAGGTTCAAGACATCTACTTTGATAAAAAGTATGTATATTTTCACATCAATTCTCAAGAAAGCAGCCATCATGAGAAAGTGATGAAAACAAATCTGAAGTTTCCCTCAGTTCCAAGTGCTAGAACTTTCCCAGATTTACCATTTTTTAAAATAACAGTTAAGAGTAAAAACTTGGAGCTTTCCAGAAAGGTTGGTTACTGTTGTGAATTAAGTCTCCCTCACTAAATGTTTTGACCTGTGTGTCTGCTTAGCTCTGCTCCTCCTATTTTCTCTAAGAATTCATCTTACTAAGGGTCTGATAAAAAACAAAACAACAACAACAAAAAAAAAACTGAACAAGATAACCCATGGCTATTTTATGAATCTGGTTAGTAGTAACACTCTCTTAGAGTTCCAGAGCACAAAAAATGCAAGACCTATTTTTTTCTTGTCCACACACATCAGCCTGCACTTTGGTCAGCAAAGTCCCTCTAAATGTTCAACTCAGAAGCCACTGAATATCAAACCTAAAAAAGACTCAAAGACCTCATAATCTAGTACAGCCTTCTCATTTACAGATGAAGAAAACTAAACTCCAAAATGAGGGATTTGTCTTGCCAAAGGTCACAGTCCTGGTAGTAGAACTCAGCTTCCCTCCTACACTCTTCCTATCTACACTGTCTGCTTCCTTAAACGTAAGAATCACAGAATTTTAGACTTAGAAGAGACTAGGAATTCACTGTACAAATATACCTTAATCAATGGATTGAATGGGAATCTTTTAGTTAAGCTCAATTTAGTCACAAGTCTAAAGACACACTCTTAAATATCAGCTAATTTTCATTGATTATCAGCAACTTTGTAAGCTTTGTAAGACAACTTTGTTGGCCTTTTTTACTCTAAAATTTATTTTTCTATTTTATTTAAGTGTAAGCTGCTGTTCTCATTATGAGCTTTTAATCAAAAGAATTTGTAAAACAAAAAGCAATCAGCCTGGAATTATCATTCACAATTATAATGTATCACATTGTATTGGACTAAATATTTTAATATGTCAAATAACGTTAGTAAGTACAGTAGCCATCAATGTAGTAAATTGGAGATTTAGGACAGAAATCACATATATGAACAATCTATTAATTCTCAGGTTGGTGAAGTGCCATGGGGTCTAATAAAAAGAGTACTAAATTATAAATGAAGAACAATATATTCTAATCCCAGGTCTTAAACTAATTGATTTTGTGAGTTTAAAGAAGTCAAAACCTCTTTGGATCTCCTTTAAACTTTTTAAATTCTTTAATTTCTGTACTGTAATAAAGAATTCATCCTCTGCTGTGACTAAATAGACTGATCTTGCTGTGGGACAGGAAAACCTGTGAGCCTACAAACCTTAAACACAACATTTTGAAGATTCAAACACATAATTAGAAAATGGAATAACAACAGGTCTTAATAGAATGAATCTGTTTGCATTGATCTATATCTAACTACAGTTTTATTAAAGAGATTAAGTAATGACATGCCAATGCATGTGAACATTAATTATTAAAGCTGACCTCAACACCCTAGAATTGTTTTGCAATTAATAAACCCAACAAAATATATTTATAAAAATACTTCTTTTCTATAAAAAGACAGATGCAAATCTGAAAACTCATTCTACTCATTTGTTCTTTAAAAAACACCTCACAATTTAAAAGCATAACAAAAATTAGGAAGAAAGCAAGTTTTAGGAAGCTGAGCTCTCCCATAAGAAATTGAAGAATTTTCCAATGAAGTCATAGCAACTTAAGTACACCTTTCTCTGTAGTAAGAGAACAACTGGATTTCAGCCCAGGTAAAGAGAACATTATTCATAATTAATGTGCACAATTTAGTTGAGTACCTGTTGGCTGATTCTATATGAGAAAAGTGTTTCCAAATCACCCATGCTGTCTGGCTCAAAAACATTTGGGTTTGTTTTATTTTGTTTTGCCATCTGTGTCAAAGATGAAGGAGCTTGAGAACCAACTCACAGAAAGCCAATCATGAATCTTCTAACTAAGACTTCTCCTCCTCCACTCTGGCAAAACTGCTTTGAGAAAACATGAACAAAAGGTTGCATCCACATGCCTTAGTTTATCTGCTGCCACGATGCTAGAGTTATTACTGGATAGGCCAGTCTATTGAGTGTTTAACATTGGCTTCAATGCCAACATTTCAGCCTTAAGTCCAAATTTTATTATCCATAAAGTCATGATAATTTGAAATGTTCTGTTTCATTTTTTTTAGTCCTTTTTCAAAACCAATCCAATCTTTTCATCTTTCCCTCTGAGTTCCTATAGCATCCCATGGCTCTCTAATTATTGCACATAATGCCTTATTTCTCCAAGCTGAGTGCAAGTTCAATGAGGGCTAGAAATATCTCTTATTGTTAATGCTAAAGTCTATGGTATCTAGGACTGCAACTCTTACCCAATAAATTCTCGAAAAAATATTTGTTATCTGACAATGAATATTATATGTGTCTAAATGAGAATCTATACATAAAACACAGAAATATACATAAAATCTTATTCCAATGGCTTATATTTATCTTGGGTTCTCAAATTCTATGATAGTGAAGAACAGTTTCCTATAACATTGGCTTTGAATATGAGCTCAGCAACAATAGACTGTGTTTTGTTCTCTGAGCACTAGTCTAGCTATCCCACAATTATTATTACTTTTTTTTGGCCACAGCAACTTGTGAAGATGATTTACTAAATAAAGGGTGAAGAACTGGGGCAATCTGTGGTAACAAAATTCACCAATGAATATATTCAACTTTCAAAGTATCGGAGTATGTGCCTGTGTGTTATGTCTATACATATGTGTATACACACTGTGTGGGTCTATGTGCTTTGTGAAATGTGAGCCATGATAGAGACTTCTTTTTGAGAAGAAACTCTTACAGTCAAGAAAACATGCATTCAATATCAACCTCTACTGTAGACTGGCTATACAATCTTGGGCAAGTCAGCCAACTTAGTATTACAAGCAACTTTTTAAGACTATAAGCAGTGCAGAACAGTTACTCATCTGCACTGGTAGAGAGCATTTTCTCGCTAGGAACTCACTGAAGCAATGAAATCACAGGGCTGGACATTCTCTCCAAAAACAATAACAAAAATATTTTCATACCAGAAAATCAAGCTTATCAAATATTTTCAGGTGATAATCCTCTGATTAAGTCAGAAACCTCACACAAAAGATTAACCTCAGCACAGTCAGTACATAAAACACATTTGTTAACTGTTCCATAATGTGTATATCAACATTTTCAATTACCTAAAAATATTAATAATGCAGCAGTAACAACAAACCTTAAGACCTGGAAACTACTTTAGTAACAATAATATTTTTTTAAATTTCTAGAAATGATTCCATATTTTGGGTCACATTTCTATTACTATAAAAATAAAACAATGGAAAATTTTTATACAACTAGAAAGTTGTCTGATCAGACAGTCTGAAGTTTAAATATGCCTAATATTAAAGCAGTTCTAGTGATTTATATATTACTCACAAATATCATAGTCATTTAACAACACTAACCTGACAATTAACATCTGAAAATGGAAGGGAGAATTAGAAACTAATCAAATCTCATCAATTTTCTGAAAAGCAGACCTAGAAAATAAAATATTTCACTTTGTCTAGCCTAACTCTTCTACATATGTCCTCAATCCCTTTTCTTCTTAACTACTCTTGGTAGTTGGTATTTGAGAAATGGATAATTCTCCCAACTCCACATTGTATATATCTTTCTATTCAGACATTCCTGATTTACTGCCTGAAAATATGATCCACTCCTATACCTCCAACACTCAAAGAAAAAAGAAATGTAAATGGACGTACAAAAATAAATTATAATAGTTCTTTGTATAGTATTAAAAAAAAAACCTGGAAAATTAAGGGGTGCCCATCAACTGAGGGATGACAACAAATTATGGTATATGGTATCAGAATGTAATAGAATAGTACTATATGGCAAGAGCCAATAAAAAAGACGGTTTTAAAAAAACCTGGAAAGTCTCCTATGAACTAATGAATAGTGAAATGAGCACAACCAGGAGGATAATCTATAAAATAGAAATACTGTAAAAATGACCAATTCTGAAATGGTTAAAAATTCCAATAAATGAGATAACCAATCCAAAGGAACCCCCCCCCCCAAAAAAAGGAAGCAAGTTATATATACATCACCTTATAGAGAGGTGACAGATTCAGGACAGAACTTACATTTTTGGCATAGTCACTGTGGGAATTTGTTTTGTTTGACTATGAATGTTTGTTTAAAGGAATTTGGTTTTCTCTCTCTTTTTTCATTTTGGGGAAAAAAGAAAAAAATGCTTGTTGACTGGGAAAAATAAAAGTTTAAAAAAAAAAAAAGAGAAATGTAAGGTGGGGAAAACCCACATAGTTTACTCTCCTTTATCTTTGAAAAATCTTTCCTTTATTCTGAAATTTACTATCACCTTTGATCCCTCCTCCCTTTCGTTGCCAAATTTCTAGTCACCTATACTGGATGCCTCTATTGCCTTATAAACTATGTATGTATGTTTCACAACACTCTATAATCTGGCTTTTTAACATATAACTCTTTTGAAATTAATTTTACCCATGTTATCAATGATCTCTTACTTAGTAAAACCAATGGCCTTTTCTTCTCAACTTTAACATTTCATCTAGTTCGTACAAACCTGTAACATACATTTTGCTCCTTATTACCTCTTTGAATCCTTATCTTCTTTCAACATATCACCTTCTGATGAAGCCTTCACTGATTCATTCCTATACCTTCTCTCACAACCCCTTCGAGTTCCTAATGAACTTGCCCACAAATTTACTTATATATCTTTATCTGTGTACATATTTTATTTTCCCAGTTTTGTCTTTCTGTTCCTGGTACTAAACCAAAGTAGGTGCTTAATTAATATGAATTTGATTTAATTTTTAAATGGTTTAACTGGGGAAATTTATGTTTTTCAATGTAAACGGGCTTAAAATTAAGAGAAAAGTTTTTTGTGCCTTCTCAAGTCCATTCCCCAAGAAAGCCAATTGGCGAACATGTTCACAAAGAAATGAGAAGAAACACACTAACCGAAAACCAAAGAGAATAAAATTTCAGTAAATACATTTAAGCATTCTTTTAAGATGAAAAGAAATTCTGCCCTTTTGATGAAGTGGTGACAGCACAAGAAGCTTATCTGACTGAGAGGACACCAAGCATCACTAGAATATCCTAGGATATCACTGTATTATTCTCTTCATTTTGACTCACCAAACTATCCTACTCTTCTTTAAGGGCTCATTGTTACTTACAACAGTATATAAAAAACTACAAAAATGCTGTCAAAAAGTACAGGATGAATTACCATGATACACTCAAAACATCTAAAATATTGTGGAACCCCTCCTAATTAATTTCCTTTGGGAAAGGAGGGGGAAAAAAGCTTCAATATAAGCTGACGTTCCTAAAAAAGCAGAATTTCTTTTTTTGTGGGGGGAATCTATCTTGAGCTTACTACATTTTGCAAAATAACTTTAAAAATAATAAATGAGTACTCAAATATTTTTAAAGGCTAATCTCATTGATCATGCAGACTCATGAAGAGAAGTAACATGAAATGAATAAAGGATTGCCCATTGGGAAATTTATTTGACTAAAAACCCAACTGATACTTGTTAAACTACATCTCCCCAAAAAAAGGTTTGCAATCCATCAGGCATTCCATTTAAATGGAAGAAGTGCCGCTTATTTCTAACTGAGATTCACTGAAGTGAAATATATTACTCTGAATTTATTTCCTGGCTATCATCCCAGACACACCATTAAGCAGGGCACCAATTAAATATATTTGAGGATATATAGAAACTTCAACAGATATAGCTGAATGAATACAACAAAAATATCCAAAATTTGTCACTGATGCTGAAGAATAGTTAAATTATCTAAAATCTCAGGTCAAATCCTAATTGATGTTTCTGTGAAAAGATTTCTTTCACTTACCCTAAATCCAAGGTACATCTATTGTTTGTTTCCTTATCGATATACAAAGGCATTCATTTGTTTAAAACAATGAACTTCAAATAATAGGAAAAAAAAGCTATTTGTTCAATATAGTTCATAACTACTTTTTTTTAACCCTTTTCTGTAAAAGTATACATCTTATACTCAGGCCACCAATTAAGTGTATTTGACTATATGTAGAAACTCCAATAGATACATCTGAATGAACACAACAAAAATATCCAAAAATTTGTTGCCAATGCTAAGAATCTTTGCTGAAGAAGTTACATTATCTAAAATCTCAGGTCAAATCCTAATTGATATTCCTGTGAAAATATTTCTTTCACTTATCCTAAATCTAAGGTACATCTATTGTTTATTACTTATCTGATATACAAAGGCATTCATTTGTTTAAAACAATCAACTTCTAAACAGCAGGAAAAAAGCTATTTGTTCAATATGGTTCATAACTACTTTTTTTTTTTTTTTTAACCTTTTTCTGTGAAAGTATGCATCTTATACTCAGGCGGTCAATTAAGTGTATTTGACTATATGTAGAAACTCCAACAGATACAGCTGAATGAACACAATAAAAATATCCGAAATTTGTCACTGATGCTGAAGAATAGTTAAATTATCTAAAATCTCAGGTCAAATCCTACTTGATGTTTCTGTGAAAAGGTTTCTTTCACTTATCCTAAATCTAAGGTACATCTATTGTTTAGTTATTTATTTAATATACAAAGGCATTCATTTATTTGAAACAATCAACTTCCAAATAGTAGGAAAAAGCTATTGGTTCTCAAAACTACTTTTTTTTTTACCTTTTTCTGTAAAAGTATGCATCTTATACTCACTTTCCCCAGCCTCTGTTTATCAAATCATAAATTCGTCTTATTTCTATTTTACACAGATTGAGATTTACGGCTGAAAACATGGAATTTAAATATAAGATACTCTACTTGTCCACTTGTGTCTGCAGCCTGCTGGAAATGTGTAGCCAATGACGTCTCATCTTGGAAAACTTCATTACACTCCAAACATTTCAGACTATGTCTACAGAGTTTGGAAGGGTCTTCATCCAGAGGCATAGCTGGAACGATAGGGGTACTGGAGGGAGCAGAGATCACTGTCCCCGTGATGCCGGACTGAATCTTGGTGACATTATGTGGGCCACCTCCTGTGGAGCTCTGAAGAGTAGAGGATGCTGTGGAAGTATTGCTTGAAGGAGAAGCTATCATTTGATCTGCTGGGACTGGTTTTAAAATTAAATGAGAGCACTGCATCACAACGCCTTTCTCCTTATGTCCACGAGCATGGGAAAGTAGACTGCATTTGTTGTAAAAAACTAAGTTCTTTGTACAATGGTTGCACGTGACTTCAATGCGCACACTGCGCCGGTCGTAATGCTGAGTCAGACTCTTTTCCAGAGCAAATGAGTCGCCACACTCCAAACACTTGTAACCCCTGGTTGGTAGCGTGATCCCCGCATTAGCTGGAGGACTGAGGTTTGGGATGTAAACTGGGACCGGGTTGACGCTACTCAGCACCTTGTTGAAAGCTTCCACGACAGAACTCTGCAAAGAGGACACCACCTGGACTCTGGACACCTTCTTAGGCGGCTGCGAAGCCGCTGCAGAGATTATTGCCTGCTTTATTTGCTGCTGAGGTTTGGTGAGCACTTGGCGGAGTTCAGAGGTGGCCTGGGCACCTTGAGGCAGGAGGTTAAGGTTGGCAAGGTGCACAGTCTTTGGCACAAGTTTAGCATTAGCAAGGCTTGAGGCAGGGACCACCACCGTTTGCTGCTGAATCGCATTGGCGGCTTTGATGATGGCGCTGCTGGCGCTCTGGACAGAAGCAGCAGAGATGACGGTGGCTTTCACCGTGGTATTGTTAGCGAGCTTCAAATTAATCACCTGGGACCCTGCTGTCTTCACTGCTGAGACAGGAAGGAAGGCGGTCGCCACAGGCTTGATAGTCACCTGTTTGGGGGCCAGGTCTGCCGAGGAAACGGTGTTGGTGACTACGGCGGACTGCAGAGGCGCTCTCGGGGGAGAAGACAAAACCGTGGCGGAAGTCGGTGAGGACAAAAGGGACGTCACAGAAGCCACCATGGAAGGAGTCTGCTCTGAAGATTTTTTTCCTGAGTCCGGGTCAACTTCAGGCAGAACTCTTGTTACTGTCCTCTTGATTTCTCCAGAAGATGTCTTGATGGTTTTTATGCGGACTTTAGGGATTGCTGGTGTGGACCCTGCAGGAGAAGAAGGAGAACCCTTACTGCTATTTTCACTAGAAACGCTCCGAGGGCTATCAGGCGGCTTTATGGATGTTTTTTTTGCACCATCAATAAGACTCTGAGACTCGGGGGACTTTTCAACAGCCCGAGGACTGTCATTCATTTCTTTTGGTAGTGGAGAAGGTTCTCTCGAATTGGCCACTGGCTCTTTACAGGTGTCCGTGGCAGCTTTTTTAGCACTCAGGGCTGCAATTGCAGCAATGCACGAAGAAAGCTTAGCTGATGATTTTGCCTTTGACTGGGCAGCACTGGCAACACTGGCTTCATTCTTCTCTGAGCTTAGCTTTCCATCCAATACCCTGTTTTCAAGCAACTTTTCAGAGTTTTCTTTCAATTTATCCTCCACTTTTCTAACCTTGAAGGGTTCATACACACCCAATGCTATAGAATTTGTTTCTGTTTCTCTTTTAATTACTTTGTTTTTGTCTAAGGTGGTAGTGGCAGGAATTCCTGGCTTGATTAAGGTTTCTCCTCCAAGTGCCTTTAGTTTTTCATAGTCCTGTTGGGAAATTGAGCCAGTCAGAACATTTGCTCTGAAATTTGAACGAATTTCCTCCTTATCAGGGGGGTCATCAACCTCTATTTTCTCATCTTCATCAAACTCTTCTGCACTTGAGATAGGACTGAACTGATTGAAAGTTGTCTCTTTAAGCTTTACCTCAGGGGTTGCTCCATCATCTTTCAGAGACTTTGCTCCATCTTTATTATAACTTTCCAATGTGGATGCTGTCAAGAACCCATTATGTAAACCATTGCCTGTAGAATGGTGGCCATCTTTATCAGCTCCTTCAGAAGAATCAATGTTCCTGACATTTTTGACAATAACACTGACACCGACATCAGAGGATGATGGGGCATGTGAATCCTCATCCACATGAGCATTCTGTTTTATGTGACTCTCATGGTCATCATGGCCGGACTCAATAGCTGCTTTAGGATCGACCATATCTGGGATGTCAAAGGCTGCAAGAAGATCATCAAAGTCTGGGGTCTTCATATCCCCCATGGTCATGAATTTGTTTAAAAGAGGTTCTGTGAAAAAACAAAATTTAATAATTTCATCAGTACTTGAATGAATTATAAATAATTCATTTAGAAATTTAAACCAGCAAATCGATAATTATTAAATACAGTTGTTAAGATATTGGAAACTATGCTTACAAGGAGTAGACTTGTAGTCACAAATCCCTAGATTCAAATTCTGACTCTGAAAATTGCAACCTTTTGTAACCTTTGATAAGGTCACCTGTCTGGGATTCAATCTCTTCTCTTATTAAATGAAAGAAAATATATCATTGATCTTAGATATTTTAAATTAGTGGTACATATGATAAAAAATCTAGGTGTGTGATTGGGGGAGAGGTGTAGGAGGGAGAAGTCTTATGACTATATAAGGATCATCTAATACAATTCCCTCATTGTGCATTTTATACACTGAAACCCATAAAGCAAAATGGCTTTCCTGAAATGGCTAACGCAGTAAATGGAAGAATCAGAATTTGAACTTTCTCTCTAAATACAGCACTTTTTTCTATTACACCTTCCATTCAACTTAAATTATAATTACTAATTATTCTAATACTGCTACCACAATACCTGTTAGCAGTTCAATTACACAACTATGGTGGTGGGCAGGTGGTTAGGTCCTACTATTCGACTATTTCACCAGTGGAAGCTAATTAGGTTAAGAAAAAAAAGTTTCCTGGAAAAACTATCAGGCAACATGAATATGCTCTAACAACTTATTGGATACCTGGGCTCTAGGAAAAAGAAAAAAAAAACCAGAATGATTTGATAGAATGACTGTAAAATGCAAAATCTGTCAATGACATGTTCATAAGCTTTTGTTCCCCAAAATTTCACAGACACACTTCACTTTGCTATTAATTCAAATTAAAAAAAATCATTATTAAAATTAAAATTAATGTTAGCTAATATTAGATTTGACTTCATTTATTTTGGGTCATTGATTTTTTTAAAAAACAGCAACAATCAAGTAATGAAAAAAAAAAAAAAAGCAAATGAAGGTGACCTAGCTGTGCCAGATCTAAAACTATAGATATATATAGTATATATATACACACATATACATTATATATACTAAAGCAGCAGTCATCAAAAACATTTGCTACTGGCTAAGAAATAGACTAATTGATCAGTCGAATAGGTTAGGCTCACAGGACAAAATAGTCAATAACTATAGCAATCTAGTGTTTGACAAACCCAAAGAACCCCAGCTTTTGGGATAAGAATTCACTATTTGACAAAAACTGCTGGGAAAATTAGAAACTAGTATGGCAGAAACTAGGCATTGACCCATACTTAACACCATACACCAAGATAAGGTCAAAATTAGTTCATGATCTAGGCATAAAGAATGATATTATAATTAGAAGAACATAGGATATAGTTTACCTCTCAGACCCGTGGAGGAGGAAGGAATTTGTGAACAAAGAAGAACTAGCGATCATTATTGATCACAACATAGATAATTTTGATTATTTAAGTTAAAAGGTTTTTGTACAAACAAAACTAATGCAGACAAGATTAGAAGGGAAGCAATAAACTAGGACAACATTTTTACATTCAAAGGTTCTGATAAAGGCCTCATTTTCAAAATATGTAGAGAATTGACTCTAATTTATAAGAAATCAAGCCATTCTCTAATTGATAAATAGTCAAAGGACATGAACAGCTAATTTTCAGATGACGAAATGGAAACTATTTCTAGTCATATGAAAAGGTGCTCCAAATCACTATTAATCAGAGAAATGCAAATCAAGACAACTCTGAGATACCACTACACACATCTCAGATTAGCTAGAATGACAGGGAAAGATAATGCGGAATGTTGGAGGGGATGTGGGAAAAGTGGGACACTGACAAATTTTATTAGTGGAATTATGAATACATCAAGCCTTTCTGGAGAGCAATTTGGAACTATGCTCAAAAAGTTATCAAACTGTGCATACCCTTTGATCCAACTGTGTTACTACTGGGCTTATATCCCAAAGAGATCTTAAAGGAGGGAAAGGGATCCACATGTGCAAAAATGTTTATGGCAGCCCTTTTTGTAATGGCCAGAAATTGGAAACTGAATGGATGACCATTAATTGGAGAATAGCTGAATAAATTATGTTATATGAATGTTATAGAATATTATCCAACAGGATGATTTCAGAGAGACCTAGAGAAACTTGCATGAACTAATACTAAATGAAATGAGCAGAACTAGATCATTATACATGGCAACAAGAAGACTATATAATGATCAATTCTGACGAACATGGCTCTCTTCAGCAATGAGTTGATTCAACCAGCTGCAATTGTTCAGCGATGAAGAGAGCCATCTACACCCAGAGAGAGGACTAGGGAACTGAGTGTGGACCACAACGTAGCATTTTCACTCTTTCTGTTATTGTTTGCTTGCATTTTGCTTTCCTTCTCAGGTTTTTTTTCTTCTTGATCTGATTTTTCTTGTGTAGCAAGATAACTATATAAACATACACACACACACACACACACACATGATTTAATGTATATTTTAACATATTTAACATGTATTGGATTACCTGCCATCTAAGGGAGGGAGTGGGGGGGAGAGGGGAAAATTTGGAACAGAAGGTTTTACAAGGGTCAATGTTGAAAAAATTACCCATGTATATGTTTTGTAAATAAAAAGCTATAATAAAAAAATTAAAAATTAAAAAAATAGCAACAATCAATTAAGGATTTCCATTCTCATTCATAGAAGACAGAAGTCAATAAAATGGATCCAAATTATATCTCTTAATAAAATTTATTAAACATTATCTCGGTAGCTAGGTGGTTGTAAGAGATAGAGCACTGACCTTGGCCCCACAGTGACTTGAGTTCTAACCCTATCTCAAATATGTACTAACTATGTAAGTCTGGACAAATCACTTAACCTCTACTGGCCTCAGTTTTCTCCATCTATAAAATGGGGGTAATAAAAGCATCTACCTCCCAGGGTTGCACTAAGAACAAAATGAGATGACATTTGAAAGTACTCTGCAAACCTTAAAGCACTATCTATCTATCTATATGTGTGTGTATATATATATATATATATATATATATATATATATATATATATTAGTTTAGGTTAACACTGTATGTGGCTATTCATTCAGATCCAACTCTTCATGACCCTATTTGGGGATTTTCTTGGAAAAGATACTGGAGTGGTGCTATTTCCTTTTCCAATGCATTTTAGATATAAGGAATTGAATCAAACAGTGTTCACTTATGTGTCCTGAGTCACAGAGCTAGTAAGTATCAAAGATTGGAGTCTTCCTGATTCCAGGTCCAGTGTTCTATCCACTGTGTTATCTAGCACTATATAAATTAGCATAAATTAAATTAGAGGTCTAGACTTGCAGTCATGAGCCCCTAGGTTAAAATCCTAATTCTTAAATTTACCAGTTTGGTAATCTTGGATATTATAAAACTGCTAGTTATTATTCCTATCTATTATTCTGAGGAAAAAATAGATCCTTTTTTCCTTTATATTTTTTTCCCCCTGGGTTTTCCTTTTCCCCTTTAAATACAATCAGAACAAGTCATGGTTGCTCCTAGGAAGAAGAAAAAAGTTTTCCTTCCACCCTTCTCCTTTCCCATTAAGTACAAATAGCAAGCTGACTTTCCACCTGCCCTCAAATTATCACTCAGCTGACAGAGATGAACTTCTGACTTAAATGGAAGCTGAGAAAAGCCCCTTCCATAATTGATTTTCAGCATGTGAAAATGGGCACACAAGAAGAGCTATCACTATACACTTCTTGGCTAAGAGGGAAAGACAGATTAGGAGTTGCCAACTTTTTGTGAAGAATTATTTTCCATTTCCTTAAAACTGTGAGACCATGGAAGTGGGGAAGGAAAGAGGTTTTTTTAGAGCAATGTCTTCGGAAAGTGAAATATTTAGCAGGAGCTGAAGAGAGTGTTGACTATCTAAATCCCTGAGTGAAGAAGAGAAGAAAGCTCAGCTTCTGAACACCCTTTGCTTTTCTTCAACTTTGTAATCCTAAAATAATCATGGAGAATGCAGCAATGGGACTAGTTACTTATAGGTAAACACTGGAGATTTTGATCTGCTGGTCAGGTATTCCAAATTAGCTAAACATTAAGGTTTATTCCAGAGTTAAAATTCTACCATTTTCCCTACTCAAGATGTTAGGAGAAAAAAGCATCATTGAAAGATAAAATATTT
Source organism: Sarcophilus harrisii (assembly GCF_902635505.1). Lineage (NCBI taxonomy): Eukaryota > Metazoa > Chordata > Mammalia > Dasyuromorphia > Dasyuridae > Sarcophilus > Sarcophilus harrisii. Next base: position 350,926,841 of record NC_045426.1, read on the forward strand.
ACAAATGAAAGTAAAAGTGAATGAGGAAAAGGACACAGATAAGGCATCATCATATAAAAACTAATATGTATATTTAAAAAACAAGTTGTAAACACTAGAATCATATATAATCTACTTTTTGCTATGCTTTGTGTATTACAAGCCTGATATTATTTTTAAAACTTTTTAAAAATAAAAAGGACACCATACTTTGAGAGAACCGTTTTCAAATCCTATCTCTAACATCTACTAGCTGATTTACTATAGTAATAAATGTAGAAAGAGCAGAAGGAAAATAAGCACATAAGCTTATAATATATATAATATAATATACATAAGCATAAATGTATCATTTTTCAAGTACTCTAAATATAAACATCCAATGACATATAAGGCGTATGCTAGACAAAGATAACTGATGATGCTCTATATAGCCTCCAAAAGGAAGTGAGAGTTCTTGCAGAAAGTGAACTTTTCCAGGTGTTTCTATTCACAAATGACATTTTGTTGACTGAATAAAATCCAATATACTATAGGGATACTTCCTACATAAAATCCACAGAAAATGACAGAACAGTGTAGTATTCTGAAAAAAAAAAAAAACAAGCAAAATATATAATTTCTACTATGTAGTCATATTGACACTTCAATGAGGCAGTCCATCAGTGCTGATGTTTTAGACTGTTTATATCCATAATGGGCAAGGAGCTGGGTCTAGAACTGATGAAGAAAGCAAGAGGAGAGAACTGGAATGAATCTGGACTCTTAACTATTAGCTTATATCAAAACAAAACAGAAGAAATCTTTTTTTAACACTAAGCAGACTGGCATTTATGATCTATGTTTTATTGTATTAAATATTTCCAATCACATTTTAATCTGGTCCTGACTACACTCAGAAGTGTTCTGGGCTGAGGGTGATAAGTGATCTGACTTGGATCATTCCTTTCTCAATAACCAATGTGTCATTAACCAATGCTGCACTAGAAACTACTGATATATTTTCTTCTACATTTCCTCCAATATATTTATTAATTTTAAAACATGTATTTCTATGTACATATTCTACAAATATATGAAATAACATTAAAGTTTCATGAATAAATTATACCTGAAAATATGTGCTTATGCAATAAGCATTGTTAAGCACCTACTATATGCCAGAAATTATGCTGATGCTTGGGATCATAGTGGGGGGTGATGAGGCATAATAAATAAGACAAGCAGATTGCAAATCTTAAAGTACTATGTAAACAACTATTATTATTGTTGTTATCATTTTTACTACATAGCACAACCAAGCTTCCAATCTGATGATGACTTCATTCCATAAACCTGTACTTCTTATTGACTAAGGGCAAGCAATGTTTATAGAACAATGCAGACGTGTGCTGGCAAATGTAGGTAAAACATACATATACACATTCAAATTTAATCTGCATAATTAATATCTTTTATAATCTAAACAATCAACAAAACAATAAATGAAGCACTGATTTGGAGTGATTGCTGAGGTACAAATGCTCACACTAAAAACAACTGTCTTTCTACAATTAGAGATGACTTCAACACACTCTTAATACACGGGAAAGTGGGGAACTCTCTTTTCTCAGAAATCTTAAGATTCTACGTGGGGGAAAACATATCTACAAAAAATAATTACAATAATATATATACAATACAATAATTAAATTACATAATTACTATATATATATATATATATATATATATATATATATATATATATTGTAATTCATGGAAGAGAACATGATCAACTGGAGTAATCAGAAAATACTTCACAAAAAACAGCTTAAAACCTGAGCTTTGAAGGACACTAGGAATTCTAAGGCATAAGGAAAGGACTGTCTTATAGACCTCAGGGATAGCCCAGAAAAAAAAGGCATAGCGATGGAATGTCATAAAGGACAAGCAAGGAAGTCAGAGAGTAACGTGAATGGGAAAAATGTATCATACTAGAGAGGAAGGCTGGAGACAGGCTGTGAAGACTTTTTTGTATTGTCTTTAAGTAACATGGAACCATAGTAGCTTTCTGAGTAAGGCAACATTATATACTTTGCAGTTATGTGGAGCATAAAAGAAATGATTCTTAATAACCAAAGGTTTAGTGGAGATCCTCATTTCAAAGTTCAGTTTCTTGAAGGACATTGCTGATAATGAGATAGAATAGACTCTTTCTCAGTCTTGGTAAAATCTCACCCAATCTCACAAGGAATTTAATCCCACTGTGTTCTGCTCAGATTTGGGTGGGGATAAATTCTTTGATTAGACTGCCCAAGGCTAGGGGTGATTTAGAAGTAAAAAGTATAATCAAAGTTCCTTAAAATAGGTCTAGCCTCTCATTATAATACTCATTTTCTCATTAACTGTTAATCTTTAGAGTCTTCTGCTATGAGGGCCTTTGACATTTGAGAATGACACTCACCTCTTTTATTAATAAATGCTAGCCTTATTAATAAAATGATTAATTTATCCCAAAAATATGTCTCTTAACTTTTTAAACTTCACAAGCATAAGTTAGAAAAATGGAAAATGAAAAGCAGAGAGAAAAATCAGGGCCTGGACTAAGGTGGTGACCATGTATATGAGTGAGAGAAGGAGAAGGGATTCAAACAGATGCTGTAAAGGGTAAAGCAATAAGACATAACAAATTTTTGTCACATGATGACTCCTGAATAGGAAGCACACTACCCTACACCTCCATGCCAGTAACAAAAATTATTGCAAATCAAAAAAAAAAAACAAAAAAAACTCCACAATACCTGGAAACAGAGATTCAAAGGGGAAAATTAATTTTCCACAAGGACTACATGAATATCTTGAAGAAATGGAGAGAATTTTTTAAAATGAAACAAAATTCTTAAGAACTGGAAGGAGAATAAGTAGGTTAGAACAGAGTGGTAAGCCTTATCCAAGACATGAACTTTCTGAAAATTAGAATAAACAAAACAGAGATCAATGCTTCCATAACAAGCTGGAAATACTAGAACAACTGGAAAAGAGAATAAAGTAATATAATTTAAGACTCATTAACCATCCTGAAAACCTCAGTTTAAATTAAAAAAAAAAAACAGTGAGTGAGAGTGAGTGTGAGAGTGAGTGGTATATATAGTGGGAGTGAGAAAATATATAGATATAGATACACACATACATAAATATATATTCTTCTCAGATATTAGAACTATAGGACTAAGTAAGTTTGGTTCATTCTCTCTTAGTTTCTAATTGCACTCAGTTTATGAAATTAGTTCCTCCTTTATAAATGTAAGCATTTATGAAAACTGAATAAGAGACATTACAGAATTTCAAATAATTCATAGTGTCAGACCTCTACCAGGTAGGAACCAGAGAAAAGTCAAATACTCTGTAAGTATAGTACCCAGTATATCCCACAAGAAGGTGAATACTTAAGAAAAATTTTTTTACGGTAATGAAAAAAAAAACCATATTAAATAACATATGGGGAGAAAAACCCCAGTGAGCAATAAGCTATGTTAAGCTAAGTTAACTACTGATTGTTTTTACAAAGAATCAAGATACTTGGAAAAGGCTTCAAACACATGTGAATATTTGGGACACTAATTTGGATTTTTATGGTGTCAACAATTACTTATCCATGATGGTTATTATGAAAAAGGAAGAAAAAAAGGGGAAAAAAAAGTAGGCAGGGAAGAAGAATGAAAAAGAAGGTCATACTACTACATCACTTAATAATCTTTAATTTGTGGTCCCTAATAATAAAAACAAATAAATAATTTCCATTTTGTAGCCCTTAAAGCTCTCTTCGAACAACTTGGAGGGCTGAAAAGTCAAGCATTCCCATTCCCATTTGAGACTCAGAAAAACATCAACTAATAGAACTAGGAGATGAATATAGGTCTCCTCTTTCCAAGTTCATTGCTCTTTCTACAATATCCTTCTGCTCATCTCTTTTGTGTTGGACTTGTCTAAAGAGCCTTCCCCCTTTCCTTTAAAACATTATCTGAAACCACTATTGGAAATAGTTGTTGCTTTAGGTAAATTAGATTCCACTCCCCTACCTTATTTCAGCTAGGATTCCTGGTATGGACCCCGGGAACTGAAGCCACTCTAGCTGCTGTCAGCAGAGTTGGGGAGGGGGCAGCATCTAAAAATCCCCATAAGGAGAGGGAGAGGTCTGCAAAAGGGTCCACTTGTGTTAAGTAAAAACTGGCTGCCAAACCCAAAGCTAAGTTAGTTCACAGATCCATGCAGGAAAAATATTGATTTTGATATCACACTGCATAGAAAAACTCTTTATAATGAGAGGAATTTAGGATCTGGCAACTAGGAGAGATGTACCACTGAACTTGAACCTGTGTCAAAGATGGCACCCTAGGACATCCAGCTCCTGTTTATCATTATCAAAGTCAAGAGGTCCTTATTTGTGCACTGAGCAAAGCCATTTCTATCTGGCTGCAGTGCACTTCACAATATACTTTTCTACAAATTGCATCTCTTGGAAGAAAGGAGAAAGGAAAAAGAGGGTGAGGATTAGTGAACCAAACCAGGGAAGAAAAATAATGAAACATCTTGGAAAGATGGAAGGTCTACAAATGGAGTTTCAGTGGTTTTGAGGAATAGGTGCTGGCCTCTTTCACTGACCTAAGTTTCAGCTATAAACCAAAAATGCTTAACAGGCATAATGGTCTGAGTACACCGGCCAATTTAGAAGGTATCACATTGTCTGAAACACAAGAAGATTGCTTTTCTGAAGGTTGGTTCATATCTCTGGGTTTATATAATCAGTGTAATAAATACTACTATCTGTAACCTCACACTTCTTTTTTGGTTTTTAGAAATGTTCTTCATACCCACAATCATAATGTCCTATTACTTTTCCCTTCCCACATTCTGGAAGTCAAAATCAAGTTTTCCTTTTGGAAAGAAATATTTAATGTTCTCATTTAATTTTTGAAAAGCTATATCTAATATAAAGGTAAATGTTGATAGTTGTAAGTTTTCCTACATGCTATTGTTCTAATTGTTTCTTTTTTAAATCATTAAAAAATAAAATATGGATTTTCTTTAAGAAAAAGAATCCTGAATTTCTTAGCAATTTCCTTTCTAGAAAGAATGTTTGAGTTATTAAATCATAATCAGTCTTCTAATCTATCTGTTTCTAATAAAACACATCTTGCCCCAAAGCATCAAATGCTGTTATTTTCGTTTGAGTATAAACTCTATAAAAATGGCCTCCCATTTCACAAAATAAGATGTGTATTTGTATAATTTATCCAACAGCTTTGAATAGTTCTGCATGCACACGTATATACATAAATTTAGACTGGCACAATTTACAGTAAAAGAAGAAGGAGCTTACGTCATTTTTCCAATGTCACATGGTAATTCTATCTGCCATAGAAGGTAATAAAATGAAAACCTCTATAATCCTTTCCATCACCTGCCATAATCATCAAAAACATAAGCTCTCTCTCTCTCTCTAGATCTCTCTGTCTCTCTCTCTCTCTCTCTCTCTCTCTCAATAAAGCTGCCAACCCCACAATTAGCCCCCTTTATCTTGCATCCTAGTAAAGAACTATCCCTTACGGAATACCTTCTGAATTCCAACTGAAAAAAGCTAAGCAAAGGTAAAAGACATAGCCATGAAAGAAGAAATTGGGATAGAAACTGCCCTTATTCAGAAAAGATTATATACCTGAAACACAGCTAGAAAGATGTTGGAATACTAGCCAATATCTGAATCCATAAAGGTTATCTAGAAGTGGCAGAAATTTTTATCATCTTTAACTGAATTTAGTATTTTTAGATTAAAATCAGGGAAATGTAAATCATTCCAATCCCTTGTTTTCACAAATAAATAATATGCTGATAATGCTATATATATAAAATAATAATTCCATAAAATAATGATAGTGTTAAAGCAGGGCCCATAATCCTCTGGGGAGACAGTGCTTTTCTTGTCACTATTTCATTTCTAGAAACATCTGGCTGGCTGAATCTTGTCAGTGTCTACTTTTTTTTCCACTGAACTATTTTTTAAAAAAAATTCCCTCAACTGTTAGTTTTAATAGATTTTACTATATAGATTTTCCTTAATTTTATTTTCTAATAACAGCTTTAGCTATTTTTAATTCACATATCCACATGAAAATATCATTTAAAATCATACATTCAGAGCATTTTATATTTTAATTTTTCTTCAAAGAAGAATAGAATAAACCCCAGTGATTATTTTTAAAAAGATACATGGGCAGGGGACAAGAAATAGTCTTTTCTTAAATTATTGGATTTTAACAAGTGTCTTTTCCTATATAAAACTTTAATTCTTTTCTTCATCCTCCACCCCCATTTCCTTCTTACTCTCCTTAATGTTCAGAGCTCTCATTCCTGCTTCATTTATCAAAGGCTAACTCAAATGAAGAGTAAAATTAATTTCTACCCCATTCTTTATTCCCATCTGCCCCTAGCCCACCTCAATCAGACTGAATTGCTAACTTAGGGGAAAGATCTACTCACTGCATGTCCATCTGAAGCACTAAGTCAGGAAAGCTACTTGTGCAGTGGCTCTGCTTCCTTCTTCTCAGCTTTTCCTAGCCCAGCTGAGAACAGATGTCAGTTCTGTTGCCAAATGAAAAATAACTGACCGGCTACATCCCTGGAGCAGCTGTAGTGAACTATGGCTGCAGTCCTCTAAAGAAAAAAAGGTTATGGGTGGCCTGAAATAGTTCCACTCAAAGCTGCTGTTCCTTTAGTGTATGTGTGTATGTGTATATATGTGTGTGTGTGTGTGTGTGTGCATGTATACATAAATATGTGTGTTTGTGTGCACATGTACATATAAAGTATGCCTAGAACATAGCAAGTACTTGTAAAAATTATTATTATTATATAGATTTGTGTGTATGTGTATACACACACACACACACACACACACACACACACAAAATAAACATTTTTTGTAAGCGCCTTGCCTCCCTAAAAGTGGCTTGTTGCTCAGTCATGTCTGACTCTTCATAACCCCATTTACAATTTTCTTGGCAGAAATATTGCAATGATTTGCCATTTCCATCTTAAGCTCATTTTACCTATGGGGAAGTAAAGTAAATTGGTTAAGTGGTTTACTCAGGGTCATACAGTTAGGAAATCTCTGAGTCAAACACAGGGAAAATGAGTCTTCCTGCCTCCAGGCCCAACAAACATTCTATTCATCTAACAGACCCCCCCAAAGTGAATAAGGACAGTGAAAATTTTTATTTATTTATTTTCTTAAAGATTTAATTTATGCATCACCTGAGGACTTCACAGAAGCTACAGGGAGAGGAATGTTGTTTTCATTTCCTCTTAAATCACAAATACAATGAGATCTGGGTTTTTTGCTCCAGTTAGTGAGTGCTAAAAAAAGAAACCGACTTCCATCTTTTCTGCTTGCCTATGGCCAAGTAGTCATTTTCTAGTCATATAAAAGCAGCTGGTATCCCACAGGATTACACACCTTCAGCCCCATACCTCTTCTTACCTCTCTCATATTTCAGTTCTTGCTGAAGTAGACAGGTACATAAAGAGCCCAGTAACCTAATCTTGCTTAACCACCTACAATACTGATTTATGTGACATATAATTCAACTGAACAAGTATTTATTTATAAAGCTTCAGCCACATGCAAAGCACTGTGCCTTACAGAGCTTTGGAAAAGACAGATTTAGAAGATACAATCCATAATCTCATGGAGTTTACAATCTACTGGAAACATAAAGAAAATGACTCACTGAATCTTCACAAATCAATAAAAAAGTGGTTTTTGTTACTAATGTCATTTTTGCTTTGTTTTGTTTTTCTTTTGAAAATCCCAATGACACTATAAAATTAGAGATCATGTAGTACCAGAACACCACTGTTGATAGTAAAAGATCTTTACTCCGCTTTGGAGCTTTGGGACACATAGCTACCACTGAATACTTATTAATTAAACTATTCTATAAGGAAAAGAAAAGTCCAAAGAGGTAGTTTGCCCTTGTCTCTGGAAATCTCTCTGATATGTCATATTTTTTGGAGTGACCATTTATAGTTTTCTGAATCAAAGACAAATTTCACAAGATAAAATATATTTACAAAGTATGGATTCATTTATCAAACAGAGCTGATTACCAAATAGAACAATAGTCATTTAAAATGTTAGTGCACTTTTTCTAAAACTTTTTTCTATTACTCCCACTAAGGATTCTCTCCTTTCATTTAAAGGTGAACTCAAGAAATACTTCTATTAACTTAAGTAATCAAACCCTAATTAGGTTAAGGTGGAGGGGAAAAGGTAATTCTCCTAAAGAAGAATTCTCTTAATCAAGGGCATCCCTCTCATTTTCCTATCATCACCCCAACTCCATACTAATGGAGTCCAGAATTCCTTCCTCAACTTTTACCCAGTTTCTTCAGGCAAAAAAAAAAAGCCTTTGGTTGAAGAAAAAAAGACCTTAAAGCAAGAGAACTGCATATTGTTTCCTCCACTAAAAAGTGAGCTCCTCAGAAAACTGGGGAAAAAGTTTTATATCCAAGAGTTCTGATAAAGGACTCATTTCTAAAATATATGGGGAAGTGACTAAAATTTATAAGAATACAATATCCATTGGCCAAATGATAAACCATCAAAGGATATAAATCAGACAATTTTCAGGCAAAGAAATTAAAGTCATTTCTAGTCATATGCAAAAATTCTCTATATCACTATCAATTAGAGAAATGCAAATTAAGACAATTCTGAGGTACCACTGCGTACCTCTCAGGTTGGCTAAGATGATAGGAAAAGATAATTATAAATGTTAGAGTGGATGTGAGAAAACTGGGACACTACTACATTGTTGTTGGAGCTGTGAACTGATCTAACCATTCTGGAGAGCAGTGTGGAACTATGTTAAAGGACTTTGGCACTGTGCATAGTCTTTGATCCAGCAGTATCTCTGCTGGCTCTGTATCTCAAAGAGATCATAAAAAGGGAAAAGGACCCACATGTGCAAAAATGTTTTTAACAGTCCTTTTTGTAGTGACTAGGAACTGGAAATTGAGTGGATGCCCATCAGTTGGAGAATGGCTGAATAAGTTATGGTATATGAATATTATGGAATAATAGAATATTATTGTACTATAAGAAATGATGAGCAGGCTGATTTCAAAAAAGCCTGGAAACACTTACATGAATTGATGCTGAGTGAAATGAGTAGAACCAAGAGATACTGCACACAGTAATAAGATTATATAATAATCAACTGTGATAAACTTAGCTCTTTTTCACAATAAGGTGATTCAAGGCAATCCAATATGTGTTTTATGCATTTAGAAAAAGAACTATGGAGACTGAATATGGATCATAATATAGTATTTTCACCTTTTTTTGTTGTTTTCTTGTTTTTTTTTTCCTTTTTCATATTTTTCCCCTTTTGATCTGATTCTTCTTGCACAACATGACAAATATGGAAATATGTTTAGAAGATCTGCATATGTTTTACCTATATAAAAGTGCTTGCCATCTTGGGGAGGAGAAAGTAAATAAGAAAAAATAGGAACACAAGATTTTTGCAAAAGTGAATGTTGAAAATTATCTTTGCATGTATTTGGAAATATAAAATACTATTTTAAAAAGTGAGTTTCTTGAGAGTAGGGACTATCCTTTGTTTCTTTATACATCTAGTGCTTAGCACAGTGTCGGACCCATAGCAGGTGAATAATACAATGTTTACTGACCCAAAAAGTTAATTAGACACTGATAAATTCTTTAGCACACCTAAGTGGCTGAATGGTCCTACTATTAGAAAAATCTGAGTTCAAATCTAATCTCAGACACTGTGTGACTATAATTCAGTGACTATAATTCACTTAATCTTGTTGGCTTCCTTTTCCTCACCTATAAAATGAGCTAGAAGAAAGGGCAAACTACTCCAGTAGCTTTGCCAAGAAAATCCCAAATGAGGTCATGAAAAATTGCACGACATACAACTGAACAAGTTCTTCATTGAAACAAGTCAGAAAAGACCTTCAGACTAGAGAAGATTATTTCTTAATATTTAAAGGTGGGGAAAGGATGCTTTATGTCTCCACATAATCATCTTAATAAAAAAAATAATCAAAATTAAAAGTGATCCAAAGGATAAAGAAAGGCAAATGTTAAAGCAAGCTGCAATATTTTATCAATGATGCTTTACATTTGAGAAGTGGAATATACTATATTTTCAAGAATAGCTATTATTGGAAAAGGAGAAGGGAATGTGGCACATGGTGTTAATGATGAACAACATGGCAATGACATCTATGAAATTAATTTTTTTACTTTTGAAAAAAATTATTTTTATTTTCCATCTATGCAAAATGTAAAAAAAAAGCCTAGAAAGAAGCTTCTGGTGAACTGAATAAATCCTCAATGGAGGATTTATGTAACTACATAGACAAGAATCACACAGGATAAGAAAGAATGGTGGATTACATTCTGCAAAAGTACCATGATGATATGGTTAAAATTCCACTCAAGTATTAAAGAAGAAATATATGCTGAGGAATTGATTGATTACTCTAAGTTCTTCACATAGAATCAAGATATTCTTACTCCTGCAGCTGCCAAGAAAAGACCAAATCATCAACATGCTAATGGGTACTTATAGTTAAATTCTTCCCTGCTCTAAATCAGTGACTTGATTAATCTTTAGTATTTCATTCTCATTTGAAAAAAACAAGAGAGCAATAACAATTTGAGTGAAGTTAGAACACTTCAGGAATGGAGAATGTATTAATATGGCACAGTTCCAGAAGGTTGAGCAGATATTTTTCATTATTCTACCTAGAATCAGCAAGGAAATTTCTCATAGGTCTTCCTGATAGTAAGTCTCTCCACTGCCCTTGGCTGTTCTAAGTAAATTCCAGAAAAATTAAAAAGAAAATTTAAAAGTAGTTCTGTGGCTAGAGTGCCAGACCAGGAGGTAGGAAGACCCAAGTTCAAATCTGGCCTCAAATGCTAACAGTGTTAACTCTGGGAAAGTCACTTAGCCCTCTTTGCCTCAGTTTCCTCTTCTGTAAAAGTGAAGTAGAGAAGGAAATGAAAAATCACCCCATTATCTTTGTCAAGAAAAACCTAACTACAGTCACAAAAACTCACACATGACTGAAATGACTAAACAACAAAATCCTGATTCCATTTAGAAATGACTAGAGGGCTGGATTTCTGTTTAATTCCTTCTCAGGGGATATCTGATACATTTATGGATTGGGTTTCTGCTTAGCCCTCTATTTTCCAAGTGATTTTTTTTATTTGTTTAAGTAAGGCCTATTCCCAATATATCTAGCTTCTCAACATGAAACTTATGTATCTCAAATATATTTCTAGAAATTAAAAGTATAATATTCACTAATGGCCCCTTGCCAAGGCAAAGCCACTTCCTTAAGTAGTGGGCTTTAAAAATAATTGTAAACAATAACATCCAATTAACAACTGTGTCAATTGTTCTTTCCTATGAATCTGTTTGATAAATAATATATGTAGAAAGCTCTTGCTTTAAGTAAATTTGCTTTACGCGAAATGAATTAAAAACTCTGCATAAAAAAAAAGTTATATTAACTTTATTATATAATACCATGCTTTTTCCTCTCTCTACTTCTGCCCCTTGGCTTGGCACTTGGATTCTCATCACTCCCTTGCAAAAAATACAAACAAACAAAAAATAATCTCCAAATAAAAGCAGAAGAATAGACCCTCATAGAGATCATCAGATCCACATATGTCATCCATTCCCTCTTGTCTGTGTTCAGTCCCATTTGTCCATCCCACATGCTCTCCAGGACACACAGCTAGCCCCAGCCTACACACTCCTCCTGCTCTTATTTCTCTATCCCCAAACTCCACATGTCCTCCAATGCTGGGGGAGGGGGGATCCCTCCAAGGGTGTGTAGCTCCCTTCCTGCCTAACTAACTCCTTTTCCCATATCCATGTTATTTGAAAATAGCCTTACTTAGAGCTCTGCAGAATAGTCCACTTCTATAAAGTGAGAACAATCACTTGTAGGGATATCACTTGTCTAATATTTCCAGGAATGACAGAAACAAGGACCCATACAATCTTCTGTGGTAACAACTTCCATATGCCAAATTAGGTGCTTTGCTTTAATGTAATGGATTTTTTTTAACATAGAACAATTGCCCAGAAATCGAGTAAGTTATTACCCTAATAAAAAGATTTTTTATTTTATTTTATTTTATTAGAAACTGGTGGCAGTGGATAGACCTCTAGATGTGGATCAAGAAGATCTGAATTCAAATCTAGTCTCAGACACTTAACAACTGTGCAATCCTGGGAAAGTCACAACTTCAGCTTGTGTCTGTTTCCTGACCTATAAAATGGAGATATTAATAGTACCTACCTTACAAGATTGGTGTTTATAAAAGGCTTAGTGCCTAACACTTAGTAGGCACTATAAAAACACTTATTCCCTGCCACAAAGGTATCTTGTTTTGGACAGTCCCTCATTCTTCCATTCTAGTTTTCATATTAATGTTCTTTTATCATCTATTTTTTAATCTATAAAACGAGGATAACTACATTGACGTGACCACAGAAAAAAACTGTGAGCAATTTTTTTTGAAAACAGAATCCTTGAAAAATCATCCAAGTATTTTAGACAATTCTGCCCGGTTCAGTAAACTACTACAAAGCAATTAGTGCTGGATGCCGATTTTCATGGAGGCTTTCTAATCTCTTCATCTCTAGAAACAACATCATCTGTCATAGATTGGCAACCCTATCTTGCCATAAGATCTGTATAACATTTTGGTTTTGTAGTTTGATTATGGGTGAATTATTCTCCTCCGAAAGAACAGTTTGTGATTTAGTCATAAATCTTCCCAAAAGACTCTTATATTGCTCCAGAACTAGATTCTTAATTCCAAAAAGCAATAGTACTTTAGGAAATTGAGTGGGGGATAGGGGTGAAATGCTAATGAATGGAAATTTATATTCCTTTTTCTTTTGGACATAGGAAGTAATTTTTAAAAAGTCAGCAGCAGCTAACATTCATATAATTTTTACTATGTGCCAGGCATTGTGCTGACTAAGCACTTTGCAATTATTATCTCACTGATCTTCATGTAAGACTGGAAGGTAGGCACAATTAAAGCTGGCCCCCAAAAGGTTTTTCCACAAAAAACATTCAATGAAGAGAGGAAATAATTTCATATTTCACTGTAAATGTATACTGTTCTAGTAGTTAACACTTTGATTAAAGATAATATTCTTCTCATTCCCCGAAAAAGGCCTAACCATATCATAACTTGGAACTTTAAATCCAAATCTCTAACACAGCTCAGTTTTAGTTTAATGTAAGCTTTCACCTAAATATTTAAAAGTTTCTTTAAATAATTAACTTTTATAATTAAATAATTATAAATTATGACATTTCATTAAATTATTAATAAATAAATAATCTAAATAAATAAATAAATGTTTTGAAGTGACAAATTCCTGGAAAATATACTTCAAGAAGTAGAAATAACACACCAAAAATAACACTGAACTAAAATCTATAGCTAATACCCAGACCAGTATGTATTACATTATGGTTAAGATTCAAGTCACACCCATAATATAGATTCCCTGTAGTGCTTGATCCCTAAACAAAGAAGAGCATTAGTCTTTTGAAGATATTATTACTACAAAAATCCAAGTCAAGGGCTCATAAGCCATCTTCTGAAAAAGTTATGGTCAGAAAAAGAATAAATGGGTGGAGATAACAAATGAATGTAGGTTCATGAATAGTGAAAAAGAAAAAAAACAGTTCTGCAGAAAGAACAAATTGATATGAGGTTAGGATAGGTTGAAGAGAAAATAAGATATATAATAAAGTCTTTCTATGGCATTCAAAGAACATAACATAATTTGGGTGGACTTATGGTTATGAAAATGGAGAAAAGATTCCTGAAATGTCTAAACCATATATAAAATGTAGAAGGCATGCAAAAGAATTCTTCAATTTCTTATCTGTTATCAATATGCTTCTATTTCACCCTTGCCAGTCTTATAAATAACTCTCAAAGACAAATATTCAAGAAACTGTTTTTTGAACTCGTAAGTTCAAATATGATTTTCTTCATCTAGTATTTTTACATTCGTACTTTTTTTCCAGACTTCCAGGTACGAGTGAGTACCCACCTGTAAGGAAAGAATATCCATAGACCAGATTGAGTTTCTGTAGTACTCATTAGCATACCATCCTGATTACAGCTAACATTAAGGACTGTTATTACTTGCTCTCTTATTCACACCCTATATATATATATATACAGGGTGATTAATTTGTTACTAATGCAAGAATCTTGTAATCAGAAATCAAATGATCATACATTTTGTCCTTATAGGCTATTTAGTCCCACATTTTACAGAGGAGGAAACTGAAGCCCAAAGGTCAGTTCCTTGCCCAAATTCACACAAGTAACAAATGGCAAAATTAGCATATAGACCCAGGTCCTCTGCTTCCAAATCCAGAAGTTGTCCCATCACTGAATTTTTTCCTCATCAATTAATAACAATGCTGGTGAGGAGTTGCCATGACCATTAAATAAGACATATTTTATAGGAAAACTTAATGCCAAGAGTTCATCATAAAATGTTTAACAAATGCTGAAAGAAATCCATATTGTCTAACACATACAACAGGGACAAGATTCAAAAAAACACAGAATATCCTTCAAAGCTAATTCTGTTGTCTCTGGTTTTTGTCAGGGCTGAGCACAACGTCTGGCATACAGCACGCCATTAATAAATGTGTCAGTTGACTCCGTATACTCTTTCCTTTAGAGACTCACTCCCACATGTGCCATGGCCCCAATCATCATTCTATATTGATGATTCCCAATTCTAAAACTGTAGCTTTTAATTTTGCTCCTGAGTTCTAGCTCCCCAAATCTAACTCTCAGGGAGATATTTCATACTGGGCTGTACAATATCACCATCTAAATGAAAATTCATCTCCTCAAATCTAGTTCCTTCTTTTACCCCTGTATCTTTATATTCTTTTATATTCTTTATATTCTTTTCTGATCCAACACACTGTCAGCATCTTCCTTGAAACACACACACAATACATGCATATATATATATATATATATATATATACACGCACACATGCATATATATGTACAGACACAAATATAGACAAACAGACATGTAGTACTTTATTTTCTTTCTACTTTCTTCCTCCTCAAGATAGAAAGCAGTCTGATATAGGTTAAACATATGCAACTCTTCTACCACATTTCCATATTCGTTATAATATCTTCCTTTGGAGATTTCCTTCCATTTATACTGCAAATATATGGAACACTGTTATATACATATGTATGAACATACTATGTACGTAGTCATTACCATATTGTTTGCCTCATTAAAATGTGAACTCCTTAAGGACAAAATTATGCTTTTTTTTCCTTTCTTTATATCTTCAGCCCAATTGCCTGGCACTAGTAAGTATTGGTAAATACTTGATTGCCTGCAATAATAGTTTCTTAATTGATCCTCTTAGACTCACAGTATGAAAGCTTTAAGAAAACTTTTAGAAACTTTATAAATAGTTCATCCAATCTTTCTCCTCCAGTCTCCAGCTGTAAATTTGCAAAAAGCTTTCCATATATTATCTCATTTGATCCTCACAAGAACCCTCTAAAATACTGTGATTATCTGTATTTTACAAATAACAAAACTGAGACTGAGACATGTTAAATGACTTTTCCAGGATCATATAACTACTAATCATCTGAAGGTATAATGGAACTAAATTCATTCTAACTTCAAGTACAGTACTTTATCCACTACACTACCAAATTACCTCCAACATATCCTGCATATTGTTATGTAGAACATCTTTCCTATAGTCATGGCCTGCTCCCACAACTTAAAGCAGAGTATCCTATGAACTAATTTGTCCATGGAACCCCTTTGGGGCATGAAGCAGACTGATGGAATACTGGCTAGGCTAGAAGAGTCATATGCCCTGGGATATGGAAATTTTCTAGGATAAAGGAAATTCTACAACATAAAATGAGGACGTTAACTATTTTGAAATGGAGAAATTATTATGGGTAATAATCACTTATGCATACATTACTTTATATTTCACAATTTGAGGGGGAAATATTAGTAACATCAACAGTTTCCTAGAAGGGTCCTTTTTTAAGAAATCAGTGGGAAATAATGGCCTTAAAGGATATTCAAAGCTTTTAAACTTTAAACAGCCTTCTACATTCTGGCCACAGATACTTTTTTAGTATTATGTACCACTACTGCCTGCCAAACCCTCAGATACAGTTAAACTGACCTTCTCATCATGATATGTCTTGCACTTTCCTGCTTCCTATGCTTGTGCTCTTAACACAGCCCTACCCTGTATGATCCTCTAACTGGTTAAATCTTACATATTTTTCAAAACTTCTCTATTACTAGTCACCCCATTCATATTATTTTCTTACTTTCCTGAACTAAACTCATAGCATTCTATAGAATAAATGTGTTCCCAAATAAAGTCCCTATCACAGTTTAGCACTGAGGACCCATCCAATTCTAGGGTAAATATATCCAATGCTAATTTGATAAATAATCTCATAGAGCTATCAGTTTCCAGTTTACAAAGAGGTTGTTTTCCAGAAGTCAATTTGCAAATGACATAATTTTATAATTGGAAAAGACCGGTATTCTTGTAGATAAGCAAACTGAAAGACCCAGGAAATAAGTTCAAAATGGCTAAACTGGGATTAGAACCAAGACTCTGATCTCCTGACTCAGGTCAGGATTCTTTCTACTACCATTATTTTCCTTGGCTATTTGGAATTTTTTTTAACATAGTCCCATAATAATAATGTTACAAGTGGTGCATTGATTGCAATGGGCACTGGGTTGATAGTGATAAATTGCAAAGAGCACTAAGTCAGAAACCAAGTTTAAATTCAAGCTCTTGCTAGCCAGAATTATCACCCACTCATTAGCAGTGTGACAAAGGGAAAGTCTTTTCACTTCTCGATTTTGTCATCTGTAGAAAGGAAGCTGAACTGAATTATCTCCAAATTATTTCCATTATCTTCCAGCTCTAACTAACAAGAGTTATTATTTGTAAAGCACTCTAAATTTTGCAAAGTGCTTTATAAATATTTTATCATTTGACCCTCACAACAGCTCTATGAGGTTGGGGCTATTATTATCCCTAGTCAAGTTTCCAGATCCAGCACTTTATCCACTGTACCACCTGGCTGCTCCCAGAAGGCAACACAATCCTATCAATCTCCAAAGTGACTTTGGAGTCAAAAGATGTTGCTTATAATTCTGCCTCCATCATTCTATACACTTATGAGCCTCTGACAAGTCAGTTAAGCTGCATAAGTATTATTTTCCATATCAATAAAATGAGGAAGTTGAACTAGATAGCATTGGGTCCCTTATTTAAGCTCTATATCTATGGTCATACAATAAGATACTTTATAAATTTTAATTCATCTAATGCCAAAATTATGCTGTGCTTACTTTGTATATACATATACATATATATATATAATTTTTTTAGCTGAGGCAATTGGGGTTAACTTGCCCAAAGTCACACAGCTAGTAAGTATTAAATGTCTGAGACCAGATTTGAACTTGGGTCTTCTTAACTTCAGGGCTAAGGCTCTATCCACTGTGCCACCTAGCTGCCCCAAATATACTTTGAATGTATTTTGTATATATTTATATGTATATATGGCTTTTCTCCATAGAATGTGGGTTCTGAAGGGCAAACTGATTCCATTCTGTCTTTGTAGGCCTAATACACCTAGCATAGTGCCCAGCACATAGTGGGTGCTTAAAATTGATTGTTGATTCTATGACTCTTTAAATGTCTTTTTCTCTTTGACTCACAGCTTTTTCTCCTTTATTCACAGCCTTTACATTTCCAGTCAATAATCAGGTGCTAACTAATTAGAGTCAAGGCTGTAAGCTCTGATCCCAAGCCCTTTTCAAAGCACCTCTGGTTTCCCCTTAGCAGACAAACATAGATTCCTGGGTTTCGTCCTTTTCAAGGGTTAGAGGTTATAACTTTGATTGATAAGCAGGTTTGAAACTCAAATTGCCCCCTGGGAGGCCACCCTGGCCCCAAGTCCTAATTGGTGCTGTGGAGCCAGGAAGGCAGCACGTCTATTGTCTAAACTCCCATTCTACTGGACCTCTGGAATGGGGGTGGGGGGTGGGGGGTGGGGAGGTGGATGGATGGATGGATAGATAGACAGATAAATAGATGATGGATGGATGAGAAAGACAGAGCACTAACCCCAAAGGAGGTTACTCTAATGGGGAAGACAACAAATAGAAGAGCTAAAAAACAGAGAGAAAAATATCTAGTATAAAGACCTTAGTAGCAAAGCTCGGTATTTCAGGATAAGAAAAGACATTTAAGTAGTTGAAACATGAGTTTAGCACCATAGCAAGGATGAGGGTAAGAGAAATACAGAAGCATTTCAGCTTGGAAAAGCTTAGGAAGGACTTCTGTTCAGAAAAAGGAACAAACTCTAAGCCAAACCTCCCTTCAGGCAAGGAGGTAGGTAAAAGTTAAAGAGGGGGAAAAAAAGAGTTTAAATTGATATAAAAAGAGGAAAGGAGTCCCAGTTAGTAAACAAGTAGATATGTGTGAAGTGTTTCTAAGTCCTGCATTCACTATACTTTGGGTATTTAAAGCTCTTCATAACCCAAATCTTTCCTACCATTCCAGTCTTCCTAGACCTTTGTTGTTCAGTTGTACCCAACTTTTTGGGACCCCCTTTGCCCTTGGTTGAAAGATATACCATGAGAAGTTGAAATCAAGAAAAGTATATAGAATGGAACTTAGTGTCCCATTTCTTTCATGTGCGTGTGTATACACGAGGGAGAGAGAGAGAAAGAGAGAGGGAGAGACAGACAGAGAGTGGTGAGGGGGAAGGAGAGAAGGAAAGAGGGAAGGAGGAAGGGAGAGAAACCAGGTTTTTTATGGTTTTTCTTTATTCTTATACAGAAATGCAGAATAGTAAGTAAATTTTTCTCTTGAACTCCTGGGAACATTAATCAACATCTTGGGGAAAACTGGTCAAATTATTTATAATATAATATGAACAACTGCAAAATTTAATTCCTTTTTCAATACATATAATCATTAAAATCCACTGGAGCTATGAGCATTTTTCTCAAGAAAACAACTTAATCAAACGCATGTTTCTTTTAATGCTTTAAGTACAGCTTTATAGATTACAATAAGAAAAAATTTATACACTGATTCTGACATTTAAAATTATAAGCTTATGTTGTTACTATGTTGAAATTACTAACAAAACTGTTGACAGTGAAATACAGTAAATTCCATTCTTTGTCAGACAATGTTATGTAACTGCAAATATCACAGTTCCTGAAATAGTAACCTTAGTTGGAGAAATTGTATTCTATGAATATTCAAATAGGAGTTTAATTGTGTGTAATTCCTTTTTAGTTCATTCTCTCCCCAACCCAAATTTACTTAGGAAACTCTCAATTCAGTGAAAATTACACATATGGAATGACTAAATTTAACTATTCTTCATTATTAAGATGTCAGGGAGAAAAAATAAAATTATTTGCTAATCCATATTTTGTGCAAAACTATTCGAGTTTTATTTAAATTTAAGATACCAAGCAAATATATAGCAAAGTATTAGGACAGATAATAATAATTTACCCTTAGACCAAGAGGAAAATCTTAGGCAATGGATTTGTGTTTATTCAAGATCTAAGAACAAACTTCTAACATACTTTTATAATAACAGGTTTAGAGATCAATCAGAAGGGACCTCAGAAGCTTTCTAATCTAATCCCTTCATTTTAGATATGAAGAAACAGTGGACTAGGAAATGTTAAGAGACTTGTTGAAAGCCCCAAAGGTAGTCAGCTTTAGAGGACAAATCACTCTTTTTATGAATAAATATTTATAGGATTTTTTATGTTTCACTCTGTCTATTTTAAGTTATAAGCTCTTAACGGTGGGATTATGTCCTTTTTTTAACCTTATTTTTTCTCTTTATAAAAATCTGTATTTTTTCATCCTCTCTTTGGAAAAAAAAAAAATCATGTCTTTTCAACTACTTTCCTATCTTTACATATGCCATTTCCTCTACCTAGAAAGCCTTCTGTCTTCCCCCATGAATCTACACTTAGGAAAACATGATTCCCATCAAGTCCCAATTATTCACATGCACTTTGAGAAAAGGGGATACCAATGTAGAACATTTTATATATCATCAATTTAGATTGATGTGCCAGATAGCTTTGCTAAATTTCTTTTTTTCTTCTTTTTCTCTGAGCATGGAAGTGATAAAAAGTGATGTGAAAACAAGGAATATTTATAAAACTTTTTTTTAATTTAAAGATGTTCTATTGATTCTATTTCTTCTATCTTCCCAACATTAATGAAAATGCAGAATTTGAATTATATTATTTTGCATGTTTATTTTTCTTTGTATGTATTAAATTGTGACTTTTTCACATGTTTCTCAAGTGGACCATAAACTCCTTCAGGGCAGGGATTAAATCATACTTCCTGTATATGTATCCTCAAAGTCCCTTGTACAAAGAGTACTATTTAGTGGGGCCATTTACACGGTATTTCAATACTTCAAGGGTCTGTGATTTTATTAGTGTGGGTACTTCCTGCAGATCACAAACCCTCTGGATAGCAGTAGATGGCCTTCCAGAATTCCTGTAGCTGAAGAATTCATCACCCTGCAGGCAATCTAATGATCACATTCTCTGAACTTTAATAGTTCTCAAAAAACAGATACATAATCCATCACTGGCACCTATTCAAGGTCTTTCCAGCTTGACAGAGCTTGCTAGTGCTTTTGCTTTAGCATATTACCTATCATACTGAAACAAAGTTATGAGAATCAGTACTTGAAAAGACCTTTCAAACTGACAGTAAACATAGATAAACTCTCTAAAATGACCTTATACCCCTACTTCATCAACTTAAAAGCCAAAGTTTAATCATAACAAAAACTATCCTTTATTCAAGCATCTGCCATAAGGCATTTCAACAAACAAAATATAAGAAAGCAAAATAATCAGAGCATTATAGATTTAGAATTAAAAAGAATTGTGGAGATCTAGTCAATTTAATCCAACTTCCTCAATTTCCAGAGAAGAAAAGACGCCAAGAGAAGAAAGGTGTTTTGTCCAAAGACAGACTAGATCAGTAAGTGACAGAAGTATAATTTGAATCCAACCCTATGCCTCCAAATGTTGGATTATATAGTCTTACATGATCAAACTTGTAAAAAGCAACTGTATAACATGTCCAATATTGTCAAATAAATAATGAGGCATTTATCCAAATCCTGAAACTTGTCTTAAAATTTTACTAAATTTTTGTATCAACCCAAAACAAGCAACCGGATTTTTCATTTTTATTCAATGTAGCCATATATGAAAATTCCTTAAGAGTTTCTACCTAAGAGGTGTTACACTCAAGGATGGAGGAAGAGGAAGAAAAGTTAATAAAGGCCTGATTAAGGGGACTATGATTGATTCCAAAGGTTTTTTCCTTTCCTTTCCCTACAGGAAATTTTTCTCAGACAATTCTTTTCCTTCTGCAAATATCAAAATCCATTTAGGATCCATTTACAGCCTCAAATTATGTATATCAGTTTTACAATGTCCTAACTATGTATGACCTAATGTTAACCTAAAACAAATGTCCCAAATTCCTAGAAAAATTTAAGTCTAGCTATAGTTAGAAAGGAAATTCTTAGAAGTCCAAAATGACCCAAGTTTAAAGGGCTGACACCTGGGAAGAAAAAAAGAAGACCAAAATTACAGAAAAATAAAGATAGATGCCATATTCTCTGTGAGAAGAATGGGACTGTCAATACTGCAGCAAGTCATTCAGGACAAATTATGACATATTATATAAGTATTAAAATGATTTTTTCATTGATTTTAATACTTCTGTTTATACTAGGAAGAGACAGACCTATTACAAATCATCTAATATTTGGATTTATTTGTAAAATTGTTCTAACTGGTTTTCAGATGAATCAAGCTAGAATGACTTCCTGTATCCCACGAACAGTGAAAACCCAAAAGATTTCTCCAAAGCCACTGCCAGGACAAATGTTTCTTTTTCTCTGTCTTAAATAGTTGTAGTAAAGGATAAGAGAGATGGCTCTTACCTTAAAAACAAAGGCAGCAATAATAATGGATATAGCATAAGGAAGAAGTTACAAGGCAGCAAACCAATTTTTTTTTTTCAGTATCATAGTATAAGGAGACTCTTATCCTTTACTGTTTTTGAAGTCTGGTAAAGCTGACAGACCCCTTCTTAAATTGTTTTTAAATATGTAAATTAAAACACTTAAAATTAAAAAGATAACAAATTATACTGAAAAATAGCTATCCTAGTCAGGTTAAAAAACTCCTGTCAGTTAATCGAGTTAGAATAGAAGTCACCAAGCTAAAAAAAAAAAAAAGGGAACATTTATCAGTCTATGTATCTCATACAAGGACATGTACCAACTATTACCCAGCTTGATGCCTCAGATAATTATAAGCCTAATCTTTCAAAAATAAACAGAACAAATTTCAAGATTGGCAACTTTTTCAAAACACAAATTAAAAAGTTCAACAAGAAGCAGGAGAGACTGAATGGTACCATTGCATCTCTGTACTAAGTAGACCAGCAGCCAAATGTTTTGAGAAAAATGTTTTCTAAATTTATTTAATTTATTTCTCACAAGGAAACATGAGTACAGTCTGCCTCCATTATATGAAATAAGTATGCAAATATCTAAAGGAATTATTATATATCTTCACAGGATTATATAGTTAAAAGTGGAAGGGGCCTCAGAAATAACCTAGTCCAGTCCACTAATGTTAAAGATGAAGAAAGGGAGGTTCAACAAATGACCTTGAGCTGAGCCAAGGTTTGAATTTGCATGTTTTGGCTCTAAATATGGCTTTCTTTTCATTCTACCATCTTACTTCTATTTTACAAAGTGTTTCAAAAATGTATGTTACTTGGTTTGTTACCATGGGTAGAGATGACTGTTCTTCGGTTTGTTGTTCAGTCATTTTTTAGTCGCGTCTGACTCTTCATGAACCCATTTGGGGTTTTCTTGGCAAAAATACTAGTATGGTTTGCCATTTTCTTCTCCAGCTCATTTTACAGAGGAGAAAAGTGAAACAAATAGTAGTAAGTAACTTGTCCAGCATCACACAGTTAATAAGTATCTGAAGCCAGAATTGAACTCAGAAAGATGAGTTCCAGACTCCAAGCATGGCACTCTACCCTCTGTGCCACATAGCTGCCCTAGTCATCAGTTAAACAAGCATTTATTGAACACATTCCATGTTCTTAGAACTATTGATATAGATCAGGGGACCTTATACATATATTAGGATCTTTGAGGATCTTGAAATTGTACCTGGTTAACTTCTAGGCTACTTACTGCATTAAAAGTACTATGCACTTAAAGTTATTTTCTTGAGAAAAATGTTCATAGCTCCAGAAATTTTTAACTTATTTGCATTAAAGGAATTGAAATTTGTAGCTGCTAATATCATAGTCTAAATTATCTCCACAAGATGACAATTAATGTTCTCAAGTTCAAGAGAAGGATTTATTAAGCATTCCCTTCCTTGCTACTATATATCCTGCTATGGTTTGCTGTGATTCACATCAAATTTGGGAATAAACTTTCCCTAATGTTCTAGGGAATTTTGCTATCAATAATATACTGTTTCAAATTCAATATATGTGAAAAGAGACCTATCATCTTACCAGTTGCATTTTCTGATTCTAAACATAAACTACTGAATTCAAGCAAGAGAACATCTTGAACCTATGCCAAATGAGACCACTTGGATTTCATGTTATCTTTCAACTCCCAAACAGATCCTCGAGGTTACACAGAAAACCCTTTACTCTTTCCTCACTGATTCTATCATATTCCCCATAATGGCTATTATTCCTTTCTTTTTCCCATGTCCTCAATGACACCTTTAGAGCAATTTCTCCAAATAACCTTGTCTCCCACATCAGTAAGAAATAAAGGCTATCTACCATCAGCTTCCTTAACTCTTCTACTTCATATCTCAAGACCTCTCTACATTTTCATCTATTCTTTCTCCTTCACTTCAGTTTCAAAGGATTAAGAAGCCCTTCTCTTTGCCAAGGCTAATCTTTCTACTTGTGCCTTTAATAGCATCCTCTCTAAACTCCAAGAGCTTGTCCATTGGTCATAACCCCAAACACTTTTCATGTTAAATCCAGACCTAAACACCCTTATCCACTGAGAATTCCCTGCTGGATGCCTCCACCAGGACTTCAAATCATGTCTAACACTGAACTCACTTTCCTTCTAAACTTGCCTTTTCTCCAAACTTCCTTATTTCTACTGAGGGCTTTAACAAAATCTCAAGACTCCTGTATGATTCTTCCCTTTCTCAGCTATAATTGTCATATCCTTCCTATTCCCTTCAAAATTTCTATCACATGCATCCCATTTTTCTACTTAACATGGTAACCACTCTAGTTCAACTACTCACCACTTTTCCTTTATACTATTGTAGCAAAAATAATTCATCAGTCACTTCCTGCACCTGCTTAAAAGCTTTCAGTGGTTCCCTTTTGCCTCAGGAATAAACTACAAAGTCTTCAGACTACCATTTGAAGTAGTTAGACTTTCATTTATTACCCTTCATAATCATGACATTCCAACCAAATTGGAGTACTAAGTTTTTCAACCTCAACATATTATCTGTCTCTATATCCATACCTGCAATTACTCTCCTTCCTCATCTATATCTTTCAAAGCCCATCTCAGGTAGAATATATTCTGGAAAGTCTTCATTACCATGATTCTTTGTGTTTTCTCCTTCCCCAAATTTGTGGTGGTGCTTTGTCTGATCTCTCCCTTTCCCTGTTCACTTATCAAATAGTTTATTTAGTATTATTTCCTTATTCATATATGTGTACATTTTGTATATTCCAACAGAACTTAAAGATCTTTAATGGAAGAAACTTTTTCATTTTTATCCATGTCTCCATAATACCTTGCATAGTATATCATGCGGAAGATGTTAAGTTTGATGAATTTCGTTGAATTAAATAGTTTTAAACAACAGTCAAATGAAACCTATATACATTTTCACCTCTTCGTGAGTCAGTTTTCAATAAGACTTCATTAGTTAAAGTTAAAACTCTAAATATCAGAAATATTTGGTTATAAAGGTATAAAATAAAATTATTGTCTACTTCTTAGTTTATTTAGAATTTCTCTGCCCTTCTTTAGTATATTTCTATTTTCTTTAATGGTTACATAAGGTTCAAAAGTAAAAAGGCTAACTGAAGGAGCCATTTTGTAGAAAGCAACTTTTTGTAATTCAACACAGGAAGAGCAAGGGAATTCAGTTAGCAATCCAAGAGTAACAGAGAGGTGTTAAGGTAATTAACAGCTGTCCTAGAAATAGAAGCAAAGAAAAGACAGGTGTAAAGCCATCTTCCAAGTATCAATGAAAATCAGTGTTTAAATAACTAGAGCTTATATGAAGCTAAGTAATAATAAAAAGACTTAATTTGTACTTAGGCATTTGCATGTATCATTCAAAAGTACATGTCTTAACTGTTAAATCATGGGGTTTTTGTACAGCATATTATATACTTGTATAGTATATTATATGCTTGTTTTTGTTTTTTTCAATTATCTGACTGAAAAAAGTCTACCAACTGGGTCTAAGGCATGTCCTAAATAGGCTCTACCCTTCAGCTAGTGTCAGCTAAAATACAGGCACAGGGCCAAAGAAGAATTCATTAACCTCCAGAAGACTGAATCTTGTTTCCTTTTACCTATTTTAATGGAAGAAATTTCAAATAACCATTTGAGATCTTCTCTTACACTAGTACCTATCATTCCTACAAATAGCTATATGTAATATAGATGTATAAAATAAATACTGCATAAAAGATGAGAACAATGTTCCACAAGAGAAAGGAGAAAAGGGACAAGAACTTTACATGTTCTAAGCACTATTTCTAAGAAGAAAATTTCAAAAAACCCAGAATTTTGACATTTGCTGAATTTAAAAGGCATGACGGTATTGGTATGTGGGAGAAAAAACACATCAAGATATATTTATGTTTCAGAATTCTTTCATTTGATATTTAAAATTTTTTTAAGTTACCAAGTTTTCAAGTCAATTGAAGATCATGGCATTTTCTTGCAGTCTAATTCTGTCCACATTAAAAATAATGACTATAAGAATGCTATGTTAGTAAGTCCCTACCTTAGCTCAAATCACAGGATGTCCACAATAAATGGAATGGAATGAGAAGAAGTCATTTCAGAAAGTGAAATAATCAAAGGATTAGGGCCTATCCTATTCAGTAGCTCCTTTGCCATCTACACTCTGCTAGATTGAAAACTCAATCTTCATATCACACATCATCAGAATAGAATCTTTTCAAAAAATGAGTGTTCAAAAAAGCATCACTGATTTCTTTACTTTCCAGTAGAAGCTTTGTCAGGAAGTGATTCCAACCACAGCCTGAACTGTGATTCAATGTGGTTTCAAACATTCAGTGACATACTATGATTTGGAAGAGGCCACGATAACCACAACTAGCAATACTGGTTCTTCCTGCATGACGCAGAAGCTCCTTTTTAGTTCAGTTCAATTTCCCCCCCCCCACCCCAACCTAAGAGGAAAAATAATAACAACAAAAACAACAACTCATTTCTCAACAGATGTAGCTGTTAATTACATATAGGTTTCTGGCTCATTCTTTTACTAATTCTCATCATTTTTGATAGAAAACTGACTTCTCACTGTTTAACTAAATTTGCATCATATAGAAACCAAATAATCCAATACAAATTGAATCTAAGGGGTCTTTTATTCTTCTTATTAAAGCGACAAAAATAGCCATGTTTATTTAGCTGTTGCCCTAAAGGTATTTTAATGCTGGTATATCAATTTACTGAATATAACAAGCTTCCAAAAATACTTACCAGCCACTGCTTTTCTTTGTATCACCAAATGGAAATTTAAAGGACACAAATGATCTCATTTAAATTGTTTTAATTTTATTGCCAAGACTCAAAATACAAAAGAAAAAGTTGATAAGTTTGCCCACATGAAAACCCTCTCCCAGCAGAACTGCCCTTAAAGGCCCTGACAACTGGCAACTGTTGCTGCAGACAGTCCTCCCACCCAGAAACCTTAGCTCATTCATTTGGCTGTGTTCCTCCTTAGGGGTGTTCTCAATTCCATCTCCATGGTTATTTCCAGGAACAAGATTAATTTACCTAGGTTACCTAGGTGAAAACTCATCTCCAAAGTGCCACCTAGGAAAGGGAGTCCAGAACCCAGTTTGCTGGGCAAGACTTAGCTTGCCCAGATGTCACTATTAGCTACATAATACACAATTATAGAAACACTGAAAGGATTACAGTCTCTTCTTCACAACCATCCTGTGAGGTGGTTAGTAGTTTTATTTTCTTTGTTTCACAGATAAGAAAGGTTGAGTGATTTCACACACCTATAATAAGAATCTGAGCTAGGATTTGAACTGAGTTCTCCTGATTCCACATCCTTGTCATTTACTACAGCATACTGCCTTGCATGACAAATGTTGAAATATGTTTAGAAGAATTGCACGTGTTTAGTTGCAGCTGTAGAGCCTCTATAGAAAGAGTGTGTGTGTGTATATATATATATATATATATATATATATATATATATAAATAAATTAACATATGCAGTTAAAGGACTTCCACAGGATATCTATTATCAGGGAGGTGTGAAGTGGAAACAGTATTCTAGTTCTGCCACCTACTAGCTATGTGACCTAAACAAGTCATATGATGATTCTGGGTACAAGTTGGCTCATTTGCTAAATAAAAAAAAAATTTTTTTTAAGATGATATTTATCTATCAAATGTTAGATGATTATTTAATTGAAAAAAAAAATTTCTATGCAGGTCTTCTTCTGATTTAGATACTTGTGCTGGCACTTGTATTTACTAGTTTTAGCCAAAAGAGAATGGATAGATTTCCAAAAGCAACTAGAGCTTCTATAAAGTAAGCCTATTTCCATTAAAGCATACCATTTCCAGCTTCTGCTTACAATGATTTGATTATTCAAACTCTTTCCCAGGGAGAATGGTAGAAATTCTCAAATTCCTGGACTGAATTAAATTTTTTTTCTTATTATTTTTAAAGAAATTAAAATCATGGAATTTGAGAATTGGAAGGAATCTCAGTGACCACTGAGAATGGTCAAACTATTAGGAATAGTCACTCTTCCCCTCCCCCCCAAAAAAGAATCCCCACTACAAAGAGCTGCTCAGTCCTCAACCAGTGTCTGTCTGAAGTCTTCTGAGAAAGAAGCTATTACACGCCAAGGCAGCCCATTCCACTAATGGAAAGCTCTAATTGTGAAGGATTGTGTTTTCGTTTTGATTTTTTTTTTAATTTTGTTTTGTTTTTGCTACCCATCATAAACTCCCTCTCTGCAACATCTACCCATTACTTCTTGTTCTTTCCTCTGGGTCTAAACAATACAAATTTAATCCCTTTTCTCCTTGACAGCCCTCCACATACTGAAAGCCTGCTCTTAGGCTCCCCCCTGAGACTTTTCTTCAGGCTAAACATTCCATTTCTTTAACCACTCCTCAAGATATGTACTCAAAGCTTTTCATGTCCTGGTTTTCTTCCTTTGGACACTCTATAATTTATCAATTCCCTTTCTAAACTTTGGTATCCAGAGCTGAACACAATACTCCAGATGTGAAATAACCATGAGAGTACAGTAGGATTATCAATTCCTTATTTACTCAGAAGCTAAGCCTCTCTTTTTGCAGAGCAAGGTTGCATTAGTTTTTGTTTCTTTGTTTCTTTGTGGAGTGGGGGATGGGGAGTGTCATATGACACTGGTGACTTATACTGCGTTACAATCCACTAAAGCTCAAAATTTTTTCAGAAAACTGCTGTCCAACTATTTTCCTGCCATCTCTAATGTATTAGGCTGATTTCTTTTAATCCAAGTCTGATTGCATTTACTTATATTACATTTCTTATTTTTATTAAATTTAACTTAATCCTCCTGCCTGTTATGACATTTTTTTTTGCAGCCTGAAACTTATAGACAAACTCAAAACCTCAAATGTAAGCAATTATTTACTCATTCCAGCATTGTTTAGCATATATAAATGTAGACATGCTGAGATAATGCGTATTCTGGTTCTTTGCAAATCTTAAACTGCAATATAAATGAGATATTATTGTTTGACTAATAAGTAATTCATTTACAAATACAATTCAAAGTTTCATGGTACAATGAAAATTTTATACAGTACTTAGAAACTCATTTGTATGCTATAATTTAATGAATTTATTCAGTTGACAGGGGAAAATGAATTGGATGATCTTTTTATTTGCATAACATCATTCCTAATTTGGAAACTCTGTAGTTTACCTTTAAACTGGACTTGCAAGGGTGTTACCAAATGATATGTTATTTATACAGCTCCACAGGAATGCTTCTAAAGCTTTTGTCCTTGAAATGCTCTATTCACTCTAGTAGCTTTATTTATTATCTTTCACTTTCATAGACACTAATTCTGTACTTAAAAAAAAAAGCAAATGAAGAATTGTTTTGATCCATCTATATATTATAAATTCTAACTTGAAAATTACAGAAGTGAATTCTGATGGATTTGCATATTACCATTAACATAGTTTTTTGCATTTTAAATTATTAGTATTTTCAAAATTATGTTTTATTGATGCCTTTTTGTCATTTGTATTTTAAATTTTGTGGGACTTTAAAAAAAAAAGCACATCCAGAAGAATAGGGAAGGGACTTCCTTACATTAATGGAGTCTTTCTTTTGGATCTTTCACTACAAAGCATTTTGGAACTCCTGGCATTTCTGTTCATGCCACAAAGCTAAAGGAGATAAAAAAGCTTTCACTCATATAAATCTCCCCCTTCAACAAGCACCAAACTAGTGGCACCGATTGTAAAATTATCACCACATCTGATTAAAGGCAGCACCAAAAGTGCTCAATCAGCTTACTCAACAATTATGGCCACTTACTGTTCAGAAAGAAAAGTTTAATTTAAAAGTTTTATTGATGAATTTTGAGTGGTAGGATAAAGAAATGAAGACAGAATAATAGGGCTTACAAAGCCTTCTATGCCATGCCCAATTCCAAGCTAGCTAAATCCTCCCATCCACTTCCACTCCGCTCCTTTTTTCTGACCAGTGTGCCTTCTCCAATATAGATAATTTAGCTAACTTCAAATGGATCCTCAAGCTGCTCAGTAGTCTTCCTTCTGATCTTCTGTGGATTCTCTTGTAACATTACCCACAAAAGCTTTTCCAAATCATTTCTATACTCCTCAGTGTTATTCCTAAAATGTAGTTGCTGAAACTGAATATAATACTTTAGATGGATTTTGCTCTGGCAAAGTATAATAGAACTCTATCATTCCCCTCATTTTGGGAATGAATTGTTCATAGTTTTGTTAATGTGTATTAGCTTTTCTGACTATTATATTGCAGTTATACTGGTCCTACTAAAAAACATCCAGGATTTTTTCACATTTGCTGTTATCTAGCCACATCCCACTCATTCTGTATTTGTGAACTGATTTATAACACAAATTAAGACTTTACATTTATTCATATTAAAATTTCATCTTAATAAATTCATATTGTCTAAATATTTTAGCCTAATAGGTCTTTGTATCATTATTGTTATCTAATGTTATAACTTTCCATTTCTTATCTATAAATTCAACAAATATGCTATTTATGCTTCTATCCAAGTCATTCATAAAAAGTTTAAGTAGCACAAGATATTTCATTAGAAACTTTGCTCCAAGCTTATATTGATTTTTTAATCACTACTCTTTGGGCTATTCAACCAATTCCAAATTCACCTGATGGTAATATTATCTAGCTTATATCTTCCCACCTACTCCACAAGATCAAGAAAGTATCAATAAACAAGAGCATTCCAGAAAGATTTACATGAACTGATGCTGAGTGAAGTGAGCAAAACCAGGAATACATTGTACACAGTAAAAACAAGATAATGTGATGATTAACTGTGATGTTCTCAGTAATGCAGTGATTCAAAGCAATTCCAATAGCCTCAGAATGGAAAATGCCATCCACAGCCAGAGAGAACTATGGAGACTGAATGTGGCTCAAAGCACTGTATTTTCACCTTTTTCTGTTTGCTTGCTTGATTTTTGATGGTTTTTTCCCTTTTGGTCTGATTTTTCTTGAACAACATGACAAATACAGAAAAATATTTAAAAGAACTGCACATATTTAACCTATACTAAATTGCTTGCTGTCTTGAGAATGGGGGGGAGGCTAAGGAAGGGAGGGAGAAAAATCTGGTACACAAAGCCTTACAAAAATGAATGTTGAAAACTATCTTTGCATATATTTGGAAAATAAAATACTACTGAAAATTATAAAAATATGCAAGCACAGTCCCTTAATTCATTGATTAGTAATCTGTTCAAAAAGAAATGACAATGGTCTGGCATGAACTAGTTCCATAAAGTCATGATTCTATATTTACTATTTTCCTTTCTATGTCCTATTAATAATATAAAAATCCAGAATTTGTCAGGTATTTTGAAAGTTAAACTGATCAGACTATTATCCTATTCTATTCACTATTTTAAAATTAGGTCATTTTCTTGTGCCCTGTTTTTGGATACCTTTCCATATATATATATATATATATATATATATATATATATATTTTTTTTTTTTTTTTTTCAAAACAGCTTTTTCAAGGCTGTTTCTTCTAGTCCAGAAAGAATACAAAACTACATGTAGCTGAGGACTTAGACTAGCAATTTGGATAATAATGATATAATACCATTTATACCACGCTTTTAAGATACATAATGTGAAGGGGTGGTAGTGATTATTTGCAGTTTTTCTAACCAGAGAATATTGTTTCCCTGGTAATTTTTGGTTGGACCTCTAAACACTCTTTAAACTTTCCAGACAGAACCTTAGAGCAGAACTAGCCTTTACAAAAAATGTATATATATATATATATATATATATATATATATATATATATAAAGAATAATGTAAAGCCCTTGAGAACACAAGTTCTAGAAGAACTGAGTTTATAGTAAGTTAAGTATCAACATACTTATGTTATAAGACAGTTTCTTGTTTTTTGAAATGGCTACACCAGGAAGTCTAGGGTTATATATAGTGAAAAGAGGTCAAGGAGATGATTAGTATAATTTAACTCTATTGGTTAGTCCTTTTCAAAAGTGATGCTCTTAACAGTAGAAAATGGTGGAAAACTCTCCTCTTCAGCTGCCAGAACCAGATTAAAATATAAATAGAAAATGGTTATCAAGTAAACAAAAACAAAATACAACATAGATAATGTTCTTTGTAGATTTCTAAGTCCAAGTGTAATCCATGGGGTTCCATTTCTATTTGGGTTTGACACCACTAGTGTAAAATCAATATCTAAGCATGTCATGGATCTTGAAGAAATCACTATTCATATGTTGGCAGTAACACTGAACTAAGTGGGTTCATGGGAAAGAGAAATTACAATTATTTTGTACAGGGGCTAGAATTCAACCAATGAGTGGAAGTCAACAGTGACAAAGATTTTATTTCTACTTAAGCAAAATCTTAATTAATTTTTAAAGCTGCCCGAAAATTGAATAGGATACATGAGAAAGACATGAATTTATCACTAGAGACCTTCAAGGGGAAGCTATACCTCAAATAATACCTTGGAAATAAGATTCATCTTCATGATTTCAAATCTAGCCTCAGACCCCTACTAGTATGAACATGGGCAAGTCATCTAACCTGGTTCATCTTATCTTTTCTCTTCTGTAAAATGAACTGGAGAAGGAAGTGGCAAATCTCGCTAGTATCTTTGCCAAGAAAACCCAAAAAAAAGACTTTAGGACCCGGAATCATATCTACCAACAATCAAAAGAACTAGGCCTGTGGCCAAAAATATCATATCCAGCAAAATTATTTATAATTCTGAATGAGAAAAAAATGGACATTAAATGAATTTGCTGATTTTCAGAACTTTCTATCAAACAAACCAGAACTTAATAGAAAATTTAACATACAGAAATGATTCAGACCAATTCCAATGATCTTATGATGAAGACAGCCATCTATACCCAGAGAGAGACTTGTGGGAAATGAGTGTGGATCACAACATAGATTTTCACTCTTTTTGTTGTTTGCTTACATTTTATTTTTTCTCATTTTTTTCTTTTTTTTGATTTGATATCTTGTGCAACAAGATAACTATAAATATGTATGCATATATTGGATTTAACATATATTTTTACCATTTAATATATATTGGATTACTACTATCTAGGGAAGGAGGTGGAGGGAAGTGGGGGAGGGAACAGGAACACAAACAAGGGTTAATGTTGAAAAATTATCCATGCATATCTTTTGAGAATTTAAAAGCTTTAATTAAAAAACAAAAGAAAATTTAACATATAAAAGCCAATATAAAAGATCAATTTTAACTTAACATGGACAAACTGTTTAAACATGGACAAAATATTTGCTTTTTACATATGTATATACATATATGCATGTATGTATATAAGATTCACATCAATAACAGGGTAACTCAAATGAAAGATTGTCAAAATTAAGATAAAAATAGTAATCATGTTATACAAGCACAATTTAATTAGAGGCAGCAAATATAGGAAAGATGTATGTGTGTGTGTGTATGTGAGGTGTGTGTATGTGTGAGTGTATATATATGTATATATCTATGTATAAATATATCTTTTCATGTATCTGGGAGTGGGGGGTTAAAAGGGTGTAAAAAGAATAAACAAGGTGGGCTGCAAAGAACAATTTACAAGGAACAAAAAAATGGACATTCATGAATATAATTTCTTTTATTAATATACATATACTTTCTTGATCTGGTAATTTGTTGTTATATATTTTGAACCCTCCCTAACATTCTGCTGGTCACATATTAGTGTTCTCTTTTGCTTTGTTTTCTTTTGTATTTCTTTTTTTTACTCTTTTTTCAAATTAAAAAAAATAAAACAAAAAGGGTTATAGAGAGTTGAAAACAACTGAACAAAAAGAAAGAGCTCTTTAAGCAGAAGTTAGATGAATAACCATGTGTTGGGCATGTTGTAGATAGAATTCCCACATGGGAAAGTGACTGGAATAGAAGTAACAATGATAATTATAATAGTCTTCTACATAGGCTGCTGGATTATCAGCTCTCTGCCAAGTCTGAGTCTATGCCTCTGAGATACTTAACACATAGGATCTATTGCAGAATTATTACCTACTTGCAATATTTAACAAGCAAATAAGATATGTAATATAATCCTAAAGTAACTTCAGAGACTCTCTGGTTTTAAAGCAATGACGTTACAAACATGAGAAATGCTCCATTGAAAGAGAAATAATAAACAAGAAGAAGCTTTTAGAAAACCTGACCAACAGTAGCAAGGTCATGATGAGCAGGTCTAGCAAGGAAATGTTATCAGAGCTGTTACAAGATTACAGGATAATAAATCTAGAGGCTTAAAAGGGATCTCAGAGATAGCTCATCTACACCCTTATTTTTTTTATTGAATAAACTGAGATCTAGAAAATTTGAATGACTTAATAGCAATAACACAAGTAGTCTTGTAGGAGAGGCAGGATTTAAATCTGACTTAAAATATTCATTTCTTTCCATTTTGCTTTCATCAAAGTAGCCTAACTTAAGTTAAAGTCTTGTGAAAAGCAGTAAACAGAAGTAACAAGTTTCTCCTTTCTTCAGTCATAGGCAGCTATTTGACTAACAAAAAAAAAAATCTAAAATCCAAACTGTATTAACTCCAACTATAACACTATTACATTGTTCACAAAATAACAACATCAAAAAAACCTCACTGACCTTTCATATATTCAGTTAAAAATGCTTTGAGCTCTATTTTTCATGAGACTTAAGACCAATCAGACCCAAATGTATATTAACTGATAATCTGGAGATGAGGCAGTAGTAAATATGCTTTCACATAAAAGCTAACATCTTTATATAGGTCTTTAAGTTTCACAATTGCTTATGAAATAGGTGGTACTCTATTATCCCCATTTTATGGATAAGAAAAGTGACAATCAGAAGCATTAAATAGCTTGCCCAAGGTTACAAAATTGTTAATTTCCACAAGTTAGAAACCTAAATCACCTGATGTCAAGGCTAGTGTTCCTTCCACTAGACTAGTAGAATTTAGTTCAACTACTCAGAAAATGGTGACAAAGAGGTCAAGAAAAGAAACAATCTCCATATCATTAGGGAAGTATTCACATGTTTTGCTACTAGACTCTATCTTTACCTATGATGGTAACATTTGCAAACCACTTTATGTAAGTTCTCTTTTGAGTTTCACAATAGTCCTGTCCTTGTGAAAAAGGTGCTAGCTTGGTTTTGTTTTTTGTTTTTTTAAATAGATAAGGAAACTAAGGATAAGAGATCAATCTGAGGTTAAGTGACTGGCTTAATAACACAGATATCTGAGTACAACTGAGGCAAAATTTGAACTTGAGTCTTTCTGATGCTAAGTCTATCCAATTCATCAATACAGTAACCCACAAAATAAATGTCATTGGTGTTGAAGCAAAGTGATAAAGGAATGTGTTTGAATCAAGGCAAAACATATCTTAAATCCACTAGCACCAAAAGCCAATAAACAAATAAATTCCCCATCACTTTCTCCCCCTCCAAAAAATATTGCCATAAAGGAAATAGTTCCCAGGCTTATAACTCACAGATATTAATGGAAAAAGTACTGATCAATTAACATTGTCATATGTGTTTATATCCTGGATTTTTCATTTACTAATTACCAAATTTGTGCAAATTACTTAACTTCTCAAAACCTGTTTCCCTATCGGTAAAAATGAGTCTAGTAATATATGGATTAAAGGAGATAACAGATGTAAAATCACTTCTTTAGTTGTAAAGTGTGCTATAACAATAATCTATTTATATACTGTCTTAATAAGCAGTCCTCACTTTTCACTTCTTTTTTAGCCACTGGGTCCAAAAATGCTCAAATCAGGAACTATCCTACATAGTTCTATACTAGAGAATTAGAACCTTCTTCTTTTGCTTTTTTCATGTATATGTACAATCTTTATTGTATTGATTCTATTTCCCTTACTAGATTATAATCTCCTTTAGCACAGGGTCTCGTGTCTACTGGAGTTTTGTTATGTGTTTGTGTTTTAATATTTTCCTTTCACTTTTTATCTGCCAGAACTTACTACTTCTCCCCAACCCATACTTTTTTTATTTTATACAGGTACCATCAATTACTTCTTCCCACACTGAAAAGCTGGGTTGGGACTACTTCCTGCCTGGGTCTGAGTCACATAAAAAACTGTGAGTCCAAAGTCTTCAGTTATAAGGGCTTTTTTTGCTGTCACTGGTTTGAATTTGGTTTCCTACTATGATCTTTCAGCTCCTGCAAATCTCTTGCTTCTTATGCCTTGGGATTTTTCATATTGCTTTGACCTTTAATGTTTATGTCTGTCTTGGCCTTTTACTATATCCTTTTTGAGTTGTACAACTTTATTCTGTCCTTCTGTGTCTCTTGATTTGTCTAGTTTCTAAATCTATTCCCAGCTATTTATGGACATCCTGACTTTAATTTGCTACCTAGTTCTGACCCACAGTCTTGCTCTATTATTTTTTCCTGACTTTGTCCATACTCTATAGTTCTTCCCGGATCAGACTCTAGGTCTAACTTATATTCACATTTTAACCAACTCCCAATCTTAGTTTTTCTGAAAATTAACAGCTATCTGATCCAAACAAATTACATAAAACTCCAGGCTTCAGTTTTCTCATCAATAAAATAGGCTATTTGCGTTAGATGACACCTAATGTCTCTTCTAGCTCAAATCTAGGGTCCTATAATCCAAGAAATCTGAGCTCATGCCATAATTTACTATTGATTTTATTGAACTGTGCCACAGTTAAGGATGGACCAACTTAACATTTGATGATGGGGTGGTTCATTCTGAGTACTGAACAAAAAAACAGCTCTTTGCATGTTGACTCAAGACTTGACAGTCTCTATGACAACCACTAAATTACAACAAGTGGCTCCAACCCAAAACATCCCCCAGATCTAATCTCTGTATTGAATTTACCTTTTTTTATCCTGTCAGCACTAGGATTTCAGGCAGCAATTGAAGATTCAGGGCAAAGAGCCAGGACTTGGAGAGCCAAAGTAAGGAGAGGGGTACAGGAAGCAGGAATGACCTAGAGAATGCCCATAAACCAATGATCAAACCAGAATTTGGCATCTAGAATCAGATTAGGAAGATGTGTTAGTACCAAAGGTCAGAGGAAGGAAGTAGATTAATCAACCAATCAATAAAGATTTATTAAGCAACTACTATGTGCTAGGGACAATGCTAAACTCTAGGAATAAAAAAAAAAGAGGCAAGAGTCCCTGCCCTCAAGAAGTTTACCATTTAATATGCAAACAAATGTCTACATAGCACACTATATACAATATTAATGATAAACTAAAGAGTAGAAGAAAGGCACCAGAACTAAGAAGGGTTGGGGAATTCCTTACAGTAAGAAGAAAAGGTTTTGAATTGGACTTAAAGAAAACTAGGAAGGCAGTAGGCAAAATGAAAGAGGATATTCAGAAAGGCTTAAGACTTCATATGATGTGTCTTGTCCCTCTTTACAATGCTTATCAGGTACTACTGTGTATTACTGTTATCAATGTTTGTCTTACCCCATAGCTATATTTTAAAGTTTGTTCAAGGCAGGAACTACAACTTATCTAAACTTTTATATGTTCCCTAGTACCCAGCACATCATACTACAAGCAATAATTGCTTTAAAAATCTTAATTTTAATCTGGTAAGTTATGAAAGGCCAGAAGAAACAACAAATCTGGAATCCTGGGAGAGAATCTGATTTAAGATCTCAGGAAAGCAAACTAGACAACTAGGGCTTAGAAGCCTGAAGTCAGGAGTATAATAAATAATTGGGGACCCAGATTAGGAATCTAGACAATAGGCACAGCAATTTTATCTTAAACAGATCAGATTTCTGCTCCCATCCTGAGTGTATCAGGGACCAATCTTACGTGCAGAAAGCACTTAGTACATGTATTAGAAGAAGAAGCAGATTCTGGTACATGTGAGACAGTTTCACACTTATGCATTTTTCTTGTTCAAAAGTTCCCAGAGGTAGTGCCCAATATAAAACAATAACCCAATAAAATAAGACTTACCAAATCCTAAGGGATTTTTCTCTAAATACTCTACCATTCTATGAGGCCATACTGTTTCCTGTTGCCAATTGACAGGCAACATGGTATACTGGAGAATATGCAAGAGGGAAAGACTCAGGTTCACATTGCATTTCAGATTAGGTCTCAATTTGCTCATCTGTAAAATGAGGACTCAATACATATATGTTAAGTCCCTGGACAAGTTGCTCTGATCAGAATTAGCTTCCCATGCCCAATTCTCTGTTCTCACAAGACAGTAGTCTTCATCAGAATAAAGGAATCAGGTACAATCTCATTTAGAGTCTTTCCCATCTAAACTTCCAATCTGTTCTTATTCCCTGGTTGCTGTTCATCTTCCTCTACCTTTTGTAAAAGAAGATAGAAAAGGAGAAGGAGAAGGAAGAAATGGAGGAGGAAGAGATGATGATGAAGAAAGGAGGAGAAAGAGAAGTAGAAGGAAGAGGAGAAGAGCAGGAAAAGGAGGAAGTGGAGGAGAAAGAGGACAAAGGAACAGGAATAGGAGAAGGAGAAAGAGGAAAAGGAGGAGGAGGAGCAGCAGCAGTAGCTGGGAATAAATTCTATGTGGAATCTCAATCCCAATGTACCTTGCTTTGGGAAGAAAAATCATCATTGGTCATTCCTTGATACAATACCAATGCAGTTCAGCAACTATTTTTCCACTTAATCACCTTTGAGAGTTCCCTTAGAATAATATTCTAATTGAATAGCCAACATGTATAACAAGTAGAACTTGACCACAAGCCTTCCTAATTCCAAAGCAAGCTATAAAGTATATACATATGAATATACAAAGTATATACATACTCCTTACTGGCTTCTATCTAGAAATTTAATATTTTTATTAGATCAGATTAAGCAAAGAAACTCTTCTTTATTACCTTAAATTAATACAAACTATGCCAAGGGATGATCAGTCAGACAATATGAATCACCAACAGGTTCTTGAGTCCAAGTTCCAATGACTACATTTAGGCTTAGCTCTGAGTGCAAGATATGGCCAAAAGAGAAACAAATATATCTCTCTGCTCCCAAGTTTCATTCATTTCAGGGCAGATACAGAGTCACTAATACTAAAGCCCTCCGAAGATAAAATACCTATTCAGTTAAAACTAGTAAGACTCATTATGAGTTTACTCCTACATACTTCCCACCCCCTTCCTCCCATTCCCCAGATAAAATCTTTGAAAACAGGGAAGGAAAGGTATAATCTTCCTAAGGTTCCACAACCTAAAAGATGCAGGAAAGCAATTTTACTCCAAAAACTTAAGAGCAATTAGTGATTATCATCTTTCATGGGGACAACAGCAAATGAGGATTTTTTAATACCTCTTGTTTTTGTGATATGACATGCATATTTCTGCACTTTCAAAAATATAAATTAGAATAATTTATATATCAAATCCTAACTGTTCTGGAGAAAAGGTTCATAATAAACAGTCTGTTCAAAGACAAACTGAAAAGAGATGAAAAATTAATCCCCTTATCAGTGTTCCAACTATCCACATATAACTCTAGTACCAGAGGTAGCTTAATTCTTAAAAAACACACACACACACACACACACACTTCATCCTTACTTAGTCTTAGTACATAAAATCTTTAAAGTTGCTTAGATAGCAAAGAAGATGTGAGTGTGTAGATGTGTAAGGATTATAAAAGTGACAAGTATAAAGAATTTGGGTTTTAATTATATTACAATGGAATCAATGATTACAGCTAGGTTCCAAATGAACACACATAAAAATGTGGCTTATCAACTTTTCTAGAATATAGATTTTTGTCTTATACTGCCCTAGGGCTACATAGTAACTGGAGAAGACAGTAACTTGCAGCGTCTTTTACTAATTCAATTGGTTTGTCTTCCTTGAAAAGATAGCAGGAATCCTTAGAATATGGTACATAAATATTATATTTCATGGAGATTGAAATATATTATGCTTTATGTAATACCTTTGCTACAATCTCTATCAGAGCTTAATTTTGAAAAATACTATTAAGAATTTTGAATTTAAATGCCTAGAATATTTGGTACTAAAAAATTACTGACAACTTTACTTCACTAAACAAAATTGTACATATGTTATTCAATGAAACAGATTTCACGTCTGTCATGGTCACCTTAGGCATCTACACCGTTAACGGAAAAAAAAATCTGCAAATCGTCAAGTGCTTTTCTATAGAAAAGTAGAAACACATCAGGTACTGTGATAATTATTATAATCATTTTTTTTTCTCAGTCCAGTTGCCAGTTGCAAGCTGCTAGCTTCACTCTCTAGGCCAGGCCTAACAACAACTTGTTTTCTCCCTCTCTCTCTCTCCCTCCCTTTCTCTCTTCTCTCTCTCTCTCTCTCTCTCTCTCTCTCTCTCTCTCTCTTTCTCTCTTTCTCTCTCTCTCTCTCTCTCTCTCTCTCTCTCTCTCTCTCTCTGTCATAAGAAAATCTGGTCAGACTTGGCTCCTTCCCCTACAGGAAGGGTGGGGTGAAGATAGGTTGACAGAAAGAGACAGAATGACTGACTAATCCCTAGGTGTAACCAGTAAGCAACAAAGGAATTGTACCAAAGTCTGTGGACATCTTTATCTTACTTCCGGCTATATAGTCAAAGGTCCTTGAGGTACCCTAGGCTGGCATTTTTATAAAAGGCTCCAACTCCCTATGTTTACTTCTGAGGGTAAGATCCAATATTTGGGGACTACTTCATAGCTAGTCTATAGTTTTGGAAGACATTTCCTGGGTGGAACGCATGTGAGCTATGACACATCCCTGAATCATGATAGAAGGGACCCAGATGGGTATGTCATAGGCTAGCACGTGACCTCACCATAATCTTTATTTTTCAGATCAATAAATTGTAACTAGGTTAAATTGCCTTAGGCACTGATACACATGAGGTAGGTTTGCTCTATAAATCCAAAATACAAGTTGCTATATATACATAAGCCTAGAACTTGGGACTAGTTCTTAACTAGACAAAACTATTATGATTTATTATCTTAAAGAACTTCAAGACAACTGTAAAAATTAAATTTCTAGAAATGTAAGTATAAAGAATAAAACACTTCAGTATTTTGATATTGTTTTGTTTCCAGTTTTATCTATTTAGACTAGTTTTGGGAAGCATGTCATGCCATTAGACAATTCACCTCATATTCTTATATCTGTTCACAAAATTTGTTATGCAATATGACTTCATAAGTCTATAATGCAATTCATAAGGTTGGTGTTTTTTCAGGTGATAAGGATAGCTGTTTTTTTTAATCACTCAAAGCTGTTATTTCTTAATCACTCAAAGCTGTTATTTCTTAATTCATGAGAAACAGGATTATCTAAAATATTAATACAGAAGAAAAATTCATCAGAAGAGTTATAGTTAAAGGAAGTAGAAAATATTAAACCAGAATTAATTTAAATGCCCTGTTTCTCTTTCATGGGCCACTTTGGGACATTGTTACTAGCCATCAAACGCTGAATGACTACATGGGAGTTCTACCAAATATCGTTCCAAGGATATAGGAAGGCTATTTGAAACCAACTAATGACATCCTATACCCCAGGGTAAAGAAGGGAAACAAAAAACAATGAAGGCTGAAAATTTTTAACTTATATACAACTCAAATAATCTATCCAACAGATAATAAAGACAAAAATTATCTATCAAATGTTGATGACCTTTCCCTCCTTCTGTGGTATCCTTTTGAAAAGATACCCTCCAAAAAAGTAGAATGGGGGAAAAAATCTTAGGAAAAAGAATTCCATTTTTCTCTAGAAATCAGATTTCATTAATTTTTTTTTAATTCCATTAACTTAATGTACATGGAAAAATAATTCTTCAAATAGAAGATAAAAAGTATGGGTTTAAGACTCTAGTTACACTTTCTTTTCAGTTTACTTTCTGTAGCCAAACTAACAAATTCTTTCTCCAAACTAGATTATAATTCATGCTCAAAAATATTTCAATACAGCTGTAGGCAGAGATGAGCTTTCTATTTGAGGTAAGGTAGGGCCTGCCTATGTGCACAACCAGTTACCATCAAAGCAAAGGCCCTGAAACATCTATGTCAACATTTTGCCCCTCTCCCAAGACTCAACATGCTAACGAATAATCAACCCGTTTTATTCACATTTCCAACTTCAGCTACCTTTCAAATGGGACTAAAAACTCGCTAAATTGTTTTGCTTCTGTGTAAGTCCAAATACTGGAGGCAAACCTCGATCCAAGATGAGCTCATGATTACTGATGCAGAGAACCAGCCCTACAACGTTAAACAGCATTTTCAGCTGGAAATACTGGCCTACATACAAAAACCAAATGCTATTTTCCAGAAGATTTATGCAAACATAAAGCTAAAACCACCAACAGGACTTCAAACCAAAATGCTATTTAAGCATATTCTATGTGAGCAATTCCCACAAGGCATTTTTAACATCTTAGCAGAAAAAAACAAAACAAAAAAAAACCTGCCACTAGTCAGAGGTTGGTCTTTCAAATTTAAATCAAAAAGAAACACTGACTTTAAGGGAATGATTTCAGTGACCACAATTTTAAATCAGCTTATTGTTCTAAAATTAAGAGTGATTATGTTTAGTCATATGGATTTTGGATGGCAGGATAGAAAACGCAACAAATATGAAACGTGAATTATGCTTTGCAAGCATAATTCTATAGTGAAATGCAGAACCTCTGGCACTCAGAAATGATATTGAATCTGAAACAATTTTAACAACATTTTAAAAGGAATTTTGCTGCATTATTTTACTAGTTTAACAAATCTGAAAAGAATATCCATCTATAACACTGTATAAAACCTACAATACAATCTTCTTTTCCTTTTGTTATGCTCCATCAAAATATCTTAGGGTACAAAGACTAAAATTTTAAATAATAAAACACAACACCCTTACATACCAGGCACCCTTAATCCAACTGTCTTGCCTATAATCACCCCTACTTTATTTAATTTTTAAATGCTCAATGTTTCTGAGACTGACTGTTCTTCTGAACAAAATAACCACCTCACCCTGGTCACAAAAATTCATTTTCCACCATTTCCTCCAGCTCAACCTATGATTATAGTTTTACTAAGCTCCAACAGGCAGGACTGGTTATATTTGTTAACATCATTTTGGATAAGATTCTAGAGTTGCTGATTTCCTGTTTTAGGAAGTAACAATTCTTTCGAAAAGATCCCTAAGGCAAAATGTTTAGTGTTCCTGTGTAAGCTTTAACAGCCTTTGTTCTTCACTTTGCTACATTCATTACTGCTTTCTTCTCTCTTCCTCCAAAGCCTTTACTTTTCCATGATAAATTTAAATGCCAAATCAAATCTAAGAATATACTTTTAAAACATTAGAGACTTTCCATTATCCATGATTGTGATGTTATAGGTTGGAAAAACAGACATCTTTTGGCAGAGGATGCCAGCTCATCCAGTGTTCTTTTGGTATTTCATTATTATTCCTCACTAAAATGTATCCCACAAATAATCCACTATAACATTCATCTTCCAATCCATTCCCCCCATTTTACCCATCCCCCTCATCACACTACCACCACCACCACTACCAAAAGCACTAAAACATTCCTCTACTTGGTTCCAAATGAATCCCTTTCTGGATGAATCATTGCTGCAAAGTAAAATAAAGCTGGTCAGTAGAATGAAGAAAATGTAAGTCTAAGTCCCAAGTCTCTAAATTCTAAAACGATAACCAGGTGGCCTCCATTTGATGAGGCAGTTACCTTTTATGTAATCATACAGAAAATGCTACATGAGTAAATACTCCATGAGTAGGACTGTGGTGCAATGCAAAACAATGCATTTTTTCCACAAGGCCCAAAGTCTCTTGCCAGCATTTGCACTTGGCACTTATCAAGGCCTATTTCTCCCAACTGAATAGCCAGCAAGATGCCTACGCACATGCTATTTACCATGAAGCCATCCTGAGTTAGCTCTGATAACAATGTCATCATAAAGTCATGCTAATCCCATTAAACTTGGATAAGATATGAGTATTTCTTGTAGAGTCAAACCACAATTTCTTCACCAGTGAACCAATCGGTTGTCAGAGTCAATCTGTGTATGCATGTATCTTCTAATTA
Organism: Sarcophilus harrisii; assembly: GCF_902635505.1. Taxonomy (NCBI): domain Eukaryota; kingdom Metazoa; phylum Chordata; class Mammalia; order Dasyuromorphia; family Dasyuridae; genus Sarcophilus; species Sarcophilus harrisii. The sequence continues at coordinate 350,971,312 of NC_045426.1, forward strand.
TTATATTCATGCTCAAAATATCGGATCTCACCTTGTGAACCTTGACCTTTTGGAAAGACAGATCAATGCTCAGTTACTGTCACACAGATGCATTACCTCTGCAAATATGAAAGGGTTAAAAGCAGCCCCAGTCAATAGGCCTACAAGAAAAAAAAGACAGTATGTATGCCTTCCAGCATCACTGAAATGCATGTATGCTCATTCCTAGAACAATATTGTTACCTCTTGGCCTGCACAACGGTCAGAGGTGCCCCCCCCACCCCCAAAACACACAAACCCTTTGCTAGCATCTAAGATGAAAAGCACAAGATAGCATACATCCTGCAAAAGAAAACAGCATGCAAAGCAGCATTCTCCAAGTCACAAATAAAACTACAATTACAAAGCCATCAGTTCATTTTGGTTTGATTTTGTTAAAAGAGAGAAAGAGACTGCAAAAACCAAGTGTCCCCACCCTAGCAAAGAACATTTTTTTTTTCCTTTAATAAGGGTCATAAATCTCAGCTCCTTGTCCATCCCTTAAGCAAAAGAAAAAGGCAGGAAAAGCCCAAGTAACCTCAGATCCTGCAAACCTGTCCAATTTTTTTTCCTCCTCTTCCCTATACAGAATCTTTTAGGACTACATTAGACACATACCAGTGCTGTGTGGTGTCTAAAGTGTGCATTCACATACTGTGTTGGGATGGTACCTTCCTGCAAGCTCCTCTGCTTTTGGCTGCCATGAAGGGAGGAAGCTGCTATCCCACTGTAGTAGCTCAGTGACTGCATTGTGTTCAGGAGCTGATCTGCCTCAAACCAGTTTCAGCCGGTTCTGGTCACCCTACATAAAAAAGCTATGGCAACCCTCGCTGAGTTGCCAACAAGTCCCTGAAAATCAACAGCGCAGGGGGGATCTCGCTAGGGGTTGCTTTTTTCCTTTTTGGTCCTGGTGAGGAGGGGGAAGTCATAGTGTATCCCCCCCAACACACATGCACAGACCCTTGAAATGCTCACCTCTCCAGCGCCCCTAAAGCCTCTCAGGGCCCCATTTCCCCCCTCCCTTCTACCCGAAGCTCCCAGCACATCCATTTCCCCCTCCTTCCTTTCCCCACTTACCTCCCACAACCTGGCTCAGATCTTTGTGTGTGTGTGTGTGTGTGAGTGTATTTCTATGTGTGTATGTGTGTGTCTGTGTTGGAAGCTAACAAAGAGCCCCCCAATAAAGAAAAATCTAGAGCTCTGTCCTCACTCAGGATGCGTTTGCAGCACACGACGGCCTTCAACCCCATAGCAGAGAGCTGCGGGCTTGTTGACCAGGTTCTTCTCTGCCTGACACCCCGACTCTACTCCACCCCACCTCCCAGCCTGCCCTCCCCTCTCTCCCAATACTGTCACCACCACCACCACCACCACCACATGCCCCACACCCGCCCGCCCACCCAGCCAGCCAGCCAGCCAGCCAGCCAGCCAGCACCACCCCCCTCCTCTTTCTCCAACCTTCTCCTCTTCTTTCAAGCACCTGGGGAGAAAAAAAGTCCAAATCCCTTCACCCCAGGGAAGAAAGCTGGGGATGTCCATAGGGAGAAGGAAGGATGAAGGGGAAGAAGGGGAGGAGTGGGGGGACAGAGGCCCCTTTAAAATAAACAGTGTAGAGACAGTGCTGGGGGAGGGGAGGAGGAGAAGGAGTGCCCCACTGCTCACGTGGCCCCCGCTCAGAAGCCGTGGGGCCTAGCTCCAGCGGCGCCCTTTTGCAACCCCCCAGGAAAGTGTTAGCAAAGAGAGGGGAAGCTCTCCCCAGAGAAGAGCCTGGAGAGGTCAATGCTGTCAAGCCCAGGGGACTAAGAATCGCCCATTGCTACCCCCACCCCTGCAGTGGTGGCAGCAGCTAGGGGCAGATGCAAACGCAACCTACCTACCCCCCCACCCATCCAGTCTTCTACCCAGAGCCCCCCTCTCCTGGCTCCTTCCTGCCCTCCGACCCTCACCTTTCCAGCCACCCACTCCCACATATAGACACTCACACACATAGGCGCACACCCACCCCCTTCCCGGTGTTGGCCTTTGCAGCGGTCAAGCCCGGGTGTCTGGGCCGCAGCTCGGATGACCTTTGTTTAGCGCGGCGCCGCCGGCTGCTGCTGTAGCTGTCGTGGCTGCTGCGGCTGCGGCGGCTGCTGCTACGGCGGCGGCAGCGGCGGCGGCTGCTGCTTCCATATTACGGGCGTGTCATCTGCATTCCCGCTGCCTGGGTCTGTGTGTGTGTGTGTTGGGGCGGCCTCGCCGCCGCCGCTGTTGCTGCTGCTGCTGCTGCTGCCGTTGCTGCTGCTGCTGCTGCTACTACTACTACTACCACTGGCTGCGCCGCAGCTTCAGCTCCCCGGGCAGCTGCAACAGGAGCAAGCACAGCAGCAGGGGCGCCGGGGCCCGGCCCCGCCGCAAGACACCCCGGGGCCTGGAAAGTCTCAAGCCCCGGGCCAGGCGGGCAGGCGGCTGCCGGCGCTCGGGTCCCCGCCGCGCGCGGCCCTGTGCCTCTCTCCCGGGGAGCCGCGCGCGACGACCCAGGGCAGCTTGGCAGAGTAGGCCGCGCGCGGCGCCGCGAGCCCGGGGCTGAGCAGAAGCTGCGGCCTAGGGAGGGAGGGGAGGGTGCCGCCGTGGCCCCAGCTCGCCCAGGCACGGCCGGAGAGCCGAGCGAACAAAAGAGAGGAAAGGGAGAAGGGGGAGGGGGGAGGGGGGGCTGGGAATGGGGGAAGGGAAGATTGGGGAGGGGGGGTGCTGGTTAGAGAGAAAGGCATGCAATATGCTATTATTCTCATAACTAGCTTAGATTATTACGAATTTTAAAATAAGTCTGACAGACCTGCCAAGTCTCACCCATATGGGGCTGCTGGATTTTAACTCTCGCCCTGGTGATGGTGGTGATGGTGAGAAGGATGGAGAGAGGATTTTTTTTTTTGTCCAATGTGTATTTCAATCAGACATTTTAGGATCTGACTCAGTCCTTTAAACGGCCGCAAGCCGCAGCTACTGGAGAGCAAGGCCTTGCTAAAGATGGCTGGAAAATATCGAGAGGCTGGGAGGGGGTGGGGGGGGGAGATCTTAAGGAAAAGGAGTGGTGGCTCTGTTAGCCTTATAATGGTGGCAAATAAAAAAGGGGGAGGGGGAAATCTTAAGAGAAATTAATTTTAAGCTTCTCCCTTGAGGATAAAGAAGGGGCCTTTTATTTATAGGTCCAGCCTGAAGCCCTTTTCTCTTTAAATAGTGCCACAAAAGGAGTGAAGACACCCCAGTGGAGACAATGAGTTAAAAAGCCAAGAATTTTGCTATCCCGAAAATAAAAAGGAATTGGGACTTGATTAAACTATGCCATTTCCCTTTCTTTTTTTTTTTTTTTTTAAGGTGAAGAAAAAGGTATTAAGAAAACTCAGAGGGAAGGGAAAACAAGGTGCAAAAACTCCAAGGTGGCTTTAAAAAAATAAATGCAACATAGTATTTTTAAAGAAAGTATACAATGGTCAAACACATGTATAATGCTGAAATTTCTTTATCTTCTTATTCCTTAAAGGTGAGATTACCCGATTTTCTATTGTAGATTAAACCTCTTGTTTTATCCATTTTTATGTCATGGTTTTTGAAATGTCCACAATCTGTTTTTTTTTTAAGCATCCCACAAAACTGAAAACCAATTTAAAACACAATGCCAAGTGAGCAGTCACTAGGAATAGAACAAAATGGGAAAATCTGGGGGGATGGGGGAAGAAAAAGAAAAAATTGCCTTTCTCTCCAAGTCTGCTAGGACTTCACTTGGCTCTACTATTACAAATACTGCATCAAACTAGGCTACACCTTTTAAAAAACAAAACAAAGCCTGTTATACCATTTGAATAAACTTCAGTGTCAAAGAATATTTCTTGCTGACTCTGTGCTGCATGGAATATTTTTGGGTGTTTCCTTTTGTTGGTTTTAAATTATATTAATTAGTTAATGTCTGTAGAGCATTTGGAAGATGAAAGGCACTTGAAAGATGTGTGCACCTTATATTAACTTCCATTTTTCTTTTATAGAGTTAGAAGAGTTAGAATTGAACATAACAATTTTGCTATTTAAAAAAAAAAAACTTTTCATATGAATAAATTGAAATATAGTCTTAAAGATATCATTACTCTTTAGCCTAAAATAAAAAATTGCTTTTAGTTGCATATAAATTTGATTATATTTAGTTTTAGACATGACTATATAAATGGCAAAATTTTCACAAGCTTACCTCACATTTGTCAGTACCATAGAAAATGGAAAATCATCAAGGGCCTAAAAATTATAATTTCCAATTCTATATGAATTTTAGAATTCATTTTCAATTTTGGAAAATCATCAAGGGCCTAAAAATTATAATTTCCAATTCTATATGAATTTTAGAATTCATTTTCAATTTTACTTGAACTTTGATTCTTTTTTTTTCTCTCCACATCATGAATAAGCCCATGGTCCTTTGAGCTACAATGTACACTGTTCATTTTGTAACAGATTACTAAGATATACTCATAGTATTGTTATATATTATGTAGAAGTATATGATAAGCATGCCATAATATTTAATAAATGCTATAACATTTAATAGATTTGGTCTCTGTGGTCAATTTGTTAGCATTTCTTCATCTCTTTTCATTGTCTTTCATATTACAGAGCAGCCAAAGGGATTTAAAGGGTTCCAAGATTATAAAAACATGGAATGTTTTCCATAAAGTGTCTTCATCTTCAGAATTTCTTGATGGTCTCAAAATGGCAAAGATTGTTTCTGGAGGTCACTTTGCAAAAACATTTCAAATCAAATCTTTGTGAAAATAACAAGAATCCTAGAGAAAAATTGGTTTTCAAATATGCCTAGATTCACAGATAGTAGACTGTGATTGTATTTAAAACATATAAATATATCAACCTAGTAATAAAAGATTCTGCTTTCTTCCAAATCATCAAAACCTTTTATTTCTAGAGGGGTTTGATTGAACCTTTTTGCTAATTTTGTTACTTATAAGAGAAACAGACAAGTAAAATCATATGCTACAAAATAGTGCATTTCACATAATCATACAATTGGGAGTATTTTTTTTTAATCCAAAATATAAAATAAAAAAATCCTTTTCCTCCTAACAACAACAACAACAAAAAATCAATACAAAAAGTCTTTAGAAGGATACACTGTTTTATACAAATATAAGGACAAAAGCAGTTACCTGACTATACAAGATTGAAACAAATTACTGTTTCTGAGTGTCATGCGTAAAGGTCAACACAAAGAAATCATGTAACATTAATGCCAAGTAGAAACTACAAGAATTTCATCTCCTTGGGGATTTTGTTGTTTTAATTTTTGGTTTGTTTTATTTTAGGGGATTGAGGGGAGAGGAAAGGTTGCTGTATAAATCAAAAGGGATTTGATTTTTCAACAGACATTCAAAATCCCAGCTTTGGTTTTTTAAGATGATTTTACTCTTTTGCAAACCTCATAGAGGCATAGAGATAGTCCTCCACATATATTTCTATCTTCTATATTCCTCAGTGGAAATAGGAAAATATTCTAATAAGAAATGACAAATACACTTTCCTTGGTATATTTGCAGTATGTGGTTCTGCAGACTGAAAAGGTCTATAACCTCCTAAGACGTATAAGCAAAATTTATCATTGATTTTTTTAAAAAAAAGTATTGCTTACCTTGCCCTTTAGTCATGAAGTTTTAGAATCTGTATTGCAATAGTAATCAAAAAGACCTAGCAGATTTTATTTTGTTTTTAGTGATGATAAAAAGATTGCTATGATTATCTGACTTGGCTAACATGTAAAATTGAGGGAACTTATAATTAAATAAATATGATTAATCTACTAGAGAGATAGGGTAAATATAATACTGTAGATTTCAATTCTGGTAATCTTAAATGAGCCAACAAAGAAAATTCCTTTGCCTTTCATTAACTATATAAACTGAATAATAAAACATCTCCCAGGGCAAGAAAACTCCTATAATATAGAGGCTATTTGGGTAGTTGATTCCTATAGGTAAAGGATATAAAAATTTGATTCCTTTAAGACTGAAAAACTAGTATAGATGAATCTTGAATTTTGACATTCAAGCATAAGCATTACAAAAATGATTCTCTGGGGTTTTATGAAATTAATTCTCTTAGCCTGTTAGGATGTGGTCTCAAAGAAGCCAGATCCATGAGTCTAATCCATTACAGGTCAGTAACCTAACAGAAGAAAATTTCAGTCAGGCTGCACTCATGACCTCAAAAAACCATCCTCAAAATCCATGCTGCTGAGCTTTGGGGAAAAGGGGGAAGTGGGTTGGGAATGGGAACCAGGTGAAGTGAAGTGTCAGAGTATAAACCCATTCCCACTCCTGGAAAGACTTACAGAAATCAATTTGGAACTATGCCCACAAAGCTATTAAATTGTATATATATTTAACCCAGTGGAATCACTACTAGATCTATATCACAAAGGGATCAAAAAAAGGGAAGAAAAGGATCCATGTGTACAAAAATATTCATAGCAACTCTTTTTTGAAGTAGCAAGGAATAAATGAATGTAATTGGAATACTATTTTGCTATAAGAATGAAGGGGGCAATTTGGAAGAAACCTCGGGAAGACTTATATGAAATAATGCAGAATGAACTGAGCAGATCTAGGAGAAAATTTCACAAAATAGCAATAATGCTGTAACAGCTTTGAAAGACTTGGAAAACAATGATCAATATAATAAGCAACCATAATTTCAGAAGACTGGTACTGAAAAAATGCCAGCCATCTCTTAATAAAGAGGAAATAGATTCAGAGAGTAGATTAAGAAATATTTTTTGGACATGGCCATTGCAGAATTTGTTTTGCTTGACTGTGTATATTTGTAACTGTGTGTGTGTGTGTGTGTGTGTGTGCCTGCCCGCATGTGCCTGGCACATTCTTTTCAGTAGTAGGGAGAGAAGGCAAATTTTCATTTGAAAATAAAATAATCAATTCTGCTGTAACTATTATTTTGGAAACTAGGGTTTGTTCCAACAGGATTGATGTGTTAAGGAACATTTTGAATATAACATGAATTTTGACTTTGCTGATGCTTAATTTCTGTCTTTGTCAAGAAAAAGTGCCATATTTATCGTATATCTTTTGGTGTTATAGGAGTTGTGAGGCAGTGATCTGCACTCCATCCCCCACTGAGAATTTTCCAGTCCTAGGAGCAGGCCAAGCAGCAGCCATTAGTCATTGTAATATGTATGTATTTTTCAGCCATTTAATATGTACAAAACTACTTTTTTTTTATTAGTTAGTTGCCTATCTTTTTAAAAAGTATGTCATTGATAAAGTTCTTAAGTGTAGGACCCCCAACTTCATTTCTCAATAAGCAGTGTGGTTTTTATTGTGAGAAAAGCATGGTGCTTTTGGGGAACACATATGTCGGTATAAAGCATAACCAACTGTAATTATTTCAGGAAAAAAAAATCTACTGCATACATCCACTGAGATTCTAGGTAGGGACACCATCTGGTCAGACTAAGCTAGCATTAAACTAAAAGGAAAAAATTGCAACTTGACGGGTTTGGGCAACAAATGATTTTTATCAATGACATGAATAAAAACATAGATGTCATTTTAACAAAGGTACAGGTAACACAAAATTAGGAGGAACAGATAGACATCATATTCACAATATAAAAGATTTGTCTGGAACAGTGGACTAGATCTAATCAAATAAAGTCCAACAGGAATAAATGTAAATATATATGTTTTATTATTTTTTTAATCAACCATGCAGGTACAGAATGGAGAAAGCATGATCAGACAGCAGTTCATGTGAGAAAAATAAATCTGGGCAACAACTCAATATGAGTCAGTGTGCCATGGCAGCCAAAAAAAAAAAAAAAAAAAAAAAGCTAACAAAATCTTTGTATCAATAGAGCACAATGTCCAGAACAAAGGAGGTAATAATCCTGTTGTCCCAGGTCCTTATCAGACCACATCTGGAGTACTTTGTCCAGTTCTTGGCATCATCATTTAGGAAGGCATTAAAAAATTGGAGGATCTTCCTATGAGCATGACCAGCATAATGAGAGGTCTAGAGAATCAATGATTAGTTAAAAAAATTGATGATGTTTAACTCAGAGAAGGAAAAGACTGGTAGCCAGAGACATGATAACTATCTTCAATTATTTAAAAGGCTGTCATGTGGAAGAGGGATTGTTCTTGTTTTTCTGAGCCCCAGAAGGTATAACTAGTAGCAATAATTGAAAGTTAGAGAGAACATTTTGCCTCAATGCAAGGAAAAAAACTTTCCTAAAATTATAACTATCTAAACATAAAATAGACCCACTTAATAGTATAGAGTATCTCATAGGTAGAAGTTAGAGGACTTGTTAGGAATATTGTAGCATGGGAATGCTTGTTCAGGTATAGATTGAAAGATGTGATCTCTGGAATCCCTTTTTACTTAATCTATGGTTCTATAAAATATGTCAACTCCTGTCATTCATTAGATACCTCTAGATTATTTTTAAACTTTCTTTTTTATATCATGAACTTAACAGTAGTCAATAAACAAGGATTTTAATGTACAAGAAACTAAAAAGAGAATTGCAATAGACATCCAAGAACTTCTGTTGCAGAGATTTTTTTTTTTTAATGTACATTGAATTTAACAAGAAAGGAACTTGATTCATTGATATGAATTGAGATTTAAAGGACAGGACATATTTCTTATGCCTTAAAACTGAGTCATTTTCTCCTATCATTTTCTCTGATGACACCCATTTCTTCTCTATTTTTCTCTATAGTCTAGTACATGTTATCAGTTTAAATGGCCAACTAAATTTTTGTGTAAATTTCAGGGTATGTGTAGTGAATACTATATCTATATCTATATATACAATATTTGTACTATACATAGTTAAGGTGTGGAAGCATATTAAAATATTTTAATTGAACTAAAATATTAATAAATAAAAAATTTTCCTTAAATCCTTTCTAGACTTCCAGACTTTTACCCTTAGGAAGTTATGCTAGATGGTCAAGGACAAAAAAATCCCCAAGTTTTAGGAAAATGGATTAAAAAGTAAATGGAAAAGTAAAAGAAAATGGATTAAAAGTATTCTGTTTAAAATCTGTTTAAGAAACAATTCACTCTGATTCACTAGTACCCTTTTGTACTGGGAGAAAGTCTTGGAATCTTAGAAAAGAGTGATTAGTTTTACTTAATTGTCACTATTGTTCTAGAATGTGGGCTCCAAAACTGTATTTTAACATATTGTGACCTTTTTTGGATCCTGTTGCTATATAACATCAGATTGTCTTGGAGTAGAGAGATGTTTCAGAGCCTATAATATTGAATGGGGATGGGATGATGGGAAGAGGAGGGAATTTGGACATTTCTTCACAGTAGAAATACTTGAATTTAGGAAAAAATATGTTGTTAATGAAAACTGTTTTTTAGCTGGGAAAATTGGAAACTAATATGGCAGAAACTAGGCATTGATCCATACTTAACGCCGTACACCAAGATAAGGTCAAAATGGGTTCATGACCTAGGCATAAAGAATGAAATTATTTAAATTAGAGGAACATAGGATAGTTTACCTCTCAGACCTGTGGAAGGGGAAGGTCTTTATGACCAAAGCAGAACTAGAGATCATTACTGATCACAAAATAGAAAATTTCGATTATACCAAACTGAAAAGTTTTTGTACAAACAAAACTAATGCAGACAAGATTAGAAGGGAAGCAATAAACTGGGAAAATATTTTTACAGTCAAAGGTTGATAAAGGCCTCATTTCCAAAATATATAGAGAATTAACTCTAATTTATAAAAAATCAAGCCATTCTCCAATTGAAAAATGGTCAAAGGATATGAACAGACAATTCTCAGATGAAGAAATTGAAACTATTTCTAGTCATATGAAAAGATGCTCCAAGTCATTATTAATCAGAGAAATGCAAATTAAGACAACTCTAAGATACCACTACACACCTGTCAGATTGGCTAAGATGACAGGAAAAAATAATGATGATTGTTGGAGGGGATGTGGGAAAACTGGGACATTGATTCATTGTTGGTGGAGTTGTGAACGAATCCAACCATTTTGGAGAGTAGTTTGGAACTATGCTCAAAAAGTTATCAAACTGTGCATACCCTTTGATCCAGCAGTGTTACTACTGGGATTATATCCCAAAGAGATTATAAAGAAGGGAAAGGGACCTGTATGTGCACGAATGTTTGTGGCAGCCCTTTTTGTAGTGGCTAGAAACTGGAAACTGAATGGATGTCCATCAGTTGGAGAATGGCTGAATAAATTGTGGTATATGAAAATTATGGAATATTACTGTTCTGTAAGAAATGACCAACAGGATGATTTCAGAAAGGCCTGGAGAGACTTACACGAACTGATGCTAAGTGAAATGAGCAGGACCAGGAGATCATTATATACTTCAACAACAATACTAGATGATGACCAGTTCTGATGGATCAGGCCATCCTCAGCAACGAGATCAACCAAATCATTTCTAATGGAGCAGTAATGAACTGAACTAGCTATACCCAGAAAAAGAACTCTGGGAGATGACTAAAAACCATTACATTGAATTCCCAGTCCCTATATTTATGCACACCTGCATCTTTGATTTCCTTCACAAGCTAATTGTACAATAATTCAGAGTCTGATTCTTTTTGTACAGCAAAATAATGTTTTGGTCATGTATACTTATTGTGTATCTAAGTTATATTTTAATATATTTAACATCTACTGGTCATCCTGCCATTTAGGGGAGGGGGTGGGGGGGGTAAGAGGTGAAAAATTGGAACAAGAGGTTTGGCAATTGTTAATGCTGTAAAGTTACCCATGTATATATCCTGTAAATTAAAGGCTATTAAATTAAAAAAAAAAAAAAAAAACTGTTTTTTACAAACTTATGCCTAAAATGTATAGAATACACTTTGTATTTTTTCTTCCACAAAAATACACAGCATTATTCATTGGGTTTGAAGTATTAAACTATCCATTATACTATTCCAAGCACAAACAACTGTCATTTCCCTTCAATATGCAGGTTCTTCTGGCAGCTGGTCCTATGCCTGCTTTCTACTTCCAGACCTTCAGCCTTTTATTTAGGTGGGTGGGGATGAGGATGGAGAAGAGTCTTAAGAGAGCACCAAGTTCTTATTTGGGCCCTGGTTATATATTCAGTTTTCTGCTGTACTGACTTAGAGGAAGCCTCCTTTAGCAATTTAGCTAGTGTCCCACCATTCTGGTTCTAAGAATGCTAGTTTCTATCTGTATTCTGTGAAAGTACCTATAACTTTCTCTAGCAGGGACTGTCTTGCCTCTTTTTATATCTCTTTATATATCTTATATAAAGACTATTTTTATATAGCCTTTAGCACAGTGCCTGGTACCTAATAGATGCTTAATAAATGTTTATTGTTGGACTGATGCCATATTTAAGTAAACTGGATATTTTATATTGCTGCATATCTTGTTTCCCTATCTTCAGATGAAGTAGTTGACCCTGCCATTCATAACTATAGTCCAAATGAACCATTTTTGGAGGTTCTTGGTTTCCTTTCCTTCTTTCCTTAATGTGGGGAGCCAACACTAATCTACAGCCACATAAGGCCAACCTTGAATAGGGTGAATCTCCTAATCACATTATACCAAAGACTTCCTGAATAGGAATCTCCTAATCACATCCTAACTTTGAATAGGCAGATATCTAGGCATCCCCTAATCGCATCATAGAGCTTCCTGCCACCTGAAACATCTGAGCAGCTCATCCTTGGACGGGATACCAACCCTTTGTCTAGGACCCCCACCCTGTACTGTGTTTGAATAACCCTGCCTTCTTTTCTACTGCTATATATATCTGTACTATTGCACCCATTAAAATGAGGCTTGATCAGAATGATTTGTCTTGCCTCCATTTTGCTCGCCCCCTCTCTCTTGCCCTTATCTCTTTTCTTCAAGGGTCCACACACTCTACCTCGCGGGCCGAGGCACCTTAATTATGTTTCTCCCTCTAGAGCTCTAAGAATGGTCTTCTCCCCTCTTCCTAATCATAGGTTTCATCTACAGCATCACTGACACAGATCTTCACAGCTCCCCTCTTCTATAAGAAGCTCACCTTCCTTTGGAGGCAATAAAAACAATATTTTTTGTTTTATTGTACTTTACAGTAAAAGTACTGTAAGGATTAGTAAGCAATTTTACTCAAAACACCTTCCCCTCTACTGCTGTCAATTCAATTCAATCAACATTTATTAAGCACTTATCTATATAGTGGAGATGGGGTGAGAATACCAAGACAAAAATGAAACAGCCTCTCCCTCAAGGAGCTAATGGGATACTAGGCTAGGGAGGAAGCACTTATTTCCAGATTTTATTTATTCATTCATTCGTTCGTTCGTTTGTTTGTTTTATAAAACATAAACACAGAAAAGTAAATTTCAGTTTGTCTTTCCCCCAACTTTCTGGATCAACAAGGACCTAGTGTACATCTCCATCTTAAATCCCATTGGGACCTCAGATTCTATAAATCAAAAATCTTCTGTGGCTCCCTATTTATCTTTAGGATAAAATACAACCTCCTCAGATCTAGCATTTAAAGTTATCCACAGTCTTGATTCATTCTGTCTTTCCAGACTTATTTCATATTACTTCCTTTCATGGAATTTCTATTCCAACCTACCTAACCTCTTAGCTTACCTCCCAAACCAGCTAGCATAAGCATATCAGTACTTGTCAGGAATGTGTTCTGCCTCTTAGCTTCCTTCCAGGCTCTGGTCCCCTCAGGACCTCCCATTGTTAATGATCTTTATTTACTCAAATTATCTTGCATTTACTTACAAACCAACACTACCATCACCTTTAGTAGAATATAAACTCCTAGAAGGTAGTATCATTTTGATTCTGTGTCTTTGCACTCTCAGCATCTAGCACAGTGCTTTGTACATAATGGGCACCTGCAGCTTGTTGAATATTGGAGTAATTTGAAAAAAAAAAAAAAAGTGAGCACCAGTAGTAGCTCAGAGTCTCTGGGAGAGTCTTAATGGGGTGTGGCACCTGAGTAGAGTCTCCAAGGAAGATAAGGATTCTGTGAGCCTGAGGTAAGGAGGGAAGGCATTCCAGGCACTAAGGACAAGCCCATGCAAATGCAAAGAAATGAAGAATTGGAATGCTGAAATTGGGAACGACTATTATTAAAATTAAATATTATTTAATACTCTTTTTTCTATAACAGAATAGCTATCCCATTTCAATATCTGTATCTTAGAATTCATACTATAAATTTTCATGTTTAAGGCAATCCCAACTGACATTTAAATATTTCAAAATACTTTGGATCTCCTCTGCTCTGCCCCTAATAGAGCTCGCAGTATTGATCATCATTTTTAGAGGACTTGGCATTTTCCAAAAAGTACAGCCTGAGAATTAAAGCCTGGAGAACAAATAGGAACCAATGAAGGAAAAAAGAAGACTTCATGATTTTAAATCAAGCTCTTTTGCTGGTTAATAGGATGTGATGGAAGCAAAGGGATATCCCACAATCATATCTCTGAGAGCCTACTAGAGTATAATGCATTTATTTGAAATGGAAAAGAAAATAGTGCTATGGAAATATCAACTCTTTATACAATTCTATTCCAAGATAATCATCCAGCAAAGCATTAATTGTGCTCAAAGAAATCTGAGGGGATAATAAAAGTATAGGAGAAAAAACAAGTAGGATATATTCATTGGTAGGAGGGGGGAGTTAAAGTTTTGTTTTGCTTATGTACTTACATTGCAATCTATACTGGAAAAGAGGGGAAAGTCTGCATTTAATTTCCATTTAGAAACCCCTTCTTTATTGTTGTACTACCTAGGAAATCTCCCTCCAGCACCTCTTTTGACAGAAATCTGAGTTCATTGACATAATCTATATTTATTAAATACATGTGCTAGACACTAAGCTTAAGTGTTGGGCTGAAAGACAAAAGACAGAACCTGCACACAATCTAATAGGGTAAGACAACACATAAGAAAATGTTGACCAGGTGGTAATGGAAAAGAGAGGGAGGGAAAGCCAGATGGGAAATGTTTAGATGGATACCCTTGGGTATACCCCGAAATGGACAATCTGGGAAGAAACTCTCCAATGTCCATCCTTCAACCTCCAATTAGAAGAGCCCCAGGAGGGGGTGGTACTGAGGAGATAGAAATTTCAGAATTAATGTCATTGTGCAGGGTGATGCATTTATGGAGAGCATGATGAAATCCAGGGAACATTTGAATGGGAAATTCTGGTGAGGAAAGTTCTTTCCCCTTGAAGATCATACCTGTTTTGTAACTTAGAGAGTTATTTGGGGTGATGAAAGGTTAAATAAATTGCTCATCATCAGTCAACAAAGACCAGAAGTCAGGTTTTGAACCTAGATAGTCTCTTTGACAATCAGGTCCAATCTTTATCTAGTACAGTACACTGCCACTCATGTACCCCTTTACCACCTGAAAATCAAACCTTGCATAAAAGAGAAAGGGAACATTTATTAAGAACTTACTATGTGCCCAACCCTGAGCAAAGCACTTTACAGATCTCATTTGACAAAATAAAATAAGTAGAAACCTTTTTTTATTTCTTCTTTTAGGACTCATATAAGGTATTATTATTTTTAATATCATGTTACTTCCACCTATTCCATTGCCTTACCTGTCCCTAAGCAAGCACCCTGTAGAAAACTACATAGTAAAAACTAACTAGCATATACAATCAAAAAAGCTGTCACCTTTTAGCATCATTTGTGCATAAAGCACACTACCCTCTTACTGCAGGAAGATACAAAATAATTCTCCCTGGGGAATTTACAATTTATTTCAGAAGAAGAACATATTTACAGACTAAATAACAATAGTGAACAATGGCAAAATGCTACAATATCAATCTCATTGCAAGTTTCGAAAGGCTAATCTGTGTTCCACTTCTATTCATATCTTGCCCTCCTTCAGCTCATCCAAATACTGTCAGTTGTCATGGAGATTCAGTTGGTAAAAATATACTTGCTTTCTGGCCCAGATATTAGATGAAGACCACCAGCATATTTTAAAAACTGTCAAACCACTATCATGGAGAAATTGTTTATAATTCCTAAAAGTCCAAACTGGATTGGAGCCAGAAATGTCCCTAAAAGACAGACTTCTTTTTTTCTTGTTTCTTCTTTTCTTTTCTTTTTCTTTTTTGGCCAATGCTTTACCTTTTTTGCTTTTTTTTCCTAATGTGCTTGCACCATACAGCTACTATTCTCATCCCCTCTTCTCACAATTCCACTACTATTCTGTAATCTTGTGCTTGGACTATCTTTACTAGAATACTAGAAAACAAGGCATCATTTTAAAGATTGATTAGGAGAGGATAAGAAGAGCTCTCCTCCTCTCCCACAAAGGATTTTCTAAAATATTTTCCCTATCTTGATTGCTAATTTTCCAAAAGCTAGCTTCAATTTTGATCAGTTTAGCTTTGAGGTTGTCATATTATCTTAAAGATTAAGGTTTTGTTGTTGTTGTTAGATCTGAATCAGCACATAGAACTGTTTTTTTTTTTATTATCTTTTTAATCATTCATTTATATTTATTCAGCTGAGTAATTCTTGTGATGCATAGCATTCTACTTTTCAGTGACTTTTCTTAGATGGCAAGCAGCCAGAAAGAAAGATTGTAGGCTAACATGCTCACCTCTTTCAGCAAGCTTCTTTGCTTGAAAAGAGAGAAAATTGCTTCTTTACTATAGTGACCTGTGATTGAAAAGCATTTTTATTGAAGGGAAGAGTATGGTATAGAATAACCCTTTGACTAGAAACCTAAACACCCATGTTCCTGGTGGGTCCCCTCTGCCACTAACTAGCTGTTGGAATTTGACCACTTAGTTAACCTTATGTGTTGTTCTCGGTTTTATATCTTCACCTCCCTTTTGACTCTCAAAGTCAATCATTCAAGTTTTCATTTGTCTGCAAGACACCAAACACTGAAAAAAGATGTTTCTTGTATTTATGTACATGTATTCATGATATTTTTTCTCCTCCCCTTAAATGACTTCACTTAGAATTTATTTTATTTCATTTTACTTTTTAGATCAAGCTTGTGATTTCATTGGTAGAGGGAACTCCTAGTGAAGACACTTCTATTAAAAGGTAGTTAGCATCTGCTTTGTAATTTATCATTTTAGAGAGTTACCTAGGGTCACTGAGAATTAGATGGCTTATCTACAGTTATAAATGCAGTCTGCAAAAGAAACAAAACTTGGACAAAAACAAGTCTTTCTGATTTCAAAGAAGCTCTCTATCATATTTCCCTTCTCACCTAGGATTTGAACCAACAGTTTTGATTACAATATTTGAAAAATCCAAAAAGACATTCAAACTTGGCAAATTTAAAATTCTAATTACCATGTACTTTCAAGTTACTGGAAGTAAATTAGGGTACTGAGATGCCTCATATAAGCAAGATGGTCCTGGTCATTTTACCTCTCAATTAATTTGATAGTATTACCAGATCCAGACAGATCTTTATTGGAAGGATGCCTCTCAGGAAGCTTCATACATGCCTCACAACCTCAAAGACAGGACATAGGAAACCCTTGATTGAATCCTAATCACTAGGGCTTCCTCCAGAATGATTGCTGATTGAAAGTCAGGAGATATAGAGTCTAAAAATCTTTCCCAGAATCAATGTCTATTACCCTGTGCTTGCCTAATCCCCCAGACAAAAAGGAGGAATTCATAAAGCTTGTACCTATGTCTGAAGTGCTTTTGTTGCCTTTTCTAAGCATAGATCAATGACTAGTTAGTTCGGTTTTTTGTTCTTGTTTTTTGACAAGGTGAAAGAAACCTTTTTGTCTCAATTTCTGCCTAGCCCTAATCACTAAATAGGTGTGGCCTTGAACAAATTGAGACCTATTGAACACCTGGCTACCTCTAGGCTTCTTGATCGATTATCTGGCCACTGGACCCAGATGGCTCTGGAAGGGAAAGTGAGGCAGGTGACCTCAGATGCAAGGATTACATCAAAAGTCACCACATGTTTTCCTAATTTTTTTACCATTCCTATCAATTCATATGCAGGGTTTGCTGGCTCTTTACCCATTTCTTCACTTACTATAAATGTGTAATCATTTTTCTTTTATTCTACTATGTTATGAAATACTTGTCTTATTTCATAAATTAAAAATAAATGTTAAAAAAAAAAATGTAAGTGGGCTCCCCGAGCTTTTGTTTTGCATTTTCTCCCTTTTCTTCTTTTTTGTCTTTCTAGGTCCAGTATCTAGTACATTGCTCAATCAGTGCTCTGTAATTTCACTTTATTTCTTGCTAATCTCATTCATTTCCTAGGCTTCAATGATCACTTCTAAGAAAATTATTCCCAAATTTTCTTCCCCAACCTCTATCTCATCTTTTACACTCATTATCTACAATTGCCAAATAGGTCATCTCTACTTGAATGTCCCAATAGCAACTCCTATTCAATATATAAAAAACTGAACTTATCTTCTCCACCAAAAAGATTCATCTGTTTTCATTCTTCCTTTGAAATTTTTTTTTACTGATGCAGCTTGTTTTTACATGACAGTATTTGGAGGAACTAGAAGGGATGTTCCTTCCTGAAGATGAAACCCTCCCTTGTGACACAGAGTAACAATCAGAAAAAAATGTCTAATACTGAGGACTATTTCTTTCAGTGACACTGTCATATACCCAGTGTTGAATATTTAAAATCTCAATGTAATCTTTGAACTTTTTTTTTTCTTTCTTTCTTATATCTAGCTGGTTACTGAGTTCTACTGGTTATGGTTTTATATATATATATATATATGTGTGTGTGTGTGTGTGTGTGTGTGTGTGTGTGTGTGTGTATATATATATATATATATAATGTATTATTTATTTTAATGTATTAAAACTTTAAAATTCATTGCCTTTTGGGATACCTTATATATCCATACCCTACTTATTCCTTTTGTCATCATTCTAATACAGGACCTTATTACACCTGGCTTAGATTATTGCAATGATCTTCTAGCAAGTCTTTCCTCATTTACTTTCTCTCTGTTCCATTCTATTCTTCACAACATTGCTAGACTTACCTTTTTATGCATAGAACTGTTTAGGTTACTCTTCATTTCAAAAGCTTTCAATAGCTCCAAATCCACATTTATGCAGAGCTACAATATCCACAAAACAATCAAAAGTAAATGCAGCAAAATCACAAAGAACAGGGCTCCAGAGAAGAGATATGAGAAAGCGTTCCCACCCCAACTTTATACAGAAATGGGAAGTTCACAGGTGTGGTACACTATGAATATTTTTAAACTCTTTTAATATATCTATCAGTATTGCAAGGTTTTGTCTTTTTTTTCCTTTCCCCCCTTCTTTTCTTAAAAAATCTGTTTGTTAACATTGGATGACTTTCTTGGGGAGAGGAGGGAAAGAGGCACTGGGAAAAACGCTAGTGATTTAAAAATCAAAAGATCAAGTAAATTTTATTTTAAAAATAAAATAAAATGTGTCCCTCTCCTCTTCTTCACAAAACCTTACCTCACCTTTCCATCTTCCTTGGATCACAAGGGGATCTCACATACCAGTATACTCTCACTTCTCTTATATATTTATTATATAATCTCGGTGTTTATCTGTTATATCCACCAAACAAGATTGTAAACTCCATGAGGACAAAGACCATTTCTTATCTGATTTTTATATCACTTCCAGTGCACTGAGCTTTGCTCTACCCACAGTAATTACTTAACAAGTATTTGTTGAAGTGCAAAAGGAAAAACAACACACACAATAAAACTGAAAACTGTATAAATTATAATGATCAAGGATGGTTCCAAAAGTGATGAGAAAATGTACTTTCTTTTTTGCAGAAGTGGGAAGCTAGTGGCATATGCTATCAAACTTATCTTGTTTAGTTTTGTTGAATTGATTTTTTCCTTCCTTTTTACCCCTTTGTTCTTTGAGAAAACTTGTAGGGTAGGGAAGTGGCAGGAATATATTTGGAAATGAAGGTAATAGATGTAAAAAAAAAAAAAAATTAGTACAATTCAACATGTTTAAATATTTGCTGAATTGAATTAACTTTATAGACAATTGACGGTTCTTACTTTTTGAGCACATGGATTGCCAAATTCCAGCAATCTAAGAATCAGCACCAGGAAAAAAGAAAGACAGTGATAAGAAACCATCTAGGAATTCTCTCTGTGTCTGTCTTTGTCTTTCTATCTTTCTGCCTTTTCTTCCCCCCAAGCCTATCTTTCCTCCATCTCCCTTTCCTTCTCTTTCTCTTTCTGCTTTTCCCTGTTCCTCCCAGACTCCTCCATCATCTTATTATGTTTTAGAAGTATAATAACAAGGACATCATTTACTTATACATTATTTTCCTTCTATTGATTTTAAACACTGAGCACAGGGACACTGTCTTATTAATGTCTGCATTTCTAACTATACATATTTTTGGGGAATAGGTTTTCTTTTGCAACTCAGTTACTGCAAGAATCTGTTTCCAACAGATTGAGCACAGGAAGCTAATTCATCTTCACCCCAGGCTCATCAATACTGGGTCAGCAGGTTCTATCTAGGTCCTCGCTTTACTTCTTATGGCACAAGTTTGGATACATAAGCAGAAATGCTAGCAGCCTGCCCTGCTTCCTGATCATTATGACTTGACAGCAAAATGTCCCTGAAAATGAATTCTTACCAAATACAAAAAGTTATAAAGTTTTTTTCTATATTAAATATATATACATATAAAATTATTTATATAATATATAATGTTATATATTATATGGAAATATATAAAAATATATATTTACTATATTGAAGGCTCTTCAGTTTCTTCAAACCAGTTTGATTCAACTTAATGACCACTCATGGTATTGTTTTTTGTTTGTTTGGTTTTTTTTATTTTTTGGGTAATTTTTCCACAATTTATTATTTCATTTGGGCAGCTTATAACTTTAAAATGCATTTATCCATAAATTAATATATCTTAATATTTAATAAACATTTAAATTTTTAAAAAATTTGGAAAAATGGTGTTCACCTTACTAAGGAATTAATTTAGTTCAACTTATCAAATATTTCTTAGACTGACCGTGAAAATAAGACAATTAAAATTTAAATGCTTATTAAACATTCATGGCATTGTATACTATCAATATATTACATGCAAGGCACTATGCTAGAGAAAAAGAAATGGTCCATCCATACCTCAAATAGCTTATAGTCTAGCAGAATAGTAAAATTATATCTGCCAAAATAGCTACAATATAAATTCTTTTCAATTTTGAAATTTATTATAAACAATAACTATTAATAAAGTTAATCAAATAGATAAATAAGGAAAATAGTAAAATAAAATGATTACCATTTCAGAAAGTAGAACCAAAAGAATTATTAGACTGCATTTGTCATCAACTTTTTAATATACTAAGCATTTTCATTTAATTCTTCCTACTTGAACGCATACATATTTGTAGTCTCTTCATCTTGTCTCAGACTTTAGCATCTCAATAATCAATTCTATACAGCATTACTGAGAAAACATTTATTTTAAAAATATGAGGTTTTTGCTATGGAGTATTTTGGGGTCATTAATAGTAAATGCACAGTCTTCCAATGCCATCTAACTCACATTTTTCCTCTTATTCAGTTCTGGAAATAATTCATTGCCAAAATACAATATCTGACCTCAGTGTATGTCCACACTCAATGGACTAGCCATCCAATCACATACTGAGTTTATAAATAGGCTGCAATATATTCCAATGATAATCTAAGTGGGGGAAATGCTTTGAGTGATGTTAAAGAGGAAGTAAATGATCAGAAATGGAATGGGGTCAGTTATGTATCTAGAGTGAGGGATAAGAAATAGAAAGCTGATGTTCTACATAGATAAGTAACAAAATGTAAAAAGCTGTAGAAGACTTCCTGCACAATAGGTGAAAGATCTGAGGGTGGGAAGATGAATCATAGAGCCACTGATATATCAAAATGTGCTCTGTTCTAGTTTTATTGTTCTGATTTGTATCACTTCAATCAATCAATCTATTAACAAACAACTATCGCATGCTTGCCATGTGCCAACCATTCTCTTAAGCCCCAATTGTCAAATATAATGAGTTGTTTGAGCTCTATCTCTGAGGGCTAGACTGCACCTTCTCAGATGCACATAGTAATCGCAAGTTTCCAGAGTACTCTAAGGTTACTTACTGTGAGGTTCTATCTCTTTTCTACTACCATCAGCTTATGTCTCCCCTGCCTGTGTCTTCCTCTTTTTTAGGGGTCTAGTGATTTTTCAGTTTCATTTAGTCATTTAACATCAGATAGTTTTTAATAAAAGAATATTTACTTCAAAATGATAGCAAGAACATCCAAGCATTTCCCCCCATGTCACCCTGGATCTCTAGTGGGGTAAGTCCCACCAGATCCCACAAAAGCTCATATCTAGCAGCCAGATAAATTTTCTGGTTGGCTAGGGTCTTAAAAATAATTCTCTAATATGGCTCTTTATTCCTTGGGACAATGATACCATGCTGGTTACAAAAGCTGGCTTCAAAATCTTTGAAATGTCTGAGGTTAGAGAATCACTCTCTTCACCTAGAGGTGGGATGAGGGTTGGATAGGGGAGAAGGAAGGTCAAAGATTGAGGTTTGTATTTCAAGGTCACATGGCCTCAGAGGACAGAGGGCTCTTAGTCTACTCCATCCTTCTAGCATGATCTCTCACCAGATGACTGAGTCACCTAATGAAGTACAGCTAGAGCTGAAGCTGATACAGGTCTTTTTGAAGATGTCAAAAGTTCAGACTCCACAGCTTACTGAGCTCTCCTAATCACATGGCTAGCTGACTAGAACCAAAACATGTGAGCCAAGGTCTCTCCAAGGTATTTCTCTTAAATGTCATCTCAATTGTCCATTCTCCATGGGAAGAGGCTATATCAGCCAAGCAAACCAGTAAGACCTAGCCATGAATTAGATCTCCATTATACTAAAAAAGGCAAAAACACAAAAATATGCCCTGACCTTAAGGAGCTTTTACTCTGATGGAAGAGGCAATATTTACATACCTAGCTATGTGTACAAGAGTTATGGATGATTGAGTGACTCAAATAGATGTCTCCATCTCGGTGAAACTAATAAGATATTATACTGGGATATCTTATCAAGGCGGGAATACTTCTATTGAACTAATCAATTAAAGACTTCACATTAAAGCATGGTTATTTTAGGGGGTCCTTGAAAGCCACTGGATGAAGCAGAATGAAATTGCATAGAAAGTGTGTTTAAATTGGTTTGGAGACATAATCATAAAACATGGAGCCTAAATGAAACCCAGAATTTAGTTGTGAAATGGGAATTTGAGTATTTGGCATTTAAAGTGATAGAAGCCTTCTAACCAAGCTCTTGAAAATAAATCCCCTAATGAGAAAAGAGGTCCTGTCCTAGTCTAGCCCTAATCTTCCCTTACCTAGAAGAAGACCTTTCAAATTTTGAGGATTTCATACTTCCCATCAGCTTCATATTAGCAACCCCCAGAACAGCTGAAAGCACAGTGTATCAGAAGAAAAGGATAGAGTGGGTAAGAGTGTAAGAAATAATTCATTTGGACCCTTACTATATTCCAATCAGCATTAATCAATTTGATAGAATCATATTAAAGTTCTGTATATAAATTCTCAGAGCTTGAGCTGCAGATTCTAAGTTCACTTGCTTAATTATAGGAAGTTAAACAACTTCACTACTAGCTAACTAACTAATTTTTAACTAAAGACCCTCCATCCTTGTTTTTCCTTGTCATAGTGACCAAGTCCAATGTGACATAGGTGACAACTACATGGAAAGTCCCCCAAAATCACTTGTCCATCAGGAGCAGGTGACCATCTTATGACCACTTAGATTAGAGTATGATAGCTTATACCATTTCCTCCTGTCTAACCTAAGGAGAAGTCTGTCCATATTTTTCCCCCTCAATAGTATTTTATTTTTCCAAATGCATTGTAAAGATAGCTTTCAACATTCATTTTTGTAAGGCTTTGTATTCCAAATTTTTCTCCCTCCCTCCATTACCTTCCCTCTCCCCAAGATAGCAAGCAATCTGATATATGTTAAATATGAGTAATTTAAACATATTTCCATACTTGTCATGTTGTGCAAGAAAAAAATGAGACCAAAAGGATAAAAAGAACACAAGAAAGAACAAACAAACAAGCAAAAGGTGAACATGCTGTCCTTTGCTTCATATTCAGTCTCCATAATTCTTTCTCTGGATGCAGATGACATTTTCCATACCAAGTCTATTGGAATTGTCTTGAATCATTGCATGGTAGAGAAGATCTAAGTCTATCAAGCATGTCTATCTGGTCTATCTGGTGTGGAGATATCCCTTGCTTCACCCAACTTGTGATCCTGCTAACATATTGTTTTGCTTATTTTAGCTTATGCATCATATGTCAATCAATGGAATTATTCTGTCTTTGATACACCTGTTCTTGAATGACTAAACATCTAGCTCTATAAAAGTAGGGCCCTGGAAGGAAGAGACATCTCCGACTATAAGATCTGAAATTCCCTTCATTAGAGAAAATCATGGACCCTTTAAAAAATAAAAGTGTCCCTGGCCCAGAGCTCTGCCTCAATCTCTAGGTGGCATAATTTTAATCCCCACAAGAGGAAAGCCAGATTCAAGGTTTAACCACACTGATAGAGGCTCATAAGCTAGGACATAAGCAGTCACCATTCAAGAATCCCATCATTAAACTTTGAGGAGCTTTGAAGGAGACACAAGAGCTATCCTTGGGGCCTCCATGCCTGCCAGTGCCAATGGAGTTTGGGTGAATAACTCTATTTCATGCACTATAAATACATGATACATACAAGATGGAAAAGAAATAAATGAAGAGGACAAAGCCCTCTTGTAACCTTGAAAGGAACCTTCAAAGTTTTCTACAAGAGATGGTATTTTAGTTGTGTCTTCAAAAAATCCAGAAATATTATTTTCTAGCTTTATAATATTCTATTACTTTGACATATCATAGCTTTTTAGCTATTCTCTAAGTGTTGATTGTATAGGTTGCTTCCAGTTTTCTTCTATAATATATTAAGCAGATACAAACTTATGCAGATAGATTCTTTTTTAAATGATTTTTTCTTTTAAAAAGTCATTTTTTGTTTTTATTGCCATAAGAATATTTAATTACATTTTTCTACACATTCAGTGAGTTTTGTAACAAAAAAAAATTAAATAAAGAGGGAAGAGATAATTCACCAAAACAAACTATGATATCAAATATATGTGAGATTTTAATATTTTATTCTCATACTTAGACAATATTCAGTTAGTTTTTCATTATTGTTCTTTCAGTTTATAATGTCATAATCCTAGCATATATTTTTTCTAGATTCTACTTATTTCAATAAATATCAGTCTGTATATGTCTTTCCATGCTTCTCTAAATTCTTCATATACTTAATTCCTTAAAATATAGAAATATTCCATCAGTCATGTATTACAATTCACTTTCTTTTTATAATTTCTATAGGATATCACCTTAGAATGGAATTGCTGGATTAAAGGATTTTTAAAAATAACTACTATTGTTCAATACCATAATGTACTTCAAAATGTTTGGACTATGTTTTATATGACTGCACATGTACAACCTATATCTGATTACTTACGATTTCAGAGAAGAGGGAAAAGCTGGAGCAAGAGTGATAGAATTTGGAATTCAAAACATAAAAAAAAATTTTTTTAATTGTTTTAACATATAATTGGGAAAAAATAAAAATATTTTTAAAAATAGCAACAATAAAAAATGTTTAGACTAATCTCACCAATTAATGGCTCAGTGGATAACGTGCTAGGTCTGGAATCAGAAAGAGGTACCTGAGTTCAAATCTACCCTTAGGCACATCATAACTTTGAACTTGGGAAAATCACATGACCTCTGTTTGCCCCATTCTCAACTGAATGAGGATAAAATGAGGATAATAATAGTACCTATCTCACAGGTTGTTACAAGGATCAAATGAGATAATATTTGTGAAAAGTACTTAGCACATTGTCTGACAGAATAGGTTCTATGTAAATATTTATTCTCTTTCCTTCCCTTCCCATCCTACTCACCAAAAGTATATATGATACAAATTAGAATATAAAAGTGCATAACTATACAAAGTGCTCCAAGAGTTCAAAGGAGGGAAGAATCACTTAAGATAGCAATTCTCAGCTTAGTGCTCTGAAGCAATTACTAAGTTACTAAATCATTTTTAATAACATTATTTTCCTCTCAATTATGGCTACACAAATAAACTTGATTTAAAAAGTTAGGCACACAGAAACTCTTCATATTGAATCTTTAAGGTATCCAAAACATAAAGAACTTTCAAATTTGAATCACAAACTACACAAGAGAGACAAATGAGATATCTTCCTCAAGAATCTGTTAAAAAAAAAGATTCTGTAGACTCAAAAATCAGAACTGGTAGAAAAGGACAGAAATAGGACCTAAGATAGGTAGATTACAAACATTAAAGAATAATAGTATTACAATAAACTTTTTAAAAAAATGTCTCCTTGGCTGGAATCAAAGTTTATTCCCTAAAAGTTAGTTTTCTATTTAGAAAAGAAATTAGAAGTGTGGTTTCTCTGGTTCAAGGAATATTTCCAACCCTAGGCCTTTATAGTAATAGAGATTGATCTCTGTTGCTACACAGAAAATTTCCAACATGGCATACTCTATCTGCTGAGGACTTTGTTTCTTACTTTGCTGAAAAAAAATGAGGCTATTCTATATGAGCTCCCTCTTCTACCGTTCTCTTCACTTTATAACCCATCCCTTAGTATCTATCTTCTCCTTTCCTCCACTCTAATAATGAGGTTTGCCCTTCTTCTTCTCAATGCAGCCCACTTTTCATAGGCCTTTGATCCAATCTTATGCAGCACTCCACCTAAATCATTCTTTCTCTGTTCTTCCTCCTTTTCTCTTTGTCTCTGCCTCTTTTCTTCATTTACATTCCATCTTTCTCTCCTTCCTTCCCCTCCCTCTTCCTTCCTGTATTCAACATAAGCTAGTCAAGGTAGTGCTCAGCAATAATCCTTTCTCCTGAATAGGCTAAAACTGATGGACAGATAAATGAGTGAGGTGCTGGACTACAGTAAATCTAATGTTGATCTGGTGTCTACAGTAAACCTGTATGATGAATTCTCAAAGCTAAAGGACCACCACATTGCTTAGGGAGGGGCATATTCATCCAAATAAGAAAAACAAAGTAGACAAAAATTCTATGTCAATCAGTAACAGGATCAAGTCTATATTTCTACCTTGGGTGAGAGAGGGAAACACAGTATGTACCCCACCCCACCCCTCCCAAGGAAACCTATCTCTCCCACTTTTAAAAACAAAAACAAAACAAAACCTAGCCCTTCCTAGACTCTACTATCCCCCAAGTTCCCTCCCTATTACCAACCTTTCCCCTCATTTCTTGTAGTCTGTATAGTATAGGCCTATAGCTCCATGTTCGAGAAATAAGACCTGGTCTTCAAGGAACTTACTGCTAGAAAGGAAAAAAAGGTTGATACACATAAAGGAATTAAGGACAATATAAAATAATATATAATTAAAGGTCAAATGAGTCAAACAGATAATCAGTGCTATAGAAGTTCAGAGGAGGGAGACATTCATTACTCTGGGTCAGAAAAGGAAGTGGGATTTGATCCAGACCTTGAAAAATGTATGGCATTTCAACAGGAAGAGGCAAGGGTGGGGGAGGGAATGTTAGAGTGGGAAATAGCATCAGCAAATATGCCCAAGTGGGACAGGAGCAGATGTGTTCAGGGAACAGACAGTGAGTAGCCCAACATCATAGAATAACAATGCTGGAAAGGAAACTGCAATCTAGACCACATGGTTGAACTCCATCTTTTATAAAGCTGAGAAACTTGAAGGGGCTTGGATAGTTCACACAGCTGGAAGTCAGGAGTCAAACTAAGATATTCCATATGAAAAGTCAGAGCCTTCCCCCCCTCCACTGTGCTGCCTTTCCAGCTTGGCTTATGTACCAGTACATTTGCAGTCTTAGATTTCTTATATCAGAAAAATTTTCTCTCCTAAAGAAGACTATCTCTTCCCTATAATTTAGTAGACAGATTTAGAGAATCATCTATGTTTGAGAGATTAGGTGACTTTTCCATGGTTACAGAGCTAAGGTCTGAGGCAGAATTTTAACCCAGATCTTCTTGACTTCAAGCCTATTATTGTATCCATTATGCAACAATAACTTGGTTCTTTTTCTTGGGTGAGGGTGGGAGGCAGCTAGAGAGGCATTCTAAGATACTCTGGGAATGAAAGGGTTACTGGAAACAAGTCTGAGTGTTGACCAAACAGGGGTTCATTTGTTTGATCTTTAAGTTTGAAAGGTGTGTGTTGGGGGAGGGAGGGAGTGATTTTAGACACATTTTCTCCTTCTGCAGACACAGTTTCAGAAGTAGACAACATAATATATTACCAGAAATACTTTGGAGGCATTGTAACTTGAGAACTGTTCAATCTATCCTCTTTGTTCTGTGTCTATCCTTTTGTATCTCTGTACTTTTCTATGTCTCTTTTAAGCAAGAAAATAAAATGTGCAAATAATGTATGCATATGACTGTAAATGATCACATGGTGATACAACTAAATTTAGTTTCATTATCTCAACTAAAATTCCACCTACACACACATACACACACATGGTGACCAGACTGAACTGGTCTCTAACCTGTGACCAGAGCCAAGCACAGCAGGTTAGAAAGAGGAGAGTCAGAAAGAGAAGTTAAATTTTGAAGTGAAGGAAATGACTTTTAAGGAAGGAGGCAGATTAGACACATAGAGCCCCACCCTTAGTGGAGAGATTCATTTTAATGAAGCTAAACTTCGATTTATATAGTTGTGGCTAGACAAAAGAGTCAAACAAGGTAGCAACAGTAGTGAGGCACAAAAGCAACACTGAGACACAATAGTAACAGTGAGGCAAGGTTGTCTAGGGACAAAGAGTCCATTCATAGCAGACTTCATGTCTGGGCATTTTACTGTCTGAGTCTAATGCTTAAGGACCATCATTTCCAAAAGGTGAGCGCAAAGGATTGTTGTAATGCTGAACTCAGTGCACAGCTTCCTTGCTGGGTCTTAGTTCTGGAAAATAGGGTGTCTAATATCTTGTCATTTCCCCTTTTGGCCAAAGGGAAGGAAGAGTCCTTACATTTTTGGCCAATCAAGGAAAGGAAGGTATAAGCCAAGATGCCTTAGGAGCTCAGTTGGACCAGGACAAGATGTTGAATTGAATAGCTCCTCCTTACCTATTGTTTGCTTGTAAGCAGAAACAAGAAGGAAGCCAAGAACATAGAAAAAGAAAATGTCAATGGACTCTTAAATCAGGGCTTTGATGGTTGAGATGAATAGAAGAGGAAAAAGAAACTAGGACAGTATACTTAGCCCTTGTTTGGAATCTTGGGACAGCCATCTTATCTGGATGCTGACTGCTTCTGGGACCATATTAGATAAGCCTTGAAGTCCCCATAGGGTTCTGAAGTCCCTTCAGGAGCAGAGTCTTTCTTCAGATGATCCAGAAATCCATACTCACAAATTTGGCAGCTGTGGGAGTAGTCATAAGGATATGGTAGGGGCCCTTAGCTTGAGATGCACAATTGTGAGAAAACTTCTAACATCATTCTTTAGATCTGAATTTCTGATCATCATCCTTGATTGAAGGTCTCTAAATAGCACATAGAGATAGTCCAGTTTCCCAGCCAGCCAGAGCTAGTTTCAAACAATGCAATAAAGTTTTCTCACAATTCACATAATTGCATAATTATATTGTCAAGTTACATTAATGTCACGTTACAGATGAAACAACTTAGAGGGCTCACAACAGACTAGTTTTGAGAAAGAAGATTTACATGTCATCAAGGTAACCAAGAAAACTTAAATATAAACCATGCAAAGCAATACAATAATTATCACCACTGTTAACTAACATCAAGTCTTTTTTGTATCCAATAACCCCATTCTTAACATCCATTTAATCAGCACATTTTGAATCCCAGATGTCTCATGTAGTTATCTGGTCCCTAGATATCTTTTCTTGAACAACAGACTAGGACAGTTCTAAAGAGGGTTCTGCTTCTTCAATCCAAAATCTAAAGATTTCTAGATAATTCTGATTTAGTACAATCACTTAAATTTGTTTATTCAATCTTGAAGCTTCAGAGAATTTCAGTTTACATACCATTTGCTTATTTCTATCACTATTTAAATTCTGTACCTGATATAAAAATCTTTTAAAAATTTGTGAGTGTCCAACCATAAAATAAGCTCTTCAAAATTATCACAGACACTTTAATAATGGGGGAAAATGTCACTTTTGCATTTTTATACAATTTATATGTAAAATATTAATCCAATTTTGAGAACTTATTATTAAAACATACTCAAAACCTAAATTCCCATTATAGACAAATTTGGAAGCCAATTGTGTAATCCCATTGCCATCTCAACATTAACTCTTGTATTTATTTAGAAAACTATTACATTACTTTATCTTATTTCTTTGTCTAATCATTTCCCCCATAAAGGATACCATACCTATATTATAATTTGACAACAAATACAAGTTAAAATTTTAAGATGTTCATATGTGCATCTTTTTATAGTAACTCAGAGATGTTCTAGTATCAATCTATTAATACATTTAGTATTGTATTCACAACACTTTCTGATTATAGATATTTGCTATAATAGGTAGTTATAATAGTGTAATAGGAACAAAAACTCCCTTAGCTCTGATTTCATATATGAGTAATATTTGATAGATAATCATGTATTCACAGTGTATCAAAAGCAAGACTCAGGATTAACTAATGGGGGAAATTTTCTTTTCAGAAAAGAAACGGTACATTGAGGAAATAGAGTTAGGAGGATCCAACATATGCCATGTTGTGCCAAAACTTTTCCCCAGCACAGACATCTACCTTTAGCAGTTCCCAGATCACAGTGATGCTATTTTCTACTACTGGTTTCATGACAATTCAGGCAACTACTCCTAAATCCAGAGCTCAAAACAATAATAAATTACAGTGCATGGAACTGGGACAGAGATAGATTACACAGTTAATAAATTTCTACAACCCGTATGTAATTTAAGTTTCCCTACATTTCCCCAGCTTTTAAAAAAAAATTCCTGTATTTGAGAATTTGATCTCAGATGAAAGGAATTAACAGAAAGAGAAAAGGTGTCTCTGTACTGGGAGAGTCACTGGGGATTTTGGTTTTAAACAATTGTTCAAAAAAGAAGCAAATGTCAAGGAAAGGTTAACAAGAGGTTGCTATGAGGTTCAAACCATTTACCTATTTTTTTCTTTCTTCACTCTGGAATTACTTCAAAATTAGCTGCCTTCCTTCATTGCTTAGAACAATGAAGCTATTCATCTAGACGTTTGCTTTTAAAACTTTTATAAAATTTAATTCTTATTTTTCCTTAAAACAAATTTTACAGAGTGGTACCCCAAAACTTACTAAGATATTTCAGAAGGGAGTGAGTTCCTGCAATTGCTCTAAATTCAGGAGTTTTCTTCTGCAATTAATCTTCAAACCTCCAAAACATGCTAAGGTGTTTTTTTTTTTTTTTTTTTTTTTTTTTTTTTTTTTTACTATTTCTTTGCTTATCTTACTTTTTTTTTGTTATTACCTAATCTCCTGTCAAAAGCCTAAGATAGAAACTAGTCCTGCTTACTGGGACAATTGCTTTAAGTAGGAGAGTTCATTAATATTTCCCAACGTTCTAAACTCTTTGGCTACAAGTCCTTAGAAGTTTTTCTGGGTGGTTGCATTTTAAATCTTTCAATGTGACAGTATCTACACAGATATGTTGCATCACACAGACATTTTACATTTTACAAAGACACCAATGAAGACAAAACGATAACACAGATATAGACAGAATGAAGCACACAATCACAGTCCATGCAGAAGCAACATAATTACAGTCATGCAGTTTAAACTTTATAGAAGTGTGCAGTTAAAAAAAAAAGAAGAGGCATGCAGAGGGACAAGAGGCATATAGTTATAATTTTACAGAGTTATGCAGTTAAAAAAAAAAACAGCAGATATCAAAACTGTGCATACCCTTTGACCCAGCAGTGTTACAATTGGGCTTATATCCCAAAGAGATTTTAAAGAAGGGAAAGGGACCTGTATGTGCAAGAATGTTTGTGGCAGCCCTCTTTGTAGTGGTCAGAAACTGGAAACTGAGTGGGTGCTCATCAATTGGAGAATGGCTGAATAAACTGCGGTATATGAATGTTATGGAATATTACTGTTCGGTAAGAAATAACCAACAGGATGATTTCAGAGAGGCCTGGAGAGACTTACATGAACTGATGCTGAGTGAAATGAGCAGGAGCAGGAGATCATTATATACTTCAACAACAATACTATATAATGATCAATTCTGATGGACGTGGCCCTCTTCAACAATGAGATAAACCAAATCATGCCAATAGAGCAGTAATGAACTGAACCAGCTACACCCAGGAAAGAACTCTGGGAGATGACTTTGAACCACTACATAGAATTCCCAATCCCTCTATTTTTGTCCGACTGCATTTTTGATTTCCTTCACAGGCTAATTGTACACTATTTCGAAGTTCGACTCTTTTTATACAGCAAATTAACTGTTTGGACATGTATATATATATTGTATTTAACTTATACCTTAACATATTTAACATGTATTGGTCAACCTGCTATCTGGGGGAAGTGGGGGGGAAGGAGGGAAAAAGTTGGAACAAAAGGATTTGCAATTGTCAATGCTGAAAAATCACCTACGCATATATCTTGTAAATAAAAAGCTTAATAATAAAAAAAAATAAAAATAAAATCATTAAAAAATAAAAATTTAAAATTAAAAAAAAAAAAAAACTAGTAGAGACATGCAGAGAAGGCAATTAAAAGAGATATGCAGCTTAAGAAAAGATATCTTTCCCAGACTGATGCAAAATAAATTAAGTCACTGGAGGGACCCTGGAGTTTTCTTCACCAAGAATGGTGAGGTCAATCAAGGCTGGAGCTCAGGATTGGAGTAGAGCAAAGAAAGGATGACTCACCAGATATGTTAGGGTCTGACTCCACAGAAATAAATCTCCAATGGCATCTAATCCATTCCCGCTGATACTGCAGAGTCCAATGGCCTGGTTCTACCTCTCATCCACTTGACATCAATTAAATGTTAACTAGATAGAACCAGCTCAAATCTGTGGATGACCTGAGCTCAAACACAGAAGGCTAGAGAGAGTAGAATCAGGAATCAAAAGATTAATTTCAAAATGAGGGAAATGGTTTGCAAGTAAGGAAATAGATTAATCACTTGTGCTGGAGCCCTGCCCCTAAATGGAGAGACTTGTGACTAGACAAAGTCAAGCACTACTAGCAGCAGTGGTTGAGACACTGTTGAGCAACAGTGAGGCAAAGTTGTCTAACACAAAAAGTCCATTCAGAGCAAGGCTTCCTATTTGGACCTCTTGGCATTTGCCTATGCTCAGGACCTATCAGTTCCAGAAGGT
Source organism: Sarcophilus harrisii (assembly GCF_902635505.1). NCBI lineage: Eukaryota > Metazoa > Chordata > Mammalia > Dasyuromorphia > Dasyuridae > Sarcophilus > Sarcophilus harrisii. The sequence goes on from NC_045426.1 coordinate 351,003,944, forward strand.
AAATGCAAAAGATTGTCCTTATACCAAGCTCAAGACAGTTTGCTGTTCGTCCTTAGCTTTGGGAAACAAGATATCTCCTAATATTCTAATAATACACACACACACACACACACACACACACACACACACACACACACACTTTCCTTTGCTTTCCTTTTCTTTATTACTCTCTTCTCTTTTCTAAAATTCCATCTTTCTCATTTCCTCTTCCCACAGCCTTTTTTTCTCTACCATTTTCCTTCTCCCATTCCTTTGTCTTGATTCATCAGTACTTTACTTTTAGATTCATATATGGATCTAAGGACTGAAGATATTTCTGATCTCTTGTTTTTATTCAGACAATAACTTAAGAATTGGTTAAAGTACTTCAAAGAAGTGTTTAGTTAAAAAAGGAAGTGTGCCTTTCACAAAGTCAGTTCTATGTCTGATGAACTGATTGAACGGTTCATTTGTCTCAACATATCATGAAAGCTAGAGACTTTCCTTGGGACCGTTCATATTTTGTGGATTTCAGTGTCCATCTATTATCTTTCACTCACCACTTTTTCTCCTGAAAGTCTCCACAAATCGAATTGATCCTGTTAACTCATAAAAGGACATGAACAAGAATAGCACAGAATAAGAAGGTAAAGATAGATATAGATCTGCCACAATTAATGTAATATCCATGTGACTAAGATGATGGATCCAAAAGATCCTAAGTTTCAAGATATATCTTCAAAGGTTTCTCTTCATTAGAATTGTATTTCTAGGAAATTGTTTTTTCCCCCTTCCTGTGAGGTCCTTTTGAGTGGTGGTATAATTTCACATTCAAAAGATTGTGTTTAAGCTTCTTTTGATATACAAGGACAGTTTTGAAGTTTCTGCAGTCCTCCAAAGAGACTTGTTGGCAATTGAAAATTGTATCCAAACTTTTTGGCAAATCACCTCTTACTATCTCATTTTAAAGAGAAAAAAAAAAAAAACATTATAAGGATGTCCATTGAAGGAACATGAAAGAATGTTTCCCACCTTCCAAGTGTTTTTATATACATATAAACACACATACATATATATATATATATATATATATATATACGTTTCCTAGTTTCCAAATGTTTTTATATAGATACATATACCTTTATACACGTTTCCCAGCTTCCACATATTTTATATAGATACATATACACATATGTATATATGCATGCACATATATATGTACACAAATATATACATATATGTAATTTTATTTTCCTCATTAAATGTGAAAACACTTTAAAAATATTTCTTTTTAAAATTTTTGAATTCAAAATTTTCTCTTTGTCTCTGCTCCCTTATTGAGAACACAATTTGATATAGAGTATATGTACAATCAGGGGAAATATATATTTTTGTGTTGGTCATTTTGTGCAAGAAAACACACACAAAAACAAGATAATAAAGAAACTTTAAAAAATATGCTTTCATTGTTATTCAGATTCTATCAGTTATTTCTCTGGAGGGGAATGAGATTTCAGAATTGTCTTGTTTCATTGTATTGTAGCTAAGTCATTCACAGCTGATCATTATACAGTATTGCTGCTAGTGTGTTACCAAAGCTTCTTAAACTGTGGGTCATGATTTCATATGGGGTCATGTAAATGAATGAGGAGTCACACAAAGTTCGGCAATGTTAAAAGATATCAAATATTCTGCCAAGATTTAATTCTTTATGTAAAAATAAACAAGTACACCCATCCCAGTAATATGTAAATTTCTTTTTATCTTTAATAGATGGCAAAATTATATGTTAAAAAAAAAGAATGTGTTTTTGTTTTGTTTTTATTCAGTATAACAAGAAGGAGAGGCAATAAATCCTTGTTAAGTAAAACAAATTAAACAAATTATTTTAATGTAAAATGTCTGTCTGATGGTAGGTAGCATTTTTTTATCATCAGTCCTTTGGAATTGTGATTGGTAACTGTTCTGATGAACATTTTAAAGTCTTTTCAAATTGTTTATTATTACAGTATGGTTATTATTGTACAAATTGTTTTCTTAATTCTGCATACATATTTCCCTTTATATCTGCTCATACAAGTTTTTCCAGGTTTCTCTGAACCCATTTTTTTTTTTATCATTTTTAATCACACAATAATATTCCCTTACATTCAGATAAAATAATTTATTTCTCTATTCCCCAAATGATGGTTATCCCTTTACTTTTTAGTACTTTACCTCTACAAAAGAAATTTTATAAATATATTTATACACATTGGTCCTTTCTTCTTTCTTTGATCTCTTTAATATATAGATCATATCATTGGGTCAAAAGGTACGCATAGTTTAGTGACTTTTTGGCCATAGCTACAAACTGCTTTGCAGAATAACTGGAAGAATTCATAGTTCTACCAACAGTGCATTAATATATCTATCTTCCTGCAGTCCCTCCAATAATTGTCATTTTCCTTTTTTTTTTTTTTTTGGTTATATTTGCCAAATTGAAGAGTATGAGGCAGAGTTGCTTTAATGTGCATATCTTTTTTTTTTTTTAATAGCCTTTTATTAACAGGTTATATGCATGGGTAACTTTACAGCATTAACAATTGCCAAACCTCTTGTTCCAATTTTTCACCTCTTACCCCCCCACCCCCTCCCCTAGATGGCAGGATGACCAGTAGATGTTAAATATATTAAAATATAAATTAGATACACAATAAGTATACATGACCAAAACGTTATTTTGCTGTACAAAAAGAATCAGACTCTGAAATATTGTACAATTAGCTTGTGAAGGAAATAAAAAATGCAGGTGTGCATAAATATAGGGATTAGAATTCAATGTAATGGTTTTAGTCATCTCCCAGAGTTCTTTATCTGGGCATAGCTGGTTCAGTTCATTACTGCTCCATTGGAAATGATTTGGTTGATCTCGTTGCTGAGGATGGCCTGGTCCATCAGAACTGGTCATCATATAGTATTGTTGTTGAAGTATATAATGATCTCCTGGTCCTGCTCATTTCACTCAGCATCAGTTCATGTAAGTCTCTCCAGGCCTTTCTGAAATCATCCTGTTGGTCATTTCTTACAGAACAGTAATTTTAATGTGCATATCTATAATGTTTCTTATTTGGAGCATTTTTAAATGCTGATAGCTTTGAAGGTTATATATATCCTTACCTGACCTCTCCAGGGCTTAGACTAATAGTAGAGCAGATTCCATAGAAGAACTTTGTTGCAGAAATAAGAAATGAAGTAAACAAAACCCTATGTATTTGTCAGAAGTCAAACTCACTACAAAATCAAAACAGCAAGAAAAAATGTAAAGGACAAAGAGAAAAATATAGCAAAAATGCATAGATGCAACAAAAATCACTTAAGTAGTACAATTGGGAGACCTCATCAGTTCCTACTCCATTAAAGAAATGCCTTTAGATACATTCCAGTATCAGGAATACCTCTCTCTCATGCTGTGGTATGAGATCCATAAGCAGTCTCTCCAGATTTCTTAAATTCATCATTTCAACTCACAGCTAACTCTGATATCATACCTGCTATCCTTATAAATGAATAAGAAACTTTTCCAGCTATCTAACATTCCAAAAGAAAAAAAAAAAAACTGTATCTGCTGGACCCATAACAGCTAGGTATAATAATCAGGGTGTAGAAGTGTGGTTTGTCAACATTAAGCTAGAGCAAGGCCATGGAATAAGACCCTTTTCCATCCTTCAACTCAGGTTGTAGGATCCTGTTCTTTCTTATTATTCTATTGCAGTGAGCTTAACAATCAACCAACTAATCAACAAGTATTTAAGTGCCTACCATGTTCCAGGCACTGTGTTTGGCATTTGTGGCTAAGGAAGGGATTATAATATAATTACATATAAAAGTATATATTTGTTCAATAGTTTTCAGTCATGTCTCATTCTTCATGACCTATTTGCAGTTTTCTTGGCAAAGATACTGGAATGGTTTGCCATTTCCTTCTCTAGGTCATTTTATAGATAGGAAAACTGAAGCAAACCAACTTAAATGATTTGCCCAAGGTCATACAGCTAGTGTTGAAAGTCAGATTTAAACTCAAGAAGATGAATCTTCCTGACTTTAGGATTGTCATTCTCTTCCCTGCATTACCTAGTTGCTCTAAAAATTATACATGTAACATAATATGAAATTACAAATACAAATACATATGAAGTACCTAAATACAAAATAGCTTGGGAGAGGGATTATTAGGGGCTGGTAGAATTAGGAAAGGCTATCCAGATGATAATACTTGAACCACATCCTCAAGGAAGACAGAGGCTTTTTTGGGCAGAGGTGAGATAAAAAAGGGACTGAATTTCAGGCATGGACAGTAAAAGCAGGAGCACAGAAATGGAAAATGCCAGAGTATGAAGAACATAAGGCCAATTCTCAAAGTGCAATAAAATAGGATAACTAACTAACTAGATAGGATAAGGATTACCAAATTTGGAGAGGTCTGCTTGTTGAATTTTGTCTTAGGAATCATGCCCTATCTATATGTTTCCTAGGGAGAAATTCTTCTACTCTTTGTGAGAGTAGTAGAAAAGAACCAAGGAGCTATGTCAGATTTCTTATGAGTGTAATCCTAGTGGAAACTGGTACAAGACTAAGTTAACCAAGGTCATATGTGAATATCTCTAAATTTTTCCTTACCTCTCTCAAAGGAAACACCTAAGAAAGAATACAGTTAATGTCAAAGAGAAGGTATAATATACCTGTGTAGGTACCCAATTCCTAGTACAGTGCTCTATACATAATCCAGTACCTCCAAAATTTTTGTTGATTAGATATACATAAAGTTATGGTCAAACTCTGCTGTTTATATCATTTAATGAGAAATAGTGCTGGGCTAGAAGAAATTTTTTAAAAGGTAAAAATTCTATAAACATAAAAAAGAATAGAAAAGAGTAATCTATCCTAAATCCATTGTTGTAGTCATTGACATATTTTTACTGCTACCTATGACTGTGCAATAAATCTATTTTTTTTTTTTTTTTTTGCAATTTATGGATGTGGTAATCCTATTGTTATCTTAATGTCTAGGAGAAAAACTATATTTTTCAGAATTTTCAGGGGGTTTCACTCTTGCTTTTATTTTGAGGAGAATCATTTTCCTTCAAAATTAGAAGGAAATTGATCCTGTCTCCCTTACCCCAAATATTTAGAGTAATTTAAAGGAAACTTATAGTATAAAAATGATTTTAAATAATTTTTCCCATTTATATATAAAAAACTTTAGGATTCATTTAAAAAAAGTTTTGAGCTCCAGATTCTATATTTCTCTCCTTTACTTCCCCCTACCTAAGAAAGTAAGCAATTTGATATAGGTTATACATGTGCAATTATGCAAAACATATTTCCGTGACATTAAAGTGTCTTTAAAAGTGTTTTTTTTTTTTTTTTTACAGCTTTGCTTGTCTGCTTGAAAGTATGAAAATAAAATATCTGATCAAAGGAAACTATCATTTTTTTCTTTCCTATTAAACATATGGAACATTAATATTAAAAAAAAGGATGATGGAATGGTAGAACCCATTATCAATTTTTTAATGGTTGATTTATTAGTTGTTTCAGCAAGACAAATAATACAACTTCTAAAATCCTAATAGGTCTCACACATTGGATGTACAAGATTATTTATGAAATCATTGGAATATATCCTATCTTGGACTTATCACAAAGGAGGGGAGTCTTTAGTTGGGTTTAACTAGAGAAAGATAAAGGAGTTATCAGTAACAGCAAAAACAGAGGTGAGCTTTCCCACTTATTGTTTGGAGCATTGTGCTCTCTAATCTGGAAGAAAAGGCTTCTTAATTATACTTGGATTTTATTAGGTGACTTTAGCTCTTTTTTTTTGTTTTGTTTTGTTTTGGAGGGGGGTGTTAGATAGCTGGAAAAAGTTTCTTATTCATTTATAAAGATAGTAGGTATGATATCAGACCTAGCTGTGGGTTGATGAATTTAAGAAATCTGGAGAAACTGCTTCAAGCTTCAAATTCCTTATTCATTAGTTTTTTTCTCTGCTTCCGATTGCAAGTCCTTCAAACTAAGGTCGAGCCAGTGTTTTTGGAATATCTTTGCACTACAAACTACTTCCTTTCACGGACAATGCTGAATCAGCAGTTTCCAGGCATCCCTGTATCAGCTCTTTTGATTGGAGTGACTCACAGGAACATTAGACTGCCTACCAACATTAAGTCTTGGGGACTAAGATTTTGAAAGTATCAAGTTATCACAGCTTGTTAGAATTTTTCCTAATTATTTATTCCCTTCAAATTACTCCAAAACTTAGTAGTAATTATATTTTTACGCTGGAAAAAAAAAATAGAGACTATCAATGGATAGAGCTAGACTGACCTACTGAATGAAGGTACCAGGAACCCTCATATTGTTGAGGCTCATTGCACCTTGCAGATTTTGCAAGCAGGTCCAGGGGCCATCTCTTAAATACTGATATATATATATATATATAATATATATATATATATACATATATGTGTGTGTGTGTATACATATATATATAAATCCTAAATGCTTCTCTCTCAAGTAAACTCTTGAGCCAACTAAAATCCACGGAAAAACATGGTGAACATTCACTTGAGGGTAGAAAACAGGACTTTTCAAAACACCATAGTGGCATTGGCTCATGAAATGGAACTTTTCTATCCCATCTTTCTTGTTTTCAACACATTCAGATATTTCTCTTGTTCTAATTATTGTTGGAATAACAATCAATCATTTTAATTTATTTACTTGTCTATTCATTTATTTATTTGCTTGTTTAATTACCAAGTATTTATATTCTATCCTTTTCACATTCCTCTTCAATTGGCAGAGGTGGTTGAAGACTCTTGTAACAAACAAAATCAGTTGCATCTTCCAGGTGACTGAGAACTCAATTCTCACTTCTAAGAAGAAAAATATGTCCTCGGGTATGTCTATTAACGCTCAAGCTCCATTGTACTCCTACCCTGACTCTGGTGTCCCTCATAACTCTATCATTAGGTGATTTATTTGAAAAGACAAATGGACTAAATTCTCTATATCCAAATGTGTCTGAATTCCAAGGACATGAATGGTTAGTTATCCTTCTCTTGTCCTTTGTGAGTTCATGAATTTTTAAAAACCAAAATAAACACTGAAAATGCTTGTAATTTTCAAATTGAATTGTTAAGTGGCAAGAGAAAAGGAAAGCATTTGTCAGAATCTCAAAATTGTAGCATGTGATGATAGAGGAGAAAACAAACAAGTTGGGTTTGAAATTTGTCATATTATCCTGAGTAATCAGCATGTATCGCTTAGTTCATGGAGCCTCAATTGAAAAAAGTACTTTAGAGATATATATTCTAATGTGTGTGGGATATAAAGTAAACCAAATGAACAGGTATTTTTCACTCTCCATTTTCATCTAGATCCAGGATCAGCTTTGCAAATTGGCAGGATAGAAGCTACCCATATGGTGCGATTGAAGAGAAGGGAAAACTGCTCTTCGATACTTACCTAAAATTATTTTCTCCAGTGGTTTGGTTATGAATCCTTCAATCCCCGTGTTTCTTTCTCCTTTAGCTAAAATTATCAAAGGTTCCAGTTCACATTAAATGTTATGGAAGGACAATATATTAAACTCTTTCAAACCATTCACTTAGAAGCCCAATTTAGTTTATCAGATTAACCTTCTCAAAGAGCATACAATTTTATTCCTCTCCTCTTGACCTCTCTTCCTCCCTATTTGCTGGTCTCATTTTCACATTTCCCTTCTTCTAATCTGTTTACTTCTGACCATATTACTTTCATGCCTCTTATGAATATCTCCTATGATCCCAATAGTATTTATCTTTCCCCCTCCCTTTCCATCCCTCTCCCTTCCCCCCTCTCTGTCTGTCTCCTCTCTGTCTGTCTCTGTCTCTCTCCTCTCTGTCTGTCTTTCTTTCTGTCTCTATCTCTGTCTCTTTCTCTCCCTTCCCTTTTTCTCTGTCTCTCTCTCTATTTCTACACACACAGACACACACACACACACACACACACACACAAAGAGAGACAGAGACAGAGAGACAGGTAATCACAGACAGAGACAGTCAGCTATCATTAAGTAGCAGGGCCAAGATCTGAACTTGTCTTGTGATTCCTAGCCCAATATTCTTAACACTAGAAGCTATTGCCAAATACTTGAAATCTGTGTGTTATGGAGAACTTGCCAATGACATGCCAGTTCTGGGAGCAGGTGCACATGTAGGGATTTGGTGATCCTGCTTCTGGGAGTTCCATACGACATGTAATGGAAATGTCTTGTTCTCAATTTCAGAACATGTGCAGCTATTCTATGGCTATTTCCAGCTCCTGAGCCAGACTTGAGTCTGGTACAAAAAACATGAGCTGACAAGATTGCTCCTTTCTGATGGTGATTGAGTCAATTAATTCTGAAAGTCTCCTCTTGGGGAAAGAGATGAAGGAAATAGCAGCAGGGGCCTTCCACTCAGGCAGATTTGTGACCATGGACAAGGTACCTCTGTTATTCAGCCTTTTTGCAAGGCCTTCTGCTTTATCTTTTCCTGCTTTTAGATGGAGTATTAGAGTTGGAATGGTCAAGATAGTGACCTTCTTAGTTTTAAAAAAGTAGGGAAAAACCAACTTACCTTAAACTTATACTAAGTGAAATGAGCAGAACCAAGAGAACATTGTACACAGTTATAGTAAGATTATGTGATGATCAACTGTAAATGAACTTGGTTCTTCTAAACAATACAGTGACTCAAGAAATTCCAATAGACTTGGGATAGAAAATGCCAATAACATCTAGAAAGAGAACTATAGAAACCGAATGTAGATTGGAGAATAGTATTTTTTACCTTTTTTTCCTTTGTTTGCTTTTTCTTTCTCATGGATTTTTCCCTTTTGATCTGAAGGGAAATGCTTTTTGAGGTTTCATGTGTGTATGTTATCATCCCAAGAAGATTAAACCATTTTTAAGAAAGGGCTGATTTATTTTTACTTTTCTTGTGAATTCCTGAAGGTAAATTTTAAAAAGTGCTTCATACAAAGTAGTAACTCAATAAATTGAATTGAGTTGAATTTGAATTGAACTGAAGTATCCCTCTGTCTCAAACATGTTTATAATTTTAGTCATTACCCAGAAATCCAAAATCTTAGCCTAATACCAGCATTTAGATCCCTTCTTGAATGGGATACTTTACACATATTGCATGCAGTTTTGATCATGGGTTTCTCAACCTAGGTCATGGGAGAAAGAAAGGAAGGAGTTTTTTCCCCAAGTGCATACTTCCTCTATTTTTCTTTTTCATGTTGTCGTTATATCTCTAGCACTTCAAATAATCTTTCTCATATAACAAGTGCATAATAAATGTTTTCTGAATTCAATTTTAAGTACTTTCCACTCTTCCCCTCTTGTACTATGTGGACATTTCTATTTGGAAGCTATCTCTGTCTCCCAAATCTCCAGATTCTGAAATACCCAGGAGCTTCAGAATCCCTTCCCTCATCCCTCTAGTTATCTTAAATCTTGATGAAATAGCTTTTCTTTTCCCTCCCTTTCCACACCCCAAAATAGGGTGGAAAGTCCTGATTAGACTCAATTTTTAAATGTATAATCCGTATAAGTTAATATAATTCCAATATGGAATTATTCACATAAATTATTAACCAGTGCATACCTTTGTGACCCAGTTATACCACTGCTAGGACTACATAGAACAACAACAAAAAAGGAAAAGGTTGTATATGTGCAAAAATATTGATAGCAACTCTTTCTAGTAGTGTTAAAATATGAAAAGTGAAGGGAGTACACCCATCAACTGGTGAATGGCTAAAGAAACTGAGTATATGAATGTGATGGAGAACTATTGTTCTGAAAGAATTGAGGAAATAGGGGATTTTGAAGAGATATGGGAAGACTTGTATGAATCAATGCAGAGTGAAGTGAGAAAAACCAAAAGAACAATTTATCCTTAACAAAACTGTGGAAAAAATTTTGAAAACTGAAAGAACTATGAAAAAATACAATAACCGCACTTGATTCCAAAGAACCAATGATGAAACATAATCTACTTCTCACATAGAATTGACATCTTTTGGGATGCAGGATGAGACATATTATTGGAATACAGTCAATGAGGGAATTTTTTGTTTTTGCTTGACTAAGCATATTTATTTTAAAAAGGATTCTTTTTCTTTTTCCATGGAGTGAGGGCAAAGAGATAGAGAGAAAATACATTTTTGTTAATTAAAAAAAGGATTTGAGTTAGTTTAACAGTTGTTCCAGCCCCCAAATGTCAAAAGCTATCAATAGTATCAAATGTTTGTGAATTCAGGGCTTAGAAAATGATGCTTTACATCTTTCCCTGCACTTGTATGGCAACCAATATCACATCTGCAGTATAGCAATATCTTAAGACATATTGTAATTCCCCAAGTGCATGATGAAAGATGTTACATAGCAATTCCACACAGCATGGTGTGCATTTTGGGGGCTCCTGGTGATGTTGTGAGGCATAGAGCTAAAAAATTGAATTTAATCAGCCAAGAAATTCAGTAATAGTCCAGAAATGCATTGCTTAGATTTTTTTCTCTATTACAAAATGAAATTTATACAGTACATTAAAAAACTCAGTAGACCTAAATATGCATTACTTATATATGCAAAAAGCCTGTCTTGAAGCTCTGAGGGTTCCAGGAATAAGCCCAACACATCCGTCTTAGATCAGCTGTGTAATAACTGGTATGGATGACCATGTGTCTGAGATGGAGTCAGCCCCTGATAGAGTTATTAATTTTTTAATAACAGAGAGGATTTTCTTTCCCTTCAGATTTTGCTAGTATAAGGGGATAGCTGTCCTGCGACTGTTCTCACTATTCATTTTTCTAGCTCTAGATCTATGATTCTTTGACTCCTTTCTACAGCTGATCTATCCCTAAAGAAGAAAAGACTTTAAATTTTAGATTGAAATAAGCCAAGTCACATAGCAATATATCTCTAGTTCAATTTTTAAACTCTAACAATGGTCAAATAGTTATTTGTGTTCTGTTTACATTTGTATACATATATGCATACATGTGTATCATATATTTGAGTGTACATATGTGTATATATGTATGTGTGATTATGTATATTTGTGTGTATACAGAGAGAGAGACAGAAAGAGACAGGGAGAGAGAGAGATTGAGATATACACAGAGAGAGAGATTGAGAGAGAGATGGGGAAGGGAGGGAAGGAGGAGAGAGAGCTTGAGAGACAGAGAGAGAAATTGAGACAAAAGAAAAAAAGAGAAACAGATTGAGGCACACAAACATACACATACAGAGAAACAGACATTGAAAGAGAGAATAAGAGAGACAGAGACAAAGACAGATATTGATACACACACATACAGAAAGACAAAAACAGATATATATATATATATATATATATTTTTATTAATTAATTAATTATTTTTATTATAATAACTTTTTATTGCCAGAACCTATGCCAGGGTAATTTTTTTTTACAATATTATCCCTTGCACTCACTTCTGTTCCGATTTTTCCCCTCTCTCCCTCCACCCCCTCCCCTAGATGGCAAGCAGTCCTATATATGTTGAATATGTCGCAGTAGACAAAGACAGATATTGAGAAAGAAATGATCAAAGAGAGAGAGAGGGAGAGGGAGGAGGAGGGGGGAAAGAGAGAGAGAGAGAGAGAGAGAGAGAGAGAGAGAGAGAGAGAGAGAGAGAGAGGAGAGAGAAGGAAGAAGAAGAAGAAGAAGGGAGAGAGAGGGAGGAGGGAGGAGGAGAGAGGAGAGAAAATGATTAATCGTTTATTTTCCTTTCTCTTTCTTAAAAAATGACTCCTGTCCCTTGACATTTTGTAGCACTACATAAAGTATTTCAATTGTCTTCGGACTTTAGAGGTCCCATAGTCCTTTCATTTTACAAGTAAGGAAACTGATTCAGAGTGGTGAGATAACATGCCCAGTGTCACACTAGTATTAACCATCAGAGATAGGATGTGAACTGGGATTCTTTAATTCCAAATGTTCTCCTCTTTCTGCTACACCGAACTGCTTTCTCATTCCTTCAGTGTCTTTTCTGACTTCTTCCAACCTCTAGCTGTGTATTTAATCAAGTTTTGGGGCTTAGCTGATTTCACTTCTTTTCCTTCTGATTTCTACTACAAAGGACTTAACCACTTTTATGTTTTCAACTATCATCTCTATGTAGATTGAGTTTACTAGTCTGATTGACCCAGGGAATTATGTAGACAGTGTGTCCAGACTTAAGAAATCAATTCACATTACTCTTGTGTAAAAAAGAAGGGAAATGCTGGCTGGATAATAGCATATAAGTAGTTGGGTTCATAGAATAATAACATTTTAGAGTAGAAAAGGGCTTAAGATAAACTAATTGAATGTCTATATCCCAAAAGCATTGATTAATGGATTACTGTCAACCTACAAGAGCATAAGTTTGCAATATTTTATTACTGTTGGACAAAAATAAAGATGGCATATTCATCAAATTTGCAGATGACCCAACCCTGTAATATGATACATACTAGAATCAACATTTAAAAAATCTTGTTATCTTGTAAAGGGCCTCAATGTCATTAGAACCCAGACAAATATGATTTTTAATGTACAATTTTCATTTAGCCACACTAGAGTATGAGATTTTTGAGTATAGGGATTGTCTTATGCCTTTTCTTTGTATCCTTAGTGCTTAGAACAGTGCCTAGCACATAGTAAGTGCTTAATACATATTTATTGACTGATTGGCTCTAATCATCCTGTTTCATGCTGGGCAACCATATTAGTGAATGGCCTGAAAACCAGGCCATATGGGTATTATTTGAAATCACTAAAGATGTTTACTCCAAAGATCTGAAGTCTTAGTGCTGTAAAGTATGCCAAAGAGAATGAGTGAGACTAGTTGAATTAAATGTCATAGAGAAATTAAAGACTGACAATGTAGGATTATAGAAAAAGCCTTGAATTTGCAGTCAGAGGATCTGGGTGCTACTTTTTAATTCATTGACTTTGATTATATTACTTAACTTTCCTAAGCCTCTATTTAAACTTTAAAACAAGGTGGGCATAGTGAGGGTAAATTAAATGATTAATAAGATCCCTTCTAGCCCTGAACACTATAAACTCTTTTTGTCCCTGGAATTCTATCTTCTTCCTTTAGAACTGGCACTTCTTCAGTTTGTCAAAAAGCCAGACTGGAGCAGGCACCCAAGATGGTCTGGACCAATTCAGCCTGCTGAGCAGGATGCCAGAATGAGAAGATATTCTCATTGAGATAAAATACCAGTCTACAATCCAGAAAATTTTGGAGAATGGAGTTCATTAACCTCTAAAAGACCAGGGGACATTTCAGAAGCCAAATAACATAATCTAACATTTATAGTATCATAGATTTAAATCCAGAAAAGACCTCAGAGGCTATTTAACCCAACTCCCTCATTTTAAAGATAAGGAAAGTAAGACTCAAAAAGATGAAAAAAAAAATTGTCCAATTTTTTGTATCAGGTATCAGACTTCAAATCCAATATTTCTTCCATTGTACCATGGAGTCTTCCATTGTCTATCCATATAGGCCAGATTTGAAACTGGAAGATTGTTTTCCAAGATGCATTTCCCAGTGTTTTTCTTGATTGTTACCTAAGGTATTAGCTGATAAAAGTTTACATGATGATTCATATATTAACACCCTCAGCAATATTTCATCATTCTTTCAACTTTGCACATAGTTGAACTCTTAATATGACTTCTGAATTGAATTAAATTGAATCAAATTGAATTCAATTCAATCAAATATAGCAAAGAAGTTGAGATTCATTAAAGAAAATAATTTATTTGACTTCATTGTCTATAACACAAGGTAGGTTCACTGTATTATTTTCTTCATCTGCTAAATGGATTTCCTTTATTTCTTTAATTTCCTATATTTTTCTTTGCTGTGAAAAACCTAGAAAAATTAGAAAAAATATTTTAAAATTAGAACTTGGAAATTTTGAGATACCTTAAAATATCTCCAATGAGACTAATTTTAAAATATAGATATTCAAATCAGTAGGATCATAGGATTCATTTTAATTTGTATCAATTTAACAAATATTTATTAAGCATTCATCTGCACAAGAAATGGGGCTAGGTATTAGGACCACAAAGGCAAAGGAAATAATCCCTTTCTTTATTAATAATATTTTATTTTCCCAAATATATGCAAAGATATTTTCAACATTCACCACTGCAAAACTTTGTGTTCCAGATTTTTCTCCCTCTACTTCCCCTTCACCTCTCCCCAAGACAGCAAACAATATGATATAGGTTAAACATGTGCAATTCTTCTAAACATATTTCTACATTCATCATGTGGTACAAAAAAAATCAGATCAAAAGGGGAAAAAAAACATCAGAAAAGAAAAAATAAAACAAGCAGACAAACAATAAAAAAAAGTGAAAATACAATGCTTTGATCTACATTAAATCTCCATAGTTCTTTCTCTGGATGTGGATGGCACAAAGAAAATAATTCTTGTCCTTAATGTGTAATGGGCTGAAGCTCGAGTTGATGCACTGAGGTCCCAAGCACGTGAGGCTAAATAGTAATTGGACCATACTCTATTAATATATATACTTGGAGAAAGAATGGCCCCCACCCACTCTTTGTGCAAGTCCTGATGTGTTGTATAGGAAATGACGATTTTGGTGGGTGGAGGCAGAGGGGTGGGGAGAGACTGCTGGCTGGCTTCTGGTCTGGCTGGCTTCTTGACTCAGCTGCACGCATTGCTATCACGATCCCCCTTCACCTCCGATCCTTCTTCACTTCTACTGAGAATAAAGATTGAAGATTTTCCCTTAACCTGAATTCCTGATTCCAGCTGATTTTAAAATACGTGGTCATCACATTAATGGAATTATATAAAAGTTCTGAGAGATACAATATGCACAAAAGCAAATACATACAAAGTATATGCAAGAAAATACAAAGCATGCACACAGGGTAATATAAAAAATGCGTAAAAGATAGAGAGGGCTAATAATGGAAAATGACTAGAAAGATCTCCCAAATGAGGTAGCATCGAATCTGGGCTTTAAAAGAAGCTAAGAATCATAGGAAGTGAAGGTGAGAAGGGAGTACATTCTAAGCATGGTGCATCACTTGAGCAAAGGCACAGAGATTGGAAACATATAGATTAGCAGGCTAGTTTAATTGGCAAGGTAATGCAAAATGTAAAAGAATAATATGAAAAAGGATGGAAATGAATACAGGAGCCAAATTGTGGAAAGCTTTAAATGCTGTATTGAGAATTTTATATTTTGTCCTAAAAGTAATAGGAAATCATTAAAGATTTTTAAGTAGAGACCATCCAGCTGCTCTGTGTTTTGGCAGGTGTATGAAGTATGTATTGGAGAGGGGGAAATCGAGATGATATAATTGTAAGATTTAGAATTGGAAAATGACTTTAAAAATGATCATATCCAAAACCCCTTGTTTTACAAACAACAAAACAGTCCAAAGAATGTTAAATGTTATAGATGCATATTTGTAATCACACATATATTAGTTATTGTGTACAATTATAGGTTTGGCCCTGCATACTCCTAGCAAGTATCTTTTTCTTCTTTAAGAAAGTTCCCAAAATCATCCAGCCTAAGATTCAGAATGCTATGGAAATCAATGATATATATATATGTGTATTTAAAATCTCTCCCATTGATGTCTAAAATATTATTTTTAACATTCTATTACTTTGTGATATTATTCTTCTTTTGTGGTCTACCCTGAAAGATAAAATAAATTTCTGATGCTGAGATCATATTTTTCACATTTATACAGACACCTAGTGCCCAACAAGATATGTTGTCCAGGTTAAATCATTCAATTACTATTTTGAATGTATGAATGATCACTTTCTCCTATGACAAAATAATAGGAGAACATTTGGGTTTTGATTTTCTGGCAAGGAAAAGTAGGTCAAAAGAGTAGAATAGCACAGAAAGGGGAAGTAAAGGAAAGAAGTGACTTTTCCTTACTTTTTTTTTTTTTTTCTGGAACTGATCATTTCAATTGAAGGCCAGTAACTCATCAATGAATTAGGAAATATTTAGTGAGGTCTTCTGTCAACCAATTTCTTTGACTATTATTTGGTTTTGTGGAATGAATAATTTTCCCAGAAAAGTTTTATATCGAATTAATATGCAATTAGTCTTACTATTAGAAGTTAATGCTATTATGTGTGATAGTGTGGTTTAAAAGAATGTTAATGGGGGGACGGGGCAGAGTGAAGATGTCAGGGAGGACACATATTTCTTTTTGATCTCTTCCCATAACCCTCAGACTAATTTGCAAATCCAGTCTCTGAATTAGTTCTAGACTAGCAGAACCCACAAATATTAAGCATGTAATACATTATTAGCAAAACATAACTTAAAAGATCTCCAGAAAAGATGCATTTCAATTGGGCACAGAGGGAGACAGTCCAAGCACAAGCAGGCCAAGCACAGATGCCAGTGCAAGGAGCAAATAGTCCTGGGCAGTGTGGGCTCCACTACAGGAAGGAATCTACAGCAGTGTTGGCTACTCTGCCCTGATTGCAAGTCAGTAGATCAGCAGAGAAGTTATAAAACATCCAACACAAACACAAAAGGTAAATAATGAACCCTGAAGCTCCAGAGCTCCAAGGGACCTGGCCACGCCCACCCAGCACCAGCAGTGTGTAGGCATGGATTCAGTGCAGCCGCTGCCACTTGTAGAGGAAGCTTGGACAATCTCCCTTGCCCTGAAAGCAGGTCTCAACATTTTTTTAAAAAGTGAGTAAAAAAGCAAAAAGAATTCTTACCATAGATAGTTTTTATGGTGAAAGAGAAGAACAGATTTCAAACCCTGAGGAGACTAAAAGCAGATCATCTCCAGATGAAGCACCAAAGGGTGATATAAATTGGTCATACAAGGCTCTCCTAGAAGAAATTTTAAAAGATCTGAAAAGTGAACTAGAAGAAAAATGGGGGAAGGAAATAAGTTTGCAAAAAAGGGTTTGGAAAAGGAAACGTAGAAATCATCTGAAGAAATTCATTACAAAATAGACTTAGTGAAATGGAAAAAGCATATCACTCCTTAAAAATAGATTTGACAAAAAGGAAAAAGAAAATAACTCCTTAAAAATCAGAAAAATTTATGTCAAATGGAAAAAAATCCATAGAATAAAATAACTCATTTAAAAATTCAATTGAACAAATACAAAAAAAGTAAAAAAAAAAAAAAAAGTTAATGAAGATAATTCACTAAAAATCAGAACTGAACAAATGGAAAAAATGGATGACTCAATGAGACATCAGGAATCTGTCAAACAAAATCAAAAAAATGAAAAAATGGAAGAAAATGTAAAATTCCTACTTGAGAAAACAACTGATCTGGAAAATAGATCTAGGAAAGACAATCTAAGGATTATTGGACTTCCTGAAAACCATGATGAAAACAAAAACCTAGAAATTATTTTTCAGGAAATCATCAAAGAGAACTGCTTTGATATTATAGAATCAGAAGGTAAAATTTTTTTTACTGAATACCTCCTAAAAGAGAACCCAAAATTAAAAGTCCAAGGAATATATGGCTAAATTTCAGAACTATTGGACCAAGTTAAAAATATTGCTAGGAGCCAGAAAAAAACAATTCAAATGCTGAGGAGCCACAGTAAGGATTACCCAGAATCTAGCAGCTTTTATCTTAAAGTATCAAAAGGGTTTGGAATTTGATATTCTGTAAGGCAAAGGAACTTGGAATGCAGCTAAGAATAAACTACCCCACTAAACTGAGCATTCTCTTTCAGGGAAAAAGATAGACACTAAACGAAACAAGTGAATTCCATTTATTTCTGATGAAAAGAGCAGAACTAAACCAAAAATTTGACCTACAAATATAGAACTCAAGAGAAGAATAAAAGGTAAAAAGAAAAGAACTCTTAAGAACTATATTTCTGTTATGGGTATACATAGAGAGTGCACGTATAATTTGATTTTATTGTTATAATATAAAAAAGGAATCTAGAGGCGGAAAGGGGATTAAACTGGAAAAGGGGGAAAGTGGAGGTAAAATGAGGAAAATTACATCTCACGAAGAGGCAAAAAAAAACCTATTAAAATTGAGGGAAAGAAGGGAGGGGGATATAAACATAGTATGAATCTTATTCTCATCAGATTTGGCTCAAAGTGAGAATATTAGACATATTTGGTCTCACAGATGTGAAGATCGCGTATTTTAAAATCAGCAGGAGTCCGGAGTTCAGGTTAGGGGAAAATCGTCAGTCTTTATTCTCAGTGAAGAAGGATCGGAGGTGGAAGAGAATCGGTGATAGCAATGTGTGCAGCTGAGTCAAGAAGCTAGCTAGACCCGCAGCCACACGACCAGCAGCCAGGAGAATGGAACCCAGGCCCAATCTCTCCCAGCTTCTCTTCCTGTTCCTCTCTCTGCCTCCACCCACCAAAATCGTCATTTCCTATACAACACATCAGGACTTGCACAGAGAGTGGGCAGGGACCATTCTTTATCCAATCATGTATATTAATAGAGTATAGTCCAATTACTATTTAGCCTCATGTACTTGGGACCTAATTGCATCAACTCAAACTTCAGCCCATTACACACAGAGAAACTTCTCTCACCTTATAGGAAAGTAGGAGGGGAAAGGGGAAAAAGGATGGGATAGGCTAATAGAAGGGAAAGCAGAAATAGTATTTCTTATTTTCTTATACAGAAAAGAGGAGGGGCTCTAAAGGGTTGTTTGAGGCAAGTGGTGCTCATAAGTAAAATACTGGGGAGGAGGGAAAGGGGAAAGGGAAAGAGAAAAGTATAATTTGAGGTAAATAATATGGCAAGAAATACAGAATTAGTAGTTTTAACAGTAAATGTGAATGGGATGAACTCTCCCATAAAGCAGAAGCAGATAGCAGACTAAATTAAAATCCAGAATTCTACAATATGCTGTTTACAAGAAACACATTTAAAGCAGAGTGATATACACAGAGTAAAGGTAAAAGGCTGGAACAGAATCTATTATGCTTCAGGTCAAGTAAAAAAAAGCAAGGGTAGCCATCCTGATCTCAAATCAAGTAAAAGAAAAAATGGATCTAATTAAAAGACATAAGAAAGGAAACTATATCTTGCTAAAGGGTATCATAGATAATGAAGCAACATCAATACTAAACATATATGCACCAAGTGGTATAGTGTAATGTTTTCTTTTTTTGGTTTTCTTGGGGTCTCTGGTAGCAGACTTCCTTTCAGTCCAGTAATTACTACACGAGTAGCCAGGGGTAAAGTCCAAATCCTTTATTATCTCTTTCTCTAATGCTGGGCGGCTTTCTGGAGAGTCTTTCAGTCTGGCCTTGGTCTTAATGGGGGAAGTGCAGGAGGCCAGGCCAGCCACCAAGAGCTTGAATGAAGGTGAAATGCATTTCTGTCTCCTTGGTTCTGAGAGCTTTTAGTGCTCTTGTCTTCTCTGGCTCTGCCTCTATCTCTCTGCCTCTCTGAACCTCTTTGAATGAATCCTGGCTGAGACTCCTAGCTTATATGCTCTACACTGAGTATAAACCAATCATTATATTACTAGGAAACCATTATTTGTTGTAAAATTAAATCTATCATACGGAACCATGATAAACTAGATAGCCATTGTCTCTATCAATTCCACTGACTTAGCTCCTTGTAAGAATCCTGTGTTTCAGGTTCAGAGTTCTGGCCCATAACAGTATAGCGTCTAGATTCCTAAAAAAGAAGTTAAGAGATCTGCAAGAAGACATAAACTGCAAAATTATAATAGGGGGAGATTTCAATCTTGCTCTCTCAGAACTAGATAAATAGAACCACAAAATAAATAAGAAAGAAGTTAAGGAGATAAATAGAATACTAGAAAAGTTAGGTATGATAGATCTTTGGAGAAAATTGAATGGAAAAAAAAAAAAAAAGAAAATTGAATGGAGACAGAAAGGAGTATTTCTTTTTGGCAGTTCATGGAACCTAAAAAAATTGACCATATATTAGGACATAAGACCTCAAAATCAAATGCAGAAATACAGAAATAACAAATGCATTTTTTTTCAGATCATGATGCAATAAAAATTGCATTCATGAAAGAGCCGGAAGAAAATAGACCAAAAAAAATTGGAAACTAAATAATCTCATCCTAAAGAATGAATGGGTGAAACAGCAAATCAAAGACACAATTAATAATTTCATACAAGAGAATGACAATAATGGAACAACATACCAAAATTTGTGGGATGCAGCCAAAGTGGTAATAAAGGGAAATTTTATATCTCTCTAGATGCTTACTTGCATAAATATAAAAAGAGATCAATGAATTGGGCTTGCAACTAAAAAAAAAAAAAAAAAACTAGAAAAAGAACAAATAAAAAAACCCAAATTCCAAACTTGAAATTCTAAAAATAAAAGGAGAGAGTAATAAAATTGAAAGTAAAAAAAAATATTGAACTAATAAAATAAAACTACAAGTTCATTTTATGAAAAAAAAACAACAACAAAATAGATAAACCTTTTGTTAATTTAATTAGAAAAAGGAAAGAGGAAAATCAAATTGTTAGTCTCAAAAATGAAAAGGGAGAATTTTCCACCAATGAAGAAGAAATTAAAGCAATAATTCAGAGTTATTTTGCTCAATTTTATGCCAATAAATTTGATAACCTAAGTGAAATGAAGGAATACCTATAAAAATATAGATTACCCAGATTAATAGAAGAGGAAATAAGTTACTTAAATTGTCCCATTTTAGAAAAAGAAATAGAACAACCTATTAATCAACTACCTAAGAAAAAAATCTCCAGGGTCAGATGGATTTACATGTGAATTCTACCAAACATTTAAAGAACAATTAACTTCAATATTATATCAAATATTTGAAAAAATAGGGAAAGAAGGACTCCTACCAAATTCCTTTTGTGACAAAGACATGGTACTGA
Source organism: Sarcophilus harrisii (assembly GCF_902635505.1). NCBI lineage: Eukaryota > Metazoa > Chordata > Mammalia > Dasyuromorphia > Dasyuridae > Sarcophilus > Sarcophilus harrisii. Next base: position 351,024,898 of record NC_045426.1, read on the forward strand.
CACCTAAACCAGGTAGGATGAAAACAGAGAAAGAAAATTATAGACCAATTTCCCTAATGAATATTGATGCAAAAATCTTAAGTAAAATATTATCAAAGAGATTACAGAAAGTCATCCCCAGGATTATAGACTATGACCAAGTAGGATTTATACCAGGAATGCAGGGCTGGTTCGATATTAGGAAAACTATTAGCATAAGTGACTATATCAATAACAAAACTAACAAAAACCATATGATTATCTCAATAGATACAGAAAAAGTATTTGGTAAAATCCAACATCCATTCCTATTAAAAACACTAGAGAGTATAGGAATAAATGGACTTTTTCTTAAAAGTTTCCCACTATCACAACTACTATTCAATATTGTATTAGAAATGCTAGCTTTGGCAAAATAAGAAAAGAAAGAGAGATTAAAGGAATTAGAATAGGTCATGAGGAAATCACTCTTTGAAGATGATATGATGGTATACTTAGAGAACCCTAGAGAATCAACTAAAAAACTATTAGAAATAATCCACAACTTTAGCAAAGTTGCAGGATACAAAATAAATCCACATAAATCATTAGCATTTTTATACGTCACTAACAAAATTCAATAGGAAGAGATACAAAGAGAAATTCCATTTAAAATAACTGTTGATAATATATTTGGGAATCTATCTGCCAGGGGAAAGTCAGAAATTATATGAGCATAACTACAAAACACTTTTCACACAAAAAATAAAGTGAGATCTAAACAATTGGAAAAATTGTGCATATCCTTTGACCCAGCAGTGTTTCTACTGGGCTTATATCCCAAAGAGATACTAAAGGAGGGAAGAAACCCACATGTGCAAAAATGTTTGTGGTAGCCCTTTTTGTAGTAGCTAGAAACTGGAAAATGAATGGATACCCATCAATTGGAGAATGGCTGTATAAATTATGCTATATGAATGTTATGGAATACTATTGTTCTATAAGAAACGATCAGCAGGATGATTTTAGAAAAGCTTGGAGAGAACTACATGAACTGATGCTAAGTGAAATGAGCAGAACCAGGAGATCATTACATACGCCAACAGCAAAACTATACAATGATTAATTCTGACAGATGTGGCTCTCTTCAACAATGGGATGATTCAAACCATTTCCAATTGTTCAGTGATGAAGAGAGCCAATCTACATCCAGAGTTAGAACCGTGGGAACTGAATGTGGTACAATATGGCATTTTCACTTTTTGTTGTTGTTTGCTTGAATTTTGTTTTGCTTCTTTTTTTTTTTTTTTTACTGGCTTAATTTGATTTTTCTTGTGCAGCACAATAATTGTATAAATATGGATGCACATATTGGATTTAACATATATATATATATATATATATATATATATATATATATGTATGTATATATCTTCCCCCTCCTCTTAGGTAATTGGGATTAAGTGACTTGCCCAGGGTCACACTGCTAGGCAGTATTAAGTGTCTGAGGCTGGATTTGAACTCAAGTCCTCCTGACTTCAGGATCAGTACTTTATCCACTGCACCATCTAGCTGCCCCTGGATTTAACATATATTTCTATCATGTTTAACATATATTGGACTACTTGCTATCTAGGAGAGAGTATGGGGGAAGGGAGGGGAAATTGAAACACAAGGTTTTGCGAGGGCTAATACTGAAGAATTTTCCATTCATATGTTTTGAAAAATAAAATGTTTTAATAAAAAAAAAAAGAATTTTACCAATAAGTATGAGTGCTAACTAGAAAAGCTTTCATATACTATGTATGAGCACTAAGAAAAGTCTTAGGAAGTCCAAATAGAAACCTTGTATTCAAATCACAGGAAGAAACAATGCTACTGTAATGGTTAGATCACATGTGGAGTGCTGTGATTAGTTCTGGTTGTCATATTTTAGGAATAAATATTTTGACATAATTGATTTCTTAAATCTTCTATATTTTATTTTATTCACTTAAAACAATTATTCTAAAGAATCTGTAGGCTTTACCCAAATGCCAAAAGATTTCCTCAGGTCTTAAAAAAATATTTAAGAACCCTTGCAGTCAATTTCTTTTTAGGCCTTTCTGAACTCTAAATTATATTACATATTTAAATTGTTACAGGACAGTTTACATTATACATTGCTCCATGTAAAAGTTTTAAGGCTTGAAACTAATTCTGCTTGCAGAAAAATGATTTGCCACCCAAAACTTTGGCTTTGACAGTGTAACTTGACACAATTTTGACTAGAAACAATGCAAATCAATTCAATTCAATCAAACAAATATTTATTCATTGTTTCAGGTGTTGAAAACTCTAGGAAAGACTTTAATCCCATTGCTATGTAGATACTCCAAGGAAGTGAGAGATGGAGAGAAAGGTCCAATATAAGAATAAAGCAACATTTTGCAGCAATGAATTGAAAATAGGTGAATGTCCACTGATTGAGGTATGGCTTAACAAATAATTTTTGTCCTTTGATCAGTGAGTTCCTCTCTGATCAACCATATGAGGAAACTCCCACCTCACACACTAGATTCTTTTCATACCTGGACCAACCCATGACAACATGACTCCAACTTATCCTTACGTCCAGGGTAGATGGTGCCTTACACCTCTACTAAGTTTTGAGCCCTTTTAATGTCTTACCTCCCTTTCCTCCACTGGAATCTGAGCTGATTGAGAGCATCTTTTATTTGTCTTTTTTATTCCAAATGTTTTGGATTTTCATTTAGAGCCGCACTGAGCAACTGTTATCTATCTTTGTTACATATTCTTGATAATGAGAGATTTCTGGCAAAAAGACCAACCAGTAGGTGACTGCAATAGTATAGGTATGAGATAATGGCATCCTACAGGTAGCAATGTCAGGAGAGAGAAGGAGGCATATATGATAAATGTTAGGAAAGGTAATATGTGAGAGAAAGTAAAATGGACAGACTTTGTAAACAATTTGGATATGGAGTTGGGGGAGGTGAAAGGGCTAGGTGATGTTTGTGTGTGTGTGTGTGTGTGTGTGTGTGTGTGTATGTGTGTGTGTGTGTGTGTGAGAGAGAGAGAGAGAGAGAGAGAGAGAGAGAGAGAGAGAGAGAGAGAGAGAGAGAGAGAAGAGGCAAGGATGTCACCAACATTTTGAGCCTGTCTGACTAGGAAGATGGAAGTGCCCTTAATAGTAACAGGAAAGTTTGGAAGAAGGGAGAAGTTGGGGGCAGGAGTCTGTGTGTGTGTGAAATGATGTATCTGTTTTGGACGTGTTAAGTGAAAATGTCTACAGACCATTCAGTTCAATATGTTCAATAGGCAGTTTGGAGATATGAAGCTGGAAGTTAGCAGAGAGGACAAAGAGATTTGAAAAAAAATTTGAAAATAAATATATTTGAATCCATCAGAACTGATGAGGTCACCACATGAAATAATATATAAAGTGAAGAGCCCAGAACAGAAAACTCTGTGGGACACCTATGGTTAGTGGACATAACCTAGATGAAGAGCTAGCAAAAGAGTTTGAGAAGGAGCAATTAGAAAGCTAAGAGGAAAACTCAAGAGTAGTTTCAAGAAAAGCTAGAGAGAAGAATATCAGTTTACTTCTTCATTATCTAGGAAGGAACCTCAGGGATTTATTGGACTCTTCTGTTATGGGAGAAACCACATTCCTTAGTTGGGTATCATGATGACCCTTATTTACTGATTTATCAGCAAATCTGTCTCTTTCAAGTGGGGCCCAAAATTGAGGATTACCCTGGAAGATATAGACTGTTTACCACTCTTTCCCCTTGGGCTCTTATGACCCTGCAAAACCCATGTTTCTGGAAGTCTCTATCCTAAAGATAGGCTGAATGGAGCCTTTGTCAGGCATTCAGAAAGGCCAGAATAAGCAGCTGTTAGATTTTCAAAGTTCTAAGTGCCCCCAGAATAGTTGCTTACTATGCCACCTTTGAAAAGCAGTTGCTTGTGTATTACTGGGATTTTTTTTTTTTTTTTTTTGCTACTGGACAAATGGCATGGGGTTATAAAGCACACTTTGTTGAGAGTTGCTTGTTATGAGTTGGCTGATGCAAGCTGGTCCTTTTAACAAGTTAGGAAGGAGATCAGAGGCTTCAATGGTGAAATGAAAATAGTAGATTAAAAATCATACTTCTCTGGCCTCTAATGGTGTTGAGGACCTTTACAAACATTCAGAGACTATGTTAAAGGCTGATGCCTCAAATCAAGATCCTGGAATCCTGTTTCTTCTACTAGCTCAATAAGCTCCCAATTATAAGGACCTGAGGAATTCTGTTTTGCTGAGTTCACCAATGGCTCCATCTGTTATGAGAGAGGAATATACAACTGGACTTCAGCAGCTACTATTCTGGTAGCTGTCCTCTGGAAATGCCCTCTGGAAAGGGGTCATGAACTGAACTTCAGATAGCATGGATGACAAAGGAGAGACCCTTAATGGATAGAGTGGAAAAGATCTTCATTAACACTAATACCTGGGTAATGGCCATGGATTTGGCTTGAGAACATAGAACTAGGCAACAAAGATTCCCATTTTGCGTCAGGAAAAATGAAAGAATTTTTTCAGTGCCTCCTACTGCATACAATTGTTTGTGGAGCTTGTTTACATTCGTTAAAAAAATATGTTAAATGACCAACTTGGATTTCTTATAAAAATCAGAGAGGTTGAGGAATGAATCCAGTGTCAATTTGGACTATGAGATAGTTATTCCATGTTATTCTATGACTATATGATGTTCTTAACTAACAACAAAGTAATTATTTCTTGCCAACTGGACTGCTTGTGACAATTAGAGCATCTGTCTAATCCAAATGAAATTCATCTGGTTTCCAAATGGCAAAATATCACTCTCCCATTTCAAGAAAGGAGGTTCACCCCATAATAATTAATAGATACATCATTATGCATCTCACTACCCAGGTCAGGTAGTCTAACTTGCAGAACAAGTCTGGACAAATCAGTGTCACCCAGGAAAGGGAAGGGCTCTTTGCTCTTGTGGTTTCTGGAATCTAGTCTCCAGGAAAACTGACTTGATGAGAAAGAACTGGTTTTGGATGTAGTTCTGGCTAGCCCTATAAGCCTCCTTTTTCCTTTCCAGTGTAGAGTTGCCTTGGTTTCAGAGTCCTTATTCACTGAGAGAACTCCACATGCCCTGGAGATGTAGCTCTTATTTCCTCAGTTGTCAGGCTTCTTTTCCCCTAGGATGGTTTGGTCAATTCCTTCCCAGAAAAGTCTAGAGGGACCAAGGGGTCATATTATTGAGAGATGTTTTACTTTCTAATAGCATGGGGGAGGTAAAATTGTCACCGTTTATGACCTAGGTAAGTTATTCATTTTTAGAAAGAAAAGGGAACCCTTAGCTAACTTGGTAGTGATTCTGAGTCATCAGAAATGAGTGATGGGCAAAGTCCTTTAGTTAGCCCTTGTAGAAGAAGGAAAACTCTTTACTGAGATCTCTAATGGGAAAAAAGACTTTGCATCATTCCCTTTATGTTGCTCTTGGGAAGGTGGAGGTTTTGACATGTTGACCATGTAATACTGAGTGAGTGGTAGTACAGGGAGAACCTTAGTATCAACTTAGAATTTGGAGTAACTTGAATGAAATAGACATATGACTTGTTAACTAATGTAACTATAAATGATGCTGATGATTGATAAAATAACACGTACACATGTTTTCATTTTTAATACACTAGCAACTTTCTCATGAATTATTTCAATTGTGTATAATATATATGTGTGTTCAAACCCTACATAATGCCTCATTGTGGACTTAGGGAGACATTGAATTCTCTGTGCTAGAGGACCACAGCTGGTAGCTCCCACCATGATGGAAAAGTTTTAAAATTCAGGTCCAGCATCAGCCCAGTGAACATTCTAGTTAATTTTGGAGAGATTCATCAATAGACAGCTTAAGCACAAGGTGATGAAGATTTTTTTAGTCCAAATAACTCAGAAGGACAATCAACAAAGCTAAGGAAAGGATTCTTGCAGAGGAAATCAAAAGTTCTTAAAATATAAATGTATATGAACAAAAATCCTCCTGGAGGACATGGAACTGCAGCAAAGAGAGATGAAGTAATTTTCTCAATGTCATTCAACAAGCCAATGAGAGAAAAGTGATAAACTTAGAGCCCTTTCTCTTAGAGGATGCTGCCTTTTTAGGATTGATATGCTTTTTCACAGTTACTAATTCATAAGTAAGAAAAAATATTTTAATTTCATGCCAGTAGTAAGTAGCAGAGCAAAACTATGAGTCCAGGTCCTCTGACACTAAATGCAACATTTTTTACACTGTAACATGCTGCCTTCCTTACTTGGCTACTGCTGTTTAGAGAATGACAATACAATGTAGTAGTGAAAGCTTCCCAGAAACTTTTAGGATAGAGGAAATTGGAAGGTAGGGTAGGATTCAAGAATCTAGTCTATATACATTTGTATGCCTGTATATATGTATGTGTGCATGTGTATGTATACATATATATGAATGTATATGTGTATGTGTGTGTATACACATACACATATCATATACACACACTGACAGAAAGTAGATCCCATAAAACTTCACAAACTATTTGTGGTATTTAGTCTTGTTGCTTTTCAAATATGGAACTCATGGAACTCTACAGCCCAATTCCCATAATGTGTTGATATATGTATATGTTGTTTCCTCATAGAGAATTTACTTCCCTTGAAGGCAAGAACTGTTTTGTTTTTGTCTATAAATAATGCATAACCATTCATTAAATCCCTATTATGTGTGAGACACTGTGTACTGGGGAGACAAATATGAAAAAAGAAAGATAGCTTCTGCCCTCAAGAAGCTTACAATCTAATTGTAACATACAAAAGAAGTTGAAAGTGGAAGGAGAAGTGAAAAGGGAAGGAAAGAGAAGGTACCTAGTATAAGAGCATGATGCAGAGGTCCAAAGGAGTTCAGCTGGGTGGGAAATTAAAAGAAGACTGGCCTAGGCACCCTCCTCAAATGGAGTTTTGGGGAGGAGCTCTTCCATTCTGCCCACCAATCAACAGGGCACAGGGTACTTACTGATAAAATGGGAAAATAGAGCTAATGTAATTTTGTAAGATGATGAACTTCCCAGGGGCTGGATGCAGAAATTCAAAGAAATACAGCTAGCACAGTCTTCCAAATGATATATGTTTATTGGTTGATTAACTTGATGACTTTTCTTATATCATCCTCTTAGATTCTCTTTTTTAATCTGAGTGATTGACCCTGCTATTGATTACCAGATTACTTCTTAGTTTAGCATCCGATCTACCAACTCTCTATTATTATTCTACTCTTTAACATCCTATCTATCAACTCTCTATTATTATTCTTCTCTTTCCATACTCCCGGATCCTCCTGGAACAAAAACTGTCTAGCTGAGGGTTTTCTTCACTTTCTAACTGAAGAGGTATCAACTTGTACTATGAAATATGCTCAATATCAGTTCAAATATCAGAACTCATCTTTGTTCCATCCAATGTCCTATTTTTCTTCTTATAATATAAGAACTTAGAAAGCATAAAAAAAAATAAAGAAGATACAAATTAAATTGTTGCAAAATAGAGGAAAAATAACAAAGAAAATTAATTTGTAGAAAGCTGACACTGCATCAGGTCATAAATCTAGTTTTTGGCAGAGACTTCAGAGATCAATCAGAATCCACTCTTCTCAGTTTTACACATGAAAAAAAAGTGAGGTGTGGGGAGATTATATGATTGATCAAAAATCATACATATAGTAAGTTCCAGAAGATGGATCTGAACATGTCATCTGAGATGAGAATGAGTATTCCTCCCAATATACTACATTATAATCATTACATGAAACAAAACACCTTAAAAATTTTTTTTTTAAATGTATATTTTATTATGGAATATTATTGTTCAGTAAGAAATGACCAACAGGATAATTTCAGAAAGGCCTGGAGAGACTTATATGAACTGATGCTGAGCAAAATGAGCAGGACCAGGAGATCATTATATATACTTCAACAACAGTACTATATGATGATCAATTCTGATGGATGTGGCCCTCTTCAGCAATGAGATGAACCAAGTTAGTTCCAATAGAGCAGCTACACCCAGGGAAAGAACTCTGGGAGATGACTATGAACCACTACATAGAATTCCCAATCCCTATATTTTTGTCCACCTGCGTATTTTATTTCCTTCGCAGGCTAATTGTACACTATTTCAAAGTCCAATTCTTTTTATAAAGCAAAATAACGGTGTGGACACATATACTTATAGTGTATTTAATTTATACTTTAACATATTTAACATGTATTGGTTAACCTGCCATCTGGGGGAGGAGGTGGGGGGAAGGAGGGGAAAAATTGGAACAAAAGGTTTGGCAATTGTCAATGCTGTAAAATTACCCATGCATATAACTTGTAAATAAAAAGCTATAATAAAAAAAATGTATATTTTTATATGTCATATTCTTCAAATCACATAATGGTAGTTTCAAATGCTAAGCAGAATGAAACAGGTCAGGGAGATATAGAAAATAACTGAGTTTAGCTATAAGGCACATGGAAATAGGATTGAACTCAGGCTTCACCACACCTTAGCCACCCAGAAGCAGCTGTATGCTGATTTAACCCAGGCTGCACAAGCTTGGAAGAGTTGATTTAAATTTTCAGTGGGAGCATTCACACCTCAGAAATCTGCAAACACAATAAATCAGGATTTGGATTAGTTTTTTTAATTATTATTTTGTTTTGATTTAAGGAAGTTAACAGAGAAAATGTTAATAATACTGATTAAATTTAAAAGTGTGCCCTGCATATTATTTTTCTCTCAAGCCAGTTGTTAAACATTTACCAGCATATTGCTGCCAAGAAGTCACTACTGGCAAAATCCTTGACAACCTGAAGCATATTTTTAGCTCAACATATCACTTAGGTTAACCTTGTGCGCCTCTATCTCATACTAACTTTGAAGGTCCCTAAGCAAATGTTTAGTGTGCTTACTGGGTAATGTGGCAGTATTTCCACATAGCCACATACTTAACTAAATCTGTGTTACACTGAGAAAAGCATTCAATTGATTATAGGAGATAAGCCTAATTTTGGTCCTCTATATTTCTTAATACCAGTGAAAATTAACATTTTATCCATTTGTGAAAAGATAGACATACTATTCACTTATATGTATCATTTCAACATTTCTTACAGCTCCCAAAACACCATTTATTATTCCTCATTGACTAATTTTAGTAAACAATATAATTAACTATAAAATAATAAATAGTAATAATGAATCATAATAAGTAATCATTAAAATTAATTGAACTGAGGTAGATTTTGGAACTGAGGTAGATTTATTCTTCAGGAAAAAATAGAATAATAAATAATAAAAATTGTAATGATGATAATAATAATTATTAAAAACAAACAAACAAACCAACCTCTGGAAGTGATCTCACTGGTTTAAACTACTCCAGAACAAAGGTTTGATAAGGCAGGTATGTCACCACTGGCTGCCCCATTAGATTTCATTTGAATGTCCTGGAAGGAAAGGGTGAGGTCATCCTGCTCTAAAAGGAAAGAAAGCTCTGAGTAAAGGGATGACTCATATTCCTGGCTCTAAATAAGTGGAACTAACTGGCAGCAAGTAGAGAGATTTATTTCCTGAAAAATATATAGATGCTCCAGGACATATCTCTAGTCTAACTTTCTCCATGCTCTAAGATTCTCCTTGTTTAAATCAGGTCAATGAGCCAAGCCTGGAACAAACAAGCTTTATGTCCAATACTTCTGCTTTTCAGCTAATCAACAAACATTTTGGGGCTATGAGCAAGTTTTTTTTTTTTTTGTTTTTTTTTAATTATCATGGGATTTTCATGGCATTTTGAAAAGAGAGATAGACTAGCATAAGGATGATCTGGATACCAGTCCTTTCTCTGATATTTACTGTAAGTAAATTATTTAGTATCTTTGTATCTCAGTTTTTCCATCTATGATATAAGGAGAATTAAAAGGAAGTGGAATTCTGAATAATTGCAAAAACAATGAAAGTTGGAGATTATAGTTATTCCTTCCATATTGTGTGGGTTAGGGGTGTAACACTCCACTTGTTCCAGAAAATCCATGTAAAATTTTTTGACCCTCCCATGGTACCAGAGAAGAATTCTAAATTATTATGATATTAAAAGATAAAATAAATTGATATTACATAACACTGCACATATATATCATGTAGTTCTGAGTTTCTAAGCTTTCTCTGTATCATCCACTAGTCTTTGCATACTGTCTGCAACTTCCACGAAACTCCCCCCAAATTCCCATTTAATTTCTTGTGTGGCTCCTCCATAAATCAAAATCGCAACGGGGAAAATTGCAATACAGAAAAAAATAACTATTCTAAGATAAATACATACATTATCTGAAGCAGTCACTTGTTTTTTGCTTGTTTATCTCATGGGAAGGCTTAATGGCAAAAGTTTGAAATGTTGGTTGAAATAAAGACAAAAGGCATCAATAGAAATTGTAAAAAAGAAAAGAAAAGAAAGAAAATGGGTTAATAATCTGTCTCACAGGAATATTAGGAGATTCAAATGAAGTAATATAAAGCCTTTTGTAAACCTTAAAGTTCTACATAAGCATCAGTTATCATTAATACAAAATGGGCTATATTTCAGCTTCTATCTTCATGGAACCTGCATTTTAATGGGGATTTAGTGGAAATGTGAAAGTGGAGCTGTACTTGAATGGTAAATACCAGATGAGGGATGCTGATGATTAAGAAACATTCCAGAGCTGGTCAGAACAGATTTCTTGGGAGAAATAGGATCTTGCTGGCTTTTGAAGGATGGTTAGGATTTGAATATGTAGTAAAGTAGGGAGGAGGTAACACAGGGTGTGGTAGAGGTGTGAACAAGGGGAAAATATCAATCTGTTCTCAATATCATAGAATGTGAAAGCTGAAAGAGGGACCTAAGAGATGAGCTAGTTCAACCACTTCATATTATAGAAGAAGAAATGACCTTTCAATCCAAGACAAACCTCTGTACTCATACCCTTGATTTCATTCTCTTCTATTTTGGCAAATTCTGCCTATAATATAGTCTTGTTCCAATCTTTAATATCTATCTACTTCCCTATTTCCCTACCACCTAGAAAACTGTCCAAGTCTATCATATTTTTCACATAAAGGTTACCTCTTCCAGATCTGAGTCTCTGTTTCTGTAGGCACAGCTAACAATGAAAAACAAAACAAAACACTTAATTTCCCTCCCCTTCCCCAAGATTTTTATATATCTCCTTTATCATAGATAAACTCATAAGGAAAAAATACCTAAACTCGTTGGTCCTACTTTCTCTTGTCATTGAGGTCTCAATCCTTTGCAATCTGGCTTCCAACACTTTACTCAACCTCTCTCTCCAAATTTAACTAATAGTCTTTTCCTTGTCAAATCTGACAGCCTTTTCTCAGTCTTCATCCTTATAGAACCCTCTGTAACATTTAGTGGTGGTTACCTCTCTCTTTTATTATCTCTCTCTCCTTGCTGCATTTCTTACTTGCTCTCCCTCTTGCAGGTCTGACCATTTATTCCCAACTTCCTTTAGTAGCTTGGCAATGCCTGCCATCTAACTGTGGCTAAATCCCAAGGCCCTGTTCTGGATTCTCTTTTCTCTATGTACTTTCATATCAGCCTGTAAAGTTTAACATACCAAAGACTCCATTTGTGCCCACAGTTTCCAAATGGTTCTTCCCAATAGATTTCGACAAATTCTTGTTCAGAGAAAAAAATGAAAAGGTTTTGGATATGGCCTTTCCTTCCATATTTCTGGGCACAAATTAATAGCAATTTACATGAAGCTCATTGCTGAAATTCTGTTTAAAAAAAATTTTCAATACCATAAAACCAACAGACATGAAAAAAAGAAATTGTGACTGGTTTATTATTTGAGAATCTAGTTCCCTATCACTAGAGGATAAAGATAAATTGGGAAGGGGAAGATAAAAATGGCATCACATAATATTTTAAATTGCATATAAGTGCCAAAACTTCTCCAAAGAAACTTGCTCTCTGTTTCTAGGAAAATTAGGTCTTTCTCAGCAGTATGTTTCTAATTCAAAGGTTGGCTGACTGTTCTTTACCTTCTGGCTAATCTTCAAAGTAAAGATTCATTTGGGTTGGAAAGTGTTTTCCATCATAATATAGAGAATTATGAGTACATTTCCCATTATTTCTTTTTACTTTTCCTTAAGAAAAAAGCAACAGAATTCAAAATACCCCCATCTTCTCTTAAAACTGCTCTCTCTGGAACAGAAGTTAGGTGAAATGATAGGCTCTGTTTGAACCTGCTTGGGGATGTGGCTGAATATTCCGCCACAAATGTGTTTTGTTTTGTTTTTTTTTATATGTGGCCTTGGTTTCCTCATTCTAAACCACATAAATGAATATACATTGCTTGGGTTCTGAGAAAAGAATTCTTTGAGAATGGGAAATAACAAGAAACTGAACTTTCAGCAATTTAAATCAAGAAAATTACCAAATACAGTGATGATACCAAACGATGTATTTCTCATATTTGGGGCAAATTCTCATTTTTAATTACAATATATCGCTAGTACTCCAATAGTACAGAAGATCTGTGATTTTGCCAATGTGGGTATATCTTCCATCTGTACACATCTCTCCCACTCCAGAACTCAGTAGGACTCAGTAAAGAATTGGTGGGGGTGATATGTGATTCAGTAAGTGGTTTTTGAAAGGCTAGAAAGGACAGAAGAGCTGCAGGAATGAAGAGGAGACAAACATTGTATCAAGTACTTAAAAAAGAAAGAGAAGCTAGTGGAATCTGCAGACTACATAGACAAATGAGTTTGACTACAATTTCTGGCTAAATTCTAGACTATATCTTGTTTGGGGGGGGCTAAAAAATACTTTTTTTTTTATTAAAGCTTTTTACTTTTCAAAACATATGCATGGACAATTCTTTAACATTAGCCCTTGCAAAACCTTGTGTTCCAATTTTCTCTCCCTTCCTCCACACCCTCCCTTAGATGGAAAGTAGTCCAATATATGTTAACTATGGTAGAAATATACGTTAAATCCAATATATGCATACATATTTTTACAATTATTGTTCTGCACAAGAAAAATCAAATCAAACCAGCAAAAAAAAAAAAAAAAAAAAAAAAAAAAAAAAAAAAAAAAGAATAAAATACAAGCAAGCAACAACAAAAAGAGTGAAAATGCTCTATTGTGAACCACATTCAGTTCCCAGCATCCTCTCTCTGGGTGTAGATGGCTCTCTTCATCACTGAACAGTTGGAACTGTTTGAATCATCTCATTGTTGAAGAGAGCCATGTCCATCAGAATTGATTATCGTTTGCTGGTGGCTGTGTACAATAATCTCCTGGTTCTGCTCATTTCACTTAGCATCAGTTCATGTAAATCTCTCCAGGCCTCTCTGAAATCATCTTGCTGGTTGTTTCTTGCAGAACAACAACATTCCATAACATTCATGTACCAAATTTATTTAGCCATCCTTCAAATGATGGGCATCCATTCATTTCCACTTTCTTGTCATTACAAACAGGGCTGCCACAAACATTTTTGCACATGTGGGTCCCTTTCCCTCCTTTAAGATCTCTTTGGGATATAAGCTCAGTAGAAACACTGTTGGATCAAAAAGTATGCATGGTTTGATAGCCCTTTGGGGATAGTTCCAGATTGCTCTCCAGAATGGTTGGATCAGTTCACAATTGCATGAACAATGCATCAGTGCCCCAGTTTTCCCACATCCCCTCCAACATTTGTTATTATCTTTTCCTTAAACTAAATCTTTAGAAAGATGAGGGTAAGCATTAAAACACACACACACACACACACACACACACACACACACACACACAATGGTAACTTCAAAGAGCCATCATTGACTAATTAAAAATAAATCATGAGACTTACCTGAACTGAGTGGATGAAATATAGAGGGAACCAAAAAAGCATATAAACAATGACCACAGTCATGTAAATGGAGAGACCCACAAAACAAGAATACCTCTAACTAGTCAGATAGATGGTATAGTAAATTAAAGTCTCAGTCCTGGAGTCAGGAAGACAGTTCAAATCTGTCTGATACTGCCTAGCTATATGATCCTAGATAAATCATTTAACCTCAGTTTTCTCATCTATAAAGTGAAGACATTGTAAAATAGCATCTTCCTCCCAAAGTTACTGTAAGACTCAAATGAGATAATAATTGTAACGAATTTAGCCCAGTGTTTAGCACATAGTAACTACTATATAAATGTTGGATATTATTATCATTGTGGTTCTTACTGTTAATTATAAGAAAATGCACTTCTCTCCTTTTGTTGAATAGGGATTATATGTATGGAATGTTAGATATAATAGTAGTGAGTCAAAGGGATAATTGGTTTTGCTGCAATTGGTTTTATTTTCAAATCAACCTTTTTCCTTAGGAAAAGCCAGATGGGGAGGAGGAAGAAGGTCAAGTTCAGTAATCAATGTAATATAAAAACAAAAGGCAACAATAGCACTTTAAAAAAAAAGAAATAGGTCATACCAGACTAATAACATTTTTTCACAGTAGTCTGCTGGCCTGAGGGGTTAAGCAATTTATTTATTCCTCCAAGATTTTCTATAAAATTCTGTGCCAACAAAACACACCTTTACTTCCCCTCAAAAAGCTAATATTCTACTGGAGGACATTTCATGTAAACAGATAAGAGTACAAGACAACTTGAGGAAGGGGAAAGGATTGAAGACTAGGGGAGTCAGTAAAATCTTTCCAAAGAAGATGGAGATGTGAGTCTTAAAGGAAATTAAAGGATAGAAGAGAAAAGTTAAGAGAATTACAAACATGCAAGTGGGAGGTAGAATGATGAATTCAAGGAATAGCAAGCAGGCTGGTTTGACTGGAATGTGGTATGGTAGCCAATGTCTATTCACCAGTTGGATAAGGCCTGTGTTGAGGAGAGGCATTCTTAAAGGTCTGTGGACTTTGAAAATTGACAACTATATTTTAATATAACATTTCTTCTATAATTCTATGTGTTTTGATTTAGACATTTAACAACATTATTTTGAGAAGGAAAGGTTCCACAGACATTGCCAGACAGCCAAAGGGGACAAACAAATGTGAAGATCTTTAGTGTAGGAAAAGCTTCAGCATCATGTAAGATCTTTTTCTATATATTATCACTTTATTCATTTTATTAATGTTTACACAAAGTGTAAAAATGTTACACAACAGTGGGGTTGTAATCCGGAGCTAGGTTGTAGACTATTTTTTGTCTTTTGTCTAAGCTGGGAAGTAATATATAGCATTCAACAGTTAACAAAAGGAAATTTACTTAAGTCATAGCTAGAGAAAGATATTTTATAAGATTTTATATTAAGGACACCCCGAGTTGATTTAGCTGTGCCAAGTTTCTTAACCTGATTTGCTCTTTCTGGCCCACCATTCCCACATCAGAAAATCCTTGTGGATAGGTCCTTGTTGTTTTGTATTTAGGTGACCAGGAAGTGATACCAACAACCTGAGGCTTTAGTTCCCTGCATCCATCAAGTCTAGAGGAAGATTTCAATATCTTTTGAGGAAACAGCCACATTTACCTGGACACAGCCATTAGAATATTGTTTCTATCGTATTAGCCAGCAAAACTGAGATCTCCAGTAAGACTTAGTCCTCCCTTTAAACAGTCCAGTCAACTCTTCATTGCCCATCTGGTTGTTTTCTTTTGGACTTCTCTATTATAACTCTAGATTTGTACTTTATCTTTCTCCTTACTTACTCTATTATAAAAGTTTCTGTTGTATGCTGTATTCCTTAACTGAAGCAATAGGACTTGGATGCTTAGTAAATTTTTCCTGGCTGAGAGTCCTGACATTTTAGGAATGGATAGTCTTTATGTATTCTGTCCTTATTAGGTATATCTGAAGTTTTGTGTTTAGTTCCTACATTTTAGGAAGGCATTGATAAGTTAGGGAGATTCCAGAGTGATGAAGGAGCTAAAGATAATACTACATGTAGCTCTATAAATGACCTAGAAGGGGTGGCAGAGTTGACCAATAGAAAAGAAGCGCTATTATCAAGTTTTTGAAGAGGTGTCAATAAAGAAGGGCATTTTTTTGCCTAGAATCTGACAGGAGTTTGCTCATTCTAGATTTTGAGAGATTCCCAAATTCATGGGATCTTTGGAAACATATCTTCTTCCAATATAGATTTATTTCCTCCATTTAGTACTACTCGGGTATTATGAAATTGGAATAGAGGGAGCTTTCTTTAAAAAAAAAAAAAAATTATTCCCCCATTACATGTAAATACAATTTTTGACATTCATTTTTAAAATTTTTGAGTTCCATTTTAAAATTAAAAAAATTTGAGTTCCTTTTTAAAATTTAAAAATTTGAATTTCTTTGCTCTTTCCCTCCTTCCTTTTCTCTCTTCCTGAGAGTAAGCAAATTAATATAGATTGTGTAAGCAAAATACATTTCCATATCAGTCATGTGGCAAAAAGAAAACTCAGACAAAAAAATAAAAACATGAAAAAAATAAAAAATAATATGCTTCAATCTGCAGCCAGATTCCAGTACTTTCTTTGGAGGTGGATAGCATTTTTCATCATGAGTTCTTTGGAATTATTTTGGATTATTTGTATCCCTGAGAATAGCTAAGTCATTCACAGTTGATCATTGTACAATATTTATGTTACTGTGTACAATGTTCTCCTTGGTTTTGCTCACTTCACTCTGCATCAATTCATGTATTTCCAGCCTGTTCATCATTTCTTATAGAGCAATAATATTTATTATAATCATATACGATGACTTACTCTGTCATTGTTCAATTGATGGATATCACCTCAATTTCCAATGCTTTGCTACCACAATAAGAAGTGATATAAAGATTTTTGTACAAATGGGTCCTTTTCTTTTTCCTTTGATTTCTTTGAGGTATAGACCTAGTAGTGATATTGCTGGATCAAAGGGTATGCACAGCTTTATAGCCCTTTGGGCATAGTTCCAAAATGTTCTCCAGAATTCACAACCCAACTACAAATTAGTGTCCCAGTTTTCCCTGCATCCCAATTTGGGGAACTTTCAAGAAAATTATGTATGGGACTCTGAACCCAGTCATCTAGTTCAACTCTTTCATTTTATAGCTGAGGTAACTGAGCCCCTAAGAAGTGAAGTAATTTGCCCGAAGTCATACAGAAAAGAAGTAGAAAATATCAGGATTAGAAACCAGTTGGGAGCACCCAAGTGCTCTGACTCCCCAACTAGTACTAATTCTATTACACCAGGGCTCCTTAATCTTTTCCACTCACCAGCTCATTTCCCCCTAGAAATTTTTATGTGAGCCTGGGTATAAAGGTAAAAAACATAGATATACAAATCAAACATTTATTGGCAATAAATCATAATTTTGTGATCCCCACATTCAGTTATGAGACCTTATATGGGGTCACAAACTACAGTTTAAAAAGCTGGGCACTATATTACATTCCAACTAAAGAAGACACCCCAGAATTGTGCCTACAAACTCTAGTTGTTGTTCAGCTTAAAAATTTGTCTCCAGAATACCACATCCTTTTTCTGTAGTGAGTGAAGAATACTGTAAGACTCTCTTCCTCTGGGAGAGAGTTGAATAGATGGATGAAGACTAACTCCCCAAGAGTAGAAGGCAGGCATAGTGATGCTTATAGATGTTGAGGATGAATGCATGCAAGAGAGGGGTTCAGAATTAGAGATGAAGTGTTTGTTGGAAAAATTTTCAGCCTTGGTTTCTTAAAAAAAAATGCAGGAAAAACATCACTAATCAGCAGGTCTGATGACCAAACTTGAAAAAGGTCAAATAAAGTGAGTATCCAAATCGAAAGGAAAAAGATGTTTATCAGTATGGTAAGGAAGAATGCTTGCTGGTAGCAGCTTTAGAAAGAAAGATTTGGCTTTTTTCAGGTCTGCTTAGGGTACTCAGCCAATCAGTAGCATTCTGCAGCATTTGAACAGACTAATGGGTTACAGACTTCCCATATAGGAATGTTGGTCTGGAAAGTCCCTAGTTGTGTATTGTATAAAAATCTCTAGTGTGTGTTGGTTTTGTATCTTTAGTGTAAGCCTAAGGAGATGCAATTCTTTCAAATTTTATTATTGAGTCTGCTGCAGAATGGGGAGAAAGGAAGTCTTAGTTCTGTTCAATAACACATTCTGGCAATAATGTTCTTTTTCCTCTATGAGCTCAAGGAGGTTTAGCTAATACTTGTTTTAGGCAGGTAATTTGTCCAGAAAATTTTATTGTCTTATGGGGAGATCAAAGATCAGATTGAGATAAGGGCAAGAAAGTGAAGGCCACTGAATTGAAGGAGCTGAATGGGCAGAATGGAAAATTTTAGGTGTGTAATAAGAGAAACAGGCAGTTTCCCACCTCTGAACATCAAGAGGAGCTGAGCAAAGTTATATATTTCTTGAAGACAAAGACTGTTGGCTTTTTTTGTCTTTGTGTCACAGGAGTCTAACCCAGTATCTGGCATTTAAGAGTCTTAAGAAATAATATAGAATGAATGAACAAGAAAGGAAATCCTCACTTAGCTTCTGTGCCCCCAAGCTAGTATACTGGCATCTTCCCAGGTGAACTCCTTGGGTTTTAGGACCTGCTGCCAAGCTTCCTGGCCCAAGTACAATTGTTTTTGGAAAATAGGCTCTTGGATTTCTTCATAAAATTAATATAGAAGGAGCTCTTAATCAACTTCCTGGCCAAGTAGGAACAGACAAGAAGGGAGAAAATGGTTGTTTTCTGAGCCCTGTCTTTTATGTTCTGGAACAGTTCAAATACTCTAGAACCAGGTTTCTTCAAGAAAAATCTCTGGGAGATGATCTGCTGCAAATGGAGGCTTCTAATCTACAGATTTGCAGGAAGATTGTCTTGCATTTTCCCATGGGCCTACCCCTTCACTTACCATTCCAGCCTACATACCTCCTCCTCTACTTACCATGTAGTCCTCAATCCAGTGACATTAGCTTCCTTGCTGGTTTTTAAATGAGATCTTTAGTCTCCCAACACCAACATTTTTTTTTTAAGTTTTTTATTTTTTAAAACATAGGCAACGACAATTCTTCAACATTAGCCCTTGCAAAATCCTGTGTTCCAATCCCCCCCCCCCCCTTCCCTCAAGCCCTCCTCTAGATGGTAAGTAGTCCAATATATGTTAAACATGGTAGAAATATATGTTAAATCCAATATATGTATATATATATTTCTACAATTATTGTGCTGCACAAGAAAGAGAAACAAAATAAAATGCAAGCAAATAACAACAAAAAGAGTGAAAATGCTATATTGTGAACCATATTTAGTTCCTAGAGTCCTCTCTCTGGATATAATGGCTCTCTTCATCACTGAACAATTGGAGCTGTTTGAATCATCTCATTGTTGAAGAGAGCCATATTCATAATAATTGATTGTCATGTAGTCTTCTTGTTGCCACGTACAATGATCTCCTGATTCTGCTCATTTCATTCAGCATCATTTCATATAAGTCTCTCTAAGCCTCTCTGAAATCATCCTGATGGTCGTTTCTTACAGAACAATAATATTGCATAACATTCATGTGCCATGAGTTATTCAGCCATTCTCCAACTGATGGGCATCTACTTTGTTTCCAGTTTCTTGCCACTACAAAAAGGGCTGCTACAAACATTCTTGCACATACAAGTCCCTTTCCCTTCTTTAAGATCTCTTTGGGTATAAGCCAGAAGAAATGATGAGGGGAGCCCCAAAACTCTTTCTTACTCTCTCTCTTGAACTTTGGGGGCTTGAGAAACTCCCTTAGAAATTCCCTGAGAGACTTGCTCCAGGGAATCAAGATAAAGTGGTTTTATTCTGTTATCTGGGTGGGACTAGTTGAGTCCAGGACTGCTCCTACTTAGCCAGAGCTGGAAATCTAGATTTCTATCCAACTCTATTGAGTTGGAAATTAGTCCAGGGACACACATTCAATTGGAAGATTCTCTATTCTGATTTCAACTCAAACTGCTCCCAGCCCCCACCAGGAACTATCTGTATAACAAGCTTCCTTCAGCTTATTCCCATGCAGAGGACCTAAAAGCAGGAATCATGCCAGGCCAAGGGACCTCCCTTGGCATAGCTACTTGTGAGGGAATCTCTGCCCACTGAAAAGACATTCTCTTTTTCAGCGTTAACCTCTCTTTGTCTCTCTCACATATTTCCCTAAAAGGACTATGCCCCTCTTTACCTCTCTGTCAGGATTTCTCTGTTAGACCTTTACTTCTCTGTTGGGACCTTGCCACTAAGGAAGTCAGCCTGCAAAAGCTGACTTCCCAGTGCAAACAAACTTCTTTTACCAGTCTAACTTTTCGGGTTCGTAAATTCATTTACAAAGGACCTTCACCGACCAGAAGGGGATTCTCACAACTCCCTGCCTTGTACTAAATCTCATCATTTGGTTCCCTGACTAGGAATCAAGGAATCATTAGAAACACTGCTGGGTCAAAGGATATGCACAGTTTGGTAACTTTTTGAGCACAGTTCCAAATTGCTCTCCAGAAGGGTTGGATTCATTCACAGTTCCACCAAAATGTACTAGTATCCCACTTTCCCACTTTAATTGTTTCCCACATATAGCTTCTCTCCCTTCTTACACTGTGAACTCTATGAGATCAGGTTCTATCTTTTGAATTTCTTTTTATCCCCAGTGCTTAGAATGATACCTGGCACATAATAACCATTTAATAAATCCTTGTTGACTTAATTTATCTCTGCTTACTTTGCTTTTACCATGGTTCCTTTTAGTCTTTTCATCCTTTACTATATTCTTTAACATTGAACAATTGTAACTTTATCCTGAGAGCAAAAACATGGATTGTTACATAGGAGACCATAGTTCTGAAAAAAAAAATCTTATAACCCCTTTGATGCTCATGTAGGATGGTGGTAGGCATAGACTTACCAGTAGGAGCCACCAGTACTTTCTGGTAGAGCCGGATGAACTCCAAATCCAGCCATTCCATTCTACAATTGTGGTGATTTTGATGAATTTATAAACCTAAATTGATATGATATTGAAGAAGGGACCCAAAACTCTAAAACTCCTTGAAGGAGAAAATCTTCAACTCTGCCTCAGTGAGAAGACTGCCCCAAGGAATCAGATAAAGTGGTTTATCTAGGTGGGGTTGGTTCAGTCCAGGGCGAAAGAATTCCAATCCTATTGATTTAAAAAAACTCATTCAATTCTATTCAAATTCCAGCTACAGCCAAAACCCAACTTACACAAAAAAAGAGCCAACTTGAAACAATTCTTTGCAGAAGTCCTGACATGCCAGCTAGGCCATGCTTGCTATGCCAACGAGGCCTCTGCCCACTGGATAATATTCTCTTCTGGTACTACCCTCTCTTTATCCTTGCCTATTTCCCTAACGAGACTTTATGCCTCTCTGTTGGAATTTCTAACCTTACTTCCCAATTCCTATAATAAACATCTTTTATCAATCTAGGTTTTTGGGTTTGTAAATTCCTTTAGAGAATCTCTGTATCGCCCAAAGGAGGTTCCCTCAAACTCCCTCCCCTTGTGCCTAATCCCAAGGGAGTACAGGGGAGCCAAACCTCTCCATTTAATTCCCTGAACCCCAAACCTGCCACTAGACCTTATCATTTAACTCCCTGACCACCAGAAACCCTAATCTCATTTTGGTTCCCTAAATCTAGACCTCATCATTTGGTTCTCTGAAAGGGAACCCCAAAACCTAAACCTCATCAATATGAGAGACAGAGGCAGAGACAGAAAAACAAAAAGAGAAACAAAGAGAGGCAGAGGAAGGGAAAGAGAGAAAGAGGCAGAGTTTTTTAAATTTTAAACTTTTTCTTTACCTGTGAACTCTACCTCTCAGACATGTAGGCCCTTGAAAGTCTAGCTGTGATAGCTTCTGGTATGCACAGAATTATTTGTTGTGCCACAGTTCCCTTTTGATGTCCTGACCTAGTTTCCCCATTGTCCTATTTAGTTACTCTGCCTCAGGTTATAACCTTTCCCTCTTAATGTTTGAGAGAAAAGTCTACCAAAGTTGCTCTGCCCCCAAACCCCAGGCTATAATCATTCCCTCTTAAATTGTTGATGAAATAAAGGTTTTATATCTTTAGGTTATAATCATTCCTTCTTAATGTTTGATAGGATAAAGATTTATCCATTTTAGACATCATTAGAATATCAATAACCTTTCCAGTACTTCCCTCCATTGTGTCATCTTAGGTGCCTCCCCCCATTAGGTTATCCCCATCCAGGTACCTCCCCCATTATGGCATTGTTCTTGTTACACTATAAAAAAGCTTGCTCTCTGATACTTAGTAATGTATTCTTTCAGATGATAGTCTTGTCCAGCCCTGAGACCAAGATGAATTTGGTCCCAGTATATCTCTCCATTTAATAAACTATTAAATTGGTCTCTAATCTCAGTCTTACTCAGTTTCTCCGTTATTACATATTGATCAGGACTTTGGAAGACATGAGGACAACCTAATCAAAGCCAAGGCTTATTTCATGGTCACTGAGACTCTGTTCTGTGGCCAAGTGATATGTAACACCCAGAGTTTGAGCACAATTGCCCAAGTGACCATCTCTGGAAGAAATTGTCCTAGATATCTTTAACCCTGTGCTATACTTTTACAATCCATGAAATGGTGATCTGACTCTGGGCCACTGACTTCTGCTAACCAAAATTAAGGAAGGCTTCCTTTTCTTTTGGCTCCTCTTTTCTCTCCTCACCCCTTTGCATATCCCTCTCCCCTTTCCCTTTCTTTCCCTTTTGCCTTGTTTTTCAATAATAAGACTCTTAAATCTGCTCCCCACCAGGCTGGGAGCTGGTGCCTAATGTGACTTTAAATGTCACTCCATACAACCAGGAAATCCAATGCCCTGGGGCTGTCTGGCTGAATAGCTGCATTGTTTCTAGCACCAATCTCTTTTGTCTGTTTGGTATCTCAAGTGACACATTTGGACACAATGCTTCTAAGGCAGGAATATCCACACTCCTAGGGGTTCCTAATTTTGAGGTCAGGTTTATTATTTCAAAGTCTTCTTTCATGTGATAACATTTTACTGCTGAATTTGGATATGAAGAGAATCTTTTTAAAAATGAAACATTACATTCTCCTGGAATAAAAATGGGAATCCTCTATCTTAATTCCCTGCTGATTCTGACATTCTCTTGCCATCAAGCAATGTTTCTTTATATCAGTGAGATGTTTGTCATGAATTTGAAGTCTTGCTTTGTTAGATAGAGTAGATGGGAGATAATATCACAGACCTTTGGAAAAAACACAAAAAAACTCAAAATTCTTAGGAAATATAGGAGGAAAGACAAAAGCTCCTTTCCATCACTGTCTCCCATTCTTAGTCGTATAGGTTCTGTGGCAATTTATCTGGAGCAGATCAAGAAGCTCCCTAGAATAAGAATCACAACCTAAAGGGAAGATGCTAAGAATGCCGCATTAGCATTTAATTCCCTCTTGTTTTCCCTAGTTGCAGCTACTGATAGATAGCACAAATGGAAGTTAGAAAGACCAGAGTTCAATCCCATCCCAGACACTTGTTAACTCTGTGACTCTGGACAAGAAGGCACTTAACATCTTTCAGATTCAGATTCCTCATTTGTAAAATGTGGGTAATAATAATGATAATCACATTGGTTGGATGTAAGAATCAAATAAATGAATATATATAAAGTGCTTTGCAAATTTTAAAAGCACATATAAACACTAGCTATCATAGTAGTTATTAGAGTAGAAATAAACTCCTTTACAGCAAGGATTGTTTTCATATTGTGTTTTTACTTAGTGCCTGGCATAGTTCTTTGCACATAGCTCTTTAATAAATATTCCTTATTGACAGAGATGCTGCTAGGACTAGAACCTCACCCATGCCCAATAGCCTTACTATCCCGATCTATTACCATGCATCTGGGCCACAACTTCAGACAGACCCAGCTATGATTTGCTCTACTCTCCACTCCCCACTTTTTGGTCCTTTGTCCCCTGACTAGACTGAAATCTTGCCACCAATTCTTCTCTTCTAGGTCTGGAACTACAAGATACATCGGTTCTGTTTCATTTTTTTGTCTCTGTCTGAACACTTCTCTATTAGAATACAGGGGAAGACAACACTTATTAGAATATATGCCCTTTGATGGAAAGACTGCATTTGTGTTTATGTTTTTATCTTCACTGTTTAATATAGCTTATAATAATCACTTAGTAAGTCATTCCTTCCCTCCCTCCCTCCCTCCTTTCCTTCCTTCCTTCATCCCTATCTTCTTTCTTTCTTTTCTTCCTCTGTCCTTCCTTCCTTCCTTCCTTCCTTTCTTCCTTCCTTCCTTCCTTCCTTCCTTCCTTCCTTCCTTCCTTCCTTCCTTCCTTCCTTCCTTCCTTTCTTCCTTCTTTCCTTCTTTCCTTTCTTTTCTACAGAAATGAAATTATTACAGCAGTCATTGCTTTAGGAATATTATTTGGATAATGGGATATGAATGAATTAGAGAGAAGATATATGAAAGTTAGGAAGACCAAAAAAGGAAGCTGAAATAATAATCTAGACAAGAAGATTCCTACAATCTCATAATTTCTGCAATTCCATAATTCTTTCTTTCAGGATCCTTAGTACACTGCTTCCTATGATTCTTTATGGATACTCTAAAGAATGTGTATCTATCTATCTATCTATATAATGCTAATGTTGAAATTCAAAACTATTTTTACTTTCCTTAGTATTCCCAACACATGGCACAATGCCTAGAACATAGTATATACTTAAAACATGCTTGTTGACTAAAATCTTAAATCCATCACCTGTGGAAGACCCTCTTGATCCCCTCCAAGAATATCTGATATATACTTAACTATATGAGCTCCTTGAGGTGAAGGATAGTTTTCTCTTGTCTTTGCAACCTTATATTACAGACGCTACATTTTTTCATGTATCATGAACAAGGTGGCAGTCTAGGAAAGCCTATGAACCCCAATGCCCAGCATCTAGAAGCTTTAATGATAGTTTATTGCTTGTTGGATTTGCTCTAGTC
Organism: Sarcophilus harrisii; assembly: GCF_902635505.1. NCBI lineage: Eukaryota > Metazoa > Chordata > Mammalia > Dasyuromorphia > Dasyuridae > Sarcophilus > Sarcophilus harrisii. Next base: position 351,049,960 of record NC_045426.1, read on the forward strand.
TTAAGAAATTTAATTTGTAGGGCACAGCCTTACCTTGTAGTTACTCAGTTACCTTCCTTATCTCTTCTAGAAGATTATAAATTCCTTCAAAGCAGGGCTAAAATTCTTATTCCTCTTTGAATTTTCCCTGGTGTTTAGCATAATAAGTTAATGTTTAAATAATAAAATAGAGAAGATGTGGTCAAAATCTGGGAGGAAAAAAATGGCTTACTCAAAGACACTGATTAAAGTTAGTGAGGACTAAATTTTAAAAAACTAACATGTATAGTTAAGCAAAACAAATGGCCTCTCACTGGTCATGTTAAATACACAGATTTTAGATTTGTAACTTTATACACACACACACACACACACACAAGTTGTCTGAGATTGTGATTGCAGCAGTTTTTTTTATTTCAGTTGAAGCATAGGTTTTTGTTTCAACTTCTTATTTTAAATATGTGCATCTTTCTGTTTCAAGTATTTTTTTAATGAGCAAAATATCAGTGAATTTTGCTTCCAAATCCATTCTTCTATTCTCTTTCATCTATTGGTGAATTCATCATATTCACATTCATAGTTAGGACTAATAATTGTTTTAATTATATTATATATAAATAATATATTGTATTATAAATTATTGTATATATACAATACATTGTATTATTATATATTATTGTATATATACAATCTATTATATGTTATATATAAAGAATATATTAATCAATTAATTCAACCTCTTATACTCATGCTTTCCTTCTCTTTGTTGCTCTACATTTTGGGCAATTATTAATAGTATTTTGTTTTTTGAAATATATGTAAAGATAGTTTTCAACATCATTTTTAAAGCATTTTATTTTCAAAACATATGCATAGATAATTTTCAACATGCACCCTTGTAAAACCTTGTGTTCCAATTTTTTTCTTCCTCCCTTCCTCCAATTCCCTCTCCTAGATGGCAAATAATTTAATGTTAAATGTATAATTCTTCTATACATATTTCTACAATTATCATGTGGCACAAGAAAAATCAGATCAAAAAAAGAAAAAATGAGAAAGAAAACAAAATACAAGCAAACAACAACAAAAAAGATGAAAATACTATGTTGTAATCCACACTCAGTCCTCACAGTCCTCTCTCTGGGTAGAGATAGCTTTCTCCATCACAAGTCCATTGGGACTGGCCTGAATTACCTTGCTTCCACACTCATTTTTTTGTGGAACCGTGTTGCAAATTTTTCCCCTCTCTCCCTCACCTTCCCCCTCCCTAAAAGAGCAAACAATCTGATGTAGGTCAAATTTAAAACAACATACGACAAAAAAAGTTAAAATATTATGCTTGATCTACATTCAGTCTCCATAGTTCTCTCTCTGGATGCAGATGGCATTTTCCATCCCAAGTTTATAACTTGCCTTGGATC